>NC_133681.1:3076139-3682211 GCF_048934315.1 Petromyzon marinus | reverse complement strand
AAAATGTCACGTGGCTGCCCACAAAATCGTTTTTTTTAGTTTTGATTCAAATTTTGTTTGAATTTCACCGATTATTTATATTGTCGGGATGTTGCTGTTCATGTTCAATTTAAGGGCGAACGGTAGTGCGGTGTTATATGCGCAGCGTTATGGACACGGTGGCGACCCGACTCCGATTCCGCACCATGGCTAACAGCCGCGGTGAGTGGTATCTGAACCGGTTCTGTCTCTTGCCTGGCCATCGCCAACAGACCCTGGCCAGCGTCGTGAAGTAGTCTGCCAACCCCCACTGCCAAGTTGGCATTGGGAGGCCTTAAACGAGGGGCTTGACATAGTTACCGTCACTTATTGTTTTTGTATTATTTTGAAATTCGATTAATGCCCGATATAGACACGTGCTCTTTTTTTGTTTTGTTTTGAAGTTCACACTACCGAGGCTCCCAATACATTGGTGACCCAGTGCTATGTGGTGGCGACAGGAAAATTCGACACGCCACGCGTCGTACTGAAGTTATGACTTTCCACCTTTTTTTTATATAGAACAGGGGCGCGACCGTGCCAACAAGGTGACTATTAAAGCGTAAAGCTTGTGCATGCACAATGCATTCTTCGGTCCGATGTCACATTACGTGCGTGGTATAGCACTCATCTTAAGCGACGCATAATCCTGTTTACACGTAACCTTTCGGTTTTTATGTTGGTGCTCGGTATATATATATTAAAAAAATGTAACATGTTGATACGCAAAAAAGTGTCAAATGTTTATGTTACTATAATCCAAAATGCACGTGTAATGTTTTTACAGGTGGCCCAGAGTCTGCTCGTGTTTTGACAGCTAGAATGTAGGAATGCTGCCGCGGGGTTCAAGTGGCAAAAGAAAGGTTTGCTTGTCGACCGGAGAAAACTTTTGACTTTTGCAGAAACTGTAATATCAGCGAAGGAGTCATGGCCCAGTTCACTGAGGCGCTGGCTGCTTCGCGTGCGCAATATGCACGGCTGCCGACGTGCCTGCGTTGCTTAGACATCATCTCAGCTGGGCACGTTGCTAAATTACGCACGCAAGCGCGCCCGTCGATTTTCAGGGGGACGCTGCCGTGGTATAAGTCAGCGGGTTAGCACACCGGGCTTGCAATGCCGGAGGTCGCCGGTTTTAATCGATCTCTCCTGGCAAAGCAGCTGTAACCGCGGTGCAGGTTTCCTAACCACACCTCCGCTGCCCTCTCCCCCAGCGTCGCCTGTCCACCCAGTAGTGACACCGAAGGTAGCCGATCGCCAATCCCACCTGTTCCCACGATATCTGCGCAGTGTGCCAGTGGAGGCAAAACGCAGATTGCGAACGGGACTGTCTAAGAACTCTCTCTGTCTCTCTCGAGTGGAGGCCTTTCTGCCAGCAGTGACGTGAGCAAGAAATTTCGCAGCTTTATCTTTACTTTTGTATATTCACGATTTATTATATATGCTACCAGTCACAGAATGAAGAACATAATTTTAACCAACATGCAGAGACTGGTGTTGTACTGACACAATAAAAGAAAAAAGATGCAAGATTATATTGCATTGATGTCTATTTACTTTATCGAGAGCACAAGAATAGTAATATGCGTGCATGTTGGACAGTATAAGCGATTGTATAATCAATAAGTAAATAGCGAAGCTGAAAACTTAACCTATTACCTTGAGTTTTTGAAGTGGAGTGGTGAGAGACAGTGGCCATAGCTCACCGGTACAAGGCAAATGCATTCACCTCCAGACCGTAGCTCTGCCAGGTCTAATCTAATATTTAGCTCATTGAGCTCTGCTCATCTGTCTTCAAAGCAGCAACATACATGGCCATCTATAATTGCATTTATTGTTTTGTCTTTTCCTCCCATTTTTGTCCCATATGGGCCATCACCTTCATGCCAAGAGACAATTAATACATCCATAACTCAGGCACGGAGGTACACCACCCCTTGTTAGAGAACGATGCGCAGGAGGAGACATCACTGAACTACAACTTTGAAACCTCTGCAAGTGACTTATTATCTAATCTAGGGATCGGCACTTTCCCACCTGACATGCTACACACAGAGCAATGCTCATTATATGACAGTCAAACCGATATGTACAATTTTTATTTTGAATTCTCAATGCTTGAACAAATCTTACACAACATTTTTGGAGAATATTATAAACATGGCGAACCTCTTGTTTTTTGGCGCAAGTGATTGCCATTCACATTTCTTCCACATTTCCTTAAAACGGAGTACGCTTTTTCATTCATTAAAATCTAACTGCGAGCAGCTCAATGAAACAACTGTGGGAGCGAGTAAGTAAATAAGTAATACCAGATAACCACACGAGACGCAGCTTGGGGTGAACTGTATTGTGTCCAACACGTGTGATGCTACAGCAGTGCACGAAGCACGAATCACAACAAACTCAACGCAATCGTCAAATACATAATAGGCAGAGCGACAGAGAAGCCAAACGGATTGAGCGAGCCATTTTCAGATAACGCACGACACAACTGATGGAAATGTAGTATTAATTGAATGTAACTATACATCGTATGGTAAATAGCAGTCTCCAGCTATTATTCACTCCATCTCTCCTGCCTGTCTGTGAAGGTCTGTTGTGTCAGGGCAGTGAATGAGCTTCGGAAAATAAATGGTACGGTCCACATTGCGTGCTCTGCAGAGCAACCCCCTTTCTCGAGGAAAAGTGACAGGCTGTAGGAATCACCCCTTCACTACCCCCCCCACCTCCCTACTCCTCCCCCCACTTCTCTCACACCTCCCCCATCATCCCCCATCATCCCCATAGCAGATTCTTCTCTGGGAGAGCCCCATTTTTCGTAAAGAATACAAAAACATGTTTTTTTAAAGAGCGCCATGGACACACTTATCGCTTGCGTGCTACAACTAATGCAGTTATCAAATCGGGGGGGGGGGGGGGGGGGGTAGAGAAACAACGACACTTGAAGGACACAGCGAGAATGACCAGTGCAGTCTTTTATCACCCAGCTGTCAGCCTCGGTGGTAACTGACATATCCAATGATCCACGCTGATGTACAGCACCTTGCAGTGACACGCACTTGATGAAAAATTGGACTTGGTTCTTACCCATTACACTGTGACTTCCCCTCTCTGCTCGCGAGTCACCGCGCACTTATTTCGTGAATTGCAAATGCAAAAGCAGCTCTGGCCAGTCCGGGAGCATTTTTCATCGGGCCTGCTGTGACCACTGTGCAACATTCAGCCGATGGATATCCGTAACATATACTCTACGGACTACATAGCGTGCATTCGCTTCTTGCGATATGAATAAATGTTCAACTGCGAATACATATGTTAAGGCCACACACTTGTCAGGCATTCTCAAACAAACCATTTGCAGGCTTTTTTCATGATCACAGCCAATTAAAAAAAAACTATATAATCGTAGCCGCAAAACTGTCGGCTGATGATTCAAATTTCTGAGCTAAGTTTTAAAAAAGGCTCATATTTTCATGCAATGAGGAAAGGGTTTTGCTGACTGGCTTCCTGGATGGATTCATGGCTGGCAAGTTGGCATGATATCTCCCGTCATGCCTCCTCCTCATCCACCCTCCACCCTGGCTGTGTATTCCCAAAGAATGCGACAGAGTAGAGAGGTGGAGGGAGATTGAGGAGAGAGGTGAGGGAGAGGACGGAGATAGAGGAGGGAGATAGGGGGTGGAAAGTGGGTGGAGTTGCAGGCGAGGGAGGAGAGGAGTAGAGATAGAGGAAGAGATAGAGGGGACAGATGAATATAGAAACAGAGACAAAGTGACAAATTGGGATATATTGTGTTATACAGTACAAAGAAGGTAAGAGAAAGGTTGAGAGAGACAGAGCTCTATATAAGATTTAAAAAAAGTTTTGCTGGCTGTCTGAGAGGGACGGACAGATGATCACGTTCAAAGGATGTGTGGGTTATTAGTTAGTAGCTTAAATCAGTTGTTAGTAATACAGAAACATTTTTGAGTTATTTTAAGATATTATATGAATTTTCTAAATTTAAATATCTGCTGACCTTCACGAAGTTAAATCTTTTGGGTTTTTGTTTGTGAATTCATGTTGAATTACATACATTTGAATGTTTGATCAATTAAATGTTTTCCGACACTGTTATTTTAGGATTGTTTCATTCGTGTTATGATTCTTGCAGGAGTATAATACAATCCTACTGTTGTGTAATGGGTGCTTTCCAATTTATGACAATTAAGTGGCAGTTTATGCAACAAAAAATATATTATTTTATCACCGTAATCGTAATCGCCGCACGAGTGCTCGCTAACAGCACTTGTCCCAACAGTCTGTTAAGGCTATATGGGGTCTTTGTCTTTGTGCAGAGTGTCTCTGAAATTCCGGTGCAGACAAATACTTTATAAAACAAACTTGCACGGACGAACCGTTACCTGATCACCAGATTCTCCATAGCTGGCCAACAATGAACCGGGTAGCAAATAAAATTTGTTAATGGTTAGCTGTCGTTGCATTAGGGGCCGTCTATACATGACGTCACGCGTTTTTGGCCGATTTTTGACGCCCCCCCCTCCCAAAACCATATTTCCATTTTGAAAATAAAACATGCTTCAAATCGCTTTAAACTATTGTCATTGTAGTGCGTATTTAATGTGGCGCTGCACTCTGATGTTGTAGGAGAAAACATGTATTAAAAAGGAGGCGTTGGAAAGCTGAAATTTAGCACAAAATTCACTTGAAAATATTTAACGTCTAACTAAAACTGCAGATGTTCAGAATATTATATTGAAATTATCTTATAATTATAAAATATTAAAAGTAATTATAACCATAAAAAAATACTTTAAACTGTGTAGTAGAACGAAGCAGAATGGAGAGTACAATTATAACAATCACATATTCATTTCACAGAATGAAAAGCCCTGGTAGAATCATTAGAATCAAAATGTTTAATAACAATCATTCAACATTTTTACTAAATGTATGCTTATCCATTCTCCCATGGAGAAGCAAAATGCTCCTTCATGGAATAAATAAAAGGTAACCTTAGTAAATTAAAATAATCACATAGTTAATAATGAAAATTAATCAAATTAGTGTTGTTATAACAATTCTATTTAATTCATATTCATTAAAAGTTGCGCATTTTGACGTGACGTCACATTTCTCAACCCCCACCCTCCCGCCATCGTCACAAATGTCTGACCCCCCTCCCCCCCCCCTAGGTGCGTGACGTCATTTATGGACGGCCCCTTAGGTGTTTACGTTAAAGCCCCTCTTGTAATCCACTGTTAGATGCAGGACTCCACAGGTCTCGTGCCAGCCATGGGGGTTGTTTGGCCACACTCCACTGCGCTCATCAGTCTGGGGCGACGATGAAGGGGTGCGGCGAACACCCAGAAGGCAGAGAACGCACGAGACGTGACACACGCACGTGACGTGACACACGCACGTGACACACGGACGTGACGTGACACGCACGAGACATGACACACGCACGAGACGTGACACACGCACGTGACGTGACACACGCACGAGACGTGACACACGCACGTGACGTGACACACGGACGTGACGTGAGACACGCACGAGACGTGAAACACGCACGAGACGTGACACACGCACGAGACGTGACACACGGACGTGACGTGAGACACGCACGTGACGTGACACACGCACGAGACGTGACACACGCACGAGACGTGACACACGCACGAGACATTTTTGGGTCTGCGTGTTGTAGCGGATATCGTGACTGCCTCTGAAGCCGGGAACCCGGGTTCAAAACTCACGTTAGATTTTGTTAGGAAGCACGGTTGGCTACGTACGGTGCGAAAGAAGTTCAACACACATACATACATACATGCACCCAATCACTTGTTAGAAGCTAAGCAGTGTTGAGCCTGGATAGTGCTTGGATAGGTGACCACCATGCAGAACAAGGCTGTTATAGTCTGCAGGGCTACATAGTGGGCAGAGCGAAGCAACGCAGCATAAGCCATTGTTGTGTTGTACTTCTATGGTCCCAGGCCTATGCTCCCCACCTTCCAGTAAGCGTGGTGAAGTAAGATCATACAGCCAACCCTTGGCAATCCACTGCCGAATTCTAGGTCTCCCCTTGTCTTTTGGTCACGAGGGTTGTTTGACCATACTTCACCTTGCTTGGCAGTATGGATTGGTGAAGCAAGGAGGCTCGGCACTAGGTCAGATACAATTCTCCACCGATGCCAGGCATGGCTGGGAGTAGCGCAGGTGAAATAACCACTGTGCCACTGCTCCACCCAGTCTAAACACACCGCTAAATGTCCAGCTGTGGGGGGATTATCAGCAGCTGGTGTAGGTGCGTCATGCTCTCATGCCGTTTGCCCGCAGCATATTTGTTCGTGTCAACTTCATTCGCGTGCCGAAATTCGGGCAGTAGCGGATGCACGAATTTGAGGCCTTTAAACCCACGGCGCAGGGACATCTATCTTGGCCCAGTGGAAACAAAGTTATTAATTTGAACGTGTCTAACATGGCCTTTGGTTGAGACTGCATTGAGCGATGTTGCAATGTACACACACACACAAATGTTTGTCATTGTGTTCATTTATGGGGTTTATCCCTCCCCCCGGTCAATTATAAGAACACGGGGGAAACTCGCATTGTTAAATGTCCAGCCCTGCATTTTCTTGCTCACGCCACTGCTAGGAAAGACACTTATAGTAGAGGGAGCCCATATGGAGGGTATTTGGTCTACTTTTTACACGCTGACCAGATGCCTTGCAAGAGGTGGGGAGTTACCCACACTTCACCCTACCACACCGAGGCCTTTAGATCGCCTTATTGTGATGTATCCATTTATGTGGCTGTCTGGGCAGAGGTGGGAGTGGGGGGGGGGTTAAGAAACATCCATTATTTTCACTGCCGTGCTGGGAGATCGAACCGGTGAGCACACTGGACTGCCAGTCCAGTGTGCTCACCGTTATACCTCAGTATATATCCAGAGAAACTAAAATGCCACTTAAAATTCGAACAGAAATTAAATGCAACCTTCTGGCAACAAACCTCTCCAACAAGAACACGTCGTGCTCTACCTCACTAAAAAAACAACACGATAATTGTTGACTACTGCGATTATTATTTTAAGAACTATCTATTTCACACGTGTTTTGCTTACACATTATATCAATACGATACTTGCTCGGTAGCTGATACAGCATTACTGATGAACTTCAATTATAGCCTAGTAAGCACCTTGTTTCAAGTGCTGGATATGGAGTCTATAAATAATATCACATCATGACCCGCAATGGTATTCAGCTCTTTGAACCCTGAGCTGAAAATGTATTGTAAAGAAGATTAATACTATTCGTGCATGACAGTATATGTATGCTTTGTGTTTAATTTTGCCTCAAATGCAATTAATTGCATTTATCGGTTTAAACCAAGGTGATTATTTTCAATTGAAAACTATTACGTGGATGTAAAGTAATTTTCATACTTAATTGATCTGATATTCTTTAGGTCTTTCGGTAAAGTCATGTAGAAAGACTTCAAAGAAAATAACATTAGGAAAAGGGAGGTTAGCTTCTAAAGACAACCGTTTATAAAGGTTTGAAATGGGCGTAGCCCGAATGTCAGCAGCCAATGTTAATGTAAGTGGTGGGCAGTGACCGTGACGGTGGTGGGTTTTCCACCAATCAAAGGGCTGCCAGGTCAATATTAGCATGTTAATGGTAGATTGCCGAGCATCCTCCACGTCGAGTGCGCCAAGGTGGCTATGTTAATGTGATAGATTAGCATCTTAATGTGATAGATTAACATGTTAATGTGATAGATTAACATGTTAATGTGATAGATTAGCATGTTAATGTGAGATTGCCGATCAGCAACCTCGAGGATGGTGCGCGAGGTAGCTGTGTTAGTGTGAGAAATTTAATCTGTTAATGTAAAAAAATCAGAGAGCCGAAACTAACAACTAACATCGGAAAGTGGTAGGACGGGAACATCACAGCCAGTTATGACTTCAACTGGTTAATAACGTCCTTCCAATGATTGCTCAGTTTGTACCCATCTTCGGCTGATTTTTTACATGAATAGATTCATTTTCTCACACTGACACGGCTACTTTGCGCGCCATCTTCGAGGTTGCTGATCGGCAATCTTACATTAACATGCTAATCTCTCACATTAACATGCTAATCTCTCACATTAACATGCCAATCTCTCACATTAACATGCTAATCTCTCACATTAACATGCTAATCTCTCACATTAACATGCTGATCTCTCACATTAACATGCTAATCAATCACATTAACATGCTAATCTCTCACATTAACATGCTAATCTCTCACATTGACATGCTGATCTCTCACATTAACATGCTAATCTCTCACATTAACATGCTAATCTCTCACATTAACATGCTGATCTCTCACATTAACATGCTAATCTCTCACATTAACATACTAATCTCTCACATTAACATGCTAATCTCTCACATTAACATGCTGATCTCTCACATTAACATGCTGATCTCTCACATTAACATGCTAATCTCTCACATTAACATGCTAATCTCTCACATTAACATGCTAATCTCTCACATTAACATGCTGATCTCTCACATTAACATGCTAATCTCTCACATTAACATGCTAATCTCTCACATTAACATACTAATCTCTCACATTAACATGCTGATCTCTCACATTAACATGCTGATCTCTCACATTAACATGCTAATCTCTCACATTAACATGCTAATCTCTCACATTAACATACTAATCTCTCACATTAACATGCTGATCTCTCACATTAACATGCTGATCTCATACATTAACATGCTAATCTCTCACATTAACATGCTGATCTCTCACATTAACATGCTAATCTCTCACATTAACATGCTAATCTCTCACATTAACATGCTAATATCTCACATTAACATGCTGATCTCTCACATTAACATGCTAATCTCTCACATTAACATGCTGATCTCTCACATTAACATGCTGATCTCTCACATTAACATGCTGATCTCTCACATTAACATGCTGATCTCTCACATTAACATAGCCACCTCGGCACGCTCACCGTGGAGGATGCTCGGCAATCTCCCATTAACATGCTAATTTTTACCTGGCAGCCCATTCATTGGTGGAAAACCCACCACCGCCGCAGACGCTGCCCACCACTTACATTAACATTTGCTGCTGACATTTGGGCTACGCCCATTTCAAATCTTTATAAACAGTTGTCTTTAGAAGCTAACCTCCCTTTTCCTGATGATGACTGCCTGCGTTGCGATCGAAACGTCGTAGTTTTTTTTGTTATTTTCTTTGAACCTATCTAAGTGACTTTACGGAAAGACCCAAAGGATATTAATTCCTGCAGTCACTAAAGCTTTAAGTCAATATTTAATTCATCTCATGGCAATGGACCTATGTAAATGCTGCGTAATTATACTTTCAATTAGTAAATCTCCTAAGCACTACGTATGGTAAAGGAGTACATGTAAAATGAGTCAAACTCGCATTCCATCTGCATGGATGTCTTACTAATTAATGCACACAAAGAAAAAAAGGACTGCACACCCTGTTTGCTATGGTCTGCATGCGGTGCGTCAGTCCCCTTTCCGAATCCACGGTCATGCCCTGAATCTGAGCTGCCCCCCAACTTAATCATGCCTTATTGACACGTTTGAGGGGCTGGGCGCAAAATGAACTCGGTAATAATTTTATGAAAGCCTGGAAAGATTGATGGGCTGTGGCCTGAGTCGACATGTGTGGAAATGGATTGGAGTTGTGCACTGCATGGATCATGTCTCTCTCTGATAGCCCCGGCCTGTTTCGCCGTGCTTTATAGAGGCCGCCATGAAATGACTTTCTCCGGCCCATAGATCAGAGTGCTGTTTATCTAATTTGGCGGAAACCCATTTCACTGTTTATGTTTCCCATTGCCGTTTTGTGTCGGCTCCCGTCTAATGCCACGCGCTCGCGCGCAACAAAAGATAAAAGACGAACTCAACTGCAGACCGCACGCCGCGATCAAGTCAAGAGTGCGTCGATTGCAAGCGAAGAAACACACCGTCTAACTTTTTGCCACCGACGAGACAGATAACGCTGTCCATGAGGTAAACCCTCCCTTGGCGTGGACCAATTTCACGCACCTGACCTCTTTAGCCTCCTCGCAACGGTTCAACTGTGGTGTGAGACAATCGTGTCGCAGTGTTGCTTTCGTTACCGCGTTATGTTGTTACGGTTGCGTTGCTTTAATTATAATCTGCAATTTGACGAAGCCGAGAAGGGAAAAAAAAAACATCGTAACAGACATTAATGGCAAGCGGTTATGTGAGCAAGTAGCTTTTTTTTATTTTCATGACAAGAAATATCGCCTTTCATCTTCTGCATGTAAAAAAATAACTTATAGCCTTGAATGTTGCATATTTTGCTTTTCGCAAGTCATCCAGTGTGTGCAACTGACAGCCTCAACCCTAATCTTTGAGATAGTAAATAACGTGACTAAGTAACCAAAATGCAGCACTCTGCATATGAATTCGACGCAAAACAAAGTTCCATCGTCGCCAAGGTTGAGTCCGTCCGAGACCATCCCGCTCCCTGTCACGTTGGCATCGCACGCCCGCCCCTCACCCCACGTCCTGCAGATGGTGGGGTCCACGGGACGGCGCCACGTAGCCCTGTCGGGCTTGGGGGGAGGGTCACCCGGCCACCAGGCGCTTGCCGGCGAACACCGCCCCGAGGCCTGGCTACAGAGGGCTGTCCCGGTATACCTCGTCCGGGCGAGGGTCTCTCATGTTTATACTTCCGAACCGTTCATAAGGGGCTTTTTGTTTGGACCGTTATATGTCCGCAACCTCCCCCCAGACCTGTTCGCCAAGGGAGACCCGACCAGGAGTACAAGGCTTCAGGCGGCGTAGCTCTGAGGGTTATTGGAACACACAAACCCCAACACCACGATCAGGATACGATCCTGAGCGATGAACCCGGGGCCGGCCCAGGACACGCTGGTGGGACAATGTTGCTCAGCTGGCCTGGGAATTCTCCAGGAAGGGCTAGAGTCTATGTAGAGTAGTGTAAAGTGTAGTGTATAGTGTAGTCGTGTATAGTGTAGTAGTACTGGAGTCTGTCGCCGAGGAAAAAGGAGGTCTGGACCGCCACGACTCAACACGCTGCCGCCGCGACCCTCACCAGGACAAGCGGATTGAGAAACGAACTAACGATTATAACAAAGGTCGAAACCTGTTCTCGAATCAAACAATAGAACGAAAATAACACTCTACTACCAACTCATTGAAAATCAAATTGTTACAAAACATTAATATAGGGGGGAAACATGACCAACAAAAGATCTAATTAAAGTCATCTGTATTTTTCGATTTAAAGCTTTCGTGACAGCAACGATTCATCTTCTTTGGTTCTTTCGGTAAAGTCACGTAGAATGAGAATAAAATAATAAATTGATAAAATAAAATAACACAATAAAATTCTCACGACGTTTCGGCCACAACACAAGCGGCCTTCATCAGGTGAAGGGACGAGACTGTCTGGAGGACAGCGCTAAAGTCACGTAGAAGGGGAGCGAGCGCTGTCCTCCAGACAGTCTCGTCCCTTCACCTGATGAAGGCCGCTTGTGTTGTGGCCGAAACGTCGTGAGAATTTTATTGTGTTATTTTATTTTATCAATTTATTATTTTATTCTTATTCTACGTGACTTTAACGAAAGAACCAAAGAAGATAAAGTCATCTGTATAATCTCGGCTGTAACTGATACATATTATTGCTGATTTTTAAATGAAGTGTTTCACTACTCTGCATGCATATTCTTGCTTCTTTCGGTAAAGTCACGTAGAAGGGAAACAATAAAATAATAAAAATATAAAACAATACTCTGCATGCATGAAGCACTCGGACAAAAATTGCAGAAAGGTTTCGGTTTAAAAATAATTGGTTTAATGTTATTTTAGGTCTCAGACCAATCTGCTCACGCATTTAAAATGCACGTGACTTTGATCACCAGTTCATGTGGCTGTGTGAATTTGTTTGTCATTGTAGTATATGTGGAATATAGTTATGTTATATAAATAAAATGCACACAGGCATCGAATTTTCAATCAAGAATTGAGTATCACTCGGACCTGAGTTGTTTGTGACTTTTTTTGTTGTTCTCTCTTAAAGAAAATACGCGATGTGAAATCAACTTAAATGTAAAATTCCTGATGTATATATAGCCAAATGATTGCGAATCAATTCATCTTCAAAATAATATATTCATCGTCAAAATAATACATAATGCAATTCGTGAATATGTACACAAAAGTATAATCCCAAACGGAAATTAATCGCGAGCAAATGTCCATTCTAAATATCATAATGTTCAAACGTTTTGGGCAAAATATCTCTCATCCATGGGGTTGTCACCATCACAAAGATCCTACAGTTGTGTCTTTGGAAATTCTGTCCTTGTCTGTGTCCACACGTTCCTCAAGGCTTTTAAAGCCGCTACAAAGGTTTGCTGCAGCACTGTTCTCACAAGGTATTTTAAAGCAGAAACAGACCATTGTGTTTCCAATTACCTCCGGCATTGCCGAAGCAGTCTTCTCGAGCAATTTCTTGACTCAAAGGAAAACAGAAGGAATAGATGTCACGTGAGGCCATGTCTGGACAAACAGGGTGGTGGGCAGTGCAGAACAAGAAATGATTTTAGTTCTCAATGACAGTAACGTATTTGCTATTACGGGTTTGAATGAGTCATCCTTCCCCCAGCAATTCGATGAATCTGTCATGATCCAAAACATTTTGGTGAATGGTAGCACATCCAGTGGCTGTATTGGTGATGTGAACCCATTATTTGAACTATATATCGGATAAGAAAAAACAATGATGATTCCAGAAGCAATGTGATGCATATATATCAATCAATTAATCTATGCATCACTCCGACACTACTTGCTACACTGCGTTTGATATGGTAACTGACACTTTTACAAGACTGCACGCTACCTGTAAGTGATATTTATGGCTGGCTCCATTGCATTTCTTGACAAAGATATGAGATGACAACGATGTAGGTCTTCCCAAGTAACCATTTAAACTTCAAATGTGCAACAATGATGAATTAGGTCATTGTGATGAATAAAATAATTACAAGGGACAAAAATAACCTGGAGCACTGCATTTACGTGACAAAGAGGCTTGATTAGCTCATCAACCCGAGGAGCTACAACTGGATCGAGGCATCCGTAGCAGGCAGGTACAATTTTTTTTTTATTTTACCAAGCAAGGCCCATTGAGCTACTGCATATAGCTATTTTTTTAGAAGTGACCTGGCTATCAGAAATGATTTACTAATGAAGGGGCTTATCATGCTGAAATGTCTAGCGGGCAGCCAAATACTCTAAACGCACGTTTCTAAATGTGAAGGGGAAATCCGGAGGACTCGGAGAAGAATACACGCGACCATGGGAAGAAGATGCAAACTTCAAATATTCAGCAGGTGTCAGGGAGGTCAGGGTTTAACCCATGACCTCCTGTATACCAGCCGAGGAAGTTAACATATCGAGACCATGGCGATCAGTGTGGTGAAGTATGGTCAAACAACCCCAAACTCCCCCGCTCCCTCCTAGACCAAAAAAAAATGTAACTCAAATAAATAAACATAATTAAAAAAGAATAAAAAATTGTATCCACATTGCCATGGGTCCTATCAATTTGAAATATTTCTAAGGAGAGAGGTAATTTATTGCAGGAACGTATCATTTATCGCTGGATCGAACAGATGTTTCTGGTTTATTGCCTGTTACATTCTTGTCAAGGAAGCTAGTACCAGCATCAGATGCGTTACACTGTACATATTGCAGGATAAACATTTACACATATATGCATTTTCCCATGCCTCACCTCTTAAGCCACACAATTTTTATTTCAACATCAATTATATAACCAGACAACGATTATTGACTGTCAAGTCTCTCATTCAGGAGGGTCTTGCTTTGGAATGTTTGGCCAATTCCATTAATGAAGCATATTATTAAATAATACACGTTACATTTTGATTTAAAGAATTACTAATCTACAACTCATTACTAATCATAACCAATGACTGATTACTAATCGATTATATAATTACAATACCCCCCCTCCGCCTCTAATCACTGCATCTGATATGAGTTAAGTGATGACGTCACCCTGCTGCTCTATATAAAACCGGGAGCAAGCGAGGGCTTTACCATTCTGGTGAATTGCCCGATGATGCTGGATGTATTTACCAGCGAAACGGCGTACTCAAACTGTAAATGTGGATTCACTCTTCAACACACCGGTGGGCTAAAGTAGTGAACTATTTGTCTTTTTGTCAACGTGACACTTTTTTTTGCTGATTGGCCGTGTCGGGTGGTGGAGGGTTACGACACATATATAAATAAACGCGATCTAACCCAAAAACCTTTATTATGAATCCATTAATGAGTGTTTCACTTTCATGCATATTTTTTGAACAAGCTGGCCAGGATTGGGCAAGGACCCAGGCATGTGGGACGACATCGGAGTACCCGGAGATAACCCACCACGGATATGAGGTGACACTCAGCACTGCCAAATCACGACCACCTCATACCCCTATGCCCACAACACCTGGCAAGCCCGAGTAGTTGCCCATCAGGCTCCAGCCCCCTTATCTTCCCAAATCTGATGAATTGGAACACATTTAGACGTTCGCGATGTCGGCGAGGGGAGGGGGGGGGGGTCATTTTTCACTTGCACATTGTGGATGAAGTATGAAGTGCAATGTTCAAAGTCTGATGCCAAATTGCCACTGCCATGCACCGCGTGTCTTCCATGGGCATTTGACCCACGTTAAAGTGGCCAACTGTGCTTAATGATTAACAGTGCATTCACCCATAGACCTTGGCTCTGGATAGACACATTTCCTCATCCACTGAATCAATGGCTCAGTTTCCAGGGATGGTTTGCCAAAGTTTAGATACAAATTTGGCACTGTTCATTTTCTGGGCGCAGACTCATTGTGTCACTTTCAAGACTGGAACAGAAAGAGTAGCATCTTATTTTACTGACTTAAAACTTTCGTGACTGCAGGAACTCATATTCTTTGGTTCTTTTGGTAAATTCACGAAGAAAAAAAAGACATGTTTTTTTTCTATTTTTTTCTATCTACGTGACTTTACCGAAAGAACCAACGAATATCTTATTTTATTATGATTTTATTAAGCGCCTCAACTGAAGGCTCTCAACATAGTTTAAAAAGCGGTAACAAAATAGAGTGATTTAGATGGCAGTTAGGAATAAGCGACGCCAATAGCGGACACATGGAGGGGGGTGGGGGTCACTAAAAAGCAGGGGACGCACAGGAACGAGTGGAGGGGTGAGCGGAGGGAAAAAATAACGTTCCATTTGGTAGTTCGTCCAAAAGATGGTGAACAGTGTAGAAACATAGACTAATAATTATTATAATAATATTGGGTTGAGGAATAATCTGGTGAGCAACCCACACTGGCAAAGCAGGTGAAGTATGGACAAAAACTCTCGAGATCGATTGGTGTGGGGAGACCTTCATCCCAAATGCCTACAAATTAATTAGGAATAAACTCATTCTCAATTTGACTGTGACATATTTGCAGTGTCCAATAAGATTTGCTGCCGTTTCTATAATTAGGAACAATTTGTACAATTAATATCGATAATTATGAGGTGCATGAGATGTGTATTATCACTATGTGGAAATGACACATTTTTTCAAGTAACATTTCTAACCATAAGGGTTTTTTTTTAGGTTAGATTGTGTCAATATAAATGTGTCACTGCACCCGCCACCACCCAACACAGCCAATTAGTAAGGTTTGTCAAGTAATTAGCTGTGTCGGTTGGTGGAGGGTTGAACAAAACATTTATATTTACGTGATATAACCCAAAAAAAACTTCTATTATGGATAATATTGATCACGAAGCCAACGCATTAAACGGACATTTCCAACGTTTGGCAAAATTCTGTTGCGAGTGCAACTTAATTTCTGAGATGTAAAATTAAATGTAAAAAAATTGCATGAGTTTTGGAAACGATTGAAATTATTGGATTATGTTCACATGTGGGGGGCAATTATTAGAATGTCTAACATCAACTTTATGTCTAGATTTTTCGAAATATATTTTAAGAAAATAATTTCCATCTCACAACGAAATTCATCTATTGAAAGTGGCTTTTATGCATGCTGTGAATGAATGAAAAAAGCGTTCTGGAGACTTATTTAACTTCTAAATTGTCTAAAATTCACTGTATATATGTTCTTACAATACAATTGTAAGAAAATATAGAAGTGGTTATGCATTCACAAACTTTTTTTTGTTACAATTCTCAAACTACTCAAATCCATTTAAAAGTTTGTGCCGCTTACTCTTCCAAAGCCAAGACATTGGTAAAGAACAACAAACTCACAAGATGTAACAACTTCCAAGCATCTAGATATAACATCGATAACGATTCCTCAAATGTTCACTTGAAGATATTTTAATGTCTTCGGTACAATCGCCTCAATACACTGGATTAGAATTGTGCAATGAAAAGGAATATATGGAAACTGTGGTGCCAACCTATTTCAGACATTTTAATCAACAAATCATTAAAAAGCTTTGCCATCTCAATATTCTACTGCACTATTAATAAGCATAGATATGTTTTGTTTGTTTGCCAAAAATCATACACGTGGCTTCATATATATATGGCCAAGAGTAATGTTTGCAAGCGGTGCCCTCCATAAAATCTTTGGCTTTCCTCGGATGTGTTTTCCCCACACCTGGGCTTTATGGCTATTGAATTCTAAAGCTCTGGGCTGATGCCTTGTGGCATGCTATTGATTTCTCCTGGCACCTATGCATTCTGTCATTCTGTATGATCTTTCCATCACCCAGAGGCCATGAAACAGTACGTTAGGAGCTCGTGAGACTGCCATCCAGTGTTAATTTAGTCAGCAATTTTGTTTTATTGCGGTCATAGTCTTAGTGTAGTCGATGACAACCTGTGGAATTTAAGAAAGTCTTATCCGATGGATTCCATTTCGTCATTCTGTCGACCTTGTTGACCAAAGCAGTCAAAAATGTAGTTATGAAATGTTTGTATGAGGTGCATGTTCATTCCCTAATAACCCCCCCCCACCGCCATAAATATTATCAGGTCAGGGAATTAGTGAACTCATTAAATCTTGTTATGATGCATACACAGCATAGACAAATGCATTTCTGGTCTTCCTCAGCGAAGTGCTGTCTCGCAAAAGGTTGCTAAATTAATTTAATCTGCGACTGCATTCAGACTTGTTCATTTTGTCTTTGGGTGTTTCGTTAAATAGTCGTAGTCCTAGTAACGTTTGAAGGATTTTAGTCCACTCACAGTCACTGACGAAAATACATTTAACAAAAACCTTTGTTTACTTGTATATATTCATCACTAATTTGTTGTAAAAAAATCAACACACCTGCCATCCCATTACGGCCCACAACGACACCACATCACAACCGTATGTACGATCATCCTGTGGCGCTGACCGTACGACTGACGGTCCGTACAGTTAGTTCAATAAGAGTGATACTATCAAAGAGAACTTTGTCAATCGACTGGTGGACAAAGGGTGTGTTCCCCCAAGCCGTGTTCGGGTTACAGGGGTTGTTTGACCGGACATCACCACGCAGGTCATGGCATGTTGGTGACAGAGGGAGGCCCACAATAATGACAGCCATGGCTGGGAGTTTAACTCGGGCCCCCCCCCCGGGGTTCACGAGTGAAGGTCGCTGGGATCGGTCTGTACCTTGCCGATGACCAACGGGGATCTCTAATGATTGTGAACGACTGCCGTGTTCGCGTCGGGTGCATTTTGAGACTGAACATGTGTGTGCATATCCACTGAAACTCACTTTCCCACTGGATCCCTTCAGATCAGTTGCAACGAGCGCACGTATGGCTGTCACTCAAGAATGTATACCTCGGGCTAAATAATTTCCAGAGACGATGAAAAGACAGATGAGACAGTGAGAGCCCAAAGATAAAATAGCCAAATTCTTTGTGCCTTTTTTGCAGACAGGCAACCCAACCCCAGCCTCCCCACTTTGCGAGCACATGCCCCCATCTAGCCTTCTGCTGATTCTTTACATTCCCCGTTTTCTTGCATGCCAAATCTTTATCACGTGCTTTTAGATAGCCTCCCCTTCTCTGCACATATAAGCTTACTTTCCATCGGTGTCATGGAAGTGGAATTTTCAATTTCATTAGCCATGAATGAATGGCCTTGGGCAGAGAGAGTCCATCAGGACAATACTGACCCTCACCTAAATGTCAAAAGGTTGGCAAACCTCTTGGGAAATTGACAGAGACAGGCGGATGTGGGAACGAGGTGGGGGGGGAGGTAGAGATTTGTTTTCTTAAAAATCAGAAATCCCGCAAACTATTTACAGATAAATTATCTAATCTCGTGGAATTGTTGTGAAACTGATTTGAAGTGCACTCGTGTTTGTTTCCGTTTATTGTTTTGAGTTCAAATGGGGTTCGCTGAGATTTTCTGACTTCAAGAGATGAAATGAATAGATCAAGGGAACATTACATGAATGTTTTCTTGTCTTGGTCGTTTTAAAGACAAAACTATCGTTGCGATGAAACAGAAACATCTGAAATATAATATGACACGAAAAGAAAACATGTTGATACTACCATATGCTACTTCAAATGAATATACATTTTTAAAAGCCGTCTCATTTTGATATCGATTCATTGCAGTATTAATTAGTATGAAAATACATTATGTAATAAATACATCCTCCCGTCTGTTGTATAGCTTATATTTTCCATGTGCTGACAACGTTAATACATTTAACTCGAAAATGTCCCTCACCTATAAACATATATGTTTAATTCAAGTACATGCAACATATTCAACAGTATTTCCTTTTTGGGCAATTACTTATGAATGCATTTGCAGTCATGAGCGTTCTCTCTGCTTACCATCATCAACCATTATCAATCCACTGCTGGACGAAGGCCTCTGGAACACGTAGATTAGAGAACGTGACACAGTTGATTTGAAGCTTTCGTGACTGCAGGAATTACTCTTGGGTTCTTTCGGTAAAGTCACGTAAAAAGAAAATAAATTAAATAATAGAATAGGACGTTTCTATTGCAACACAAGCAGTCGTCATCAGGTAGAACTAAATGTGAGAGAGAGACAAAACACAAACACGGAGACACACAGACAGACACACGAGCAGAGAGAGACAACACAGAGACACACAGAGAGAGACACACAACATAGATATGTGTGTCTATGTTGTGTGTCTATGTGTGTCTATGTGTGTGTGTCTGTGTGTCTATGTTGTGTGTCTCTCTCTCTGTGTCTCTGTGTTGTCTCTCTCTCTCTGCTTGTGTGTCTGTCTGTGTGTCTCGGTGTCTGTGTTTTGTCTCTCTCTCAAATTTAGCTCTACCCGATGACGATTGCTTGTGTTGCAATCGAAACGTCGCATTACATTATTTTATTTATTTTCTACGTGACTTTACCGAAAGATTCAAAGAGTAACGTGACACAGGTTAAAGGATTTTAAAACTGCGAGGAAAGGTGAGTTGGCCCTGAGCGGCGCACGTCGCTAGAGGGAAGAATGATGGCAGATGGTCAATAATAACGATGGAATGGCAGCCAATGAATGGAATTCATCCGAGAGGACGTCCACCAACGGGGCGATTCAATCGGCTCATTGCAGCTGCTCGGTAGATTATTGCTCCGCAAGTTCGTGAGATGGTGGCGGGATTGGAGGAGGCTTTCATCCATCAGTGGATTGACCATAACCTGATGATATGCGTGATTTATAAAGAAAGGTGTATACAATATATATATAAAAAACATGTATATCTGGTTAACGTAATATTTGATTGCAGTTTGTATCATTGGTCATCGAGCCAATACGAAACTTACTTTTATATATGACTGGAGACTGTGCTCGGTCTCTTTTTTGTTTAATTCTATTATAAAGAATGTATACAATCTGTCATATGCTTTGATATTCAGAGGTGCATGTCGCACAACCTTATATGGTAATGCGTGCTCACAATGTCACGTTCACAGAGTGTAATATTGCACAAAGTAGTGGTGTATTCAGCCAGGTGCTTGGAGGTTGTATTGGCGCCCAGCTTGAGGATAGGATGTCTGTTTATTTCAACATGCTGGTGTTATAGCATGCACGCAGCACAGCTGGGCTTACAAAGCACCCACTGTGAATACTAAAAGTCAATAAACCGTTTAACGATTTTGAAATTTGCCAATTTGTGTTGTGATTTTTGATCTCCCTGAAAATGTGTTAATAATAATAATAAATCTCAGCTCTTTGTCAAGCCAATGGTGGATGAAGGCCTCCCCATGGTGTTTCGGTTCTGGAGCTCGTCTGGCCGTACTTCACCATGCTGGTTAGTGGACATGGATGAAGGGGGGGAGTTCCATGGATCCCATTAGATGTCACTCGCCTCCGATGTTATGTATGTAGAACTTCTTTCGCACCGTAGGTAGCCTACCGTGATGATCGTAGGTGCGGGGGAAGGACTACGAACAACATTTTTTTTAGATGTTGGCTAGGAAGAAAATTTAGGCGACTGGGTGAACAGGGCTGTGCGCTGCCCACTTCACTGTTAAAATAAGCGAGCGTTTTATTAATACATGTAGATGTAATAAATATATAAATATATAAATATATATATCAACCCTAGTGTTAATAATCTACAAGGAAATCAAAAATGTTGCCTACGTATATATTGTTGTATGAATGTTGCACTTCCATCACACAGTACATAGCCAATCATGCTAATATTCTGTTATAGCTAGATCAAGAATATTCATACAGGATGTACATCGATAATGCTGCAGATATTAAGTATACAATTGATAGAGTAAATAACAAAAAATAACCCCAATCATTTCATTTCCACTCGAGAGTTGTTGTGAATCTTGCGGAGTTGAACTATGACCTTTTCCTCCAAAACGTAATCCATGGCCAAATTGTCAAGGCACGACTCACCTATGAAATTCTACTCACGCAGGTCACACGGTTCGCAAGGTATTGTGGCTATGAGACTAGGAGAGGTTGTGGGAAATAAAAATGCAACCTTGGCCTTTGACCTTCAAATGCGACAAATCGATCCTATGCAAAATGTCATAGTCAGAATCAATCACTAAACGTTCCGTAAAGTACTGCAAAAACGACAGCGACATTGTTACTAAATGTCCTTCTCCCTTTGTGGAGGTTTGGCTTTTAGCAAATAATTGCAACAAAAGTCAATGAACGATTAGAATAATACTAATGCACTGTCCTTTGTTAATCCAAAGTGGTATGTCAATCAATGGAAGAAGATTTTTTCATGCCACGTTAATAATTGTGACTGTTTTGACCATACTTCACCACACTGGTCAGTGTAGGGTGGTGAAGGAGGTGTGGGGAGTGGGAACTGGGGCATGACTGGTTCATAAAAACATTCCACTAATGCTAGTTGTGGCCAGGAATCAAACTCTATTTAAGGTAAACCAATTAATCTAGTTGTAAGTATTTGGGGATTCATGTTTCTATTAATAAACTGCTTTGCCAGTTTTATTTTGCTATTTTGCAAGAATTTCATGGCTATGATTTTGCTAATTAAGGAAATGATCAAATACCTATGAATTTAATTTAAAATCGAGCCTAAGCTGTTACTTAAAAGGCAAGAGTGGCTCCTAATCCTCGTCAATGCTTCCAAGTTTGCATGCAATTAAAATCAATTAACTCTCATGGGATGCTGCATGAATGTCTCAAGATTAAACAAAGGAGGTGAAAACCACAAAGCAGGACTCAAAAACATTAGATTTTGGAATAAACCGAGGCAGCTGAGACCCTTTTTCCCCTGAAGGCTAAAGCCACAAATTGGTGGCTCATTTCTCCTGGATTAACAAGGCCAGCAATTCCTTCTCACTTCCCCAGATTGCATGCAGGACCCATAGTACGCGGCGGTGTCTAATGCTTAGCAGACAGCTGATATTAAAATACTAAATCCCACATAAGGGCAGCCCTTCAGCATGGACAAAAAAACAGCAACCATTCAGCAGCCATGGCAGAAGAAAAATGGGGTGGAGGGGGGGAGACTTATGGTAAATAATTAGATAACAGCCCCACAGGACATGATCGATGGAAAATCAAATCACTCTGAGCTAGGTTATAAACCATATATATACAGCTCACACATGACGAAGAAAAATGTATTAAAGCCTGGTTTGAAGGTTGTGCTGCATTAGTCCACAGAGCACTCATTTGCATGCCAAATGGAGAGTCAATCCACAGTCATATCTGGAAGCCTGGTTACTCATACCAGAATTAAAGTTTTTAGGCCGAATTAACCTCCGTGAGCCTCGAGTAACAATTGAATACTGTAAAAGTCACTCATGCGGTCGCAATAAATTGAGCTCAGACCACACGGATTTCACTAGATGCACAATCTATGTCACTGTTCCCCATGTACACGGCATATACCAACGTACACACCAAATGGGATCCTGCTGTGGTTTAATTGTTGGCTTTCCATGTGAAGGCGTTGTCGAAGTTGCCATTATTAGTAGCTCACTGGACTTGCGAGACCATAGGTCCGGTTCAGTCTCCCAGCGTTGCCGTTGAAGCAATGGGATAGTTTAATAACACCCCTCCCCGAATCCCTTGTCCCATCTCTGTCCACAGAGCAGTGATATATATATATGAGAACGCCTCCGTTAATTGATTGGCAGGTCGCGTGTGATAGGGTAAAGTGTGCGTACATCCACCTGGTCAGCGTGGGAGAGTAATATAACAAAACATACGGCGTAGAGGGGGCTCTTCAGAGCATCCGTCGTTAGTAGAGGTCCTTCTGCCGGCAGTGGCGTGAAAAACACTTTGCAGGGATGCACCTTTATTATATATTATTTTTACACACCCAATTACAAAAATGTTCACGCAAAATGGTTCCACGCATCATTTGTGCCTGCAATTCAAAAAGTATTCCACTGGAGGGCGGTAGTTCTATGCCGAGTAGACATTTGCGTGCATCAGTCGAAATTCTAAGAAACTAAAAGTGAATGACAAAATGTGCTTGCTAATCCGGCACATTTACATAAATATTGGCCAAAGATGAATCGTATCGGAAAAAAAAATAATAACAGGCCATCCACCTCTAAATGTGTGTAATTTAACTTAAATGTGTAATTCTTTTTCACTATTAATCTGAGTTATCACAATGTCAAAAGCCCTCGACGTTATGTCGACGCCACTTCTGGCGCATGGGCCCCCCTCTAGAGGGTAATTTTGACCCTCACCCTTCTACGTTGGCCAGTCGCCTTGGGAGAAGGGGGTGGCAGGATTCACACTTTAACCCACCACACGTGACCCGCCGATCGATTGACTTAACTGCCAGGGTCTGTAAAGCCGCGGTACTGAGGTCACTGCTTGACTCGGGTCATCCTTGCGAGAGACTTGATGTCTCGTTGGTTTAAGGCTGGTGACGTGAAGTCTATTGTTATTATAAACATGCAGTCAGCTCCCCAACCACTATAAGTTATACTCGTCATTTCATGTTTTTCCCGAGAACCACATATTGGTGATGTCCCTTCTTGATATGTCAGCTCATTTATCCAAAACTGCGTGGTTCAAAACTAAATTGTAAACATAATTTACGTTGATGTGGCTGTATATGTAAAATATATATTTTAGCCATTTGCAATCCACTGCTGGATGAAGGCCATTCATTGCTCTGTCGATCACGGGGTTTGGTTGATCATGCTTCACCACACTGGTCAGTTTTGGTTGTGGAGGGGAGGCCTAGGACAGGTTCAGATGTTAATAAAGTATTAAAGCTTTCGTGACTGCATAAAATTACTCATTGTTTTTTTCGGTAAAGTCACGTATGTAGAAATACAATAAAATTATATTAAAACAAAAAACAATCACGACGTTTCGATCACAAAGCAAGCGATCTTCATCAGGTGTCAAGAACAAATCACGGAGGTAAATACAACAAAAAGATGAGAGACAAGAATTCAACAAACCTGAAAAAACATTATGTGAAGCACAACCAGTCAGGCCAACAACACAGTTAGACACTTCCTGGTGGACCACGAATTTCAGACACTCTTCTAACACTCTTCTGAAATTCGTGGTCCACCAGGAAGTGTCTGTGTTGTTGGCCTGACTGGATGTGCTTCACAAAATGTTTTTTTCAGGTTTGTTGAATTCTCGTCTCTCATCTTTTTGTTGTATTTACCTCCGTGATTTGTTCTTGACACCTGATGAAGATCGCTTGCGTTGTGCACGAAACGTCGTGATTGTTTTGTTTTAATATAATTTTATTGTATTTCTACATACGTGACTTTACCGAAAAAAACAATGAGTAAGTTCAGATGTTACTCGCTGGCAATGTTGGTGATGGGTGTCTGGGTTTACTAACCATTGTGCCACCGCTCCCCTCATTGATGAAATGGCATATACTCTGTTCCAAGTGCTGCAATGCCTTAATACCTAAGTGCAAATGCATGCTGCGTCAACAACGCACGTAAAAGAAAGAATAATTATCGCTTTGCTCATTGCTGTGTATACATGTATTGCTATTTAAGGATTTAAATTCTGTCGTTTGGAATTTCGGCACCAAGGGGCATATTAAAATATTACAATTCATTGCTCGTGTTTAGGCCTTCGCTAATTTACTCTGCGTACCACTTTGCCTTATATTAACCCAGAACTGTTAACGAGATCACATTACCAGCTCGTAATTAAAGGGCATCGCACGAATCGCTGGCTTTTTTTTGCTCGCATGCACGCAAACCCACGACTTTGTTTTTGTTGTTCTGTACACACACGTGTGTGTGTGTGATGCTTCGAATGTGGAAACAAGCTAGTATTTCCTTGACATTGTGAAGCGATAAAAACAACGAAACACAAGTCACACTTGGTCTCTCCTCCACTTGCACGGGTGCCCATTTCACAAAACGCGCCAATCAAGGCACACGAGGGGACAGTTGGCGCACTTGGTGATGAAGATCAACATTTACAACACAATAATGCCATTCTTTACATGTCTACACACACATACTGTACGACTACATGTCGATAGCTTTCGACTCCACGATAAGGACACGTCAGAGAAACTATATCATGTACTGTTAAGCTTGAGAGGGGTGTTTGATGCTTTAACTGAAAGGAGATATTGTGTCACTGTGAGTTGTTGTGTCACTGTGTGCCAATCGTAGTGAGCTACGAACAAAACACTTTTTTTGTAGATTACTCAGGCCGTAGAAACATCGTGTTTTCTGGATTATAAGGCGCTCCCGAAAGTAAGACCCATTCCAAACGCTTTCTTTAACTGCGGGGGGAGGATGGGTGGGTTTGTTGTGCGTCTTATAATCTGGAGAATACGGCGTAACTGTGATGCGTTATGCTAACTGGGGAGGAAGCTTCCTTTACAAGCGCTATTGTTCTTCGGGGCTTCTTTTTGGTAGTGGAGGGGGGGTGGCGAACACGGGCTGGTGTGGCTGTTAACCATTTATTACGGGGTTACTCATTTGGAGCGTGACTCCTGCGGCAACAAAGGGGCTATTTGGTAACGAGGCGGTCACGTGATCTTTAAAGGCCCCCCCCCCCCAAAAAAAAAAGGAAACCCGCACGTGCTACCGACAGGACACCCGCACCGCCACCTTCTTCCTCTTCTTCTTAATTATTCAGCGATCCTTGTGGTCACAGTGAAGGAGGGATCTCTCGAGAGCGAAAGCGATTGTGCGCCGCGGGTGTCGAGATGTTAACTACCTCGCATGGTATACAGGAGGTCGTGGGTCCGATGCTGACGCCTGCTGTATATTTGAAGTTTGCGTGTCTCTCTCTGATCATCATCATCATCACGTTGGCTAGGATATGTTAATTAACGACCTTGCCTGGTATACAGGAGGTCGTGGTTCCGATGCTGACCCTGACGCCTGTGTATTTGGAGTTTGTGTGTCTCTCCCCGTGGATTTTCTCTGGGTCCTCCCGGTTTACCCCTCGACCTTTAGAAACGTGTGTTTAGAGTATCCAGCTGCTATACATTTCCACATAATACGCCACTTTGTTGAGATGTCATTTGTGGCCAGGTTGCTTCTGAAAAATAGCTATATAGCTCAGTAGGCCTTACCTGGTAAAATAAAATAAAATAGTTTAGTTTTCGTTTATAAGACGAAAACAAACTTTTGATAAACCTTATCATATGACTGGTATAATAAACCCACACAACATAAATTCGATGGTGACTATTGAATTGAAACAGGACCGACTCACTCTCCCAAGTAGCAGAACAAACAAGTGCACATGGGGCACTCGCTAAAGAGCGTCCAATAATCCCTCCCCATGACTTTTGAAACCTGTAAATTCAGAACAGTAATAAATGCGGTTATTGCAGGCATATAAAAGGCGTCTGACTCATTTCTTTCTTTCAGAGAAAACATAATAAAGAAGCAGCCCTTCATTAAGCAGAACATAAACTTTACGTTATGATATCGCTTCCCCAACAAATTCTATTACTCACGTTTGTTAACTTAATCCTGGCTGTACGTGATAAACCTTATTCTTCTGTAAGAGATAGAATGATGGAATGCAGAAAACGAAATGGTCAACCGGAGGTTTTATTAGACTGACATCTAATTAGTTTCGGTGATACATTTCGCATGACCCATGTCAATGGGTATTGATCGGAAAACATCGATTTAATTCAGTCTATCAAAACTTGACAAAGTCCAAGGAGACAGATTGATTTTGGAGTTAGCAAATTCCAGCTGCTTCGCATTTTAGCACGTAAAATTCCGATCCGTCAAAATATGATGTTGAACGTGTAAGTGGGCTCATGGCAACGACAGACGTGGATTTTTCATGGGCTCTGTGCTGTTGTCCGGGTTCGGGAATGATGTCCGACGTTTCGCCCCACGTGCTGCGTGACGCCGAACTACACTGGGCGGCACAACCCGAAAACACATCGGTTAGAAACTGCAACAAGTTGAATTAAAAGAGATTAACTTTGCATTAAAAGAAGGCTTCCAGTGACGGAAGACAACAAATTGGTCCACCGAAACAGCATTCCATTATGAGAGCGAGAAAAAAACCATCAATATCGTGGCGGCGACCACGTCTGGCATTGAGTGGATGTAGTTCAATCCAAACGAATGCTTGGAAGCAGGGAAGGGCTGTGATGAAATCATGTTGGGTTATTATTAGCCGTGACTTGGCAACCTCGTGTTATTTAGATTAGCCTATATAATGTATGCACGTGGCGTGCTCGCATGCAGTCAATGTTGAACGTACATATATACACACACACACAGCACTTTCATATATAACCATGCCATATATGCATAGTCATATTCGAAGTAGTTACTGTTTAAAATAAAAATAAAATATTGTCAGGCATACTCGCATCGCATATTCCACTACACATAAATTATACACCGACAATTCTCTGTGCATCCTGGAACGACCTCTTGGGCCAAAAGTGTTGGGAGCGAACACGGTGTGGACATCACCATGCCCGGCCACCTTTGTCTCCCCCAAAGTGCCGATGCTTTTTTTTTGTTCTCTCTCACCAGGTACTCATTTGAGGCTGAGTCCACCTCGGGGAGGCCCACGACCGGTTCGGCCCACCTTCATTGATGTTAACCGTGGTCGGGAATCGAACTCGTCGAGCTGCGGTTCGGAGTGCACTTCCCAACTCCTCCCTCACCAACGCGCGCGCGCGCACACACTATACATTGCGCGTGCATATAACGAATATATATTGACAAAAAAACAACACATATATACAGCGGCAAGCAAATTGATATACTACACAGAGATCCATCAATTTCCCCTTTGCTAAGAGACTTCTTTGCATTGCTGCTGCTGCTGCTGTTTTTCCAGGGGTGTTGAAACACGGAGCTGTAAGGACACGGGGCCATCATTCATCGGGAAACGGGTTAAGCCGGAGCGCTGACGTCAGGCGGCTGTGCAAAGTGGAGAGGCAGGAGGAGGAGCCTTCATCGAGCTGGGCAGAGGGGAGAGGAGAGATAGGGGGGGGGGGGGTGGAGGGGATCCAGGACTCGTCCGCTCACAGTCTCGACCGCACGGCGACTCAACGAGGCGACGTGGGCAGTGTGGAGGGGAGCAGAAAGGGAGGAGTAGAGGCACCCCAACTCTCCCTCCCTGTCCTCCAGCCCGCTCCTCTCTGCTCTTACCAGGCGGACCCAGGCCAAGCGCACGGCAGCACGCACCCCCCTCTCCTCTCGTTCCAACACCACCTCCACTACCATCCGTTCGCCCGCCCGCCCTCTCCCTCCTCCGCCACTCCGTACACTCGCATACACCTCTCTCTCTCTCTCCTCCCAACAACACTGCCATCCACCCGCTTTCTCCTCCTTCACTCCGTACACTCACCCCTCTCTCTTCCCAACACCACGACGGCCATCCCCCTGCACCCACCCACCCCACCACCCACCCCACCGCTGACAGAGTGCGCCTGCCGGCTAGAGACGCGAACAGCGCGGATTCGTATCCTCGTCTGCACGTGTGATAGACAATCCTGAGCGCGTGTCTCTCTTCCCCGTGTGTGTGTGTCTGTCCCTGTCAGCATCGCTCGTTGTGTGTGTGTGTGTTGTCTGCTACTCGTGCTGTCTCCCGTTAGGCACTTTTGCTTGCTTATCCGTCTTGTCTCTTTAAAACTAAGAAACGCAACCTCGCTCACTCACACCAACAACCACCACTTTTGTTTTCTCTCCTCCTCCTCCTCTTCCAAGACACACCTCCCTCCCTGACTAACCACCTACCTCCTCTCAAAGTCCTCCTCCTTGCGCGACTTCTGTCCTCCCTCCTCCATCATCCCTTCTCCTCCTCCTCGGTCTTGCCGCGTTGCCAAAGTTGCCCACACACGCGCACCCCGATGCTGGGCTCTCAGGGCCGGGGAGTCCAAGCGCCGCTGCCGTCTCGACCGTGCCCGGCAGGGCTTTGCCTCGGCCCCAGCGCGTCCCATGTCTCCGTGGCAAGCCTAGGAGGAGAAGTCCTCCTCCTGCTGCTGCTGCTGCTGCCGCTGCCACCACTCTGGTGGCCTCCGCGTCCGTGCCTCCAGTGCGAGCTCCCGTTGGCCGGCCCGGACACATGCAGGCAAAGAAGCGCTACGTCCTAGTGTCAGCGGGCGTCTGTCTACTGCTTCTCTTCTACCTGGGCGGCGTGCAGTTCGGGCAGCTGGTGGCGGCGCGCAAGGGCTGCAGCCCGCAGCTGGTGGCGCGGGAGAACGCCGCCGACAACCCCCCAGGATGCCGCCGCTGGCCGGCGTGGGTCGGGCTCCGGCAGCCGGCCGGCGTGCACGCTATGGACGAGGAGGAGCAGGAGGATGGGGAGGAGGATGGGGGGGAGGATGGGGACGGGGGGCAGCCGGAGGTCGAAGCGATGGGTTCGATCCCGGACGAGCGAGGAGCAGCAGCAGCAGCAGGAGGCGGCGGTGGTGCTGGAGGAGGAGGAGGAGGCGGTGGGGGGGTAGACGTGTCGCCCCGGCGCAGACGGGAGATCTGGGACAGCGTGTACCGCGGGAGACGCTGTCGCATGGAGAGCTGCTTTGACGTCAAGCTGTGCGAGAGGAACGGCTTCTGGGTGTACGTGTACCCGCAGCAGCAGCAGCAAGGCGGAAAAGTCGAGAAGGTCTCCGAGAGCTACCAGAAAATCATTGCCTCCATCCAGGAGTCGCGCTTCTACACGCAGGACGCGAGCAAAGCGTGCCTCTTTGTGCTGGCCATAGACACCCTGGACCGGGACTCCCTCTCCGGCCACTACGTGCACAACGTGAGAGCCAAGATCCAAAGCCTGCCGCTCTGGAACAACGGCAGAAACCACCTGGTGTTCAACCTGTACTCGGGGACATGGCCCGATTACACGGAGGAGCTGGACTTCGACATTGGCCAGGCGATGCTGGCCAAGGCGAGCATCGGCGTGGAGAACTTCAGGCCGAATTTTGACGTCTCGATCCCCTTGTTCTCGAAGGACCACCCGCAGAAGGGCGGCGAGCGAGGCTACCTTGGGCACAACAGCATTCCGCCCACCAGAAAATACCTGTTGGTGTTCAAGGGGAAACGCTACCTGACCGGCATCGGTTCGGACACCAGGAATGCCTTATATCACGTCCACAACGAACAGGATATCATTCTGCTGACCACCTGTAAGCACGGCAAGGATTGGTGGAAGCACAAGGATGCCCGCTGCGACAGGGACAACCAAGAGTACGAGAAGTGAGTTCCCATCAAACTGCTCCTCTGATTGTATAATGCAATGCGCTGTTGTACAATGAGTGCTGCGTGACGTTAGCGCGAGGTCGTTCAATTCGAACTCCTTGCGAAAGTAGTTTGGAAATGGATGTATCGCATTGGATGGTGTTGGTGTGCTCATCATCACCCTGTCCCTCACCGTGACCATAATTGGTAACTCTTGTCACTCAATCCCGAGCCTAACGTGAAACTTCAACAGTTCAGTCCCGACGTCGAATGCTAATAATGATGCTTGTGCAGCACATTGTTAATCTACCCCTTGTCGTCAGTCATGGTACAGCATGCTATGTTTGGTTAGTACAGAACTTTGGTTCCGATATCACTCGCCACTGATGTTCGCCGTGGCCGGGTATTAAACTCGGGCAACCATGGATTTACATCCAGCACCTACTAATTACGCTACTAAACTTGGCACCGAACAAACTTGTATTCTAAACCAAAAACCGTATCTCGAACACAACAATTACTTGTTCTTGGCCCCTTAAACCTGACATAATGAATCACCAACTCCGAGTCCCCAAAATCATTGTTTGAAATCAATTACGAAGTTACTTTTACACAGACGCACACGCACACAAATCTATTGTTCCAGCAGCCACGACGCCAGGTGAGTTTGCCGAATGGACAATTGCATTGACGCTGCATTTGTGGGTGTCGGCGATGCGGGTTTTTTTTTTGGTTGACATGCGTTACGAAGGCGCGGAATTGCTTTGAGCTTTTGACGCAATACAATCTCCCCTGCGTTGTTGTTGACACAGAGGGGGGGGGGGGGGGTTGCATGAGAAGGAGGGTGATAATTGCCAACCGTTATTAATCACCTCCTACTGTTAAACCCGCGTAATACTTAGGGGCCCGATCGTCGGGAACAAGGAGTGGATATAAATAAACACCCAATTACTTATTATCATCAGCCCAATGTCCCGTGGTGGTGGGGTGTGGGAGGGGGGGGTGAGCGTACAATTATCAACAATCACAAGCGTATAACAGAATGCATGGCGGGGGGGGGCACGTATTGTCTTGCCGTTAGAGGAGGAAGCAATACATTAAGGAAGTGATAAGGACGCAACATTCGCAATAGATTAGGATATTGGATAATACACTTCAAACAATGTTCCTTTGTCTTGTAAGGCATGATCGCATGCGTGGTAAGTGTCAGACGGTTATTAATAGTCAGTGATGGATATTTGTGACAGCCCACTAAAAATACACGAACAAAGTTTGGAGTCGGGGTGGAGGGGGAGTTGGCTCTGCTATTTTATTTTTACTGCCCAGCTGGGAGGAAAGAGGATGTTAAGTTAATGGGCAATTGAGCCTTTGTGCATGCTTTTTTTTTGTTAGATACAGTTGCTAAAGTACTACTGCACGAGGCCTTTTTTTTGCTTTCGTAATATTCGTGTAAATTAGTATTCAACGTTGTGTTGTCATCAGTACGTAGAGTATAAGGGTAACATTGCTGTAGCTTCTCTTTCGCCTGTGACTCCTAAAGATAAACACTTCGTATGGGGGAATCGTTGGTTGTTCTATTCGTACACGTCTCGGAATAGATAGTACCCACATATTATTACGGCAACGCACGTGACTTGCTGCTGATGGACGAACTATTGCCGTGGACTCATTTATCGGGCGCCGTGGTGGTGAGATGTTAACTACCTCACCCGGTATACAGGAGGCCGCGGGTTCGATCCCGACACTGACGCCTGTTATATATTTGGAGTTTGCGTTTCTTCTGGTGGTCACGTGGATTTATCTCTCGAGTCCTCCGGTTTGCCCCTCCACATTTAGAATGAACATGCGTTTAGAGTTACTCTTTGGTTCTTTCGGTAAAGTCACGTAGAAAGAAGAGAAAATAAATAATAGAATACGACCTTTCGATTGCAACACAGGCAACCGTCATCAGGTGTGAATGCAAGCTCGGAGAGAGAGACATACAGGGAGAGAGACACATAGAGAGAGAGAGACAAACACATATAACACCTCGTCACAGAGGCGCAGTTTCTCTGTCTCTGTGTGTGTGTCTCTGTCTGCGTGTCTCTCTATGTGTGTCTCTCTGTGTGTCTCTCTCTGTGTGTGCGTCTCTCTCCGTGTCTGTGTTTGTCTCTCTCCGAGCTTGCATTTACAGCTGATGACGGTTGCTTGTGTTGCAATCGAAACGTCGTATTCTATTATTTATTTTCTTTTCTTTCTACGTGGCTTTACCGAAAGAACCAAAGAGTTATTACCGCAGTCACGAAAGCTTCAAATCAAGTGCGCGTTGAGTTTTTGGCTGTTGTAAATTTCCACGTGATAAGCTACTTTGTTGGGCTACCATTTGTGGCCAGGTCGCTTCTGGCAAAAAAAAAAGCTTCACAAGTGATGGATATTTGTGGTCAAATAAAAAAATAGTTGAGTTTACACCGCTTTTGTGGACACAGCCAGTGAGGATTTTTCGAAACTTGCACCTTCATTTCAACTGCAAACGCCAGTAGATGGAATCGAACCGGTGTGCCAACCAACACGCCATGGCAGTAGCATCCTGGCCTATATATTGTTTTATAACACAATAACTATCTCTGGAGTCGGGCATGCAATACGCTAAGGCTGATAAATTGTGCACATTCAATTGAGAGGGGAGAAGATTGCTTATACTGCACTGTATGTAAATCTACATTATTTGGCAATTGAGTTTGGCTGAGTGGAGGAGTTTTAAGAGCTCAAAAATGTGCTGTGTTGACATCAAAAGGATGGCACCATCCAAAGTGTTTATTGCTTTACTTGATTATCCTTTCACTCTTTCCATTCTAGAGAAGCACAATACAGCAAACTGCCTTTTCAGGGCCTTTAACTTAAATTTGCGAGGACAATATTTGACCGCATTGTTGTCACTGGCCCTGCTTTTTTTTTGCAAAGGAAGAATGCCTTGGGATCTTTTGTGTCCACAGGACCAATTTTTGTGGCAAGTCGCAGCCATCACCCCCCCCCCCCCGCTTCTGAAAGCGCGCTTCTTTTGCGATAACCATCCCATCACAGTACACGGAGCGAGATTGTATTACGCCACTCTTAAGGCCCGATTCACATATGCAAGTAAAGGTGGCCAACGTAATGCCTCGCATAACGGTGAATGGGAAGTGACAGTTTTACAAGGTGTGAGAAAATGCACCATATGTCTGGCGCTGTTAACATTTTTTGCCCGCGTGTTTTTGCCTAATATTACAGGGCAAATTGTTTTGCGACTGTAACTGCTCTGGCCTACGACCAAGCCCCCCCCCACCCCATAACCTAGCACAGCACTGTACTCGTTTTTGGATTGTAAACGGTAAAGGCGCAGCCCTGCAATTGCTTGCTCATGCCACTGCTGGAGGAAAAGTCCTTCCACTAGAGGGCGCTTTAGGCGGCCCCCTCAAGATGGTGTTTTGCGTGCCCTTCCACACTGACCGGGCATCTTGGAAGGAGGCCTGGAAGTACCCGCACTTTATTCCACCAAACTTGACGTACCAATCGACTGGGACATACCCATATATAGTGCTGAGTGGATGGTGGCCAGCGGTGGTGGGGGGGGGGGGCATTTAAGAAACTTGCTCAGTGCTTGAAGTGCCTTTCTTTGCTGGGAGAGGAAATCGACAGGACAACCTTTCGAATTGCAAGTCTGGTCCGACTAGCCATTACGCCAAGGCAGCCACCCTCGTGTATTGTAAAGACTTGTAACTTTGATTTTTTTTCTCCTGGGCTGCTATGTGGCCAAGCACTTTAGACTGCCATCCCTGCAGGATGCCAAGTTACTGGTAAGTGGGAGATTGGGAGCAGATTCTCTGTGCGCCTCCTGAGGGTGCCGATTCATCTGCACAAGGCATGTAGAGGGAATGAGCTATTCCTCATTCCAATGTCTCGCCACAGCAGCTCAAAATAAAGGGTTTAACTTACCCGTGTGTCCTATATTGATTTTTTTTTTACCGTGGTTGGTGGGCACACACTCCAAGGACACATAACAACAAGCGGCCGGCTACAAACGGCACTTTTGAAGTTGTAATAGATAGATGAATCCGTATGTTCATTGATTTGCAGAAGGTTGCTGAAATAACTTTGTTAAAAGAGAGGAAGGGAATTGCAAAGTTGAGGAGGAGGCGGCAAGCAGCCAAAGGGGGGTGGGGTGGGGGTATTGTGACCTGCAGTGTGGTTGTATTAACACATTGTGGATGAGACGACACAGTTTGTCAGAGTCCTCAACACGAGCGGAGCGATCCATGAGTTGAAGTCCATGGGGACAGTCACCGTTGTCGTCGTAGTAGTAGCGACACAAAAGACACGAGTCGTAACTGCGTGGCTGACCGCCGGCGAGCGAGTAACCAGAGTGGTGCGGTCAGTACTGGATCATCAATCAACCCCGGTTGCTTTATGTTGAATTATTTAAAGCGCGCAGGGAGGTAGGGGACTGGGCACTAGATCGCGGTATTTCAACCTCGGCCAAATTGTTTGGCGCTAAGAAGGCTGTGGAACGGAAAAGAGAGCCGAGCTTGAAGAAACTCTCTAAATGGGAATGAACGATGACGGGAGTTGAGCCCTCAACCACGGGGGAGGGTGGAGGAATCACCTCCGATGAACACGGCAGGCTGCGTACGGCGCGAAAGAAGTTCAACACACGTACATACCGAGTGAAGTTCAACTTGGCATCCGGTAACAGACTGCAGTGTCGGGCAGCGTCGTTACGCTGAGAAACAGGAAACTCTTTAGCTGCATTAGTTCGACCATTTGCATGTCGCTTTACCGCCTCACCCCCTTTGTGCTCAAATTCGTGAATAATGTCCCAGGCTAAAGCCTCGAGTGTGCGTGGCGCATGGACAGCTTATTCATAGCTGTAACCAGAAGTTTTTTATTCTTACAGTTTAAGTACTTTACTGTACCGTGGTTCAATTGCTTTGTCATTGTTTTACCCATTTTAGATTAAGCGTGTTATTGGTATTAAAGTTCAAATTAAGTTGCCTGCATTGAACGTGAAGAAATACGGTGATACGACATTGCACCAGCTCGCATAGACGAGTGTGAAGCAAGCACAATAAGTTTAGTCTAGGGTTGTATTTATGACACATGTGTTTATATCTTGATCACTGTATTAATACTAATAATGATGATGCACCCATCTGTCAATCCACTGCTGAATGAAGACATCCAACATGCTCTGTCTGGTCAATGGTGTTGTTTGACCCTACGTCACCACGCCAGTGAGTGCAGATTGGTGAAGTTGGGCAAGGTTGAGTGAGAAGGGGGCCACCCTCTCGACTGGTTTGGATGTCACTCGCCCGCCGATATTGGCCAGAGGTGGGAATTAAACACGAGTCGTGTGGCTTCAGAGAACAATGCATTAGCTGGCAAATAAAATCACCTGCGGAAGTTCAGACGCTGGAGGCAATAATCATGCACTCGCATGCAGACACGTACTCTTGCTAACAACTGTAAAGCTCTCACTGTCACACACACACACTCACCGGTACACCTTTACCAGCTGGCTGTTTCAAAAATAGACGTCCCCCTCCCTATTGTGAATTGTTAGCATAATTCCAAAAGATGGAGACGTGAAAATGGATTGTTTGCAAATCAATTGGAAATCGGGATACCTAAAATGTAGATATGCCTGAAAGTGTGATGCGTGATATGCCATTGGCCAATTATCACAATGCAGACCCCTTCTGGTGAAAAGTTTGAAGATTCACCAAGGCTTTCCTGGGGGAGAAATAATAATGATTACATGGGCAAATGTTGAATCGAGTCATTAAACACTAGATATACATCTAGCATTGTATCCACTCTGGTGTTGGGAAAGTAAGAAAACTAGATTTGAAAATACGCGAGCGTTGCATTCATTTGGTAGCGTTATGGCAATGTCTTCAATGTCTTATTTCCCGAGCTCACAAACACTTAACAAAGACTATAGACGTTGGGACAATATATAACATTACCATACTTACGTGGCGAGGGATTGTGTGTAGTTATCCCCGTCGGGATACCATCATGGGCTCTTCTTCCACTGCTGAATGGAGGCCTCCCAAAGCCACGAGGAGAGCGTGGGAAAATAAATTGAAAACACCTTTAAAAGGATTACACCCCCTAGATGGGCCCTGTTTTTTAGGAATAATCTTTGTTATACACATTCAAACACTGTCTATCACAGGCTCTATGAGATTCTGCTTGTAAGGGCAACATCACATGATTAATACATGTGCACCTTCGTAATTGACACCAAACTTATAGCACAAAGGCTACGTATGACAAGGGTGCTATGTTTCTCAAATGGGTATCGACTGCCAGTAAGGAGTGATCCTGCTATGTGGTTTTAGCCAGTTCAGTAATTTGTGAGTAATTGAAAAAAAGGGGGTTGCCAAGTTTCTATCATGACAACAGCACACATATATACCCAGGTCACTTTGGCATATGACAGTCAACCTGGTCTCTAAGTTATCACCTGGTTCAACGAATTACACCTGAGTACATGACCTACTCCACAAACAGACAGTGTCAATTCGCGGTTACTACACCTGCAGGATTGCAACTGCAAACAATAATGCTCAACAGAAGTTTGTTTTTGTTGCTGTTGCATAAACCTGGACTGTGTCGCAATAGCTACAGATATTATTTAATAGCCTTGCATGCACACCGATTTTACTTAAAAGCTTAGGGAAGAATGGTGACAGTGGTGGGGATTAAAAGTGGGGGTTGGGCTGAGAAGTGGACTGTCCACCACGACTTATTTTCCTTCTTCCTCCCCCGGCTTAAGACCTGCAAAGAAATTCCAAGCAATTTTTTCCCCCCAACAGTTTGCCCATTACCCATTAGCAATGGCTGCGCTCCTTGCAACGGACGAACGGCAACAACAACAGCAACGCCGCAAAACATTGTCGGGTTTGTTTATGCATTGGCAGCAAATGAGATGTTCTCTCTTGCACGATTAGTGTTAGCATACACCGGACAAACATTACAAGGAAATCGGTATTGGCATGCAAGGGAGCCCTGGGCCGGCCGAGGCCATGAGCATCGTCATGTTAAACGCACTGAGGCCACGGGGTCCCTTGAGAATTTGTATGCATCAGCATGTGTGTTGTTAAAAGTAAAGGGGCGGAGAAGCTAGCAGCATTGGGGGGAGCGGGAGCGGGGGGGGCTGTTGCCAATTGTTTTTGTGTCTGGAGTGGGGTGGGAGTTGGGATGGAGGGGGGGGTTGGGATGGAGTGATGGGGGGGGGGTTAACGTTTGGTGGGGTCGTGTAAGAGGTGTTATTTCGGGAGGAAGAGAGGGAGAATCATGGGGGGGGGTGGTATACATTGAGGGGAAAAAAGTATTTGATCCCCTGCTGATTTTGTACGTTTGCCCCCTGACAAAGAAATGATCAGTCTATAATTTTAATGGTAGGTTTATTTGAACAATGTGAGACAGAATAACAACAAGAAATTCCAGAAAAACGCATGTCAAAAATGTTATAAATTGATTTGCATTTTAATGAGGGAAATAAGTATTTGACCCCCTCTCAATCAGAAAGATTTCTGGCTCCCAGGTGTCTTTTATACAGGTAACGAGCTCAGATTAGGAGCACACTCTTGAAGGGAGTGCTCCTAATCTCAGCTTGTTACCTGTATAAAGGACACCTGTCCACTGAAGCAATCAATCAAATCAGATTCCAAACTCTCCACCATGGCCAAGACCAAAGAGCTCTCCAAGGATGTCAGGGACAAGATTGTAGAACTACACAAGGCTGGAATGGGCTACAAGACCATTGCCAAGCAGCTTGGTGAGAAGGTGACAACAGTTGGTGCGATTATTCGCAAATGGAAGAAACACAAAAGAACTGTCAATCTCCCTCGGCCTGGGGCTCCATGCAAGATCTCACCTCGTGGAGTTGCAATGATCATGAGAACGGTGAGGAGTCAACCCAGAACTACACGGGAGGATCTTGTCAATGATCTCAAGGCAGCTGGGACCATAGTCACCAAGAAAACAATTGGTAACACACTACGCCTTGAAGGACTGAAATCCTGCAGCACCCGCAAGGTCCCCCTGCTCAAGAAAGCACATATACATGCCCGTTTGAAGTTTGCCAATGAACATCTGAATGATTCAGAGGACAACTGTGTGAAAGTGTTGTGGTCAGATGAGACCAAAATGGAGCTCTTTGGTATCAACTCAACTCGCCGTGTTTGGAGGAGAAGGAATGCTGCCTCTGACCCCAAGAACACCATCCCCACCGTCAAACCTGGAGGTGGAAACATGCTTTTGGGGTGTTTTTCTGTTAAGGGGACAGGACAACATCACCGCATCAAAGGGATGATGGACGGGGTCATGTACCGTCAAATATTGGGTGAGAACCTCCTTCCCTCAGCCAGGGAATTGAAAATGGGTCGTGGATGGGTATTCCAGCATGACAATGACCCAAAGCACACGGCCAAGGCAACAAAGGAGTGGCTCAAGAAGAAGCACATTAAGGTCCTGGAGTGACCTAGCCAGTCTCCAGACCTTAATCCCATAGAAAATCTGTGGAGGGAGCTGAAGGTTCGAGTTACTAAACGTCAGCCTCGAAACCTTAATGACTTGGAGAAGGTCTGCAAAGAGGAGTGGGACAAAATTCCTTCTGAGATGTGTGCAAACCTGGTGGCCAACTACAAGAAACTCTGACCTCTGTGATTACCAACAAGGGTTTTGCCATCAAGTACTAAGTCATGTTTTGCAGAGGGGTAAAATACTTATTTGCATCATTAAAATGCAAATCAATTTATAACATTTTTGACATGCGTTTTTCTGGATTTTCTTGTTATTCTGTCTCTCACGGTTCAAATAAACCTACCATTAAAATTAAACACTGATCATTTCTTTGTCAGTGGGCAAACGTACAAAATCAGCTGTTGAAGAGCTGCAATTTTGCTGTAGGCTTTCGTCGGCGGACGGTCGCGAGATGGGAACTCGCCACCTGTGCCGCGCATGTCTGTGCATCCGCTGCAGCTGGGAGCGCCATCTGAATGTTGCGATTTGCAAACACGGGCAGAGGTTTTCACTGCACACAAAACAAAAATGGGTGCTTTTTCAGCTTATTTGTCTTTATTTTTTCAAGAAAGATTTCTCTGTTTCACAAGTGAATTCGGGGTGAGCGAAATCGTCGGGAAATCTAATCTTTTGAAATCTAGACATTTCTCATACATTCAGTGAAAGTTCGCATATATTGCAAATTGCTCGACATTAAATTGAACATCCTGGTTGATGTCCTGATGTGCGCCATGTAATACAATATGCACATCTATCAGGTATTGCTCGCTCTTTCCACACACGATAACATAAATACTCACTTTTAGTACACACACATACACACCACACATTGATATACAAAAAGGTAATGGTACAGCCCCGCAATTACTTGCTGATGCCACTGCTGGCAGAAGGGGCCTCATCGAGACCCAACGCTCGAGAGCCTATCTAGAAGGTATTTGGCCTACTCTTCCACCTGGGCCAGACATCTTTGGAAGAGGTGGGTGTACCCCACACGTTGACCCATTTACACTGCGAGGTGGAGGAGGCATTGGCATTTAAGATTTTTCTGGATCGTTTAAACGGCACAGCAGGGGAGAATGAACAGAGCTGGTGGCCCCTGCAATACAAGTCCCGTGTCCTCACCATTAAACCACAGATGGCAGCATTCCATGAATGCATTATATCATGTAAGAACACTTGGGGCACCATGGTGGCGAGATGGTAATAACTACTTCGCCTTGTCTGCAGGAGGTCGTGGGTTAGATGATGCCTGCTCTATATTTGTAGTTTTTGTGTCTCTCTCCCCATGTTTGATGTGGATTTTTCTCTGGGTCCTCCGGTTTTTCCCTTCACATTTAGAATCGACGTGCACTTAGTAGTATTTGGCTGCTATACATGTCCACGTGATGATAAGCCACACTTCGTTGAGCTACCGTTTGTGACCAGGTCGCTTCTGAAAAAGAGCTCTGTGGACTTGACCTGGTAACATTTTTTTAAATAGTTGTAATAGTAAATATTTACATATATAAACATTTATCCAATTAAAGTGAAGTCGTATTTTATTTACTCCTAAAATGTGTGTGTGTGTAAAACATGTAATTCAATCAAATAATAATTGCAGTGGTGCAATTAAGGGATATTTAAGAGACATGAAATCCTCATAAATGAATGCTTGGAAGCCCTATAATTACATGAGCTGAGTATTGGGAAAGTAAATAATACATTTCTTGAACCCCCCCCAGTTTCCAATAATGGTGATGGCCTGTTTGTGTACACTTATTATTATACACATTAGCATAGAGTCTTAGCTCAATAATTACATGGCACGTGTTGCTAGTTTTGGTTCCTGATGATTCTCAAGCTATCACATTTAGTGCTGCACATTTATTCATACTTCTTTGGGAAACACACATGGAATGGCGATTCAAATCAGCATTTCTTTGAAATGGTTGCATTCAAGAAAATAATATCATACTATAAGAATTGTGGTTGTTCTGAAAGTGACAATAGACCCTTTTAAGTAATGTATCTTAGAGGCAGGGAGGTGAAATTGAGTGAGTAAGCATTAGAGGAAGGAGTAGAGACGTTGCAAGGCTTATATTATTGATAACACGTCAACTGCAGTAAGTTGCCATTAGCAGAGCAAATGGAGAACCTTTGATAATATGACAAAAGAAAAGGATTAACAAACTGTATGGCAGTGCGTAGCATTTATGAGTTTTTACATCAGCTTGTGTCACTCCACTGCTGGATGAAGTCATGGCCGTACTTCACCACACCGGTGAGAGTGTGGGTTTGTGTGCGGAGCCCCCGACTGGTTTTGGATATCGCTCGCCACTGATGTTAGCCTTGGCCGGGAATTGAAGTCATATCGACGGGTTCATGGCACAGTCGTGCTAACCACTCTGCCAGAGCTCCACCAAGCATATACGAAATTGTAGAAATGTATTCAACGAAGTCATAACAAGGTTTTGTTTTAATTAATGGGAAATAGTTGCATTGAGATGCTTTCTTTTTAATGCCACATTCCTCATTATAAAACTGTTTTTACGTTTTCTCGGCTACTATGCAGTATTTAGAAACATAATCCACGTCATGCCTTAGCCCCAGTTTCCCAGACAATGTTTGTAATAACAGTGTACATATCTGTACAATGTACCTTATCTTCGTAGACATAACATATGCGTCACGTTCCAGTGAGAGAAAAAAAAGACACTGACTTGATCCAACGTGATTCTTTACTTTAATGTCAAATATGCTTATAGTACTCATAACAATGTCATTGTTTACCGACACATTTTCAAACAAAAGGGATGTTTCATTGGGGATCCGAGGATCCATCGTCCATCAATTTGCTTTGACCATATGTTTTTAATTATACAATATGCCTTTGAATTTGTGCAACAGGGACATCATTGTAAACATGGCTTAATTGATCATCTTGCATTAATGCAAATTAATAATTCATAGCTGAACGCATACCCTTTGCCTCGGACCAAAAAAAATATGCATTGCAAATATGAACATGCTGCTACAAAAAAATAATAATAATAATAACCCATCCCCCCCCGCTCAGTCAGAAATTGCTTCTGGAGAGCAAGGTCGCTGGGTTTAGGAGTCCGCCGACTACACTACAAACGACATGCTACATCCCACTGGATGTAGGAATGCATGTACCACCCAGGCAAGCCCGGGCATGTAAGTTACTTACGATTTCTTGGAATAACTGCTACTGGGTGAGCAGAAATATTTGTTTCTTCCTCGCTTCCCACAACCGGACTTTTGGTACACTGATATTATCACCGTCACTTGCATTTCACCGACGCACCTCCAGAGAGGCCATTGACTGGCACACATCTCTTCACACTCTGGGCGTGGCAAAGCGCACGGGAACGGTTGTCACATTCCAACGGGGAGGCATTGCACTTGCCACTGCTCGACTGTTCGGAACACGTCTCATTTCCCAAACAGGAAATAAAACATCATGTCAGTCACGAAACGTTTCAAATAAGCACCATTACTGCATGCCAACTCTATTGATGTCGTTTTTAAGTGATGACTATCGCAGCACATATTCTTGAGAGGTTTGAATTTTTTTTGTGAATGCTAGTTTCAAATTTGTTCAATATTTTAACTTGTTCAATCGTGCTACAGTACATGTTGTTGTTTTAAATTAAAAAAAATCAGGTTATTTTTTTAAATGTGTAATGTAGAATATAAGCCCCAAAAATGTGTAATGTCAGAGGATATTTTTGGGAACCTTATTGAAGTATACAACATCCTATCACACAAGATTCCTAATACGATAGTATCTTTTATTTGCAAGAGAGTGCTTTGTAGTGTCATATTTAGGGAGCCTTTAAACAATCTTGAGTGAGGACAGTGCACTTTATAGTATGGGCTGTAATTCAGTGTGTACGTGCTTTTCTTGCAGCGGGTCATTAATCACCAAAATCAATGCACATGTAATAGGGAAAAAAAGTTGATTGATTAAAATGCATTAGATAAAACGTGTAGCCAGCCAGGTTTGTAACGGTATTAAAGGGTAAGAGTATTATATTTTGCTGTCGGGATTCACGGGAGCACTTTGCGGAATTAATATTTAGGACTTTATTAAATTTGGTGACTAATGAAAAGTTTCAATCATGCAGATTACAACAATAATTTGTCGGAGGCTCACGGGATAAACGTATGTGCTGGGAATGATTGTCCTATTTACAAGCCAAGATACCAGAGCCGCCTGCTTTTGTTTGTTTGTTTCATATTCCTGTGACATCCTCTTGGACATTCAAGAAAATACGCAATTGTGTCAAAAGTTGGCCGTGTAAATAAACCATTAATCATTTCACACGATGCCATCTTTCTCATGGGAGGTATTGAAACCAATTCGGCGATCCCCGACAGACGTTATTTGTGCCTACTGACACGGTTTTGTGCCCAGTCTCTTCAGTCCAATCTGCTACACGCCTGTCCAGAATGTGTATATCATCCGTACCTCGCATTGTAATTGTATTTATAACCACTTGCTGCATGTATGTATGTGTATTTGGAGTGTAGCGGTTAGCGAGCTGCGCTATTGAACCCGGCGACCCGGGTTCGATTCCCTGCCACGGTTAATATCAGTTGGCAAGTGATGTCAGAACCGGTCCATCTCCGCTTGGGCAAATCGACCTTAAAAAAAAAGCAATTGTACCTGGTGCGTTTGTGTAAACATCAACGTTCATGGATGCTCGCTAAACGTCCCAACAGTCTGTTCAAGGCTACGCTGGCAGGGAGGGAGGGGGGGTCTTTGTTTTTTGTGTTTCACTTCAGTCCCGGGTGCAGGATGACACTGACATGGTGGTTCGCAAGTCTGTGAAATTTGCAACTTGACACCCGGCGTGATGCTGTCATGCCGGGTGACAAGTTAGACATGTTCTCAGGTGGCACGTACACGTTTCGTGCCACGCGTTGCATCGGCGTTGCAGCAGCTGGACGTCCGAGTCGAGGTGGAGTGAGCGGGAGGCAACGATTGCGTGCAGCTTCGCCATGATTGGATCGCGGGCGTTCAATCACTGCCGAATCTCCGTGATGTATCTGGGACCTTGGGTGTTACCGGTTTGTTTTTGTGCAAATGAAATAAGGTGGTGGGTATTTAATTGGAAAGCCACTTCAGCAGGGATCACGCTCCGAGGCAAAACTACAATAAAAGCTTATACCACCTTTTAAATGCATATGGTGAATGGCAATGTTGCCAAAAAACCCACATGATGGTTGAATTAATGATGACAGGAATGCTTATGGATGGCAATTTTGAGATAGACGCTCACATCACAAAATACTAGCCTAGCTTAAGTAAATAACTCAGTTGAATGCCGTATTTGTTTTCCATTTGTTTTAAATATAACATTTGAGGATGCTATTTGCAGATTCATAAGATAGATATGTTGCTTGTAAGACGAAACATGAGGAGTTATATTTTCTAAAGCAACAACGTGCCATTCGTATCGACCCAGTTAAATCATCAGTGCTTGCATAAAACATGAATGTTGAATTGGATGAGAGCTAAATTCATGCGCCAAGGCTTAACTCATGAGTTAGGGCAGTGCTTCTCAAACTGGAGTCTTAACGACCTCCCACAGAGCACTCCGTGCTTGCTTCGCCATAAGGTGTGTGTACACCATACGGCGGCTTAGTCCGTAAATTAACATAAAGGCGCAGCCTTGCAATTGCTTGCTCAAGCACCCTGCTGATGGGGAAGGGCCTCCAGTATAGAGAGCGCAAGATAGCCCCTCTCTGGAGTGTTTTTTGGCTTTATTCTTCTACGTTGGCAAATATGCAAAACGAATCAAACAACATCAACAGCAACGACAACAACAACAAATCGGTAAACCTAAAAATATGGAGGGTTGCAATGGCAGGCGTTTGCCATACAATAGTTTGGAATTTCCGATGTTTATAGTGTTTTTTTTTCCTTCTTCCAATCTTCTAATCTTCATTTTAAGCACACGCATTTTCATTTCACCCACTTCTCCTGGGCAAATTTTGTTGGCCTGCTTCTCTGGTGTCCGCGGTTTGGTGGAAATGATCAGAAGGAAGACCCAAGAGTCGTGTGGGGTGCACTGAATTTAGAACAGGGCGATCCGTTTCTTACGTCAAATGCGGGAAATCCCTTTAAACGTGAATACATCAGCAATGCAATTCGGCAATTGCCTCTATCGGCCACATATGGCAATGGGAGTTTTAAAACCCTACGGAGGTTCACCGACAGCGTGTAAGTGGAACCTTGCTCTGCCTATAAGTATGACTACACATACAGTACTTGCCCGTGCTACTGCGATTAATGTTGCTTCATTTCATCTTTCTTGAAGCCTATGGCTCCCCCCCGCCCGCCCCTCCAGCCCTACTCCCCACACCTGCCACGGTGCCTAGCCCTCTCTCCATCGCGCCGCCAATGCTTCCAGTGTAGGCTCAAGGCCCCGATCTACGCTGCCTTAAGAGGCTTTCCCTCCTTCCGGCCTAAGGAGTCCCCTGCGGTCATCAAACCCTCCCTAACTATCGGCGGGCTGCCGTAACGTGGCTAATATCACAAATCCTGAGATTCCTCGCGCAGCGTGGCAGCGGTGCGGGACTGCAGAAATTGAGGCGGTGCATTTACGCAACGCTAAAACGCTATCCTTCGGAAGAAAAAAAACAAATTTCCTTGAGGATTGTTTAAGGGAGTGTAAGCAAATCCTGCAGGTATTTTTTTTGTGTGCTACAATAATTCCTACAGGTATTGCACAATTTAAGTTATGTTTATAAATTTCCTTTCTTTTTTTATAAGGAGATGCAATTATTTTTGTACTTTGAAGGTTGTTTTTTTTTCTTCCCCCATTTCATTCCCTGGTATGCTTTGGTGTAATTTCCAGAATTTGGATTATGCTGGAGAGATCTCGGATATAAGATATGTTTCCTAACATTCTATGCTGCAGGCTAATACCGGGGGAAAAAAAAAACAACCTGTACTTCCTACTCGCGTGATTCTTTGTACTGTTATATTTGTTAATGAGTTTGACGATAAACGAATGTGACGGGAGATCGGATTCCTCTGGTAAGTGTATAACTCTGGAGTTTGTTACGCAGCGTTTCGATGATCACAGACTCCGAACGGGGCGCTTGTTATGCATTCGCCGTGGCTGTTTGGAATTAGCGGTCGGCGTTCCGTGTGTGCCAACTTCCTTGACGAGGGACTCGAATGCAGATATGAGAGTGATCACAGCGATAAGTGGAATAAACAGGACGGGGGTAGGAGAAAGAAAGGATAGCTAATGGGCAGCATTATAAAGCAGTTAGGACAGAAGTCGCAGAGCTCTAGTAGAAATGGTTGCTCCAGCTAAATTAGGGTGGTTTGCACCGGCGAAATGTGTGGAGATTTAATCCCTACAGAGATTGCAGATTAAATGAGGAAATACCTGAAGGGGAGGAAAACCTGCTGCACGGAAACAGAGTACAGAGGGAATTTGCGATGCTTATATTATAACGAAATAAATAAAACATGTATACGTGCGTGAATACACTTGATCAGTATTCGTAAAGCTTCTCGACACGCTCAAAAGAGATTACAGTTCATACGTTGCAAATACATAAGAATACACTTACCATTTTTTTTTTAAGTTTTGCAATATCGACGGTATGCGGCACAAACAGATGCCGCCGGTTAATGGTGAGCCCACTGGACTTGAAAATCCGGAGGTTACCGGCTCGAATCTATCCCGCAGTCAAAATACTGGGACAAGTTAATCAATTATCCTCACACCTCTGTCCACCGCGCAGTATAATGGTTACATGGGTACGCCGAGTTTGTCGTGTGTGGTGGGTGAAACATAGGGGTACGCTCACCTCTTCCAAGATGTATGGGCAACGCGAAAGAGTGGTCGGCAAAACACCCCGAGGACTGCCTCAAGCGTGTTCCCTTCTGCCAGCAGTGGTATGAGAGACAAACTTCAGGGCTGCGCCTTTGCCGTTGACATTTGCCTCTGAACGGGAAAACTGTACCGTATACTGATGACTTGCAAAGGTTAATTAAGCTGTGGTTTCACACGCATACACCTTGTAGGTTATTATAACTACTGCAAGGCAACAGTTGAATTGTCCACTTAATAGGCCAGAAGTTTATCTGTGTACTTTTAATCCATTTTGTGTGAACAGTCCATGGTGTGGGCAATGGGAATTCATGCGCGGCTTTGATTAGTCATGATCCACTCTCTTCTTGTTTTATACAACTGTGGATATAAATGTCAAATATCTTTGAAGCACCGCACATAACTCCGTCACTGATAGTTTGCCAGGAGCAAAAGGACGTTACGTAACGCGATGCCAGCTTGTCCATGACCGGTTTTGTGCGTTTACAAATTGTTAAGCTTCAACTGTAGTCATCCAGGTAATGAACATTTAATGCATTTTTAAAAACTTATTGCTGCTGCTGTGCAACTGCTTGCTCAGGCCACTGCTGGCAGAAGGCTCTTCGCTGGAGCGAGCTCTGAGAGAGCCCCCTGTAGAGATAAGTTGGCCTACTCTTCCACACTTTGGACAGGCATCTCGGAAGAGGTGGGGAGTTCTGACACTCTACCCTCTGTTTTATAAATATATATTATTTAGCAGGAGTAACGACAGATGCCAACTCCATTCTGCATTGTTCGACATTAACCCGGTGGTGTTGTGGGGGACCTTGAAGCAAGCTCATTTTCGCAACTCAGGAGCCGTCGTAGACATTCCGCGAACAAGTGGACAGCACCGACTTAAGGCGGTTGAAAAATTAAGGTCATTAGGAAGGCGCATGTTGCACACTGGTGCATAAAACTAGAACTAGAATGGAAGCCTCGGCGGGAAAACGCAATTTGGGGTAAGGTCCAATCTGCAGATTGATCACGGATTGGTGCCGAACTTGCAATCCAGAGGTCGCCAGTCCAGTTCCTTCTCCCAGCACAGCAGATGAAATAGTGGGGCGAGTTTGCTTTAACCCTTCCCACCGCCTGTCCATCCGGCGGCAGAGATGAGTAACACCACAGTCGCTCGGCAGGGTGGCGTGTGTTGGGTGTAACGTCTGATTGCTCCCACCTCTTCAAAGATACAACGGCAAAAACCCCTTCTCGAGGGGCTCTTGACAACTCCCTCTCGTCGAGGGTCTTCTGAGCAGCATTGGCGCGAGCAAGTAATTGCAGGGTTGCACCTTTGCTCTTCAGAAGCAGACGAAAATTCGCCAAACATGGAGCCTTGAATGCAACAGTGGATTTATTTTGTAGGCTTCCAGTGTTCACTTAAGAATTAAAATAAAAACTGGGAGGCCCCTGTATGTCCACGGTGGCTAGGAGATGTTAACTACTTTGCCTGGTATGTAGGAGGTCGTGGTTTCGATCCTGACCCTGACGCCTGCCGTATATTTGGACTTTCCACGTTCTCCTCGTGGCCGCGTGGATTTTTCTCCGGGTCCTCTGGTTTTTTCCATCCGCATTTCGAAACATGCTTTTAGAGTATCTGGCTGCTATAAATGTCTACATGATAAGCCACTTTGTTGAGCTATAATTTGTGAAAGCCAGGTCGCTTCTGAAAAAACAATTCTATATAGCTTAGTGGGCCTTACGTGGTATAATAAAAAGTTTAGTTTATGTAGCCTCAGGAATGTATCGGTTTTAAATGCCCCATCTCCCGTTTTACTTTTTTACCTTGTCATTCTCCTATTTACAGCTTCTCTTTCGGTAACGGTTGAGCAACCTGCTTCTTCCTCCTGTGAGCTTGCTACGTGAGCAACTTTCTTTTTTTGCTTGCTATGAAAAAGTTAAATTACGTGGAAATGCCCTTCTGACATCCGCGATTACTTCAGAGTACAGTAATTCAGCAGTTGTTAAACAGAATTAGCCAGAGCATGAACACATTTGACATGAGTGAAAAAATATATATGCTTAACAGCGTGGTTGTTCATTCTGTATTGTTTAATCACAGCTTGTTTGTATACTAGATGGTCATATTAAGGATACAAATAATCTGCCGGGATTCATGAAAGTAAAGGATTAAGATGCAGGTTTCCCTCGCTGTATGCGGGTTCGGTTTGTGCCATTTCACGTTTATGCAGGTTAAACCGACCCAAGTTTCGCCGTATGCGGTTTTAATTCACTCGCGTGCGGTGATATAGTCAGATTCTGTATGATTATGTGTGTGCACTTTATGCAGGCAGCTTTCTCGTGCGGCTTCGCTTTACGCCCTCTACACCCTTTTTTTTGGAACGCATCTACGACCGCATACAACCAGAACGCCTGTACAACTTTACCCGTGCTTAAAATTACGATTATGGAAACACGTAAGCGCTGCTGCTCAATCGACGACATGTATGTTTAAGTCAAATTTCCAAGTTGTAGGAAGGATATATTTGCAAGTAATCCACATCCTAAATTTTTTTTTTATTTAAAGCCCCATTTGTCAAACCACTACTGGAGACGACCGGGATCATAGCCGCCCCAATACCATTCCAGTATTGGGGGTTATTTGAGCATTCTTTACCACGTTGATCAGTGGTTTAGTGAAGGGAATTGGGACAGGGGAGGGTGGCGATGTCCTGCAATTCAAAGCTGACGTATGTCAGTCCTGTGGGGGAATGACAACAAACTATATAAAAATAGCAATTCTAAAAAAATAAGTTTCCAATCTAAATTTCAAAGTGCATAGCCCCCCAGTGGCTTCCTAATGTTGGAAGAGCATTCCAGACAGCCGCAGAAGTGCATCTGAAAGTGCACGTTGTGGTAACCATCTTTGTTCGATGGCTAACCAAAAGCCACTAATGTTCGCCATGGCTGGGAATCAATCTTAGGTTACTGGGTTCATAGTTCAGTGCACCAACTGATGTATATGGCAGGGAAATTTCAACTGTCCTTTCTAAGGATAAGCTGAAATATTTTTTACGAGCATGTGTTTGTCTACTGCAGTGCTATATATAGCGGTAGTGACGAGTGGTAGTGTAGCGGTTAGCGCGCTGTGTTACGAACCTGGTCATGGGCCTCCCCTAGGTCGACTCAGCCTCCAATGAGTACCTGATGTGGTGTCTAAACATCACCATTGGGGAGACAAAGGCGGCCGGGTGTGGTGTTGGCCACCCACCCCCTCGTGTGCTTTGCCGGCCTTCATAGGTGCTTGCTAACAGCATTTGCTCCAATAGTCTGTTCAGGCTATATGGGGGATCTTTGTCTGTGCTATACATAGCAAACAATTGGTGGAACATGCGCTATAACCATAGTTATTACAAAAATACTATGTAAAGTCAGAAAAAGAAGTTTAAACATAAAATGTAATTTCAACACGTAGGTTTTCGCAGCCAATATGAAAATGTATAATTGTTCTTTGGGCTAGGCCATCTAATCATCTGGTCAAACTTCTGTTGCAAGACCTTCAACAACTCCAATGTTGCTAAATATATAAAATGGTCACGTATACAAGTGTTTTCCACAACAATACGTAGCCCTTAGACATCTACTGTTATTGCTTCATTTTTGTTGCGAGAATTGTTCATCGACTTACCCGTAACATGTAACAAAAATTTGGCACATTAAATGCTTGTACACGTGACAATTTGTATTTCTCTGGCTGTGTGCATGGTGGTGGAGTGTCTTTTGGCGTAAATTTGGCCAGATCATTACATGGCCCGACCTAACATTCTATCATGAATCATAAACACTACTGTGGCGGTGTTATACCCCAAGTGCCATCAAGTCTGCACTCCACGACATGTTAACACTGATGTGACCCCCGTGTCTCCACAAGGAATTCTATACATGGGATTTTATTTTTCGCAGCTGCATGTGCTCAGAATTCATGAGAAAATCCACGAGCCGAATGGCACATATATGTGTAGAACAAATAAAAAATGAAACGCTATCTAACGCACAGCACGTGTGTGGCTATGTACGAGAGGCTGCGACGAAAACAGGCGTTGGCATTAACCACAGCGATGTGGGATTACTTACGTACCAGGATTGTTTCCGAGACATATTGCTACAGCAAGCAGGGATATAAGTAGGCATTTAGCTCTGGTGAGTGCAGTCTGAATTTCGAAGCACAGTCAGACACAATATTCTCGTCATATGGTGATCATTAGCTCCAACTATAGAAAGACCTTTTGTAATAATAATAGTATAAGCTCGTGATCATATAGCTTATTTTGGCATATGTAATAATGCAGTAATAAAAAAAACAATACTAGTGCTTGATAAGTGGTTTACGGTCATAAAGGACATGCATTGAAACCTTTAAGCTTTTTTTTAAAAAAGAGGGATTGGCAAAGCCCCCCCCTGCCCCCCTCAAGGGTGTGGTATGGAAGTGGAGTGAGTTCAGCCACTGGGAATGCATCCTGCGCAGAAACACGAAGTCAGCAATATCACCACATGGTGACCATTGCTTGCTTTTGCTCTGGGGGTAGAATGCTTGGCGGCCTCTATCTGTGAGGTTGCTATAATTGTTCCAAACAGGGGACCAATTATGCTGTGCATTAAAGCATGTGAGAGGCAGATTCCATTTGGCCGCTTGCACTTTCTCACATTGTGCAATGAAAATATACTTTGGCGTGATTTCAATACGGTTTATTACAGTGTGTTAGTCTTGCGTAATTAGGCGCTTATTGTATGGCCCTCAATAAAAGGCTTATTTTTTTCTTTCTTGAAAGCATAAACATCCCGTTTGCCTTAGGGAATAAGGTACAGTTAAATGAATGCTATTTTCTTGTTTGAACAAATTGTTGCGAAATTAGTTTTTCGTTCCAACAATGTGCACACTCGTGTTACTGATACTGACAATGACCAAAAGATTGTGGTATTTCTGCCGGTTGGCCCTTCTTCATAAAATGTTTTTTTTTTACATAAATAAGTACGACTCTATTAAAGCAGAGATGGCTTCTTTTCAGAAATACATTCCAACTCCCAAAAATATATCTCGCTTATATTTTCACTTCATCAAACTGTGTATGCCGACGCAGCAGTTTTTTTTAATGTTTTGAGAATTCGCTGTTAAAAATAGCATACTCTGTGCTGTAGTAATGCACGCTACGAACACGGCCATCAGGGAAGTTCGATTCCCATTCACACAGCTAGCCTCGGTGGCACGTGAGAACTGGACCATGTCTACCCGTGTCCATCCATCCAGCCACCTGTCCGCCCACCAGTATTGGCCAGTATTGTGAAGTATGGTCGAGCAATTCATATGATTGACACAGCACGGTGAGTCTATCATCTAGCAATGGATTGACAAAAGGGGAGATGTACACACGCGTGTATCGGCTGTGGGTCCGAGTGTGTCTGTAGTTGTGCGTTCGTGTTGTTTGCCAAATACGGTGATCATGTGCGGCGGCCGAGTGAGAACACAACCGTTTCTTTAAAAGCTGAAAAAATTGCAAAAAAATGACTGTTCCAGGACAAAAGTACAAATGCGAAGTACTAACATTTATTTTCACTCTCAAGTGCACCTCAAAGCAAGTCAACAGGTCACGCCTCTGTGTTGGCAATCGTCCCTTTGTTACTCTCCCATTGTGGAACTGTAATGCCTGAGTTTTTCTCTCTCTCTCTCGCGGCTGTAGAAAAGCAATCTGCCCAAGAGAAACGCGCTTGGGTATTGAAAAATAAATGACGGGGTGCCCAGGCACGCGGGTTGTGATGAAAACTGTGACATTCTTATTGCGTTACACGGGTCCCTCAGTCTATTGAAGTAGGAAGCGTGAGCGAATGTGTTGAAACACAAAGGGGTAAAGTGCGCCGTGCGTAAGTGTCCTGCAGCAACGTGATAGCTGATAAGGTGTACATGTTCTCTTTGGTTGGGTGGCCAAGGTGATCGTAGTCATACCTGGCCATCTGCATTTTTTCCACAATCAGGGCTTAAGCAGAGGCTATAGACGCACACAAGAACATAACTTAATTCGCAGGTTAAAAAAGCTAAGGGTGCAGCTCTGCGATTGCTTGCTAACAGCACTGCTGATGGAAGGGATTCCACAAAAGCAGTGGTTCTTAACCTGGGGTGCACCCTGCACCCGCTGGGGGTGCGAAATGCCCTTTCTGGGGGTGCAAGACAAGGTCAGATTTTTTTAGAAGGTAAAATAATCGAAAACACAGATTAAACGCGGGCACGTAAGTAAAACTACTTTGTTTCATCAAACCTGTGTATTTATTAACATTTTACATTTTTTTTACGATTGCTTCGACTGCCGCGCCAGGAGATGGAGTCGAACCAGCGGACCTCTGGATTGCAAGTCCAGTGTGCTCACCATTTACACCACTGCAGCTCCCTAAATATCTGACATTGAAGCTAACCGTCCCAGCATCAATCTATACTGTTGCTTTTAAAATACAGAAACTGTAATCGTTTATTTTTTTCCAATAAGACAGACATGCTGCTTTTGTCAGCGATTATTCATTGGGATATGAAGGTATTTTAATCACTAGTAGAAGATTTTTTAAACAGGATTGTATCAGATATACATTTTCTTTCAAGTGCGTATAAAAATGCGGATTGTCTAACCTTAATCAGGATCTTCCTGGTCCTTTACAGCATCTTGAGATCAAATGAATTCGAAATTACCCTTTTTAACTGGCACAAAAACTGACACCTTTATTCAAGGCATCATGTTTGCAATAACCACAACACAAGCAGTCAAAATGCAAACAAAAGAGACAACTCTGATAATAATATGCACTGTCCTTGAATTTGATTGGTCCACACCCGAGACGGCTTTTCTTAGAGCCTAGTCTCCACTGGTGTTGGATCAGAAGACGCCAAAAGGCGTACAACTCAAAAACAGCACACTACCAGTGGAGACTAGGCTCTAAGAAAAGCCATCTCGGGTGTGGACCAATCAAATTCAAGGACAGTGCATATTATTATCAGAGTTGTCTCTTTTGTTTGCATTTTGACTGCTTGTGTTGTGGTTATTGCAAACATGATGTCTTGAATAAAGGTGTCAGTTTTTGTGCCAGTTAAAAGGGTAAAACCTATTACTATATCTTGTTACTGGCAAAGGAGGTCTCATAATGTAAAGGCTTACCCCGAGCTCTCAATACTCTGATAGTGTGCTGTTTTTGAGTTGTACGCCTTTTGGCGTCTTCTGGTCCAACACAAGTGGAGACTAAGGGCTCTAAGAAAAGCCGTCTCGGGTGTGGACCAATCAAATTCAAGGACAGTGCATATTATTATCAGAGTTGTCTCTTTTGTTTGCATTTTGACTGCTTGTGTTGTGGTTATTGCAAAATGATGCCTTGAATAAAGGTGTCAGTTTTTGTGCCAGTTAAAAAGGGTAAAACCTATTACTATGAATTCGAAATTATTAGCGTATTAACTAATTCACACGGACGGAAATACAAATTCTAAAATGTCAGATCTTTATATCACATAAAACCGCGATTAAATCAACGTTCATAAAAAAAATTAACGACAAGATAGTAACTAGGAGATGGAGTAATGAAATTAGTTCACGTGCAGGTGCTTCATAAATCTAAAACATATATACCAAGGCGTACGCCATACGAGGTAGATCGGTGTTTACTTTTTGCTGTATTAGTAAATCAATTATAAGTGCTCTTAGAACATCAAACAACGCATTAAATATCATAATGCAACCATGAAAATGCTGGTTAAATATATTTTTTGTTTAGTTGAACACCCCCCCCCCCAACCTTCCCATCTTGGACGACTTAAAGTTAAAACTATTTGCAAAGCTTCGGTCGTTTAACTTTTGCACGGCACAGATTTTACCATCGTGTTTTGCGACGCGCGGGGACGTGGTTTCAAGATAACGAATGCGGCGCTACGCTTGGCTGGAGCGCGCGCACGATTCGTGCGCCGTTCCATGATGTGCGGCGTTGCCGCAAGTCGTATGTTGCCGTGCGAATGTGAAACCGGTGTCCTGCGTCAATGTAATTGATCCCAAGAGCCATGAACTGGGCACCACAGATTCCATAAATGAAAGGACACTCTTTACGGTGTGTGTGTGTGTGTGAACAGGTGGGTTGACCCTTTCATATGTAGGTCACTGGTTAGAAGTATGAGATGATAACAACAACGAAAAACCTTTAGAAAGTGGTCGCTATTAAAATATAGAAAATGTCTGCTTACAACAACAACAACAAGAAACGTCGTCTGCAAATTCGAGGCTTGAAGGAAAGAGGTCGCTCACTGTGGCTTCAGACGGAACTAATTGCACGAAATTGGTTAAACTCGTGTGAATTCCACACCCGATTTTGACACAGGCGCAGAAGACGTGGACGAAAAGTAATCCACCGAGGGAAGACATTAACGTGGCTTTGTTTTCGTAGCTCTGCTCTTTATTTGGGCATATATACAGCACGTGTGATTTGGACAGCATTTGACACAATGGGGCATTTTCTCTCTCAAAGCACCGTAATCCATAAGCGCTCGTGTAATCCATATGCATTATGTTAAGTAGCGGTTGTGTAATTGTCCACGGGATTTCCATGAGTCAACAAGTAATCCTGGGTGGTTTCGCTCGCAGAATGCAACCCTGAATCACCGTAATGATGGTGCGGAGCAGCGATCCACATCCCGCAACATCCATAACATCGTTTTCTCCCGGGCACCTTTGCGTTAGAATTTTCATTTTAGATTTATTTAAGGAAAATGGATTTTGCACCCCCCCCCCCCCTCCTTGTGTGTAAAGGTCACAGTTAATGAGATTTCAATGCGTGCCGAGTCGGAAGAGGTGTGGTTGGGTTGTGTGTGCCGGGTTGCCAGGTGACCGGACAGGGTGCAGCGGCGGGTCCGTTGCTCTTGCCTTTCTCTTCACATCTTCACGCGCCAGGAACGTTCAAAAACCCTTCTCCATGGAGATGCAAGTATCTCGAGCGGGCTAAGTTATTGGGGCATTATTCACACCGCGAGTGACCCCGTCAGTTTTTCTGTCTATCTATTATGTGCGCGGCATTGCGTACGGGCGTCAAGCAAAAACATAATACAGGTTTTTATTATGGATGATATTGGTGGCGAAAAGGCTACGTGTTAAACTGTCGAGCAAAGCGCGTGCTATGAACGAAGGAGGCTAAATGGGATCCCTTTCTTTAATTTTTGTCGCAAAAATATTAAATAACAATGTGTGTCTCACAGCCCACAGATGGGTTTTGGGGTTGTAATTTCCTCTTGCTCGGCAATGATGTCCGACGTTTTGCTCCATGTGCTGGGAGCTCCTGCTCCCACGATGAAAGTTCTTCTCCCAGGACATGGGGCGGAACGTCGGATATCAAAACGAACACACGGTGCAACGCGACAATGCAACGGAGAGCGACGTTGGCAGCATAACCACTAAACCCCACACAGTATTAATGATCGGCTTACTTTAAAATTCCTGTCTTTACATCCTAATCATACAATATAATGACCGTAATAATGTATTTGGAATTTTTTTGATAAACAATAAATCAAGTTTTAATCTGCATACATTTGTAATACTGATCAACAGGTTGTTTAAATGCGAGTGCCCTTGATTAATCCACACGTGCTCTCACTCTCAACATTGATCCTTGCGGTACAGTAATTGCAATTTTTTTTTTTACGATTGTTAAGAAATTATCTCCGGTCAGTTATTAAAGATGCTGTCAATAAGATGTCTGATTGCATATTTCACAATCGACTTATCGACGCAAGCGCCTCATTAATGACAGAGGTTGGGTCAACTTTAATGAACGTTAAATTTACACCCATCGAGAAGCCAGGGAGTTCGGGTTGGCGTAATGGCTTTGTTCTTACCCTAATCCTTCTCGGTATTGTGTAAGCCATGGCTTTGCTTGGCTGCCCAACATCTGTACTGCCTCTCAAAGACCACATTTCTGTTTGATCGTTAGTTGTTAAATTTAACAGGGGAGAGCAAAGAGAAAAGGAGCGGGTAAAAAAACTCACCCCGAGGTAAGAAATAGATTTAAGGTCCAGTGCAGTATTTGGCAGGTCGGAACAGGCTTAAACCAGTCATGTTGTCAGACCCACAGAAATATGTAATGCCAAAGTCGAGAGAAAAGTACATTCAATTCGGTAATGTTTTGTAGAAACACGATGCAGTCAGGTTGGCATGCAGCCGAATCGTAGTATATTTGCCGTTCTGAAAATTGTTATTTTGTTTACTTTGAAAATTGTTATTTGTTTACTTTGAAAGGTAAACATGTCAGGGCGGTGACATGGCCCAGCGGGAGTGTTTGCCGCTTGTGGCAGAGGTCAGAACCTGGTAGGACGCCCCGGTTATTACTGGGGGTGTATACACTGTGCATGGAACACGCCGTCTGCTTCGCACCGGGCGTTAAAGACCCCCTGACGTCATTCGAAATGAGGAGGCCGTTGAGTGCTAGCATCGTGGTCCACATTTGAATATTACCTGCATATTACTCAGTTGGGAATACACAAAGTAACATCACATTTTCTACCATCAGACTATACCTGTCAGTGAAACAGCACCTTCATGACAACCCTGCTCGATAAGAATGGTGATATTACCAAATGCACTGCATTGTTAAAAGTTTTGTTTAAAACATTTTATTGTGCAGCTGTGGCATTACTATTTGCGTCATATACCATATAAATGCACGTTTGTAAGTTGCATAGCTTATAATTCAGAAAATAAGTTACAATAGAGACGTATTTAAAACAGTCAGTTAATTATTACACATAAACCTACGTTGATGTGATGATACAAAATAATTTGTGGATTAGAGCTCAGAACACTGAGCTGATGCCCCTCAGCTTCTGGGTTTAAAATGAGGTTTGAGTCGCTTGTGATTAAACCGATTCCTGAAGGGTGGCAGATGTTCTCAGTCTGGTCACGAATCACCGCAAAAAAAACTTGTAAAATTAATTTTGGTTTTTCACTTAATTGCATCAAATTCCAACACCGCAAATGTATCTTTCGGTTCGACTGTCATGTGATATGATATAAAAAAGGTCACTGGAATGTATTTTTTTTCTCAAAAGAGGTTCTGTGAAAGTCTCTTTACACGGCCGTCATCAGATGTACAGGATTACACAGCACTGCGAGATTTCTGAATGGATTCTTTGTTTTGTGGCATGATGCTGAGTGTGCACAGTTATTAAATTTGGTGAATAAAAAAAAGTCCAATGATATTTAAAGAAAACTAAATTGTCGATGAGTCCTCAAAAAATGCACGTACTGTATGCATAATATGAATACATGAGTTAATCATGTGGTGACTTATATATATATAAAAAAAGTTAGACATGATATTCCCTATCCTCTATTTTATATATATATAAACCATGTTATAGTTACATCAATAAAAGCATAAATAGAAGGTGCAAGTTATTTATTATCTCAGAATGAGGAAAGCATTGATCTGGGAACTAATGCAAATTTTCCGAGTTAATCTTTATTTTGTAAAGTAAGTGGGCTCAGTGACACACCTCGCTCAAAAGGTATGATGACCGATGGCTGAGACTGGTGATAGAATCGCAGCCAAAGGACAGAACACGCCTTGATAGGATGCCCACAACAGACATGATGTTCTAGATTTAAAGCTTTCGTGACTGTAAGGATCCATACTCTTTGCTTCTATTCGGTAAAGTCACGTGACTTTATCGAATAGAACCAAAGAGTATAGACACGATGTTATGAGACGAGTGAGATGGATTGTGGCAGCAACAACAAAACGATGACACGTATCCAACATCAATTGGGCCCTACATAGGCAACATGCATGTTCATAACACGGGATTGCCTGGCTCTTCTGTGAACGAACGTGCAAGAAAAAAAAAATCGTGCCCCTCGGATTCTGTAGAGCTCTCCGACATGCATTCGTCGTTGGAAGTGTTTCATTAGCGACCGTGATGACAGCACTCGCACCAGGTTCGTATAAAGAAACTCATCCCATAGGCCACAGTGAGGCGACAAGGGGGTTCGGGATCGCAGCTCTGCTGGGGAAGGGTCAGCCACAACCCCTTGGTCAATTGGGGCGGTTTTTCTTGTGTTTTTCTTCAGGCGAAGTCGCGAATAGCACCACTACCTTATGCCGCAATTGCACTCGCATAGGGATCGTCTTTCAAAAGCGTTATCACGTCCCCCCCCCTCCCTGTTGCGGACGAACAGACTGTGACAGATGGACATCACGCGAATGCAAACACTTTCAATCTTAGGGTCTGAAAATGTCTGCATGGTTCATAGTGAATTTGTAAATAGACTTTGCATTCTTAAAGAGCTGCACTCGTAACCATGACACGACAATTCTACTTTTCACGACAGACGAATTAAAGAGCACATTTAGGGTATAAAAAAGTATCGTACTAATAATTGAAATAAACAAGCTTCATCGCGTATAATTCCTTTGAATCCTACTCAAATACCATATAGAGCACTGCTTGCTCTATATGGTATTTTTGTTGAGACTCTGTTGAACACATCTTGACAGTTCGAGGGCCGGAATGAATGAAAAATAAATTCTCAAAAATGTAACGAGATGAAAATCACGATCAACTTTGATACATTTTAGAGCTGCTGAACAATGGCTGCTGGGTGTATATATGTAAGATGCGCGCGTGTGAAATCATGCTTCATGGGAGTAAAATTACCACGCTTTCAAGAAAATTAGGTAAGATAGTCCAATTTTGTTTCATATAAATTGCCTACATCAAAAGCAACAATGACAGGTAATTTTTTTTTTACCGAACTGGATCTTTTTCTGGGAAATATAAATGACGACTTTGACCAAAAAAAAAATCAGTTGGAGTTTTTTTCCCCCAAAAAACTTCAGCATCAATAATTATGTAATTATATGCTTTTGCGGATAAGAACATTTTCCTTGAAAGAAAATTGTACACCAATGAAAGTACCTACAGTAGTTTTACTTCGCTATTGTATAAACCTTCCAAGCCCGTTTAATTTTAACGGTACATATGGACAAACTTCAGCACAAATACCTGGTATTTACCGTATATAACATTGTACACGTACAGCCCTTTTGTTATTTCACTGCTGGATGAGGGCCTGCCCAAGTTCTGAATATCGTGGAGATTATTGGACCGCACTGTATATCACGGCACTCGAGTTCACGTGGGTTGGTGAAGGCGGGGAGCCAAGAGGAGCGAGCTTAGGGGCCGTCCATAAATGACGTCACGCACCTAGGGGGGGGGGGGGGTCAGACATTTGTGACGATGTGTGACGAGGGGGGGGGGGGTTGAGAAATGTGACGTCACATCAAAATGCGCAACTTTAAATAAAACTAGACAACACGTTCTACTTAATTAAATAGACTTTTTAATAAATGTTTTCTTCTACAACAGCAGAGTGCAGCGCCACATTAAATACGCACTACAATGACAATAGTTTAAAGCGATTTGAAGCATGGTTTATTTTCAAAATGGAAATATGGTTTGGGGGGGGGGGCAGAGATTTTTTACGCCATATTTTAGGGGGGGGTGGACTTTTTGTGACGCCGTGTGACGAGGGAGGGGGGTCAAAAATCGTCAAAAATCGCGTGACGTCATTTATGGACGGTCCCATAGAAGTACAGCACAACATTTGATTTTGCTGCATTGCCCCCTGCCTACAACGTAACCTCGCAGCTTATAACAAACACCTGTTGTTCATGCCGGTCTTCCATCCGAGCACTATCCGCGCTGTTCAGCTTCTGAGAGCAGACGAGATCGGGCGTGTTCCGGATGATTTGGTCAGAGGTGTGTGTTTCTACATCATGTGGGGAGCGGTGGTGTCGCGCTTAGTGCGCTGCGCTATGATTCCTGCTAATGGCCAACACCAGTGACGATTATCTGAACCGATTATGGGCCTCCCCGACGTCGACTCGGCCTCAAATGCGTACCTGGTGCAGTGTATCGCCGCTCGGGAGACAAAGGTGGCCGGGCGTGGTGTTGGTCACCCGTGCGCCGTGCCGACCTCCATAGGTGCTCGCTCACAGCACTTGCCCCAACAGTCTGGTGAAGGCTACACGTGGGGATCTATGTCTTTGTTTTGTATACACATCATGTTAGCAGACGTGAAAAAAACTGCACGTACAAAATTATCGCCACTTTTTGTGCACCCTCGTTTTTTGTTTGTACTTTGAACTCTATGGGATGCGGATTATTTCAATTTGCTTCTTCAATTTTATCCTCAATATGGGACAGTTCTGATCCCAGCCGCCGTATACACACACACACACCCTTCCTCCTTGCAGATCGTGCCCAGCTGGCCTCCATTCATTCCTCTGGCTCATGAAAGGAGCTGCTCATGCATTTTGTGCGATGCTCGGTGAGGGCATGTAGGCCTAGTTTTGTCTAGACACTCAGTCATCCAATCCCTTTGTTATTGCCCAACGTCACAGTTCCTCTAACGGCAATGTAGAGCCGCCTAATCATCCGGTCTCAAACGCACGTTCTGCCTACATTGTGTCGTACACTTTTGTACGTGGCCCGGATGTTTTAAAGTAACGCGCGCTGTGCATTGGTGTAACGCATGACTGCGGCTTTGATGGCACACAATGCCGCGTCGAACGTACATGGCACAGACGGTGAAGTTAAGAGAAACACAAAGCACAACGCGTGTTTTTTTTTTTGGTAAGGCAATCACTCAGTAAGTGTCCTTACATACAAATACATACGCACATAACAGAACACAATGATCCCCTTTTAAGTGATGTCAGTAGGGCACATCGATGTCAAACTGATATTCGACTATAAAAAGAGAAAGGTAATAAAACACAATCTCCCACCACTTTATATTGCTATATAGAAAACAAATCTCAGGAAGTTTGCGCACACACCTAGACATACATTTGAAGATACAATTAATACGAAAAATGTTCAATATCTTCTGGAAATCACGAGTACCTTGTAAAATATGTCCCGAGTACCTTGTAAAATATGTCCCGAGTATGTACAGACAGAATTTCTAAAATGAGTCTGGTAAAATGCTTGCAAAATTGGACGTTTACAAGAACAGAAACTGTTTAGCAGCATTAATTTTTTTTTATAACTTGTAGTGCACTTGCGAGAACAAGCAACTTTTTCTCTGCTATATCTAAAGAACGTGTTACTCGTTACAGTTACTGTACAATGCACTTGAATATCAGATGCACGTATGAAAGCTTAATTTTATTTTATGAAGTGTGTTGACTCTGCCCTGCCATAATCCCCATTTCAGATGAAGGCCCGAGCCAATTCCTTTGCTGCATCACTCTGAAACCATTGATATCACGGAGCCGTGAATTAAGCTTGTAAATTTATGTTAATCTGCGAACAGATGGAAGGAGGAAAAGCTGACCCCAGAGAGAAAACAAATAGAAAGCTTTGACAGAGTGCATCCGAGCATGAAGCTTACAACATTGCCATAGAATGCCTGTGCATTTATTCTCCAATTTTTGTATGCAAACTCAGAGGCCCGTTTATGGTCACTGAAATTGGCGCTACAATTTCTGTCAGTTGTATTCCGTGAAAAAAACGTAAGGGAACGACGACATAAAATTAGTTTAACACGTGTTATCACAACTGTACAATGCAAACGTGAGATTTTCGATTTGGTGGCATTGTATGTGATAGTAAGGTCTAAATTTATAAGTAACTAATTTGAAGGCTTAAATTAAATATATGCACGACTTGAAGCTTTAGTGACTGCAGGAATTTATATTCTTTGGGTCTTTCGGTAATTCTAGATTTGAAGCTTTCGTGACTGCAAGGATCCATATTCTTTGGTTCTATTCGGTAAAGTCACGTAGGAAAAAATAAAATAACAAAAATCACGACGTTTCGGCCACAACACAAGTGGCCTTCATCAGGTGAAGGGACCGTGCTGTCATGAGGACAGCGTTGGAGTGAAAACAGCCAAGCCCAGGTCGCGTCCTTTAAGCTGTGTGGGAGGAAGCAAAACGCTTTGACAAAGGAATTAGCATAAAAATTAGCATGATGTACGTAGGAGGTGCATGGGCCATGATGGACCAGGAGCGGGTGGGGACCATGACGGACCAGCAGTAGGGGGGAGGGGGAGTAGAGTGAGTGGGTGGAGTGAGTGGGTGGAGTGAGTGGGTGGAGTGAGTGGGTGGAGTGAGTGGGTGGAGTGAGTGGGTGGAGTGAGTGAGTGAGTGGAATGAGTGAGGGGAGAGAAATAAGCAGCTGTGAAAGTTTGAGATACCACTACTTGAATTTTTTTTTTACTGTACCATTGAAAATTAGTTTAATGTTTGGTTTGATTTAGAACATCTTTCCAATGATTGCTTAATTTGAAACCATCCTCTCGGTTGAAATTGTGTCTGTGTTTGTAAATCTGAATTGCCTCGTGGACAAATCTCTGATAAAATCCCGTGGGTTTGCAGAGAACCTTGGTATCAGAGAAAACTATATCGTGATCACCCACAGCGTTGTAACAGTGGTCAGCTACAGCAGAAGAATTCGTTCTGCCGTGTTTCAAATCTGATTTGTGCTCGCGAATTCGGTCAGAGACATGTCGCTTCGTCTCCCCGATATAGCAATCACCACAAGTGCAGCTCAATTTGTAAACCCCGGGGTACTGTAAGTCAGGAACGACATCCTTCACGGTAGTGGTAATGCCACGTTCATAGAAAAAAATAACAAAAATCTAAATCACGACGTTTCGATCGCAACACAAGAAATCGTCTTCAGAAAGGGAAAATCTGCTGAGGCAGGCTGTTTATAAAGGTTTAGAGATGGGCAAGGGGCAGCTCATGTTAATGTAGGGGAGGTCTCCGTAACCTGCAGTCGGTCTACACCAATCACTGAGCTGTTTATAAAGGTTTAGAGATGGGCAAGGGGCAGCTCATGTTAGCGAGTAGGAGAGAAAAAAATTGCTTGTAAATGTAAGCTTGGCGAGGGGAAAGCTGGGCTAGGGCCAGGAAATTGGAGAAGTAACAGCAGCAGATGTGAGGAAAATTTGCGACTCGTTCAGATGAGCCTTCTTGTCTCGAAGTTTGTTGAAAGATCTAATAGTTGTGTAGAAACCCTGCACAGTTCTGCCCTGTTAACACCTCTCTTTTGAACAGTATCAATAAAAACGTCATTAAAATGATGAAATAAAACGTTCGTTTGAACAACACATTCGTTATTACACTATCATAACTTTTTTTTGGAATATAGTAATGCATGAAATCAACAATTACAGTTCGGTATATGATATTGATCTTTTACAGATCAACGCAAATTATATGCTCATGTTACATTCATGATAACGGGAGTGTACTTGATTTGCCACCTCCGAGATATAAAAAGACTAAGACATCAGAATCAGCATCTTGATTTAGACTGCCGAAGGATTCCGATGAGCTATGAAGCTCTTCATGTGACAGATGTCCAGTATGGGCGGGTCCAGAACCTTACAACAGTAAATAATACAACGACAACAAACGCTAGGAGTGCAAAATAGAGAAAGCAAGTCACTAAATATAAATAAATAAAAATACTGGTAGGAAACGTAGTGGACTGGAAGCCCAACCGGGATTTATTCACAGGAGGCAGGAGATTAATTGTGGATGTCTGTGGATGTCTGTCCACGTCGGAGGGGTGGGGCTGGGTGGAGAGGGGAGGGTAGGGAGGGGCTGGGTGGGGAGGGGCTGGGTGGGGAGGGGCTGGGTGGGGAGGGGCTGGGTGGGGTGGGGCTGGGTGGGGAGGGGCTGGGTGGGGAGGGGCTAGTCACCCCGTGGTGCCCTTATATGGACTGGAAGCCCAACCGGGATTAATTCACAGGAGGCAGGGGATTATCACACTGCACTTTCTGGTGCGACCTCTTTTATTTACACTGCACTTTCTGGCGTCGTTTTATAATTCTGCTCACTTTTCATTTTGCTTTCTTCTGCGCACGACCCTAACAAGTTTGGCTTAAATATCCGTACATAATTACTTCATGATTATTCTTGGTTCTTTCGGTAAAGTCACGTTGAAGGGAAACACTAAAATAATAAAGTAATACATATTTTATTATTTATAAAATAATATATAAAATATATATTATTTATAAAATAATATATATTATTTATAAAATAATATATATATTTTATTATTTTATTGCTTCCCTTCAACGTGACTTTACCGAAAGAACCAAGAATATGAATCACTGCAGTCACGAAAGCTTTAAATAAAAATTCACTTCATAATTACTTCTAAATTTCCTACCAGCCCCCTCCGCAGGAATGTGTTTGCATTACCTACTATAATCACCCAGAAATGTCTGTCCGTCCCGCGCGTGACGTCACTGCACATGAAGCCCGCCTCCCCTCCACGTGACTTCACTCCACATGAGCACCCCCCCCCCCCTTCATTAATATTCATGTCCGCGTGCAAATTACACTGACGCACAAGAAGGTCGCGCACTCCACATGCCGCACCCTCTCATTAATAATCATGAGCGGGTGACGTCACTCCACATGCCGCACCCCTCAACAATAACCATGAGGGGTGACGTCATTCCGCATGCCGCACCTCTACCACAATAACCATTAGCGGGTGACGTCACTCCACGTGGGGCAACCCTCCCCGCCACCCTCATTAATAATCATGAGCTGAACAATTTTTCTATTGACTATTTCAGATTTTCTGCAATCTACACCGGGCCTTGGACGTGCAAACAAGCTAGTGAATATATGTCCGATTTATCAAGCTTGGGCAAGACAACAAAACCCTAAAAGAGTACCGGACCACACCAAGATGACACACTCCCAATAAAATGACACATTAGCATGTAACTCTCGATACACGGCTCAGGACCAACGCTACACATCACATTCGCAAATGTGGCTGTGCCCAGCACTAATTAGGATTCGTGCTAATTATATTATGATATGTCGTGGGAAGACTAATATCTCACAGCTCAGGGAGGGTGGGGTTGGGGGGGGGGGCGATAACTACGTGAACACACTTTTCCTTGAGTAGTTCATTATTGCTCGACTGACAGCCGCCACTGAGACTCGTGCTGTCACAGGGGGGACGAACAAATGTCTCAGGACCTTGGGAAAAGCAGTGCAGTTGGCAACCAAAGGGAGTGACCACCCTTGTACGAGTCGGAGCGGAAGAGATTTTATCGAATTGAACACGTTGGCTTGTTATCACATCTACCCACTCTATTTGTGGAGCGTAACAGGACGATTTTTTCCACAAATCTGGCTGTCGCCTGATGTAGCTAGTTGTAATTACTGGCGAAACGTCGATTGTACATGCTGTGGCTTTGCTGTCCAACACGCCAGCGTGCTGTACTCGTAACGAATTGGCCACGTTCTGTGTCACATGGCCTTAATAAGTGTCACGGTCGAACACAATGGAGGGTGGGAGTCCACCTGTATTAGGGAAAGCGGCCTGATGAAAACGAGAGACACCTGCAACAAGCAAGATGTCAATCACCATTAGTGCGGCCGGCTTCCTCTCAATAGAGACCCCCCCCCCCCCTCACCAGAATGAAGGAAGACCCCAGCTATATCTGCTCGCGAGCTCCACCCAGCAGGGAACGGGGAGCGGTCCCCCTAAACCTGCAAGCGTCCCAGTTTGGGGACACCCCGTGGAGGTGGCCAGGGATGGGTGGCCAGGGATGGGGGGCAGAGGAGCGCAGGGAGGGCTGCCTCTGACTGCTGCCCCCTGTTGTGGAGAGGAGCTGGCAAGGGTGCAGGCTCCTGTCCCTCCTCGGGACCCACGGTGGCAGGCCGGGGTTGGCCCACGTCGGGCGACGTCGCCTCGAAGTTGCCGTTCTTGTGAATGTAGCCCAAACGTGGGTGGTGAACGCCCTGCTAAGGCTACACGTGCCTTGAGGGTGTTGTGGGGGGTGTGTTGTGTGTTTGGGAACGCGTAGCCTCAGGTGTGAGTGTGGGGACAAAGGGTTTGTCCTGGGGGCGGGGGGGGGGTAGAGTGTAAGCACACCGTTGCGTTGCAGATATACGCTATGGTGTGAAAGCAGGCAGGGGGAGCTTGTCTAGACTTTAAAGACGAACCAACCGTCTGAAACCGTCTCAGTTTTGATTGCCATTACCCATGAGACTCGACCCACGCTCTACACGAGCGTGACTCTGCTGACCAAAGATCTAATCGTGGCGGCAACGAAGGGGGTGAGCTTTGACGCAGGCTCGAACCTACTTACAAATTGTGACAAACATTATTAATTGGCTGTGTCGTGTGGTGGTGGTGATGGCGGCGACGGGTTTAACGACACATTTATACCGGTAGGAACGGAGTTGTAAACTGAGTGTACCAGCCTGCAATAGATTAATGTGTCCGTCCGTCCCCTTTCAATACTTTAAAGAAGTAAAATCTCGTGCTGTTGGGTGTAAAATCAGCAATAGACAGCGCAGAGACTTGTCCTACCAGCCCACCCTGCAGGGACCTGTTATTTATGCGATCAAACCCCACCTCCGCAAAAAAAAAACCTGAATCATCGAAGATAGTTTCAAGAACATAGTCTCTCGCACTGGATTGTGACCTTGAACGGTGAGCAGTGTACGGTGGGAGAGGGGTTTGTGTTTGGGGGGGGAGGGGTCAATAATTAAACGCCGACTTTTTTTCTTCCCCGCCCCACCTCCTTCCCTCCCCCCCTCATCGTTGCCGAACGTTTCCACTCCGTCAGTAAGGGGTGGGGGAGGCAGTGAGCCCACAACCACCTTCCCTTTCTCCTGCCCCGTGGGCATCTGGCCCCCGGGGTTGTTGTCCACAGTACATCACTTACCGACCCCTCCCCTTACCGCTCGTGCTCTGTACCGGACTCCTGTGTTTTTTTAATAATACAGGAGGTCGTCGGTTCGATCGAGACCCTGGCGTTTGTTGTATACTTGGCGTTTGCGTGTCTTTTTCTTGGGTCAAAGAAAAATAATCAAAAAAACAACAGATTATTTTTCTTTGAACCTATCTACGTGACTTTACCGAAAGACCCGAAGAATATTTTATTCCTGCAGTCACGAAAGCTTTAAGTCAAGGTTTGCGATGTCTCTCTCTCTCTCCATGGTCACGTGGATTTTTCTCCGGGTCCTCCGGTTTTCCGCTCCATATGTAGAATCGACATCACACATTTAGAGTATTTGGCTGCTGATAAATTCGCACGTGATAAGCCACAAAGTGGCCAGGTCGCTTCTGTAAACGAGCTTTATAGCTCAGTGGGCCTTACCTGTTAAAATATATTTTTTAGTTTAATAAGAATTTTTTTTTAAATGGCTACGTTTTTACAAGCAAACTCAACATTCTTCACTCAAGGGTCGGGCTGAGTTATGAGTTCTTGATTTTTTTTCATGAAAACCATTTTAACATGCGGCCCCTAATGCTGTTTTCTCTGATTTGACCCGTAAGAGCAACATCATCATCACCAACTTTACTACCCATTCATCGCACTCACTCATCATAACCACTCATTATTACTTTAATTATGGTTTATTTCATGCATTGTTATATTCATCATGTAATAACATCCTTCTCATCATCTCCTCTCATCACACAGCACACTATTCTGCTGTGCAAATTGCTAATTATTTGTTTTAGCGCCTTGGTTAAGGCTCAAAATAAATAAAAATAAGAAAACAAGATCTGATGGTCTTACAGTGGTGAGACAAGGCCATTAAGGAGGCGGCCTCTGGTGTAGGCCAATCCGTTTCAAAGACTGTATATATGTTATTAAAGCAGTTTGTTTGCATATTTTACCACAGGTACGTGTGGTTAATGCAGACTTGATGCCTTGCAATGGATATCTATTTGGTGTTTGAACATCTTAACACCTGTTTTATTGCCTGTTGTTATTTTTTCATCACTTAATACTTGCAAAAATGTCCCAAGATCTACCCACAGGTCTCCACTGTCAATTCAGAGTCCCGCGACGACACAGTGCACAAACATCGCTCCCGCACTTTTACATCTAGATTGAAACCTCATTTCTTTAGAACTGTTTTTTTCGTGTTTAGTTTGTTGCCCTTCCCCCGCACCTCCGATCAGCACGGTTGGCGCTACGTACGGTGCAAAAGAAGTTCAACGTGCATACTTACACCGTAGCCGATCCCATTGCTCCCATCCCCGTGGTGGTCGTCCCTCTCGGCTGTGTTCCTTCCTTTGGCTGCCATTCCATCACCAGTTTTGTACGTTGCCTGTCATCTCTTCCAGCGATGCGTTCTGCCTAAGCCTCTTCTCTTTGCCTTATAAACACGGTGTCTAATTTGCTATTTTTGTTCCCCTGATCCACGCATTTATCTTTCTGTCTCCCGAGTACGATTCGCAGCACACGCATCTCTCATTGCTCATTTGCACACTTTTAGGCGTGGGAGCTCCGGATTAGTTCAAAGATCACTCCTCCACAGGAGTTTAAACTTTGGCCACCGACTTCATAATGCAGTGCGTTAACCACCATCACTCAGTTAGTGTGCTCGTCACTGTAGTTTGTTTAACATACAAAGATCCCCTGTATAGCCTTCAACAGACTGTTGAAGCAGTTGCTGTTAGCGATTACCTATGAAGGCCAGTACGGCACACGAGGGTGTGGGTGGCTAACATCATACCACCTTTGTCTCCACAAGTCGTGGTTTTTACACACAGCACCAGGTACTTAGTCAAGGTTAAGTTGACCTATGCGAGGGCCCAAGACCGGTTCAGATATTCATCACTGACATTGAGCGGGAATCGAACTACTACACTACCGCTCCCCACTCAATTAGTGCGTTAGTAGACACTGTTGCTGGCTTAAAAAAACCACGAACACTTCACAAATGCATAGTTGGTTTCTTTTGGGTTAGATCATGTATGTCAATTTGATACTGCAATATTGACAACATTTTGCTTGCTTTTCATTGCAACGGTTTGCTGGCAAACAAAATCAATTGGCACATTTGCCCATGTGACAACTTGATTTATTTATCTTTATCAGGTGGAGGCTTATAGCTCAAATTGACATTGTACCTACACGATCTAGCTTAAAATAAACCAATTATAAATCATAATACTGGTCGTGAAAGCCTTCATACAAGATTGACTTCACACATAGATACTTTATATTTCCCTTACCATTTATAATTAGTTTTTTTTTAGATTGTATTACTTTTGAATGTGTCGCCGTGCAGCCATCTTTGTTTTGGTGATGTTTTGAATTATCACTAGAAGCCTGTAATGACTAAAAACACATATATACGTGTAGTGAATATATTAATAAAAAGCAACGTGTGAATATAATGAAATGGTATAGCTGATGTAGATTTTTTTAAACGATATTAATTGTGACAAGTGTTTTACAATTTAGAATAGGATTTTTAAACACATGAAATGATAATCTCGCTTTGAGCAACGAAAATTATCCTGACAAGAAAATTATATATCGATGAACATAACAAAGGCATGCCAGTAGAAAGTATTTATCCTGCTTAGAATAAATGACTGCTTTGTCACAATAATCCCTTTTAAAGTCATTGTTCTTTCCTAATTCAGTGCCAGGCTGTATTTAAAATTGGACTTATTACATCTTTGTCAAGTTACATTAGAATCTGATTGCATTAACTGTGTTGAAGATTTTTTTTGTGCAAAAGTTGGTGCATGAGCAAAAAGAAACGACATCAATTTAAACATCTCTCTCGTGGACCCTGCACTTTAAGCACACAGTGAAAATAGAAACAATTGCACCGTTTTTTATCGAAAAAAATGTTCAAGAAACAAGCATTTTCTGTGATTGGCTCCGTTTTGATTATTTTTTTACATTCATAGTTTATAGTCCCTTTGTCAATGCGGTTCTGATTGAAGGCCTCCCCCATGCCTTGTTAATTGTGTGGTTTTGTTTAACCATACTTTACCACACCATTCAGTACAGCTTTGAATGTTGGGGGTAGGAGGGGAGTGGTGTGACAGGACAGGTTCACATATTAATGCCACAGGTGCAATGCGATGGGAAACATTTGTAAATAGGCCTTTTAATTTTAAGGAACCATTTCAATAAATGATATCGAGACATTGAATGTAAACATTTGTATCACGTTTTTTTCTGAAAATAACTTTCTATAAATAACCCCACAAGTAGATATCTGCTTTGTGCTGATGCAAGTCTATTAATATGTTTTGTTCCATTCTTAATTGCTTACCATGGTGCAACGGAGCAACATTAAGCCACTGTAAAAATTAATCATCAGCATTGCCTGCAGAGAGACCGTTGGACATAAATGGGCCTAGGAGGCCCCTGGTGATTCGACAGGGCCAGCCTCGGACAGTTAGCAGTACAAACTGATGCACCACAGTGGTGTTGGGTCTGTCTGTGTTTGCACCTTACCATTGACAAAGCCACCACATTGTGAGTAATGACCTAGACGAAGCTGGTCTCTGTGTGGAAGAAAATGGCAATTTTATTTTGTAGCCAGGGCATCTGCAGAATTTATTATTTTTAGTTCATCGTGCAATATTGGTGGACATTTCAGTCCATGAAAGCAAAAGACAAGAACATTTTACAAAACCAATCCATAGAGGAAAAACAAACTTATAGCACTATTTTAAAAGAATAATAACAGTACCAGTGCATTATACAGCAGAAACCTGTGTGAGTGTTACACATGTTACACTCACACAACGCAGGTAACACGAGTGTTACGACTTTTGTAGGCTGTGACGATGTACAACCTGGCTTTTCACCTTGCTGCTGGAAAGCCCTGTGTTGCTACCATGGCAGTTGTATTGAGTTCACAATGTTGCAGCCTTGCACGATCACGCGGGAGTAGGCTGCCATTTCATAAGACATTTAAATCAGCTCCAGCGTTCTGTAAATCACGTGACTTGCTGTGTGGCCAACTCTGAATCCCTTCTCTTCTCCCCGCCCCCAGTGAAAGCAGATACCCCTCCATGCAGTGCCGAAGCTCTGATGCAGCCTATTCTTACCTATCCTCATCTTTCTCCTGACCCGTTGGTCCCATTTTTCTGTGCAATTTCCATCGTGTTCTGAATATTTCCCATTCATTATCTTTTCCCCCTTTTCCTGCTCCTCTGTCTTTTCCCATGCAGTATATCCTTGACACTACTCCCCTTCCCATCTTTGGGGATTTCTGGACACCCACAGCGGCTGAATCCCTGACGCAATGCCTTTTCCAACTTCGAAGAGATAAGTTGCATACAATTCCTTCAGGGGAATTTCTGGATAATGAGAGATGGTGGCAGCTTGAGGAGGCATTCATCGCAGCAGTGGATCGACTACGAGCGATGGTTGTGGCAGTCTAGATTTGCCCACATACTTTTTGCATATTTTTGCCGAATCTTCAGAATGCATTCCCTCCATTACATCTCGCCATCGTGTCCAATTCCACGTGTCCCCTAATTGTGCGTGCGCTGCATGTGGCGAAATGAAAAGATGACCATGCTGTGAGTGGCAGCTTTACTGACAGCGGCAGGTATGAAAAGTAACCATATGGAGTGTGACCTAATGGGGTACGCCTCAATAATGTATAAGGCGAATGTTTATAGGCCTGCCACGTCAGCGTTATTTGAAAATGAATGGGTATTGTTTTTCATCTCCGCATGTAAATTTCAGTGCAGTGTTCCCTCTATAATTAGAAACGGATGTACCTGCGGGTTCCACAAGGGGATGATGCTGCCGTGGTCTTGCAATTCAGAGTTTCCTCTGTTTTGTCTCCTGGCGCGACAGCTGAAACAATGGGCACATTTCTTCACATCTCCCCCGCCCCAACTCTTTCCTTTCAGCAGTATAAATTGGTAACATCGCAGTTAGAAGTCACATGTGGTGGGGGGAAATTGTGGGTACTCCCATCTCTCCATAGGTGTCTTTCCGGCGTGTCGATAACACAAATACCCTCTACAGATTGGGGGTGGCCAATCTGTAACAGACCAATAGCTAAAAAGTACCCATGAGTTCTGCAAAGAGACAAGTGTATGTGTATATATGTGTATATATTGACAGTTTCGGCACCGCATGGGAGGCATTCATTATTCTTTGCTACTGTGACAACACGTGCTACGTTATGCCCCTTCGATAGAGCGGCATGTGGTGGATTAAAGAGCCGCATGCGTCTCGGGAGACGCCAGTTGGCTACCGCTGGTCTCGAGGAGTACTCTAGAGAGCTCCCTCTAGTGGACGCCTTTCTGACAGCAGTGCTGTGAGCAAAAGCAATTGCAGGGCTGTGCCTTCACCTTTCATAGTGCCACAACTCCTTAACATCACGGTCTTCCAGCTGCAAAATCCGCAACCATGAGGGGCGATGTAACTTGTAAATTATTTGAAATAAAAGTAACTTGCTGTTGCATTACATTTTATTATCATGTGTGCAGGATGGCAACTGAAGCCCAAATTAGCCTGGTACCAATCTACCACTATTTAATATAGATGATCGTTATTTACAACCGGTTAACAGCCCTTCGAGATCAAAAGTATACTTTTGAAGGTCATCATATAAAACATACGCATACAGCCTTTAATGATCAAAATGTGTGAAATTATTTCTACTTGCAGTATTTAGATAGTTTCACCCTGAAAGACATAATTATTTTCCACCGAAAAATGTAAAAGTTATAGGATACTTAACGCTCCGTTTTTAAATGTCTTGCAAAAAAAAGCGATTTATTGAGCTGCAAAATAATGTTCGGTCAATGTTAAGTTAATTGCATATTGCATTGCATTTGCCAGAGCCTTCTTGTTTGCCGAGTCCATTAAGCAGCCATTAAGTTTTGGCAGCCTCAGATCCTTCTAATAGGATGGTTGTGAAATGGAGATAAGAAAAAGGCCACACACATGGCATCTAATTTTTGTGCTATTACACTGCCATTAAGTATGTTATCTTGAGAGAACAGGCTAATCGTCTCAAGCAGAATGCTGCGAAGGCTTTTGTTTAACTTTTGACGTTAAATGTGTCTGTCAGAATGTACAGCACCTAGTAAATCCAATGTTTCCAAGGCATGGCCTATTGTGACTTTTTTAACACACGCCAAGACGTGCAAAACAATTACCCTGACATTTGTACGTTTTGTGCGAATGGTAGTTTAAATTTAGGGATTTTTTATTTTTATTTTATTACACCATTGTGAAACAGGGGAACGCTCAAATGTAGGACGCAGTATGAAACTACGAGCCAGAGACGTAGTAGAGGGCAAAATGATAATATATGAATGAAACAGATTATTCAAGAGAAAATGTCATGAATAAACAGCGGTCCTTGTGCGTGTGTGTTTTGTTGAAATGTCAGTCTGGTAAAAAAATCATTATACGCAGTGCGTAAGATTATTTTAAGGAGCACAATATGATCATGGCCACGACAGCAAACGGGTTATACATTATGCTTCTTTTGGATATTGCCTCAAACTGGACTTCCTTATTCTGCATAATAATTAAATGCTCACATCTCCCTCGGTTGAGAGTACAGCTTCAATCCAACACCCCCAAATAATCAAGCATTACACGTCTGCAGATGTAGTTAGTACAGAAGTTGAATATATACATTATCTAGTAAAAAAAACAATATAATATACTACTATCGTTAACGTTTGTAACTTACTGCCTTTTTAATATTCCACTGCTGGATAAATGCCTCCCCAATGCCATGCCGGGCATGGGGGTTGCTTGACCATATTTCACCACGCTGGTCATTATGGCCTGATAACTAGGAGCCTCAGAACAGGTTCAAATATCACTCCGCTGCGATATTATCCGTGGCCGGGAATCGATCTAGGGCCTCCTGCTTTATAAGCGCAGCTAGCGGCGCCACCGCTTAGATTTTGTTTTTCTCACAATGCCTTGTACATCGTCATGTCTTTATGGGAGGGGGGGGGGGGGAAAAACTGCGGGCCTTAAATGACAGACTGTCCTTGTCTGGGGATTGTGCCAAGGTGACCTTTAGCATCCCTAAGGAGGGCAGCGGATGGCCTCTATCCTGACTGGTGCAAGCAGCTGCCTTGGGTGCCAGCTCTTTAGCTTCACCTGCCCCAGTCACTGCTGCGGGCATGCTGTGCCACGCTGAAGATTCGTCAGTGCCACCAGCACGGTGTCTGTGCCGCAATTGCTGGGGTGGCAATGAGCCCTTGGCATCTGTCAGGCATCAATTCATTATTTCTTGGCTTCCTCCAGAAACCCCCCCCCCCCCTCAAAGTTCGGCTTCGTCTTGCATCTTGGGGAGGGGGGGGGGGGGGGGACCTGGGGGAACCTCCCAACTCATTTTTTAAGGGAATTGAATCTATGAGATGGTGTATGGTGATGCTAAATTACATGCATATAGCTCTCTGGTGTGTTAAGATTGTACCACGTGTTGTTCGGCATGGTGCCCGAAGTTTTTATCCATGGGCTCGAAGCATCTTTTCCCTTGGGAGCTTCTTCGCTCTCTCTTTGTAGAACAAAATGTCAATTCTTCATGCCGAACAAAATGTCATACTTCATGCCGAACAAAATACGTGGTAAAACCATAAAATACCGCGGAGAGCTAGACACTAAAATGGAATTAGGATTTCAAAAACACTGTTGTACAAACGTCTGTATTACAAAGCTTACATTATTGGCATATTTCATCGTTGCTCAGTGCAGCCCTTGATGTATATATAATATAAATGATACGTACATCATCAACGTGTAACTAAATCAAGGGTTTTAAATTGCAGAATGTATTGCTTTCAAAAGTATATTCAATACGTCAACGGTATTTTTTTCCCCTGCAGTTTGTTCACCTCAGGCACTTTAAGCCACGTGATTAATTTGGTATTTATACTTGTCTGAGTCACCCTTATCAAGTGGAACACTTTATGTTTACAGATAAGAGCAAGGTGCTACATAGCGAAGACAAATGTTTGATCAGTAGAACACACAAAGACACACAAACAGGCCGGGACTGAACAAGTGACCTTGCAGACAAGTCGATTTTAGGAATTGCTGTGCAGTTTTTTTCTTCTGAGAGTGAAGGAGAAGGTTGTTTGGGGGGGGGGAATTGAGTCCGTGGGAGAAGGGCGGGCCTTATGATTTAAGCAACGCTATCTAATAATATCATTCATAATAAAGGTTTTTTTGGGTTAGGTCTTGCAAATATAAATGTGCCGTTAACCCGCCACCACCCAACACACCCAACCAGTAAGACTTGTCACGTAAACAAAACGCGCCAATTATTTAGTACTTCAGACCACCGGTGTGTTGGAGAGTAAATCCACAACATTTACAGTTTGAGTAGTACGACGTTTTGCTGGTAATTACATCGAGCATCATCGGGAAATTTTGGCAGAATAGTCAAACCATACCGGTTGGCTGTGTCGGGTGGTAGCGGGCGAACGACACATTTATACTGATGCGATCTAACCCAAAAACCTTTATTATAAATAATATTGGTCGCGGAAGCCTGCGTGTGAAACTGAGCTTTCTAATAAACCCCACGTGGTTCCCTAAATTTGTTTTTATTTTCCCCAAACGGCATTTGAGATATTAGCGAATGGGGATGATGTATTAATCAGTCATTCTTTCATTGTCCTCGGCTGTAATCGCACGCAAACTGCGGATAGTCTGCTCAGTTTGATGTGTTGCCTCGAAGTAGGGCAGAGAACTGCCCTTTTGTTATTTGATGCCACCGCTTGTCACCATCACGTTGGCAGACGATCACCTTCTATTGTTCTTCTTCCCTTAATGTTTATTTTGCTGCCTTGGGTTTTTTAATTCTTCTTCTTCTGTGAATTGCCGGCGCGAATGGCAAATATAGATACAAATATCATGTATGAGACCAGACCAGGGCAAGGAAAAGATCTGATAGGGAAGGGCAATCACCGTTATTATTCCCCGTGTCTGTCTCGTATTGTGCAAAAGTAAATGACTATTATTTGCTGTCATCGCGAGCAGCAGTGTTGGTATTAGCAAAAAATACCAACACGTTGTTCTTAATATATTTCATGCCAGCGCCTTTTGTCTTTTAAAGGACAATTTTAGATTGCCAACAATAAGACGTGTATATGCCCTGTTTGAAGTTAATGAAGGGAACTATCACGACTTTGTGCATTACTGCAATCTTTCGAGTGATATCGAAACACGGTGTTTACATGAAATATTAAACATCGCATTTACCGAAAGAACACCTAACACGATGTCCATTACCTTCTGTTCCCTTTGTACACGCTATCGCTACGTGAACTGGTTTCGCTCCCTTATGTACGGTATTCTATTCAATTGTGCCTCTTGATTCTGTTGTCACTTCGGTGCTTGCTGTATACCCGTGCAAGGAACGATATATTGGTGTGGTCTGGGGCTCTTCTAGCTGTTGTTTTGCTGCCTTGCCGAAACTTGAGAATTTGTGTACTTTTGCAATTTGAACGTATACCATTTACCTATAATTTGTGTTCTTTCGGTAAAGGCACGTAGATAGAAAAGAAAAATAATAAAATACGACGCATTTTTTCTTTTCAATTTTTTATTTTAATTTTATTTTTTATTTTTTTATTTTATTTCTATGCGACTTTACCGAAATAACCAAGAATATGAATTCCTGCAGTCACGAAAGTTTTAAGTCAAAATCATTTATCTATTTTACGTATTTATTTTCAGTAATTTGCTTACTTTTCCGAGACTTTGCACACCTATTTGTGGTTGTATTGTTTGTTGTTGTAACTTTCTGAACCCGCCACCAACTGGACGCCTGTAAAAAAAAGCTTCCTAGCTCATCGGATTTCTCCAGGATAAATAAAGCTTCTGATTCAGAGTAGCGGATTGAGTTTATTTTATTTGGTACACGGGTGACGGTGCCGTTTAGGCAGTGGCCTGCTGTTGTACACGGGAGGTCCGTGCTGCTTCAGCGCTAGCACAGCAGCAACAAAAACAAAAGATAAAAAACAACTCGTTTAAAAAGTTTTTTTTAAAACAACGGTTTTCTTAACAATTTCGTCTAACTCACGGTCAAGGAGTGCGTCAATGGAGCCTGAGACACGCGGCGCCTGCGTTTTGTGTGAGCCGATTACACATGTAAATTGCTTTAAAGTAACGAATTAATTGATTAATTGATGCCGATTTTGATACAGGCATGTATTGTCACCGGATCTGAGTACGTGTGCAAAATGTGGAATTGATTGGACAACGGGAAGTAGACTAAATTTTGATTCCAAGATTTGACCACGACACAGGAGTCAAGTTAAGTATAAAACCGTTGAAAAAAGAGGTCAGATTTTTGACCCCGAGTACAGGGTCTTAAAGGAATATTTGCCATGTAAGATGATGATGATGACATTATCAAACGTAAATTTTGACGCAGATTTCAGCAAACGTAAGTCGAATATGCATGGATATAAAAGGCACACATTTGTATCAGAATCTGAATCTTGGTTGCGACTGCAGGAGGAATCCGATGAGGTACAAAGCTCTTTTTTTCACATATGTCCAGTAAGGGCGGGTCAGGAAGTTACAGCAGCAAACAGTACCAGAAAGAAAGACAACTACAGGAGTGCAAAATATAGAAAAAGGTCAAGCAAGTTACTAAATACACGTAAATAATCAATCAATTAATTATATACGTCCGAATTATTCAGCTTGGGCACGGCAACAAAATTCAACTAAACAATCCCAGACCACACCAAGACGAGATAGCAGTGGTCCCTCATTAAACGGCACATCAATATTGAACCATCGATACACAGGTAAGGATCAAAGTTACAAATCACATGTGCAAATGTGACTGCTGTATCCGGCGCTAATCTTCTGCTTCAGGATATATTTTTTTTGAAGGAAGATTTACGATGTTAAAGGGGGAGGAAACAGGGTTGTTCCCAAATGTTGCTGCCAGTGCATTGGACAAAGACCCCGGCCATATAGACCGCGATCTGTTTTCACGAGGTGTCTCCTGCGCTTAAATACATAATGCCTTTTCGTTTCATTCACGTAACCACCGCAAGTGTTTCATTATTGCTTGGTTTAACCTTTGGCTCAATATGTGGCTCTATCTCATCTGTGCTGGCTACGAGCAAATGGTGTCTTGTAACATCCCCCAGGCAGAATAACGGCCTCAAGCTGTTCTGGTCAAAAGCAGATGATTTAAATGGACAAGTGAAGCCAACAAGTTTATCAGGTCACAGTGAATGATTTGATGTTTCCTTGCACCAAAATCTATCCGATTGATATGTGTACAAGCACGCACGCACGTACACATGAAGAGTGATACGTAAAGACAGACGCAAACATACAAAGATCCCCCCATGTGGCCACTTAAAAGCTTTTGGGGCAAGTGCTGTTTGCGAGCGCCTATTAAGGCTCGTATGCCGCACCAGGTGTGGTGTTGGCGGAACCACTCCCAGCCGCCTTTGTTTACCCAGTGCTAATGTTTACACACTGTAGTAGGCACTCATTTGAGGCTGAGTCAACCTAGAGGAGGCCCAAGGCAAGTTATTATACCGCGCGCGACTTATGTTGACAATGACTGCGAATAAATCTCAGGTGACCAGGTTTGTCTTGATTGTCGCCAAGCACGCACATTTTTTTTGTTAATTAAATGTGATTCACATCTCTTGTGAGCGGTACGTAATTTTTATTTTAAATGTGTTTTTTTCCAAACATTACATGAATTGGATACCTTGTATTACAATATTTCCCCACTTACCTTGTGATGTAAATTGACACAGCTTAATTATTTGCAATGTCTCCAATTTATTTGCCTTTCAAGTGTCGCTATCCATTACATCAGACAAATTATTAAGTGAATTTATGTTTTGCATGATAACGTGGCCACAGTACGGGGTGGGGGGGGGGTGAAGAGATGAATTTGGCCGTTGGAAATTATTAGCGCAGACTGACTGTCAGCTTAAGTTACACCTTTCCTCAGTCGTATAATTTGCAGCCGGACCAAAATGCAATCTAGCAAGCCGAGTTTAATTTAAAACTTCCGTACATTATACATGGTCGCTTGAAAATATAGGGCCCAGGGAATCTATAAACAGATTCCACTTTCCCCGCTCCGTATAATTTGGGCGACCGCTACTTGTTACATTTGTTACAGCAAATTAAAAGGTGAATGGCCGAGAAACACCAATGAATTAAATAGATTTCTGTGGAAAGTAATGATTGCTTAAAAACTCCCACTCGACGATCCATAGCCCATTTGCCTATTGACAATTTACGCAGACACACATTATAAAGAACTCCCCTCCCCCATGGACGGTTGGGACAAGTGCTGTTTGCGAGCACCTATTAAGTATGTCTCTGTGTACAAGTGCGTGGGTGTGGCCAGAACCACGTCTGGGCTGCCTTTGTCTCCCCTGTGCTGCTGCTTTGACACTGCACCGGGTAACTCATTTATCCCGACCCCGAAAGAGAGCCAGGGCCTAGTTCAGATACGTGCGCCACTGATGGTTTCGCCCTGGCCGGGAATTGAACTCTGGTTATTGGGTTCATAGTACAGTGCGCTTATCCATCGTTCCCCACACAAACACACGCCCATGACAACCAGAGACTTTCCACTCAACCTGCTTTCATGTTTGAAATGACAAATCTATTATGCTATAAATACTAATTAGTACATTAACTTTTGGAGACTAACCCCAGCTATAAACCATTCATGTGGGTGAATAACAGAAAGTAGTGCCGTGAATGGCAAGCAAACATCCCCCCCCCCCCAACGCATTAGTGTGATACCGCCCTTCCTACATGCTGACATAAGCACATTTGCAATCTGTTTCACTTAGGGATAACCTTTAGGGATCCATTGAGGACGGTGCGCAGCCAATTACACGGCACATATTCTCGATTAAGGTGAAGTACATGTTTCTTCGCTAATGTTGCAATGTAACAGATGACTGCCAGAAATAACACATTGTTCTATCACAGAACGTTATTACGGCATGTGTACATCCACGATGTGAAAAATGACCCCTCTCTCTTCCCCCATGCTGTTGCTTGCGCACCACCCATTTCGAAGCCCACGCGATCCGCAATCAAACAAAACAAAGTCAAAAGTCAGAGCGATTTCCTGCTCATCCGCTGTTTACAGCACTGAGCCGGTGGTGGAAATTCTGTCTGTCTATGGCAAGTGCGAGTCGATCCACAGCGCACACCTAACGCGGTGCAGCGTAGCCCTGTGAGACGCCAGTATAACGACTCAAGCTGTTGCAATATACGACGCAACATTGTGACTCGAGAGAAAGGTGACAGCCACACCCTTGCTCCTTGGACCGATATTGGCAAATTTCATCTGCGCTGACCTGCTCCAGTTTGTGTTGTGGTCACGACGGGTGAATTGTCAGCCTTCTCGGCTTTTGTTTGTCAGAGCATTGGTGATTATTTCCCACGCGTCTGTTGCAGAGTTTTCGCCCCATTGGTGAATTAACGCGATAAGGCAATATGCAGATGTATGCGTGCTGAACGTCTTTCGCACCGCACGTAGCCAACCGTGCCGTTCTCGTTTTCCGTCGATCTTTCCCATTCTCAAGGCCAAAGTGAGTTGTCATCTACGCGAGGAAACTTTTTGCTGGGTCCAGGATCACCAATCCCACGGCCTTCCAACAGTGGACCCAGGGCCCACACACCCACCCTTTTGTTGAGTGACATGCGATGAACGCGCCCAGCTTCTCTACGACGTGAATTTTTTTTTTATCAGCGGCCAAACAAATACCCTCCTGAATGTATTCTCAATGCAAGATGGAAAAAAAAAATCGCACAAAAGTATATTCGAAATACAAAATATTATTTAAAAATAAACGCAATCAAATGTATGCGGTGTATGCACTGCATGTTTATCTGTCTGCATTGGTGTGTGGGGTAAAATTTGTGTACGTGTGCATGCTTGTGTACACGTGCATGTGGACGTTTGTTCTTGCGTTTTGAAATGTATAACAAGCAAAATATATTGCAGCAAAACTAATGTATTTTATATACATGTTTGAAACACATGCATTTGATATGATGGCCACCTTTGAATACTGTACTTGCAACAACAACTTTAATTTCCCAATGAAGCACACATACAACACAATGGACATTTAGTTTTTTTTTAACAGATGGCTCACTTTCTCACAGGAAGAGAGAGAGAGGCATTATCCATCCTCTTTGCCTGGCTTCCAGTGGCATCGTAGCGTGTTTGGTGTGGGGTCCTTGTGCAAGGAATGACATGGGGGGGGGGGGGTGGGATCCCATCTCCAATTTTTCTCCTTTTCTTAGCTATGCTCATGGGCCCATCAGGCCCATGCTATAGTTCCCTGGTGCAGTTGTAGTGAGTCATTCAGAGACGCTATTTAGGGGGCAACATCGTTTATTCTACATTTACGTAACACCGTTACACACGGGACTAAATACACCTATCTCTCTTGTTACACACAGGACCATAATACACCTATTCCTCTCGCATACAAGATAACTATAACCGGCTCAGAGCAGCCAACGTGTTGTCTGACCCACAATGTCGAAGATGGAGATGAAGACGTAGCACTTGAGTTCCTCTTCACCTGCAGACAGCCCCGATAAGTGATAGGAGCTCCCCTTTTATCCTTCCCGGCACGGCGTGGCTCCACCCTCGGCCGCGCCTACCTCTGGAATATTCCCGACGGTTCCAGGCCACACTGCACCTGTTCCCTCTCTGGCTTCGCCCTTAACCACGCCCCCTTTGGCAACTCTCCAGCTACTCTTTCCGTGTCCCCACGTTCACCCTTGGCCCACATTCCTCACCCCCGGACCATCACGTGCTTAACCCGGTGCCGGGGTGACTCGTCCTTACATGCCCCCCCGCTACCGCCAGCCTCCCCCACCACACCCCCCCAGTGACCGACTCTGTGGCGATTACCTGCGGCGTTGGCGGAGGCTGTTATCCCCTACTCTGTTGGTAGGACTCATCTGGCTTCCTTCTGCTAGCACCCAGTACCATGCCCCTAGTGGCCTACTGAATGGTACTGCATGGTGTGTTAGTCTCTGTGCCCATTTCTACAGCACTTGGCGCTACGTGACGTAGTGATCCATTTAACATCACTATATCACCCTCCCCCCCCCCCTTATAAAACTCAGCCGTCCTGGCTAATCCCCATACCTTGCACAGCGGGACGAACCACTGGAACACAACACATAAAAAATCAAAGCCCCTAGCTTGCAAGTCAAAAGTAACCACAACAACTGGAAGACCTCCTGCAATCAACAGTGACATAACAATGCGAAGACCTCCTCGCAACGAACAGCAACAATAATAGGAACCCCCCCCCATTGCGAGTCAACCAGAAACAACAACCAACAAAAAAAATTCTGGCGCACCCTAATGACCCAACACCCGACGACCGCCGACTCGCCGCCATCCACAAACCCAGGAAGAACCCAGTTCAACCGGCAAACGCAGCCGGGCTCATGGCTGCAGCCTCTTGCCAGGCAGTGTCGAAATAAATAGGTCGACCAGGGTGGTCATTTAAAAATCACAGTTTTGGAGCGGGTTCTCATCGTCGGGCCCCCAGGCGGGACGAGGGCAGGTTTACCGGGGGCCCCGGGGACGACGTGAAGTTGGCCTAATGGGCGCGGCCCCTCCCGGACAGAAGATGGGAGAGGAGGGGAAGCGGATGTCAGTCGCTCCCTCCCCCTTGCATGGCTTTTCGACGACGTGACTGGCAGCTCCGTGGTCATCAAGTGCTGGATTCCTGTGGGCAGAGGAACAGAAATCCGCTGAGGCACAACCTCGGTGGTCGCACACCCGGGCTCGTCGGGCACATCAGACAGCCGGTCCTTGGGGCAGTGAGGATGAAACATTTTAACAAGGCGGAAAATACAATTTCAGTCGCGACGGGTGCACATACCAACGTCTGCGACTGACCTGGATCCGAACGCACTGGGGCCTCTTGACCTCTATCACTTCGACCGGGCACTGCCATGGTCTATGTAACTTAGGGGACATGCCCAAGGGCACCTGACGGAAGTGTAGCCAAGCCCTCTCCCCGACGTTCCACGGCTTCCCTAACTCCCGGAGCCCCGCAAGTTTTTCGTTGGACGCTTGCCGTTTAGCTGAATTCAGACAGGATGCCTCCCGCGCCTCAGTCAAACGTTTAAGCAAGAGGCGCATCATTTCCAGCACAGCTATATTTTTAGTAGATGAGTAAATATTTAACTGGGCCTCCATGAGGGGGTTTGGGGGGTCACACTCTCTCCCATGCATCAAAAAGAACAAGGAGAACCCAGTAGAGGCTTGAGGGGCCATTCTATAGGCCACGAGGACGCCCGGAATGTGTAAATCCCAGTCGGACTGCGCCTTGTTGACCTGCTGGCACAAATGGCCGTGAGAGTCCTATGCAGCGGTTCCACCATCCCTTCAGTCTGAGGGTGCTAGGGCGAAGTCCGAATTTTCCTAGTACCCAATAGGTCGCACACATCCTTCGACAACTTGGAAGACAAATTACGGCCTTGGTCCGTAAGGAGACATTCCGGGGCCCCCTTGTCCAATACATATCCATTAATTAAAGCATTGGTAATGGACGCAGCCGAGTGATCCTGCAGGGGCCATGCGACGGCCCACAGTGACAGGTATTCTACTCCCACGAGCAGAAATATATTTTCCCTTGGCGTGGTGGGAAATGGGCTGAGGATGTCGAGAGCAAACAAGCTCATTTATGCGTGACACCCCAATAGACTGCAGCGGTGGGGCCGGTTTTGGCGGAGGTTTCCGACCCGCACACTTTACACATCCTTGCAGGATGTTGTGGACATCTGCAGACATCCCGGGCCAGAAGAAGTCATGCTTCAAAAAAGACAATGTCTTCTGCACACCAAGGTGCATTAGCTGCACATGGGCAGCCCTCAACTTTACTCCGCAGGACAGTTGGCACGACGATGCAATGGCACTGCACTTCTGCATCCCACCTCATGAGCATCCCATATCTGATGACCACTGGGGACATATCCCCTGGGCCCCAACTGCAGCTCGCTGTACCGACGCTGTGATGCATTTTCAAAAGGGAGGCATCCTCCACCTGGGGGCGTCCCCCATTCATCGATCGCAAGACCGATGGTACTGTCGCACGCGACTGTCGCTATGGGTGGTGAAATGTCCACAGACACCACCATAGCGCAAGGGACTCCATCGCCTACCAGTTTACAATGCCCTGCCCCAGTCGAACACGCACACTGACCTTTTGGCGGCAAACGCGACAGAGCGTCTACGTTACAGTGGCACAACCCCTTTTTGTAGGTAACTGTGAAGGAGTAATCCGGCAAAACATTTCACCATCGCGAGAGCTGTCCCCAATGGTTTATCAACTCATAGCACAAATTGCAGAGCCGCATGATCTGTGCGTACCACAAAATGTCTACCGTATAGGTATGGCCGGTACAGCTGCACAAAGTTTACGATGGCTAGCAACTCATGGCGCGTAACACAATAACGCTGCCCTGCAGAAGACAGCACCCGGCACCTGTACGCGACCACACCTTCTACCCCATTCTCCACCTTCGATAGCACGGCCCCTATTCCGGGGTCGCTGGCGTCCGTGTCCACCAAAAAACGGTACAGAGAAATAGGGGCAGCGGAGGGGAGGTGCATTCACGAGACCATCTCGCAACGCAACAAAAGCGGCCTCCTCCTCTCCCCACCGAAATCTCTGCCCCTTAGCAGTGAGAGTGTGGAGCGGTTTCGCGACTGTCACAAACCCTGGCACAAAGCGGATATAATATGACGCGAACCCCACAAAACTGCGAACTTCACCCACCGACTTGGGAGTTGGCCACGAGCGCACACAAGCAGTTTTGTCGGGGCCCGTGGCAATCCCCGCCTCACTCACAATGTGCCCCAGGTAATGAACCAACTTCTGCAAGAAATTACACTTCTGCGGCTTAAATAAAAAAATTGCCGCCCGCATTTTAACAAACACAGCGCAATTGCTGGAGATGCTCTCGAAATGTGCGTCCAAAGACAATCACGCCGTCCAAATATACCAATCACGACTCCCACTGGAGTCCCGATAACACCAATTCCACCAGTCGCTGAAACGTAGCCAGGGCCGAATGAAGTACCATTGGCAAACAGTTAAACTGAAAAAGCCCTTGTGGGGTGCGAAGCGCTGTTTTGGGCTTCAAGTGCAACTGCAAAAACCCCGACAGCAAATCCAAGGTGGAAAAGTATTGCGCACCCGGAACTTCAAAATTTGGCGCCATTTTGGCGACAAAATGGCGGCCGCCCGCGTGGGCTGCGGCCCCATGGCTTTCCACGCTCATGAAATGGCTGTCTCCTCACTTTTCCTGTGCCGCCGCTTCTACATCAGGCTCTTCCATCTCGATCTTGGCCACAGGCGCCGCCGCAGACAACAGGTTGGCTTCTCAACCGGCATCCCCCTGCAGGGGGCCACAGCGCCGAGGTACAGTCCTCCTCATGCTGCTCCACGGGGAGCGCCTCCGCGGGATTTTTCTCCAGGCTCCCGGTCCCCAGGGCTGTCTGGGGAATCATCTCCCCATCGTTTTCATCGTCCGTGGACATCACGGTGAGTTGCAATCTCGACTTTTACATATTACTTTAACTATTCTTTCCTAAAGTTAATCGTTAACACTTCCGACACCAAATGTAGTGAGTCAGTCAGAGACACTATTTAGGAGGCAACAATGTTTATTCTACATTATGTAACACCGTTACATAACGGTGTTACATAATGTTACACACGGGACCATAATACACCTATTCCTCTCGCATACGGGATAACTTTAACCGGGTCAGATCAGCCAACGTGTTGTCTGACCCACGATGTTGAAGATGGAGACGAAGACGTAGACGTAGCACTTGAGTTCCTCTTTGCCCCGATATGTGATCGGAGCTCACCTTTTATCCTTGCCGGCGCGGCCTGGCTGCACCCTCGGCCGTGCCTACCTCTGGAATATTCCCGACGACTCCCTCTCTGGCTCCGACCCTTAACTAAGTCCCCTTCGGGAACTCTCTAGACGTTTCTCAACTACTCTTTCCGTGTCCCCTCCTTCACCCCTGGCCTACATTCCTCACCCCGGACCATCACGTGCTTAACCCGGTGCCGGGGTGACTCGTCCTCACATGCCCCACCCCTCCGCTACCGCCAGCCGCCCCCACCACACTCCCCCAGTGACCGACTCTGTGGCGATTACCTGCGGCGTTGGCGGAGGCTGCTATCCCCTACTCTGTCGGTAGGACTCATCTGGCTTCCTTCTGCTAACACCCAGTACCATGCCCCTAGTGGCCCACTGAATGGTACTGCATGATGTGTTAGCCTCTGCGCCCATTTCTACGGCACTTGGCGCTACGTGCCGTAGTGCTCAATTTAACATCACTACACAGTTATAACTGTACCTTGCACAATCAGTAGCTATGCCACCGGTGGGTGCACTGCAGTTCTCATTTAAGTCGGCACAGCAATGAGTGGTGTGATTTTCACCCGTTGCAGTATTCCATTGTACAGGAAGGAATAGTGTGGGCGTTATTTCTTTCATTTTAGAGGTAATACTTAAACCTGTTGTACAAGTTGTTCAGGAACATACCACTTCCCATTTTCTTGATTCGTGCATCACATGCGACTAGAACATTCTAAATTTAACAGCAACTTACGAAATGTATTGCGTTGTGGCACATATTTTTTGTAACAAGATAAATTACGATCATTCTCTGCTTTACAATGTGACACAACTACTAATGAGAAATATACTAATAAAAAAAATCCGTGCTTTTTCTGACATGAAACATTCGTCAAACCGTAATTGTAATGCTATATTTAACACGTAAAAAAAACACTGCAGCTTTACATAATGCGATTATGTTTGGAAACTAAAAGGTGACTTTCAATAATTTATTAATTTAAATAATGTCAGTTGTAAATTTCATTGTTAGTGATAATTCTGTGAATGTTGCAAAATATGGTTAATCCTGCAGACATTGAGCCTATTAATGTCAAACTGACAGTCAAATGATGTATAATGTTTCTGCAGGGTTATCTCAAACGCATTATAATGCATATGTATTTGAATTTTAAATTAACCCATTTGGAGAAAATTATTCTTCCCCAACCCCGTCACTTTCTTTACCAATTGGAAATACGCATTTTAAGTTTGTTAAATACAGAGCCGCTTTGAACATACCATTGTTTTCGTAACATTATTTAAAATGTCTTTCATTTCACAGCTGAAGGCAATCGCATGCATCAACACAATATTGTTTGCACGCACACAATCCAATTTCAAAGGAGAGGAAGGAGAAAAAAAAAGAGAAATCCCTAGGTGAAAAAAAGAAAGTCGTGGGACATACATTACGCATGAGCAAGACATTGCTTAAAATTCCAGATAAGAAGCAAAGCGATTTACACATTATCCTATGGGCACCTGCTCGCCCGGTGGGACTTGAACAAAAAATGGGTTTGCAGGGGGAGAACAGCCATTTGTTTTTTGCTGTTGGCAGATAAGAGGACACTAATTGATGTGTACCGCCTAGGTATTGGATACCGTTATGTGCTGCTGAGGGCAAAAGTTCCGTGACGATATGCTTTACAGCGCCCGCGGCCAAAGCGGTAATTAAGGCCAGCGTGTGGCTTCTTTTCAGCGTGGCAAGTGTAATGAGTCGGGAATTAATCTATTCCCTTAGTTACATATTAATTGCTTTGATTTTACAATCCGAGCAGATCTAGGTTTTTTTTTGCAGCTCGAATGAAAACGACGCCAAAGTTTTGTAAAGTGATGCGCCGTGTCGTTATTCCACTGACGATGAGGGATGTTTCTGTTTCTTATTTTGGATCGTAACAGCACGCATATCAAAACGCGATCGAGTCGTCAACGACAGTCATGGTCAATCTATTGCTGGTTGAAGGTCTCCCCAGTCTGTTGCCAAATCTCATGATCCTGCGTTATAATAAACAAAGAGAAAGATCCCCCCCCCCCACCGTGTAGCCTAAACAGTCTGTTGGGGCAAGTGCTGTTGGTGATTAGCACCTATGAACGGTGGTACAGCATACGAGGTGAGTGTCCAGCACCACGCCCGGCTCTGCCTTTGTCTCCCGAGCGGCGATGTTTAAAAACCGCACCAGGCACTCATTTGAGTTATAATAATCCACTAAGTACCTGGACGCGAGCTGATTTAAACACCTCCATCTCCTGCGTGGACGTCGCTCCGACAATTTCCATTCCTTGGTTCCCATTAATTCTGGACCATTGGCCAAGAATAATGGACATCATGTCCTCGCGATGTGTCCAGCCCAAGCCGCCCACTTATTTTTCTTCATAATATGTCTAGGTGTTAAACTAATCGTGATCTATTAGTGCGCATACGTTATGGTACGTTTAAATTTTCGCGTTGGTCAGACATGTTTGATAACCTTCACACCCGGCAGCAATGTTAATGTTGCGTCTCTCACTTCTCCACTTAGTCTCTGCCTGCTCCACCCCTCTTGCAATCCTTGCTACCGCAATGACAAAGTAAACAGCAGATTTAATTTATGAGACATTTCTGGCAGTGGCAGGTGGTCAGGGTCTCAGGATGCTCACCAGGGTCCTTAATGTATTGCTCATGATTATGATTGGCGTGTGGCGCTCTGCATACACGGACAGTAATTAGAGAGCTCAGAAGACCCCCCCAAAAAATAATGACGTTACTGCTGGCACACAATGCACCCGCACGGTCAGCTGCTTGATCACTGGTCTCCAGAATTGGCACGTCTGTCAAATTACTTATTAGTGGCCTGACATTGGGACTTTAACGACTAGTTTTTGTTAGGTGGTAAGGTTGAGCGATTCTCTTGAGGTACGTAAAGCCACCTCTTAAGATCCACTCTCACAGCAAGGCTCCATGCCACCTCTGGGGCAGAACAATTCAATATTGTCTATGTCTATCGACATAGATGCCCATGACTACTCTTGAGCCGGAGGGTAATGTGGTCAATCCCACCGGGCAGAAGTACAAATATGGGTGGCAGGCTGGTGTGATTGAGAGACGCACGTACATGACACCAGATCAAAGCTCATTCTCCCTGGGGGTTTTCCACAAAATGTACATACATGTAGGATGTGTTACGCAACATGCTGGCATTTAGATAGTGTATGCTCTCACATGTATTGTGTAAAGCTTACCAACTTAAAATCTATGCAATATATTTGACAACATTTTAGATTACAGCCCTTTTGTCAATCCACTGCTGGACGAAGGGCCTGTCTGTGCCTTGTCGATCGTGGGAGTTTGACCATGCTTCACCATGCTGGAGTGAATGGCAGGTGACCCAGGATCGGTTCAGATTTCACTCGATACAAATGTTATCTGTGACCAGGAATTGAACATGAGTAGCCGGTGGTCATATCGCAGTGCAGTAAGCACTGCACCACTGCTCTCCCACAATATGTACAGTACACAGCAAGGACATGTTTTTCAGCTCAGAGAAGATAATTATATTTACCTTTTTACTTGTCATGAATGGTTTTGTCTCCTATTGTGCAATATATATTTCTACGAATAGACTTGTATGTTTCATATGCATCATTGGGCTGGTTTTATGGCAGTGGGAATTGCTGAGAAATGTAATGGTTTTGCTGTGGAACTCAAGCATGGAGTGACTATAATTTAATGAATGGATACTCTATTGTTGCTTATGGTCGCTATTTTATATTCCACTTACTCAGTTTCATACATTATCATATTGGTCATAAACACTCGCATTGCTCAGTTTACAACACAGTTTACTTGTAGAATGTTGTGTAAGCGTATGTATGTTGAACTTCTTTCGCACTGTGTGTAGCCAACTGCGCTAAGCGAAGGTGCGGGGGAAGGACAACTAACTAAACACAAAAATCAGTTCTAAAGAAAAGAGTTTTCAGTCTAGATTATTTCAAAGTGCATAGGTCCAGTGGCTTTCTAATATCAGAAGGAATAGCATTCCAGATGGCCGCAGTAGCGCATCTGAAAACGCACGATGCAGTGGCCGTCTTTGCGCGAGGAGGATGACCGGAGTTTGCATGGTGGTTTATGCTCCTTGATGAGATCAGCAAGGCATTGTGGTTCAAGCAAAGATATTGTGATATAACACGTTTCCATCCTCGTTGGTATTTTTTTAACAAAATATCTTCCCCCCCCACCTCCACCCACCCACATTTCAAATTGAACCGTGCTATTTTATTTTAGCGCGTATTAAATTACGTTTCAGACAAGGGCCCTCACTGCCGCCTTGCAGCATCCAGACATTCTTGTGTCGCAGGGCCAGCGACACACTCACAAGCGTGGCATTGTGTCTCCCTGCAAAGGTATGGTGCGGTGCAATGTGCAAGTGTATTGGGAAGCCCTTTCCACAAGTACAGTATCAAGTGCACAGGACAAAAGCTTCCTTATGCACTGTGGGTGATAATCCAAGGTTTTTTTTCTTTTCTCAAAGGCACTTGACTTGCTCAACTTGCCCTGCAGTGCACCTGCCTGACTATTTACAAAACCTTATGGCCCTGCGCTGTATAATTAGAAATATAAGCCGCCTCTGAATCCTGGCTGAGAATCTGTTTTTCATTTTATGCCAAAAATTAAGGACTTTGGGCTTGCGCATCCTTTTAAGGTCGACTTGATTTGGGAGGGGTTTGGACCGTGGTGTGCTAACAAATGTCAGAAAATCTTGTATACGGGGATACGAATACGTGGGAAATTGTGGACCTTGAAAGAGAAAAAAACATAACATTTGTTAAATGTTTGGGGTAAAATTATAATGTAAAACATCTTTCCAAAGGTGCTACCTTGAAAAAGGCCTTTTTTTTTCTCCTGCAATGATTATAACATCATATAAATTTCCACGCAACCTTAACATGTTGTTCACTCTGAGGCTTAGCATGCACGCACTATTCATGTTACAATCTCAACACATTGATGTTACGGGATAGTTTATTTCAACACAAAAGTAAAAAAAATAATTTGTGGATGCTTTATATTAAATTGGGTAAACATTTGTCCACTTATATATAGATTTGCGGAGATAAATAATTTTTTTCGTGCCCTTGAAACATTTCCCAGTGTATTTTTTTACAATTGATAAATCCATGGGTAATGGTACGTTTGTGGCATCGTGTTTCGATGGTATATTCATAATAGTAGTTTCAAGGTTGGCTTCAATCGATATCAACTTTTTAGTTTCGCTTTATAGAATACTGTACGTGGGTTTCACAACAAATGCCATTTCTTTGAGAGGGCTTTGTTTTGTCATATCTTGCGCGTAACTAAATGATCGTAGCAATAATTTTCATATGCACTTCTCACACCTATCACAATGTACGAATTATGCTTTCATTGTGCATTCCAGGATATCTGTAATGCTAGATAAATGTTGCTGTTCATAGCCTTGTTAGGTTCATGTCATGAGCAGTTTTGCAGTTGGTTTGATTTTGCGATACAAATATAAGCAGTTCACTCGCTGGAAATCTGTGTGTTGCCCATGGAAACCAGTTTGGCCATATTTTCAAGTGACCAACATGATAACAACAACTATGGTACAATCCCAATGAAAAAATAATGAATATCAAAACATTTTAAAAGAATACGTGCGATAGCTGCAATATTTGTATATGTTATATAATTTCCGCAATTCAAAGTTTCCGGTAAATTGTAGTTCACATTTTCAATGCCAAGATATAGCCAGTGAGGAGGCCAATTATATAAGTGCTGCTCGGTTAATTCTCCACATAGCCAGCGATGAGTAAGTATTCCACTTACTATCCTACACAAGGCTGCAATGCAGCTATTGTGCAGGAGTACAATGTGACAGTGCCTTTACAAATGTTTATTTTTGTAAGAGGGCCACAGTTGAAAAAAATAGACAAGGCTCCTTGTCTGTACCAGTTTAAACCAGGTACACCGCAGTTAGCCAAATCGGCAGGTCCTATATAGTGGAGTGAAGTGTGAGTTCTCTCACGTCTTCCAGGAGCCTGGAAGAGTAGGCCAAAATGTTCTCTCCTAGGGGCTCTGTAGAACTCCCACACGTGGCGGCACTTCCGCCAGCAGTGGTGCAAAGAGTAATTTCGTGGCCGTACCTCTTGCTGTCGCTTTTTTTGATACACAGAGAAGCAATTACAAGTCAAGCTTTGGGAAAGCTGGAATCCATGCTCTCTGATGGTCATTTCCCTTCACGTGACCGCGCCTGCCCTGTAAACCACATCTTGCAACATGAACTCTCGCAGGGCCAGTAGTGAGCCATGAATTACCTCCAGGGCATGTCAGGTCGAGTGTCCACTTCCCCAGAGCCCGTTCACGAGTCTCCAGGAACGGTTCGCAAGCCTGACCTTTCTTGATGTGGCTTCACATGCAGTTCACTGTCTTAGCGTGACTGCAGCGTGCCACATGTGAGGTTGGTCGCTTGTAAGTGCCACTGGCATTGCTGCCACTGTTTCATTCCTAGACCTACAAACAGTAATTCGTGAAATGGGTAAATACCATTTATGGTAAATCTTGGGTTGTGCATGTGGGATTTGTCCCCTGGCCCCAATTAACTTGGATCCAGCGCAGTTTGTGTTTTCCGTTGTTATCCTTACCATATATATTGTTAGCAATTTGCACATTTTTTTACAGTGAATTTAAGTGCCTTACAAAAATGATGTAGTGTGTTTGTGTGTGTGTGTAAATATGGAGAACGGTAGTGCAGTGGTTAGTGTACCGCGCCACGAACCCGCTGACCCGAGTTCAGTTCAAAATCAAGACAAACAATGGTGGCGAATATTTGAATCGGTCAACTGATCCTTAAATGAGTACTTGGGGCAGTGCGTAAATATAAGAGCTGGGGAGACAAAGTCGGTTGGGTGTGGTATTAGCCACCACCTCCCTCGTGTGCCCTGCCGGCCTTCATAGGTGCTCGCAAACGATAATTGCCTCAACAGTCTATTGAAAAGGCTATACGGGAGTATGTCTTTTTTAATATATAGAGTATACATGCATATATAAACACACAAAGTTATTTTTTTTATTTACGTAGATTTTAAATGCAACTACATCATGAATAGAGAAGACTTGGTTGGTAATAGAGGAATCTTAAGAAAAAAAACCCCATAAACGTATCGCAATATGAAAATATATTTGCACACGATACAATATATCATCGATAGCCACCGCATGAGTTGGCAACAAATGCAAAGGTTCCGTCTCGATTTTTTTCGAGACGATAACCGCCGAGCGATTCCAACAAGGAGTAAATCTCGCCATTCACGCATCCCCTGGGTTGGCTGAGTGTGAAATAGTCCGTGAGCTTAAGCACAAGCGATGAAATGCCCCTACCTGCTCACCGGCTAATAAAATATGCTGTTTGCTTTTAAACGCGTATGAAACAAGATGCGGAGCACTCGGCCCCTTTGTCGAAGAGCCACGTGCGTTTGCGGCGATGGTGGTGGTGGTGGGGGCGGACGATTTTCGGGCGGTAAAGAAACGAAGGCGAAAAGCCAGCTGTGGCGAAAGCCACAACACTCTCTTGTGCCGGAGGTGGCGTCTGCTGAGGGAAATGAGAACATCACTCAGAGGCAAACGGGAACGCTGTGACCTTCCAGGCCAGAAAATGAGCTGCAATGGGGTGTTCCCGAGGGGGCGACTGCGCTCAGCTCTCTCTCTCTCTACCCTTGCCCGTGCACTCGCCAAGGTTTCTGCTCCGGCCACTAATCCTGTTTGCGCGAGATTAATCTCGGGGGCTTGTCGCCCCACCCACTGGCTTGTGGGTTTGGGGGGAGTCAGATGTGGGGTGATGGTGGTGGTGCAAGGCTGGGAGAGGAGTGGGGAGCGGTAGTGTAGTAGCGGTTAAGCGCTACGCTGCGCTATGAACCCGGCGACCCGAGTTCGAGTCTCGCCTATGGCCAACACCGGTGACGATTATCTGCACCGGTCCTGGGCCTCTCCTAGGCCGACTCAGCCTCAAATCAGTACCTGGTGCGGTGTGTAAACATTGCCACTCGGGAGGCAAAGGCGGCCGGGCGTGGTGCTGGCCACTCACCCACTAGTGTGCCATGCCAGCCTCCATAGGTGCTGCTACAGCACTTGCCCCGACGAGTATGTTAAGGCTGTAAAGGTGATATTTATCTTTGCAAGGCTGGGGGGCGTGGGGGAATGGTGGTGGTCGTGGTGGGTGGATGTTTGGGCTCAGACATATCCCTGTTGCTGCCCAATCACGAGGACCACCGACAGAGCCCTAACCCTCTTCACTTCACCCTTGCCTCTGCGTGCTCGGCGAGCTGTCACCTATCTCGCCCGGTGTGCAGGTGGGTCGCGGGAGCCTGAGGCCCGCATATTTGGCGTTTGCACGTTCCTCCGTGTGGCCGCGTGGTTTTTCCCCTCCACGTATCGAAACACGCGTTCAGAGTATTTGGCTGCGGTACATTTCCACGTGATAAGCCACTTCGTTGAGCTATCATTTGTGGCCAGGTCGCTCCTGAAAACGAGCTGCTTTATATATCTCAATGGGCTTTAACCTGGTAAAATAAAATAAAAAAATAAGTAGTTTAGTTTGCTACGATTTGCCCCTTGCAGTGAGGAAAAGTGCCGTTCCCACGACATAGGTGAAGTGGCGTCTGACAAGTACAGCGGCCCTTTGGTCAATCCACCGCTGCACGGGGAGGACCTTTCTACATCGTGCGTGCCATCGGTTGTTGTTTGACCATACTTCACTGGAGCACAATCACCAGTGTGGGTTCGGTGGAGATGCGGCAGGGAAATATATACATGGGAGCACAGATTTCACCGTGCGATAGATGTTTTTGCCCTGCACTCTGTTTCCCACTACGTAGCCCCCACAACCTATAAAAAAATAATAACCTGTTCCTGCATTCCAGGAGATTTGACTAGAGGCGGTGTATCGTACAGAGGGGTAGGGGTGTAATGATTTAATGCGGTGGTTCTTAACCTTTACTGCAGCTTTGAACCCCTTTGGTTCTCAGTCTTTATTTTTTATATAGTTGTACTCATGTGCCCGTGCTTAATTTGTGTTTCGATGATTTTATCTTCAGAAAAAAACTCTGGCCGTGTCTCGCACCCCCAGAAAGGGCATCTCGCACCCCCCAGGTTAAGAAGAAGCACTGGTTTAAACCATTCTGACTCTCCAACCCCCGCAGCCCCTGTTATTAAATGAATCGTTGTGATTCAGGGATGCGATTAAATTTAAGCATCGATTCTCTTCATAATATTGCTTCGAATTGAGCGGCCTCTAGTAGCTAAGCTGCAGGAGGTTCTCACGACTGCTTTAAAAAACAACTTACGTTGATTAAACAAAAACAACAATTATGGATTGAGTTTGGCTTTGTCAATTATTACACTATGTAACACAATTTGTGTCCCTGGGTACTAAGTGTTATTTTTGATTGCTTATGCCTAAAAAGTATAGAAAAAGACTTATTCCCCACAAACTTTGCGTTTGTGACCAGGACTTTACGTGAAGGAATGACACAAATGCACACCACGTTTTCTCATTGAAAATAGGTACATGTCAAAATATCAATGTCCTGGTCACAAAAGCAAAGTTTGTGGGGAATAATATCCATTTTCCGTACTTTTGAGGCATAAGCAATTAGGAAATTACACTTACTACGCAGGATCAAACAAAAAAAGTAGTTTTTGTTATTTGTGGTGAATGGAGGCTACATGCAGAATTATTAAAATAACTGCAACTTAATTATGGAAAAAAAATAGACTTTACCCATGGAATATGACTTCGCAGCCCGAACAATTAATGCTTTAATACTCGCATTGCCTATGTGCTCATTGCCTTTTGGCGTCATTCTTTGGTCTAACTCCGGTGAGGCAAGGCCACAAAGGAGGAGGTGGTCTCTAGTGTAGGCCAATCAGTTTCAAAGACAGTGCATATGTTTATCAAAGTATATTTACATGTTTTACCACGTTCATGTGTGGTTAATGCATATATATTATGCCTTGCAATAGGTATATATTTGGGGTTTTAACATCTTAACACCTCCTGTATTGTTGCCAGCATATTATTTTTTCATAAAAACGGTCCACTAGATATAGCTGCAACTGAAACCACAAGAATGTGGCGCTATTCTGTCCAACTTTGTGATCTCATGTTCACGTATACGTGGGCACAATTGTAAATTTTGTTGGCATTTAGGTCTGGCTGTTGATCGCTAGAGTGATCATGCCACTGACATTGTACAACTTGTGTCATCATGCTTGCTAATTACATTGAGCCAAGTATTAAATCTTGTAAGCCAGTGATTCAGTCGAGGCACAACAGGCTATTTAATAGGTGGGTTTGGAGCATGGTTCACTATAGTCCATGCCAAATCATTAAACAGCCAAGAACAATTGAACTCAATTGAACATTTCACCACACCAAAAACTGCTGAATGTTTTGAATAGAAATGTTCAACTACGTATGCAAGGGCAGAGCAGCTCGATATCAAATAGACTTGGGTGATTGAGTTGTGCTAAACTCAAATGCCAGGGTGCTGTGGTTCCTCTTGATCTTTGGGTTGTCTGGGTTCAACGGATCTGTAAATAAAGGCAAAGGCATTTGCTCCATCGTACAGGTGGCGTGTTTGAATGTGTTGAATATTGCAGAGAATGCATTTGCAAATCGAGTTTTGACTTGCAGAGGTTTAACTCAAAGATAATTAGTTGTGGCTTAGCAGAGAGAACAGTAATTCTGGCATTTTTTAAAAAGAAATATTAACCCGAAGTTGCTTTCATGATTTATTCATCTTGAGCAAACGATACAGGATAAAATGGATAATAGTAGACCTGATATATACACTATATATAACAATAATAAGCATGATTAATAAGCATTATTTCCGAAGGTGAAAATGTGTGTGTGAGGTTATATTATATGGTGCTAAAGAGAGGAAATTTATTCCAAAGATCAAAAGATTTGTGCCCCTATTTGCTGAACGCCCCTCAGACTGTGCTCTGTGGGTAATAACTCATTGCAGGCAGAACATATTCCCCACATTGATTTCAGTGCACTGCCTCTCCCGGCCCTTGGTAAACACTTAAATCAATCAGGCTGGAATGTGTTAAGAAAATTGCCTGTTTAGAAATGAGAACTTGGGTAAAATTGTCAGAGTCAATTTCCACTTCATTTGAGCACTAAAAATGAGTCGATCGCCAGGTTGTGAGGTAAAGTGGCCGTTACCCCTCACCTCTTCCAAGACATTTGGCCAATGTGGAAGAGTAGGCCAAATACCCTGGAGTAGGGTTGTCTCGACCTTCCTCAAGTGGAGGCCTTTCTGCCTACAGTGGCATGAGAAAGGAATTCCAGGGCTGTACCATTATCATTTCTAACACTTTAAGATATCTGATATGAAATGCAGAGTATGTGATGTTTGCAACCTAACAAAATGAATAATAATTTAATCACAAAACATGCACGCTACATGTAGCTTCCAATCAGGTTAATAAACCGTGGAGCCTTAAAAATATTTTTGAAGGCGTAACCCTTAACCAGAGGCTACTTTTTGGGGGGCCTTCTACTCATGACATATATATTTTTAAGTTGAAAATCTGTAACAATGAAGTTCCTTTTAGGAACAAGATACATATGGGTGCCCATAACTCTGTAACATAGATACTGTGATAAGTATCATCACAGGGCAGTATAGGGTGAAAGTTAAACAACCTGTCTGGCATGATACTGAAGCCATCGTCATACTTCTTGGCTTTTAGCATGATCAGCAGCTTTGCAATGCTACTTTTTATTTTCAGCCAAAAGTCTCCATAATTACGTGGGGTCGACTGCCCGGATTTGTTTTCGTTTGTGCTTGTACTCTGTGCCTCTTTTCCAGTCCCATCCACTGCCTGCGTTTTATTGTACCACCGCATCCTTCCATCTCGGTCTGCATCAACTGTTTTTGTGCTGTGGGCTTCTCCACAGCCCTTCTAATTGCATCTTCCGTGCCTCTTATTTTTATATTAACGCAATCGTAGCAAAAACAGCACGCAACCAGTCACACCAACCACCAGCCCCCTACCCGCACTCCCAACCCACTGCTGTGTCTGTGTCACGGCGGGTCACCACATCTCACGCGAGTGGAGCCACGTTCGTTTGTTCGTCCGACCGTGGCAAAGTTGTGACGCCACAGTGTCGGTCAGCACCGGGCAAGTTGTCGCAAGAATTTTCATGAAAGTTCAGACCTTGAAAATGAACCATTGAGTGTGCCCCAGTTCTGTTTCGTGTATCTGGGACTTTATAAATAATGGGCATTGGAGAGCTATACAACACAAACACATGAGCAAGGGGCATGCGTCAACATTTCCCCATGCCATCTAACTTTAAATGCAACTCTGCATTATCTTTTTACATTTTTATACGTACAGAAAACAACAAAAAGAATATATAATTTTAAAAAAAAATGTGTCAATCCACTCCTGGACGAAGACATTCTCATGCCTAGTTGGTCATGGGGCTGTTTGACCATAATTCACCAGGCTTGTCAGTGTGGGTTTGGTAAACACAGGAGCTCAATACTGGTTCAGAGATCACCGAGCCACGACTAGGAATCGAACTCCTAACGGCAAGGGTTAATAGGGCGATGCACATACCGCCATGCCCCATCACTTTCCCTTACATTTTTTATATGCATACAAAATGTATGTTGTTTTTCTCCCACCTTTGACATTTTTGGGTGTTCACAGTGAACTAATAAGAACCCTAAACCCACAGCATAGAGGTGGCGGCTCATACAGCCGAGCTCCTGGAAGACGATATAAAACTTACCTTGCCGTAATTTCATTGCGTTCCAGTGTCCAGGGGATAGCAGGTAGGAAAGGTCAACATCAGCTTTATGAAAAGTGCACCTTTCATTCAATTATATATGAGTAGGTCAAGGCTAGCAATCATAGTTCATAAAAATTAAATATTTGATGCCTCACACTCGGTGATGGAGCCTTCGGGGAGGCCTGGGGGACACGTGGCCCTGCCTGGCCGTGGCGAGATGTTAACTCCCTCGCCTGGTATTCAGGTCGCGGGTTCGATCCTAACCCTGACGCCTGTATATTTGGAGTTTGCGCGTTTTGGCTGTTGTCGCGTGATTTTTTTTAATCTCCGGATCCTCTGATTTGTCCCTCCACATTTATAATCAATATGCGTTTAGAGCGTTTGACTGCTAGAAATTTCCACGTGATAAACCACTGCATGGGGCTATCATTTGTGGTCAGGTTGCTTCTGAAACAAAAGCTGTATAGCTCAGTGGGCGTTACCTGGTAAAATAAACAATAGTTTAGTTTCGTCGTAGTGCTTCTTATCACTGGCCTCCCCCACATCGCCCATCACATGTCTCTCGGTAAGCGAAGCGCCACGCATCCCCAGGTCCAATTGGCGGTGCATTGCAAAATGATATTGTGCGCACCGCCTGTGCCAAAATGTAATCATTTATGGATTTGCTACGACGAACAGGACATGAGAAGTGCCATATCTAACCCTAATGTTCTTCTCAATGTACACATTAATGTGCTATTTTATTTGGCTGCAGACTGAGGACGCTGGACTAAGAAAAATGGTTAAACATCCCGAGAAAGTTAATCATCACAAAACCCCCTTGGACAAGGGGATCACGCATTTGTTGTTGTGTGTGGACAGCATCGCTGCAGTTTTTCACCGCCTGGTTGTTTTTCAGCATTCCTATTGGCCACCACAAACACACACGCGCGCGCACATGCACGGAACGAAATGACGAAATGTCTCAAAAATTAAATATTGACCAAACGTGGTAAAGTGCCGTCAATTGGTGCGCAGCAGATTGAAGAGCCCAGACTAATGATTGCTCTTTTGAGGGTCACCTTGCATGGGACAGTTTGCTTGCTCATGGTCTCCGTGATGAAGAAGGCCACAAGCGGCGAATCTTAATTAAATGTTTACCGTGTGCCTCTGCCCAGCATGCTTGCTTAGCCCTGCTGCTTTAATTTTAATGTAAAAAAAGAGAAGGGAATTGACTTTCACCAGATAAAGGGTACTGAATTTAATTAACTTCACCTTCCCAGTTCATATAACCAATCTCCCTGTACAGCATACCGGATTATAATCAAGATATCACACTTACGTGCCATTATTTTTTGCGAATTTGACACAATTCGACTCGCCCTGTCAGCAGCTTCACATAACTTTGAATGCACGATATGACTACAGTCCACGCCATGTGATGCAATGGAAATAAATCATGATAATAATAATGCGAAACAAAGACTAAAATTATATTCATCATTGAAAAGTAGCCAAGAAAATTGTCCAATTATCATTTCGCACCTCGCATTAGCACGGTTGGCTATGCGCGGTGCAAAATAAGTTCAACATACAGTGAGGGAAAAAAGTATTTGATCCCCTGCTGATTTGTACGTTTGCCCACTGACAAAGAAATGATCAGTCTATAATAATGGTAGGTTTATTTGAACAGTGAGAGACAGAATAACAAAAAAATCCAGAAAAACGCATGTCAAAAATGTTATAAATTGATTTGCATTTTAATGAGGGAAATAAGTATTTGACCCCCTCTCAATCAGAAAGATTTCTGGCTCCCAGGTGTCTTTTATACAGGTAACAAGCTGAGATTAGGAGCACACTCTTAAAGGGAGTGATCCCCCTGCGCAAGAAAGCACATATGCATGCCTGTCTGAAGTTTGCCAATGAACATCTGAATGATTCAGAGGACAACTGGGTGAAAGTGTTGTGGTTAGATGAGACCAAAATGGAGCTCTTTGGCATTAACTCAACTCGCCGTGTTTGGAGGAGGAGGAATGCTGCCTATGACCCCAAGAACACCATCCCCACCGTCAAACATGGAGATGGAAACATTATGCTTTGGGGGTGTTTTTCTGCTAAAGGGACAGGACAACTTCACCGCATCAAAGGGACGATGGACGGGGCCATGTACCGTCAAATCTTGTGTAAGAACCTCCTTCCCTCAGCCAGGGCATTGAAAATGGGTCGTGGATGGGTATTCCAGCATGACAATGACCCAAAACACACGGCCAAGGCAACAAATGAGTGGCTCAAGAAGAAGTAACTTAAGGTTCTGGAGTGGCCTAGCCAGTCTCCAGACCTTAATCCCATAGAAAATCTGTGGAGGGAGCTGAAGGTTCGAGTTGCCAAACGTCAGCCTCTAAACCTTAATGACTTGGAGAAGATCTGCAAAGAGGAGTGGGACAAAATCCCTCCTGAGATGTGTGCAAACCTGGTGGCCAACTACAAGAAACGTCTGACCTCTGTGATTGCCAACAAGGGTTTTGCCACCAAGTACTAAGTCATGTTTTGCAAAGGGGTCAAATACTTATTTCCCTCATTACAATTCTGGATTTTTTTTGTTGTTATTCTGTATCTCACTGTTCAAATAAACCTACCATTAAAATTATAGACTGATCGTTTCTTTGTCAGTGGGCGAACGTACAAAATCAGCAGGGGATCAAATACTTTTTTCCCTCACTGTAGATAGTTTGTTGTCCTTCCCGCGTACCTCTAATTATCATAGTTGGCTACGTACGGTGTGAAAGAAGTTCTACATATGGTACAAATATAAGTTGACCACAATGACACTGCCTGCCATTTAAAGTATGAGAATATTCCTCCGCTACAATGCGCTGTATACGTGTTAAAAGCAATGTGCATATGTATAGCATTCAGAGATAATTATCATACTCATCAGCCCTGATCAATCTACTGCTGAATGACAGTTGTTGCCATCTCTTACGAGCTGATGTCATCACTCCGTCTCCATTTTGGATCTAAGCCTTGGGCGCGTTTCTTCCTTTGCTTGCCATTATGTGATTAGTCATTACCATCAGCCAGCGCGTTCTCCCCAACTGATTTTATTTTTTATAGTTCATGCAGTGTTTTCTTTTCCTCTGGAGAATGTTTCAGAAAATGCAGAGTTACTTAATAATAGGATCAAACGTGTCTCCGTGATGTAAGCTATTTATGCTAGAAAAATTAAATATGGATAAAAATATATATTAATTGGTGAATTCATTCCAGTGCTACTCCGTGGTCAAGTAAAAATCATAAACAAATTCCAGCGATTCGCCCCATGCGATGTATGTCACGTGTTTTTTTCGTTTGTTTTTACCCCACTTCACGCTGGCCGGTACGAGTTGGCAAAGCGGGGTGGATGGCAAAGATATCGCTTGCCACTGATGTTCGCCGTGAATGGGACTCGCTTCAACGGGCTTTCATAGCGCAGCATGCTCACAACTTTACCGCTGCTTCGCGATTATCATGTTATGTTAAAATTACATATTTTAGCTTACTTGAGTTTATCGTAAATAAAAAAACTAAAATGGAAGAAACCGTGGAATGCAGAGCTATTTTTTCAAACAGCACGCTGCAGTTCACGGCCCCTTTTGCATCAAATTTAAATCAAATTTAATTGCTCACTTGCACGCGTGTTCAAGTGCACGCACGCATGTGTTCTCCAAGGCATGAACACACGCACACATTACATTTTGACGTGGCCAGGATGGGTGACGGGAAGTGCCGCGTGAGACACCACTGTGCACAGCAGCAGGCTGATCATTACTAAAGAGGTTCAGCAACCCCTGTCCTTCTCAATGACGTTCAGTGAAATTCATATTGCAAATGTGTACCAAATAAAGAAACGTGATTTAAAGCCCTCTGTCAATGTTACTGCTGGTTGAACGCTTCCCCCATGCAGTGTCAGCCAGTGGTGGGGGGCTGTATGACTATACTTCACCGATGCTGGTGACTGTTGGTTGGGAGATATTAGGGGATGTCGGGAAGGGTGACAGCACAGGGGTCAGATATCATCCGGCATTGATGTTAGCTATGGCTGGGATGCACGCTTGGATCACCGGGTTCATAGCAGAGTACGTTAGTCACTGTACCACCGCTCAACTCTAAGCTTGGAAAATGTGTCACAAAATTAATTTATAAACTATTCGTGCAGAGTATCCATCTGAATAGTGCCTTTGTTAATGCTTAACAAATAACAGAGAGTGTCTCTGTTAAAACTATCAATGTACTCACTGCATGTGCTTGTGCGATAACACGAAGCAAGATGTGTTACTTATCCCATGGAAAGTCAACATTTAGGATCCTGCTATACTGTATATAATTAACAGTAGTGGGTATTCATATATACATTGTGGTAGATTAATTAATATCTAACCAACCACCAATGTAGTTTTAATTGCATTGTTTAGTTGGTTTTGAATAATGTCACACTTTGATGGACCTGGCTTCTGACAAGTAATAAAAGATAAATGATTACCCATGTAAGCCCAGTGTGCACAATTTCCCAATGTTCCCACCATGTACTTTTAGAGAACCACAAAGAGTTTGATGGCCAGTAGTTCTCTGGCATTATACTCACACCACTTTATTTGACTTCTACACTGTCGGAATTCATATTCGGAATTGCTTTAAAAATTTTGTAATATTTCAGTCGAATGGAAAAGTAAAATAAACTAAAACTCATAAATGCACGGAATGGAAAAAAAAAACATCTGAAAAGTAGACAAAGAAGGATGAAAAAATAAATTACACCGAGAGACATCAGGAGAGAAAGATATTGATATGAGAGAACAAAAAATGCTAAATAGAGGACATTAGATTGACGGTGAAGGAAAGGATAGTGGGCTTGGGCAGGACACATTGCTTGGAGGGATGGTGGCCTGTGGACGAGGCCTGTTGGTAAACGGCAGCCAAAAGGGACACGTCCGAAGGGACGACCACCATGGAGACGCGGCACTGAGATTAGCTCATGTGCAGGCGTGAGACGTGAGCGTGAAATCGCAGAACCTTTGAGTGCCGATGAACTGTGGAGGGCTTCGTCCAGCAGTGGACTGATCGTGACTGTTCATGACGATGACAATGACAGTGGTATTAAAGGCATCCTTTCTGCTGCCAAAATAACTATTTTAGCACAGCTGTGCACTCACAAATATGAATAGAACTCGCTGTTTCTTACACATGTAGGAAAACAATTATTCCGATTTGAGCCGAGGCTGTTGCGGAAAGTGCTCTTCCTTAAGTGCTATTATGGCTTAAACAGCAATGCGACATGAGGGGGGTAGTGGGACCAACACCGCTCCACACTGACTCAGTCTCTCCTCAGCACTGCTACTCATAGGCTGCGCCATGTACTCATTTCATGTCCAAATCACCAAACAGGAGACTAATTCAGGCACAGGTCAGGCTGATCTGCACTGAAGGCCACGACTGGGAATTGAACATTGGGGTAAAGCTGTTGTGTGTGTGTGTTCATGGACTACACACTCACAGAAAAACAAATAGCGCGATTTTGTTTCTGCTGGACATTGGATATAAAATGCTTTTGAAAATAAACTATGTATGGTCGGGTGGAGCGGTGGTTCGGTGATTGTGGTGCTACACTATGAGCCCACCACCTGAGTTCAATTCGCAGTCGCAGCTAACTTCAGTGGCGAGTAACATCAGAGCTGGTTCTGCTTTCCCTACGATTAATCAACCACGCACTGACCAGCGTGGTAAAGTATGGTAAGACTGACATAGCACGGAGGGGTCCCTTATCCATTAGTGCATTAGGGTTGGATTGTATGTAAGGGTTAGAGCATTTTTGCTCAGCAACCTCAAGCATTCACGAGTCCTGCAAATGTATTTATTTCTGAGTTCAAAATAATTAGTTTTTCAAAAGAGCTTTAGTCTAGATTTTAATTTGTACATGTTTCTTAGCTCGATGGTTCTCATAGTTGAGCAATTCCCTCCCGAGAACGGCGCGTTTAGCTGTATTCGTCTGGGGCGTTTGTTTCTGCAACTCACCTCGTGCTTGAGCTGGGTGTTTGAGTAGGGTGCCGAAGGAAGATGATCTTAACAGCAGGATGGTCTCTCAGAGCCCTAATAAATCACTCTAATGCAAGTGGATCAAGTATTTATTAACGTTAGACGGGGGGGGGGGGGGACACACACAACAGCGTCTCGATCAAGATTCCCAGAAATGATTCCACATTCTCAGCTGATTTTGAACCGTGTGATGTGAGTGTCCTACATTGCCAAGGACATTTGCTTGTCAGGTTGCAACAAACGCATCTGACAGTTCAGGCTTTAGAGGTATTGTGTTCACTTCAGCAGTCCAATGTTCACCAAATTCGTAATCCAATCACCAGCCAGCCAGGACCATATTTTGAGAAGAGAAGCTGAGTGCAAGCGAGTACACGGCACTCTGTGTACGGTTAGGGCGCTGCCTTCCCCCCTGCGCGAGATGAATATCAAACGCTCGATGCATTTCCAAAACTTGCAAAGAATATGAAACGCCGCTTAGCAAACAGAAAATAGCCACGCGGGAAAATGTTTCATTTCCGTAATTATGAAGCGAAAAAAATTGTGTTTGAGATATACTACCATATGTGTGATGCAAATATTTGTGCATGTATGCATAGTTATAGTTTCACAGACTTAATATTGTATCACAAAAACGGCTTTAACTATGACGACGTCGAGACGTACTATTGTGGGATCTTGTTATTCGCTTCTGTTATTCGTCGAGTTCTCTACGGATACCAGGATGAATATGCTACCACTTCCAGGTGAATACGGTTAAATCTTGATGGGAAGCTTTCGTGACTGCAGGAATCCACGCTCTTTGGTTATAAAATAAAATAAATCACGACGTTTCGGGCGCAACACAAGCGTCCGTCATCACTCGCCCCGGCCACTACTTTATGACCCTTGGGCTACACCCATTTCAAACCTTTTTAAAACAGTCTGCCTCAGCAGCAGACCATCGCTTTCCCACCTGATGACGGACGCTTGTGTTGCGCCCGAAACGTCGTGATTTATTTTATTTTATACCTACGTGACTTTACCGAAAGACCCAAATAGTATGAATACGGTTAGTCAACCAGTAGAGCACGCGTGGTGGGGTAAAGCTGTGGGGATGCTCACCTGTCCCAAGATGTCTGGCCTGCGTAGGAGGGTAGACAAAATACCCTCTAGATGCCGTGTTCTTCATTGCAAGGACCGTAGGCCACTGGCGGTCCCTGGTGCCCGATACACAAATGTGAAAACACTCCATTTGAAAGGCAGTGTGACAGCCCTCACACTGATGGTTTCTTAATGGCGAAAGTGCCCCCCCCCCCCACCTCTTCTGAAAATGCAGTTCGCTGCTCTAGAGAAGGCTCTCTCTATAGCTCCCTCTTGTAAGGCCTCATCCACCAGCGGTAGCATAAGCACGAAGGCTTGCACCTTTACTTTTTTCTATTCGTTCGCCCTCTTATCTGTATCAAGCCAAGGGTAAATTTGGCACTGAAAGAAAATCACTTATTGGTGACTCTTTATCCGTGTGTGAGCACAGATAAAAGGGAGAATTTGCCAGCATTACCTGCTGAGGTATCTTATCTATGTTGAAGTGGGGATGTAAGAAAGTATTGATTCAGTAGTGTGGACAAAAGGAAGATTGAACAATAAGAAGATCAGATAAGGGGAGTTTCACTCTAAATAAAAATGCAGTTGAATTGAAAAATAAACTTTTGATGAAATATATTTCGCCCGCTGTCAGTTTTTTCTCGTGAATAAATTAGTTGTTTAATTGCGTAACAAAAGTTTCACTGAATGTCTGTTGTTGTTGTTGCACAATGAGCATTGCGTGATCTGCAGAAAACAAATCTAAACCCAATGGTTATATCATGTTAATAATGTTCGACCATTTAGCAATCCACTGCTGGATAAAGGCCTGTCACATCTGTCAGCCATCGCTGGGAATTGAACTCAGGTCACCAGGTTCATAGCGCAGTTCAGAAACCACGGCACCCTTGTTCAAATACATTGATTATATGTAATATCATTAATAGGTAATTTAGTCAGATGTGTGCCTTATTGACAGGTGGGATCCTCTGCCAATCAATACGAAAATGTCACATATAGTGAAATATTATTACATAAGTAAGCAATGTAGGTACCGTGATATTATTCTGCAATTTACTCCATCGTAAATTGTCATGGACAGACCAAATCAGCCTTAATTCTCAGCTAATGAATGGTGGTTTTGGCCAAATTGATTTTTACTACCGGAATAAATTGGGTGAACAAAGGCCATACCTTTGAAATGGCAATGTTGATTAACAATAACAAGAAAAGAATGCATACATTGCATTCGTTATGTATGTTGGCTGATAGCTGAGCATGTCAAGGTCATCTGTTGCACATACCTTCGAATGATCCACTGTGATAGAAACTGCATGTGCAGAGAGTAATACGAGACACTGTGGGCTTATGGTTAATCTACTGCCTGCGTTATATCCATCGGTGAGTACTCACGGGACTCTTACTGCTGGGCCCTTATTTCGTTAAAATGTCCCATATATCCAAATATAGTGTCATATTCCTTAACCGACCCGATCTAGTCTGCATCTCATCCGAGAAAAAAATGTAACCTTTAACTCAGCCTTTTAAGACGATATCACTCGCCAAATCGCAGTCTGCCTTTATCTTCGATGCATTTTCAGCAATGCTTTCGCATTGAGCCAACCGGCCATGTCTCGAGATTCACACGCCAATTGCACTGCCAAACAAGGCTCGAGAGAAACGTTTTCTTTGTGGGGGAAGCAACCGCTTGAGTTGAAAAAGTAAATGTTTTTGTTGTCAATCTGTTTCATTATTCTACTCTCGTATTCCAGTACAATCCAAATCTCATTATTTATGAGCATAGAGTCGCTTCAGCTCATTTAGTGAGTCACAGCTTAATTGTAGTTTGTAAATATGCTGGCTTATTTGAGCAGCGCCGAGAGAGACAGCTCCTACAATAGTCACGCATTTAAATATCCGAGGACAAAGCGTTGGCATGTTCGTGGCCCGCGATGATTTCATACAATTACATTTTAACATTCGTTAGAAAAAGCAGAAATGTCAAGCTTCGAATGCATTTAATTGTTCTGCATTAATTGTGAACACACTGCCTGCCTGCCGTAATTTATATGTGTAGCTGGTAAAGTTAATGTTTCTTGAATGTGCGGTTTGTTTGTGGTCGTAACAAACCACCTATTGTTTTAGCTAAATGCATCCAAACCAATCACAACATATATTGAATGCACTGGGCGTTGCAGTCACACCGGGCCAACGTGAGTCATTAAATTTTTTAAATAGGAATGTAACTTTTAAAATACTCGTCTGTGCACACCTTTGTGTGTGTGTGTGTTTATGGATGACTAAAAATGCTTGTATATTGTTCGCCCAACGTGCAGCTGTTTGAACCCACTGCATTGCGTACGCACATCGGCAATAAATACCGTGCCCCCCCCCCAACACACACACACAGCTTTCATTCGTTTTGAAATACCATTGGTGGAGTGTTCACCTTGAAAACGTGCACAAACTTTGTTGGCCCTCATGTAACGTAGTTTAAGGAAATGAAACACTGGGAACACTGTGTGAGTCACACAATAAAATTATAATGCACTCTAAAAATTGACTTAAGCACGACGTACAATACATATATAAAGGAATAATTCACCTTTTTTGTGCTACTATAATTGCTCTTAATGCTATGATTATATTCAGTGCTAATTAATGTTACTACTAAACGTATTATTGCACGAATGATAAATTTAGTCAATTCCATTATAGGTATGTGTTTATTTTTAAAGTCATTAGCCACATTTTGTTATGCCTGTGACCAAATCACCGTGAATTCGTCAGAACCCGTCTAAGGATCGAAGCTAAGCTACGTTGATCCTGGTTCGTGCTTGGGTGGATAGCCACCAGTGCATATCAGGTGTTGTAGGCCTGAGGCTTTTGACTGGACTGTGGCCAAGAGATGAAAGTACAGCAATGGGCTCAGTTCACATACAGATTGATTTTATTTTATCCGTCTATACAAACAAAAAAAATTTTCATTGTGAAGTGTTGCATGTTATCCCCCTCATATGCATGGATTTTCTCTAGGTGTGCCCCAGTTTCCCCTGACATGTAAAAAGGTACATTATTGGCACAGGTATTGGTCAAACATTCCGATGTAGAACCCTCGAAAGGATATATTCTTGAGACTTAAGGCCCAATTATATATTAATGTGTAAATTGGTGATATTATGACAATTTCATTAGCTTTAACAACAAAATACATGTAGGCATGGAATAAAATATGGGTATAAATGTAAAAATATATACTGCGTTGGCAGCGGTGCTTAAACACAAACACTTAAAATGTTTTGTGCAATGGCCCTTATTCATAGCAGACCTCTCTGCAATGAAGAATTACCATTTCCTGAAATCTCACCTATTCGACATTTTTGTTCCTTTTAGGGCAGTGTTATTGATGAATGTGTCCAGTTTTTTTTTATTTACACAAAATACAGATAAGCACTGCGAGTCATGATGCATGCCAGAATCCTATTTGCTGACTCACTGTGCTTTTACAAATTTCATTCGGTCCCAGGTTTCAGAATGTGTTGCCACTGCCTGCCAAATCTACTTTTACGGGAGGTAAGTAGATAGACATTTTCTTTGCTTCAAAACAAATTAAATTCCTATTCTGCTGGCAGCTTTTTGCTGCCACAGTTCAGCTATATGTATAATAATATGACCAATAATTTTGTGAAAATGCCCAAAGCTGTTATGGTTGTATAAATGTAAATTATACTCAAAGTATCAACTGTTATTTACTAAAAAAAATGGGTTTGGGTAATCATGGAAGAATACGTTGAGATTTACACATTGAATGGGCTGCAACCATCAAATTACTTTCTTAAGAGCTGATATTACACTTCACAGAGGCAAAGGCTTGAATGGCAAATGGTTATACATCGCAGGTCTTATTGTGAAAGGCTTTTAAAGGAATAGAATGGATTGCTGGTCACGGTGGCGCAGTGGTGAGCTGGCACGCCGCAATACGAATCCGGTGACCTTAGTTTTAATTGTTAATCACATCCCACTTCAATGGCAGGGGATCTCTGAACCAGTCGCACCTCCGATTAGCGCCGTTTGCTACGTACAGTGCGAAAGAAATTCAACGTGCCTATGTACGGTACTGGGCCCCCAACAACGCGTTCAGCAGTCCGCACTGAGCAGTGGGACGAAGCATGGTCAAACAAACCCCGTGGCCAACATAACACGGGGACAGACCTTGATCTAGCAATCGAGTGACAAAGAGCCGTATCTTCTCTTTTCTTCTCCTTAAAGAAATACGATTTAGCATATGTAGGGTATGATTAAGCACGCGAGTACATCATAGCTAAGCCTCTGTCATAACATACATTTCGTCGAATTTATGTTGGACTAATATGAAACACATTGACATTGTGCGACGTTATCCAAATTAAATATAAATGCGTGTTTTAAATACGACATTGTAATTAGATTGCCAATATCTCGTTGGAACAATGTTATCACTAACGAAGTGAGAATATCGCCAGGTGATTCATAAGGAAGCAGCAGGCTCTGCTGCTGCACGAACATGGCCAAGCAGCCAAGCGATAGTACGTTTACTGCTTGTTGCAGACGTTCATGGTTCAAGCACCCATGGCTGCCCTGGTTAATACTCTGGGTTTATTAACCATAAAAAAATACACGCCATCTGTGCACGGGCATTAAAGATCCTTTGACGTTATTCTAAAAACAATAGGTGATGTTTTGCTGGCATCATGACCCAAATTTGCTAAATGTGACTTACTCAATTTGCTACGTATATATGCGGCAACATTGGGCACTACTGTGACACATTGTAGGACCCTCCTGAAAAGTCTTGAGACTCGGTGTATCTTTTCTGGGGTAAACAAATGTCTTCAATCAGTTATCGTTGTGATTTATGTGCCCAGAGTATGTCTGTGCATTAAACTTGCTGTAGGATTTAAGAGAACCTACAAGTGTGTGTGTTTTATATATATACACACCTTCACCGATATGTGTTAATACCTACAGGCACTTCTAAATGTGGCCGTGCATAGCAGAGCCATTTATTAGCTGAAGCTTTCTCCCGTTTCACATGTGAGTGAGAAAAAAAGTGTTTTTGTAGCTATCTCCCATGATAGAAGCAGACCACCCTATGCCTGGACTCGATGCAACGTAAATCCTGCTCGGGCAGATTTATCCAGTGGTGAATAATACTACTTCCAGCTTTCTTTTGTCTCCACTGTGCTGTAATTTTACAATTGCCCAATAATTCAGATATTGTAAAGCCAAGGCCGTAAGTCGAGACTGGCATGGTTAAGATACGCGCAAAAGTTTATCGTAATTCACATTAATTCCAACAGGACATAGTCAATCTTTTAGGATTTGGTTCTGTGTAGCTTCTAACAATGTTAATGGTGGGCAGTTGGATTATGCTTTAAACAAAATGTCACCTAGTTATTACAATATAATGTAAATAGGAAACATATTTCTAAATATTTAAAGCCGTGTAACATCCATAAATTACGTTAGTATATTATCTGTGGAATTTTTCACGACATTTATAGCTTTGCCACATCGTGTACATGTAAGCTATATGACCTCCGCGCTGCAAGCCTACACCTTCATAGGGAGTTTAAAGTATGAATAACATCTTGTTTTACGCTTGCCAGAAGATAACACAAATATGCCCACTTAAACTAAAGAGTTACAATTTTCAGAATTTTATTATTATTACCAACCATTATAATTTTTTTTTATTTACGCTTAACAAAGTTAGCAAGGGAAGCACGCACAAACAAGCAAAGGTCGAAGGAGATTTTAGCCCATTTTCCATTGCGGTTCTGAACCGTAATGGCCTCCTTGGGGCAAAATGTATTTCGTGGAGCAGTAGCAAAGAATCCATCAGACCCTAAACAATTGGCCCGCAGGCCCGGGGGCTGCTCTATCACTCCTATTTCACACCGCAGTGCCGCTGGCTGCTGTGCAGTTTATATCGGGCCAGGCCCCCCCCCCCCCCCCCCGCCCCCCCCCCCTTTTTTGCTTCTTATTATTTCGTGAGGTTTTTTTGCACTTGGCTTCCCCCCCACCCCCCCCCCGCCACCACCACCACCCAAAAATAAAAATATAAAACGGAACTGAACACAAAAGGAAAGAGAGAGCCCAGGGGTGGCTGATGGATGCAGAATCTTAATGCAGCCTCGGGAAGCCGATGCTGTTATAGGTCACCTTTGGCGCCGCTTGTCAAAGGGGGGGGCCTAATTAATTTGTTAATATTTTATAAACCCACGTCTGAACATATTTGAAACAGGCGCATGCAAGGAGCCATTGCGGCGCACTTGTTGGCCGGCAGTATTTGCGAGCGTTTGTCTTCGGAGTATCTGGCGACGCTTATTCCAACCGATGTTTGGCTCATTCAATTGCATTTACACGGGTGGTAAAGGTATGGCCCTGCAATCGCTTGCTTTACGAAATTGCTGGCGGAAGGGGGCTTCCACTCTAGAAAGCCAATCCAGAGTGCAGTTTAACCTACCTACGCTTTTCCAGGCAGGACAGGCATTTTCATGAGAGGTGTACGAATACACCGTATATAACTTTAAAACCGTAAACGCTACATGTTACCTTTCAAATATATATCGAGCATATATTTGTATAAATTACAATGTGTAGAGTGAATTAAAAAAAAACGTTGCTATGGTATGTGTAAATCTAAAAGGGAAGATTTAATGTGTGAAAAATGGCACGCATTTTTTTTTGCACCAAAAAGAAAAATGTATTCCCAATTTGACCTTATGCTGTCACACGGAGTCCATTGAGTGTCATAATAATCATTGCTAAGATTTATCAGTATGCTTTTAAACTCTAACATAATGGCATTTAATCTTAACAAATTGCACATTATGAGCAAGGGAGAGTTCACGGGTCATTAGTTTCAAAATTTATTATCTCTGGGGATTACTAATGGCAGTAAATGGACACTCAGCTTCCACTTAGGTTTTCAATATATTCCTTTATTAGACTTTAAACAAATTGTTTCAATTGTTTTATAGAAAATATAATAAATACTTTGGAATTCAACATTTCAATACGTGCAGTTTCACTTTCAGAGTTTCTAGAAAACCTGTTTTGAAATTTCACAAACAAAAAATACGAAAATATATATTTCAGCAGACTTCTGCTAATAATGTGACATTCTGAAAGTCCCAACAGATTTTGCTACATGTATGTGAGAGTAGGAATGTTTTGTTGATGAAAAGTGGTGAAATAATTTGTTTGACAATTACATTGTACAAAATGGGACTTTTTTGCCAGTATAAAAGTATGAAAAAATAATCATGGGTTTTACTCTTCTGGTAATAAAACAGCAGGTGTTAAGATGTTCAAACACTAAATATGAATCTTTTGCAATGAATCATGTCTGCATTAACCACATGTACTTGTGGTGAACATGCAAACAAACATGCTCTGATAATATATGCATTGTCTTTAAAACTGATTGGCCTACACCAGAGACAGCTTTCCTTAGGGCAAGTCTCACCAGTGTCAGACCAGAAAACGCCAATAGGCGAACAGTCATTTCCTGCAAAAGGTTTGTATTTGGTGTTTGAACACCTTAGCACCTGTCTTATTGCCAGAAAGGGTAAAAATATTCTTATTTTTTCATTATTACATTGTACTTTCTGACCATTTGCTGATTTTTTTTAATTAATTGTAGTCTTAAATTTTGATTCAAAGCTTTCGTGACTGCAGGGATTCATATTCTTGGTTCTTTCGGTAAAGTCACGTAGAAGGGAAACAATAAAATAATAAAGCATATTAAACAATAAAATGCTCACGACGTTTCGACTGCAACACAAGCAATCATCATCAGGTCCGTTATAATATTGTTGTATTTTAATTAACTTAGACAAGTTGAATGGTTCTTATTTTCCCTCAGATGCAGTCTCTGATATGTTATAGAAATATGCTTTGACATGCCCCTGATGAAAGGAAAATAACATTTGCATGCGTATGGACCCGCACATTTATATTTACACGTTCTAACCCAAAACAATATTTGTTACGGACCAACACAATTTTAATTAAAACCCAAAAAAGATGAACTGTGAATTTCTCAAGGTGACAAATTATTGTCTCACAGTCAAATTAACGCCTCTCTTTTTAAAACCTTAAACCTGAACACAAGTCCCACAAGTAATAATCAAGACAGTACCTCTTTTGTTTGTGGATGCATTCTATTAGCAATACAAAAATGTTTTTGGGGGGGGTTAGTTCGCGTATATATGTGTGTCGTTAAACCCGCCACCACCCGACAGCCCGTTAGTAAGGTTTGTCACGTAAACAGGACGTGGCCAATTCATTACAGCACACCGGTGTGTTGGAGAGCAAATCCACAACATTTACAATCTGAGTACGATGTTTTGCCAGTAATTACAACTAGCATCATCAGGTGGACAGCCAGATTTGTGGAGAAGTCCTCCTGTTTCATTCTAAACACGTGACAAACCTTACTAATTGGCTGTATTGGGTGGTGGCGGGTTTCATATTTACACGATCTAACCCCCCCCCAAAAAAACTGTATTATGGATATTTGTCACAAAAGCCTACGTGTTAAACCATGCATTCCATTCGCCTCACTATACTGTGAACATTTTGAAAATGGTATGAATTGCAGAGAAAACTCATGCTTGACTTAATGATTAAAAATGTAAATATTTAAAGGAATGTTTTGAGGTATTTGTACAGAACTCGTTTTGAATACTTTCATACGTTATACATTTTTCATGCAACAATTTTCAGGGCAGCGTGAGTGGGTTAGTATTCATATGGTGTGTTACTTGCCTGCCACATTTTGGGTATCGCACTGGGTTGGGACAATACAGGTCGTGGATAGTGGCAGTTACTACACCGCACTTAATTGGGTTTATAACGTAGAAATTATCCTAGAGTTCATTGACAGTTATACAAAAAAATCTAATTTAGTACTGGCCACGCATTTATCCGAGATATATGTCTGGAGTGGAGGGTGGGGGCACGGCGTGACGTCACGGCGTGACGTCAGCACGCATGAACCTCAACGCAGTGGCACGCGGGCGACATCAGAATGAGTATTTAGTCTGGAAAAATCCAATGAGTGATGAAGCTCTTTTTCACAAATGCCCAGTCAAATATCATCATCATCACCACGGAGATTGTGCATTGGCATCACCATCACACTTGCCCGCACCGTGTGCCAGCCAGCCAGCAAAACTTTAAACAATATATATTTAAGTATTATAGTATGCCCCGCAGCATGCTTTAGATTCTAGAGTTAAGTGTCTTTGTTTGACGGGGAATTTGAAAAAAACTCGATTTTTATCCACATACCATAAATCTGCAAACGTTAAGCATTCTGTAGATATGCGTTTTACCGTTTTGCATCAGTACTTGAAAGTGATAACACTGTAACAAATTTTGATTTCAAGCTTTCGTGACTGCAGGGATTCATATTCTTGGTTCTTTCGGTAAAGTCACGTAGAAGGGAAACAATTAAATAATACAAATATAAAACAATACAATTCTCACGACGTTTCGACTGCAACACAAGAAATCATCATCAGGTGTGAAAACCACAGCAAGAAAATTTGAAAAAAGTGGCGGGTTTTTTAACGTTAGCACCACGCAGGGCGATTTGGCAGTTATTCAGGTGGACGAGTCCATCTATGTTCGGGAAAAGAGGAGGGGGGAGACGAAAATAATGGATGCGGTCTGAAAGCCACCGTAAGCGTGAACAATCAATTAAGACCCGAAATGGTTTATCAAATCCTTCCAATGATTGCTAAACCAGAATCCATCTTCTCGGTTGAAATTGTCTCTGTGTTTGTATATGTGGATAGCCTCATGAACGAATCTCTCATGGTAGCCAGATGGCTTGCAAAGAACCTCTGTCTTGGAGAAGTCAATGTCATGTGAGCCTACTGAATTATAACAGTGATCTGCCACGGCTGGGGTGTTGGTCCTACCGTGTTTTAGGTCTGCTTTGTGTTCACGAATGCGGTCCGAGACATGTCGTTTGGTTTCTCCAATGTAACTACTACCACAGAGGGAACTTAGTTTGTAGACACCAGGGTACTGTATGTCCGGAATCACATCTTTTACAGACGGAACCAGATCACGGATTTTATGTAATGTGTTGAATCGGACCTTGATCTTGTGTTTATTCAAGATTTTGGAGATCTTTTTGTGATCCCCGCAATGTAGGGTAAAGTGATGGTTTTGAAAGGCTCCTCAAGAGGGTCCTTCTTCATGGTTGGAGTGATAGCTTTGCGGATTGTGTAGTCGGAGTAACCATTAGCCTTAAAATTTTGGTGTACGTGCTTGAGTTCACTGGCTATGTGTTCCTGGTCGGATATGCATTGGGTTCTATGGTGCAGAGTCATGATGAGGGAATTCTTCTGGGATGAATGGTGGTGGGAATCCGGTTTCAGGTAAGCATCCGTATGGGTAGCTTTCCTGTAGATAGAGTGGCTCATTGAACCATCAGGTTTCTTTTTTATTAGGACATCCAAAAAAGGTAGCTTGCCATCTTTTTCGACTTCCATGGTAAATCTGATGGCTGGGTGTATGGAATCGATGTGGTCGAGGAATTGGTCTAGAGCAGGCCGGCCATGTGGCCAGATGACAAAAGTGTCATCCACGTACCTCTTCCATAAGGTTGGGCATAGAGTGGCAGTCTGGATGGCGTCAATCTCAAATTTCTCCATGAAAATGTTGGTTACAACCAGAGATTGGGGGGAGCCCATTGGGGTGCCCTCAGTTTGGTTGTAGAAAGTTCCATTCCAAGTGAAGTATGTATTGCTTAAGCAGTGTCTCACCAGGGAGGGTACCTCAGTGTTTAGTCCTTGATGAACCAAGTGTTCAATGATTGCGATGGTGTCAGGTACAGGAACTTTGGTGAATAAGGAAACTACATCAAAACTGACAAGCAGGTCGTCTGGGGACAGGGAAATACCCGTGGTTGTCGATACCAGGTGAGTAGAATTTTGTACCGCAGAGGTGTTTTTTCCAGTGAAAGGCCGCAGGATTTCAGACAGAAAACGAGCCAGTTTGTAGGTGGGGGAGTTGATAGTAGAGACGATGGGACGAAGGGGTGTATCTACTTATGTATTTTTGGTAAGCCCTATAATCTTGGTGGTAACAATTTTGTTTTGTTCCTGGGTAGTAAGTGTTATTTCATAATTGCGTATGCCTCAAAAGTACACAGAATGGATATTATTCCCCACAAACTTTGCTTTTGTGACCAGGACAGTGATTTTTTTCAATTTACCTATTTTCAATGAGAAAACATGGTGTGCATTTGTGTCATTCCTTAACATAAAGTCCTGGTCACAATAGCAAAGTTTGTGGATAATAATAGCCATTTTCTATACTTTTTAGGCATAAGCAATTAAAAAAGAACACTTACTATTCAGGGACAAAAATTGCGTTACATAGTGCAATCACTAGGAAAACGAATTAAATTAAATTTGAATCTCATAATATTTAACCATGTGTGCTTGTTTCATTGTCTTTGATGGTGTGGACAATTAACGTAGTATCCCACAAGTCCACAAAATACGTGGAAACAGCATGTCGAGCTATATGCGTATTTGATAAACATCTGCAAATGTGTTATCTGCGACCCGTGTAACGATTGTCAAGGTATCAGAATGTTAGGCTGCAAAACATCTGCGTACAATTCGACAAAATGCCTATCCATGCGGTTGCTATGTCAGGGAAATTTGGAAATGTGTTTTGCCGAAACATATGGTTCAAAACTGTACCCTGATTCTAAACAATGTTTCCTCCCCACAAAGACGGAATTGTCAAGAAAAAAGTTACAGTAAAAAAATATCTACATTTTGTTTTAATGTGCACGTTTTTCGTCATCAGTTGATAATAGGTATTTAAATGTTTTTTTTTTCTGTGTTAGGTTGTACATAGGTCAATGCCGCAGTCCTGACGTTTTAGGGAGCGTTCCTATTTTCGGTTAAAGAATCCCCTAAACACATTGTTCTGTTCAATTGCACACATTTATTAGAACTGCTCACTGCACAACATGTCAGGTCGACTTACAGTTCAAAATCAAAGTAAAAGCATACTATAATAGGTAAAAAAAAATGGCACGTGTTTTAGCACAAAACCCCAATGGCATTAATGTGGGGGGATATAGCTGTGTAATGTCACTTCAAATTTTGTCACAAATGCTTTGCTGCCCATGTTATACCCGAGTGCTTTTTGAAAGATTAAATGGCACGAACACATTCCGGATGTTTTCGACTGTTTGGAGACAGTGTGATATAGGCTGCTGCTTTTTTTTTATTGTGGGTCTGCACAAAAAAAACAGTCTTTCCACTCTACACAGCCTTTTTTTACCAGATGTGCTTTCAACTTGTGTGCGAATTCAGGAGGACAGCCGGTTCCGAATTAACATATCAACATGCCAATTGTAACGTAAACACTGGACATATGACACATCGGCTTCATAAACAGAGTAAACATTTAGACCCGTGTGCCAAAGAAGGGCCTTGTTGGCTTATAACAAGTGAACTTGTTTAAAACTCACGACACACGAATCATAAACTGTATTAGACACCTGACTCCAATACCTAAACATGTCTAAGGGCCTTCAGGGGTTGCCTTTAAAAGGCGGTTTCTGAAACCTTCAAACAAAATCCTATTGGATTACAAAAAAGTCACGTAGAATCCCACAGGAATTTAAATTCCAATAGGAACCTACGTAGGATTATTTTAGGATTGCCAAGGGGTTTGTTGTGATTTTCGTGTGTGTGTTTAATTTGTCTCAAAGATATGAAGTTAAATGTGAAATATATTTTTATTATTTGTTCAAACACCGATATGTTGTCGTTTTTCTTTGTACTGTCAAATCAACCCGACATGCATAATGTATGGGATGTACCGAGAAACAGATCACATACATATGTAAGGTTTATAAAACCAAAGTGCATTTATAGTGCAGTTGTAGAATTCCTGTGTGCAGCGTAAGACCGGCATAATCTTTGCATAGCTTGAGAATTCAGTGAACTCTAGAAGTTTTTTTTTCCCCACAATAAAAAAAATCGATTTCATCCCCTTCCCTCCCTTCAATGGACCTTTCCACTATTCCATGATTATGTGGCTTATTAATTCACGCGCAAATATACGAAACACACATACACTGTTGACACATAAGGACACACATCACAATGCTAAGGGGTCAGCAATGATAGAGTTCTCAGAATAGCAACATTAATATAAAATCAGTATTGTCGTCATCCTCGGGCAATCCACTGCTGGATGAATTCCTCCCTAAGCCTCTTAAAGGCATGATCTACTTGAGCCTCAAGGAACCAGGTTTTTATGGCCATATGTGATGACACCCATGGAATATCATATTTGGAGATTTTATTTGTGTCAGTGCTTTAAAAAACAACTCCCAGGCACCATATTGCTGCATTTGTAACCATCTCTCCCATCCACCATCTCAGCTTGGATATCACTGATAATAGATCTCAGATGTATAATTAATTATGTAGGGCTACTGGGTGTTGTCATAAAAAAACATTCCAATGATTATTCACCTGCCAAATGGATAACGACCTCCTCACACCATGTCGATCAGTTGTTTTTTGTTAAACTATATTTTACAACATTGGTGAGTGTGGGTGAGTGAAGAAGAGGCCGGACTTGTGCTGACATATTCTTTTCCACTGAACTTTACCATGGCCGGGAAGTCGAACTCGAGTTTCCGGGTTCACAGAGTATTGCGCAAACCACTGTACCACCAATCCACCTGTGTAACCATGTCATTATTATAAATTTATATAATGGCACACGTTAGAAGAATAAAAAAAACTGTTGGCTGATCTCTTTTGTTTCTGCTGAGAATTTACAGTCTGTCCATCCGTGGGCTGCTATGTTTTCTCAACTACTATTGATGCTTGTCACTGATAAATATAGAAACAGCAATCGCCACTTTTATATGGCAGAAGAGGACCCGTGAGACACGGAGCACCTGCTACCTCCAGACTTTGCAGCCAGGACCTTCTTATTCTTGCCTTGACCCCCCTAGGGGTTTCCATGAATAGCCAGGTGCCCTGATGCAAGGTCACATCCCTGGAATCCAGCCCTGCCTGCACTCTGCATCCTGAGGGCTGAGCCTCGTTTTTAAATATCCACCAGGACCTGGGGAGTGTTCCTCATAGTGGCACCAGAGAGGGGCTTTGTGGTTAACTTTGTCAAGAGTTCAGTATTTGAAATGTGTCTCAGGATAATAATAATTCGTAATGATCGTAGTTCTACTACTGAGAGTGAATTATGATGCTGCCATGGTGTGATTGAGTAGCACACTGGAATTCCAATCCAGAGATTGCCTCTTCAATTTCACCTCCAGGTGTGAAAAAGTTCAAACAATGAACAAGTTTATTAACCACCCCTTCCCCGACCGCCCTGTCCTCCCTGAACTAAAAATGGGTTCACCAAAGTTAGTCAACTGGCAATTCACATCTTGTCAGCGTGAAAGAGGAGGCGAAATTACATTCCAGAGAGGCCCTCGAGAGCTCCTCTCTAGTGGAGGCCCTTTCACCAACAGTGGTACGAACAAGTAATTCTGTAATAATAGGGGTTTTCCCCTTTTTTCTGGCAACAAAATTTAAACCTTTTTATAAGGATTCATGTCTGCATTAACCACAATACCTGCAGTCAAAATACAAACAAAAAACATACTATGATAAAATATGCATTGTCCTTGAAACTGATTGGTCCACACCAAGGGACGGTTTTCTTTTGATACCTCGACCCAATTGGTGCTCGACCAGATTGGTGCTCGACCAGATGACGCCTTTTGGCGTCTTTTGGCGTCATCTGGTCGAGCACCAATCTGGTCGAGCACCAATCTGGTCGAGCACCAATCTGGTCGAGCACCAATCTGGTCGAGCACCAATCTGGTCGAGCACCAATCTGGTCGAGCACCAATCTGGTCGAGCACCAATCTGGTCGAGCACCAATCTGGTCGAGCACCAATCTGGTCGAGCACCAATTGGGTCGAGGCTCAAAAGAAAGCCGTCCCTTGGTGTGGACCAATCAGTTTCAAGGACAATGCCACATATTTTATCATAGTATGTTTTTTTGTTTGTATTTTGACTGCAGGTATTGTGGTTAATGCAGACATGAATCCTTGTAAAAAAAGGTTTCGGTTTTGTTGCCAGAAAAAAATAAAAAAGGGGAAAACCCCTATTATTACATTTTGGAACTGGCAAAGGAGGTCTAATGAAGTCATTGTGGAGTTGCACCTTTACCCGTTCACACCTTTAATGTTCACACAGACAATTATTTTATTTTAAGATTGACTAATTTAAATAACGATGCGGTTATGAATGGAAATAATATTCAGGGAGCAATATTATGCCACGATATTGTGGATTCCTATGGACAAGCATCAACGATCAAACTGAGGAGCTAATGCATCGCATAAGGCTTTTAGGGATTTAGATGAAGGAATACCGTAAGTACTTGTTATTTCCAGATGTTATTTCCAGATGGAAAATTATTTTTCGTAAATGTGCAAAAAAAACATCAGTGTAACAATACATTATTCCTTAAGATAAACACGGGATAAACACGTACAAATGTCGCCGTGTAATGCACCAGAGCGAGTAGTGGACTCCATCGGGTACCATTGACGGACACTTCACTTCGTAACTTAGCCGTGGGGCATCTGGGAAATCTTGAAGTCATTCCCCTTAAGTTGCAGAAATATGGCATTTACTGGTCACGGCGATGAATCAAATGCAGCTTAGAATGGCAAAAATCAATAGGTGGGGGTTTTTCTTCGGGCGTGCCTGTGCGGTCATGTGTGAATGGAGTTGGGGCCCTTTAAAAGAGGCCCCGGTAGAAAGGGCAGTAGCTTACTGCTGCCACCCCTCTGAAGGCGGCCTGCCTCATTCTTCCAATTCCTCACATTCTGTTGCTGGGTTATCACAGCGACCACCGTGTTTGTCACGAGGTCTGAACAGGGCATGTAAAATTCCTGCTGCGCATAAACATAAACGATGCCCAGTAAGTAAATAGATTTCTATATATGTTTTTGAACGTGTTTTTTTCCATCTAAGATATTACTTGCTCTCGTCCACCTCTTTATTTAATCAAATTTGACCACGTGAATTGTTGTTGTTGTATGTGTTTGCAAGATTGTTATGCACCAGTTTCCGAGTCAAAATATGTTATCTACATTCAGAGGATACAATCACAGTTTTCGGGGGGGAAATAATAACCATTCTACAATGGCAGCACGTAGCAACTTCCTAAACTATCTTTTCCACAATGTATTTCAACGAACTTTTCATGTTTGTCATTTACTCAATTTCATTTTAATTCCGTATACGTTTTTTTTTATCACGAGACAGTATCCATTCGGAACACTTTTGCAGAGCCAGTGCATCATCCTGTGTTGGAGAGAAGTTTGTTGAAGACGATGTTACAGAACAACTTCTGCGAAACGAAGTGGCCTTTTTAAAAAAAAATTCTACACACAAGGAGGGGCTTTATCTTCCCGCGTGACATGCCAGAGAGGTATTTGTATTGCGTGGCAGTGGAAACTAATATCTATTTTATTCTATATCTGAAAGTTTGCAAAATTAAGTGACAAACTAAATGCAATTTGTTGGTATGTTTGGTACAGTAATAGGTGATTGGGTTGAGACCATCAACTTCCTAGACTTGAGAGAATCCTGTTTAATCACATGGAAATAAATCGCGAATTCTAATATTGGACCTCAGCAGTGCCGGTGCCATTACTCTGGCCACGAAGCCATCTGACCACCTCTTTATTTTAGCGACGTTATCTGATCTATGATTATTATAGGTTGTAATACAGCCATCAATGTGAATTGTTTTGAAGGACCTCCGATGACTTGATGACATCCTTTTAATCACTTTGAAGTGTTAGGAATTCGAAGGGCTCGGCACGTTTTTTGCTCGGCGAGATGTATTCACGTTAAAGCCGACTGGGGGAACTGGGGGCAGCAGTGGCCCCAGGGATAGTGTGTTGCGCTACGAACGCCGGCGACTTGAGTTTTATTGCCAGCCACAACTAACGTCAAGCGTTGAGTGACGTCTGAACTGGCCATGGGACCTCCCCCTTTCACCACCCTTCATTGACCGGTGTGGTAAAAGTGTAGTAATAATAACAACCTCTATTTTATAAGGCGCCTTTAATCTTGGAAGTATCTCAAATCGCTGCATTGTAGAAACTACGCTCACAAATATAGACGACAACTAAGCGAAATAGAAAGCTGATAACAAAAATATCAATAACCACTCTTGAAATTCCAATGAAATTAAGAACTATGATGCAAGTGAATCATAATTACAGAGTAATACAATCAGACAAAATAAGTTTTTAAAAAAAATCATAAGTTACAGGCAAAGCATATAGTACAAACAGGGTGAATTTTAAGACGTGATTTAAAAGTGACACAGACTTGGAGTCCCTAATGAATCGAGGAAGGGGATTCCATAATCGCAGAGAAGCAAACCCTATATATTTGGAGAGGCCTTCATCCAGCAGTGGATCGACAAAAGGCTCCAAATTATAGACGAATGTGGAATTAATGGATAACTGAACGGTGATGAATAATGTTCTGTCTGTGAATTTGAGAAGAATTACCCATGTCAAGCTTAGGCTCTACATTTCACAATATTACCATGGACTAAAAAAAAAATAGAGATTCGTGTGACATTATGCGTTATCCACAGCAATTTTAATTGCTGTAACACAATTGAAAATGGCATAGATACACGCAATAATAATCATCAAATTCCTGTGATCTGTGCTCCTTGTGTGGCTTTTACGTAGATGACTTTACGATGTAAAAACGATGGGACTTCGAACCAAGCAGTAACGACATGGGAAATGATGCCCTGATGTTCATCAGATAAATCCGACCTTTATACGTGAAACTGATTAGCAATTAGCTGTCAGTGTGAGTTACACAGAAAAATAATAAAACATTTTTTTAAACATTTCATCGGGTAATCATGTTTGTTGGTGTCTTGAGGTGTCAATATGAAAAAAAAATGGGCTTGGCCTGCGCCTGTAAGTTGCTAAAAACACTTATTAATGTGTTAGCACATTTTATGACTGCTGGTTTATCTACGACGGTGACACGGGTCTGCAGCGTGCTCTATTTAGATGAACTGGAAGTGAAGCAGCTGTAAGAGAAGCGTTTTTGTTTTGGATAAGTCTCACGCGGCCCTTTGCCCAGAGTGGCGGCAAAAAAACAAACGCCCGCTCTGCCAGCTGAAACGCGATCACCGCCGCGTTAGGGTTAAGCGACGCCGTCGCCGATGGAGGAAAAAACGCCGTCGCAGTGGCGAGCCTCGCGACGGCGGGGGGGGGTTTGACCTCGTGTGGACGACCCCACCGGGACCTGCGTACGCTCACACGGCGTGACCTCGCGGTGCGGCCTCTCCGGCGCACGCGGCGCCAGACGATGGGGAAACTTTTGTTTCGTCACGCGAAGCAGGTCCACCGTGGGAGCTGCAAAATGCTGTGCCGCATGAAATGTGCGAGCCTTGGCAACGGAGAACTTAAGACGATGGGGTGAGGGATGAGTGTGGGCAGCGATTGCTTCAAATCGGCATCTGAAAATGTATAGATGAGGGTAATTAATGACGAGGCAAATGCCATTAAAGGATCACTTCCACGGCTGTTGTTTTGTTGCTGCTGCTGCTGCTGTTGTTTCAGTGGGTTGCTGGTATATTTCTCAGCGACAGCCTCAGGAAACAGTGGTGTGGCTATTTTCCGAATAAATGTACACATCAAATAAAAAAAAAATATTTCCCAAAGCCATAACACAACCGCCTTCATCGGCTTTCATGCCATTTTTCACCCTGTGTGCCCCCAAATACGCACAATTTATCAACACTCTGAATGCACGTGCTCTGATAATCAATTTTGAAATAAAAATCAATTATCATTATCACACGCAATTCACAAGAGGCAGTGCTTAAGAGGCCACTTGTTTCTGATAAGCTCACTTGAGATGGGAGGCACTTCTGCTAAAAACCCCATTACTTGGCCACAGCCTTTTCTTGAGTTTTATAAATGTATGCGGCATTGCGATATTTCAAAACGTTGAGTGTATTATTTATTGTCATCCTCTGACTTTTCCGCAAAATGCATTTCAGAGCAAGCCCAGTGGGAGCGTGGCTGTTGAGTTTTTGCTATTGTTAGTATGACGGGGAAAGGGTCACGCTCATTTTCAACATGCTTAGCGAATCGACGGTGGAGAAGCTGCTGGGGTTCTGTACTGCGTAACAACCTAATTTAAACCAGTGCAGGTGCATTATTTTTGAAAGCACGAAACACAATAAGCATCTGACCCCTTTGACATCATTCCAGCTTCGGCAAACATTTATGTCTACCTCCGTGACACACGTGACCTCCTCTGTCCCCAACTAAGCAGGCCGCAAATGGCTTGCCGCACCCTCAGACGCGTTTTGAGCTAAATTAATTTGATTGCGTGAACGGATGACGGAAAGAACGCTTAAATGAACAAATGGAATGAGCGCACTCGTGAAGACATCAACACATTCGTAATTCATATTCTTAGTTTTTTCGGTAAAGTCACGTTGAAGAGAAACAACAAAATAATAAAAAAATATATAAAACAATAAAAAAATTCTCACGACGTTTCGACCATAACTCAAACGGTCGTCTTCACCTGAAGACCCTGAAGACGACCGTTTGAGTTATGGTCGAAACGTCGTGAGAATTTTTTATTGTTTTATATATATTTTATTATTTTGTTGTTTCTCTTCAACGTGACTTTACTGAAAAAACTAAGAATATGAATTACTGCAGTCACGAAAGCTTTAAATCAAAATTTGCATTCGTAATTGTTTACCCCGTAGCATCGAGCATGAGCAAGCTACGCTGCAGAATATATATTCTATATATATTCTATATATATTCTGCAGCGTAACTTAAGGATATATAAATATATTTTGAACTATCTTCTGCAGCGTAACTTTATTTTGAATAATTTCGGAATGAATATAGATTACTCGATAACATTGAGATGTGAGATGACAGGAAGTCTATGATAAAATGTGTTTACTGAATTTTCAAAAGCTACCTTATGATTTATTTTAATAACCACTACTTTGTATTTGTGCTCTATGTAATTATGCGCTTGCAAGTTGTGGCTTGTGCTCCGTTGGCATGAGTTGGATAGCATGACTTTGTTGTTAAATTATGTCGGGAACATAACCTACTCATATGTAGCCTGCATGGGCGAGTTCATATATCTGGTCGTGATGAGTGTGTTACATTCTTGCAATAAAATAAATATCATGTGATTGAAAATCCTCCCATCACCTGCACACAAACTGACTTCACCGCTCCATCTCCTTGGCAAACACTCTCTTGGACGTGTGTTAATTCCTTGGCGACCACTCCGTCGTTATTCCCGACAGTCGTCCACCATCCCTTCTAGCGATGTGTCCGGTCTAAGCCCGCTTAGTGTAACACGTCGTAAGCTTTCGCGACCAATATCATTCATAATATAGGGTTTTTTTGGGGGGTTAGATACGCAATCTAACCCAACAAAAGCCGATATAAAGCCCACTTACTCGCCTTTATATTTTCGAGGGTGTTCTTCACCTGGGTACGTTCTCTGATCCACGTCTTCTTTCTTCTCTCCGTCTCCCCAATTTAATTCCAAGAGTGCATCTCTCCATGTCCGAAATCAATCGACATATTAATGGATTAATTAATGAATTGGTTACTTGAGAGACGGAGAGAAGAACACATGAATTAGGGAATATAAGCAGGTTAATAAAGGAGTGGTAGCCAAGGAATGAACACGTCCAAGAGAGCTTTCACGAAGGAGATGGAGGCTATGGGTGGATATTTAACATTGCAGGTTCGTGAGCGGCGGCATTTTGGGGAGGCCTTCATCCAGCAGTGGAGTGACCATAGCTAACAACGATGATTTTATTGGTTATAATTTGAGATGGTAGTGTGTTTTAAATTACTGAGCTTGTCATCTTCCTTTATATATTTTGCTCAACATAAGTAATGTAAACGAGGATGCTATAGATAGTGAGTCACCACACATGAGACTGATGCTTCACAAGGCTGAGGAATGGTGTTAGAGTGAGAGAAGGAAGCAAAGAGGAAAGTGTATTCTTGGTTCTTTCGGTAAAGTCACGTAGAAGGGAAACAATAAAATAATTAATAAAAATATAAAACAATACAATTCTCACGACGTTTCGACTGCAACACAAGCAATCATCATCAGGTGTGAAAACCACAGCAAGACAATTTGTGGTTTTCACACCTGATGATGATTGCTTGTGTTGCAGTCGAAACGTCGTGAGAATTTTATTGTTTTATATTTTTATTTTTCATTATTTTATTGTTTCCCTTCTACGCGACTTTACCGAAAGCACCAAGAATATGAATCCCTGCAGTCACGAAAGCTTTAAATCAAAAGAGGAAAGTGTCGCAAACTATTGAGCAGACGCAGAACCCTGTCTTCCTCCACTGCTGGATTGTTTTGTGAAGCCACACGTGGGCCCTGCAATCCGCCTCTTTGGCCACTCGCGGCACCTGAATCGATCACTTCGCCCCTTCGAGGGACTGGCAGTCGCTGAACGTCGTCGTCTTCGACGACGTCGTTTTGCCGGATGCCACCCCGCGTCGATTTTTTCGAATCGCTTTTAATTTACACGGGACAATCTCCGTGAGGTGTTTGTCGTGATGATTAACAATGTGCATGCTGCCAAGTCATCCCACCCACCCGGTGCCAGGAGGCAGAGATACTTTTATTTGTTGGGCGCGGCATGTGTGGGAGACGGGGGACATGGGGCCTCCTTGACCCTCGCTCGACATCAATGGAGCTCCCCTCAGAGTGGCGGAGAGAGAACGAGAGAGAAGACTTTTAAACAACTTTTATTGCCGCCAGCAGCAACAGCACTGGAGGCGATTCCGATACGAAATACACAAAGTCACCAGCAACACAAATAAACAAACGCTGTACATCCACGCGCTGCGGCGCTAAATGCACCGCGCACAACACAAATAAAATCCACGTGGTGGTTGGTGGTGGTGGTCATCGCGCACGCCACGGTGACGGAGCGAGCGCTTCAGAAGGTGAACACGTGGGGTGCCGTCCACGCTGGTCCAGAGGGCTTGAGACAGAGAGAGAGAGAGCACGCGGTAACGGCGCCTCGTCGAAATGAGCGTGGCCGTCGGGGGCAAGAAATCCAACGGCAACCGGCGGCTTTTTTGAAAACCATTGCGGCTGCGTGTACCTCCCAGAAGCTGCTCCGCTCGGTCCGCGGGACATAAATCGCTTCACACGGTGTGCTACCTCTCTTCGGGTTTCTGCTTTGCTTTCTGGCAGGCGCATGTCAGGTACATGTAAACAGTGTTGTTGGAGGACCTGTAGTTTCCACTGTCGCATCCTGCTTTGGTATTCAGGTACAGAGGCTGCAAGTAGATGGGAGGACTGACATGTGAGAGCAGTTTGCTGGTGCTTCTGTGTCCAAGTTTCCACTGCATATATATATAACCTGGCAAGGGAATCGAATTACTGCTCTTGGCAAGAGTATACGCGGTTCCTGTCTGTACTTTGTGCAAGTTTTGTATTTTGTTCTTTAATGGTTTTGGCTCAAAGGAATGTTAGACCTTTCTACGTCTCCTTAGTAAACACATCTTACCACTACTACTACTAATAATAATAAAACTTACACAGCATGAGATTTTTCCCTAAAGATTTGGCCAAATAATTAGTGCTGCCATAATGTGAGCAATTTACATCGTGAATAATTAGAAAGTTAGACGGTTGGCCTATTGGGTCTCTTCGCTGGTCTGGCAGTGTCTCTAGAGAGGCGTAGTGAGGAAGTATAGTGTTGGCTTAAGGGAAAGGTGTCGCATACCTGGAATATTTACAAAAAGCTATGCCTTTGGTCAAATAGTTTGCACCCGCAGAGGTTACAAATGGAAATTGGTTAACAACTTGTTTCAAAATAAGTTAATGTAAATTCTATTTGTGTTTAGAGAGAGAACACATATACAGAACAAAAAATGTGTTATATCCTTTGTTGTGAAATTGTGTCAATGTGCTTGAAGGAGGCACAACATGAGGGAATCGTAAAGAAAATATATTTCTTCCCAGAGAAAGCAAGTTTTTTTTCGTATTATCCTTGTCATTAATGAAATTGTATACGTTGTCTTCACGCTGCTGTGGTAGAATAGTTAGCACAATGGACTTGTAATTAAAATGTCTCTGGTTGGTTTTTATGTCGTGGCAGTTGAAACAAAGGTACACGATTATAGAATGGCCCTGCCTCGGTCAAGCCAGCAGTATAAGTGTGGGTACTGCCGGCTCTTCAAAGACACGTGTCCCTTGTGGAAGAGTAGGCCAAAAATACCCTCTAAGAGGAGCTCTTGAGTTCCCGCTGGTGGAGGCTCTTCTGCAAACATTGGCACAAGCAAAGGATTGCAGGGCTGAACCTACACTTTATCCCATCACGCGTGACCTACCGATCAACTGTGGTCTACGGGGCCGTCCATAAATGACGTCACGCACCTGGGGGGGGGGTCAGACATTTGTGACGATGTGTGACGGGGGGGGGGGTGAGAAATGTGACGTCACATCAAAATGCGCAACTTTAAATAAATATAGACAACACGTTCTATAAATGTTTTCTCCGACAACATCCGAGTGCAGCGCCACATTAAATATGCACTACAATGACAATAGTTTAAAGCGATTTGAAGCATGTTTTTTTTTTTTGGGGGGGAGAGTTTTGTAACGTCATATTTGAGGGGGGGGGGTCTGACTTTTTGTGACGCCGTGTGACGAGGGGGGGGGAGGTCAAAAATCGTCCAAAATCGCGTGACGTCATTTATGGACGGCCCCTACTTTTTGGGTACTTGCAGGTGGACGAAGATGGTGGGGAGAGAATTTAAGAAACGTGTCCATTGTTCGAATCGGGCGACCTGTGGTTTGCAAGTCCATTGTGAAATTTCACCACGACAGCATATATCATTATCCTACTTGGCCTCAACATGTACGTTGGTTGTCATAGGTACAATGGCAATGTGGATATCATGGTAGTGATGCATGGCAGTTGTGATTCCCAGATACATTGAAGCCTTGGGATCTCGTTGAACAATGCATTAACGCTTTGCCCATTTTGTCTAATATTAGCTCCTGCCTTGTACTTATTGAAGTAAAAAAAACATTGTTACAAGTTGGGAGGTGTCTAGGGATACTGTAATAATTGAATGTATAAATATTATGTACTCTGCACAAAATCACTTTTTCGAGCATAATCCAATGGAAGCTTCTAATTACACGTTTTAAAAGTCTGTATAATCACTCCTCGTGTTGTGTTTGTGAGTGTTAAACTAAAACAACACACAATTTAACATGATATAAACCTTTCCAGTAGTCTGATCGGGTTGTTTTTTTAAGACGAGTTAAAAAAAACACACCACTCAAGCGATGCAATATGCCATAACCTTTGTGAAGGTCAATACAGGGAGCTCTGCCAAGTGAACGGAGACATCGCAATGGGGGGAAGAGAGAAACGGAGCAAGCTGCTCCATGAATATAAAACAATTGGCAATCCATTGGGGGTCATTGATAAAAGTGATGAGAGGTCAATTATGATATTGTTATGTTGTCTGTGTCAGAGTTGATCAAAACGGTGCCCATCTGCTGCATGGCAATATAACAATTATGGTGTAAACTCCTATTAACACAATGTTCCAAAGAGTTGTGTTGCTATTTGTGAATAGTATGGGGTTTGTTGTCTAAGGCAAGGTAGAGATTGACATTTTCTTCCAGTTTTTTTTATTCCACTTTTAAATATATATATAAATGTGCAGCAATGCAAAGATGTTAATACATCGTTGCCGTTCACCTCACCGTTTGGTTAGCTGACCTGCATAGTTTATTCATAACAATCTGTAGTCCTTTGTCAGTCCACTGCTGGATGAAGGCTTGGAGAGTTGTTTGACCAAACTTCACCAGTGCAGATTTGTGGAGGGTGGCACAGTCCTCGAATTATTTGGATGTCCACATGCCAATGACGTCTTAGCTGTGTTCAGGAGTCGAACCCTGGTCGCCGGGTTCTTAGCGCATTGCACCAACCTACTGCACTACGATAGAAGAAAATAAATGGGCCGCTAACCTTGGCTGAAAATATTTCGAGGGATTTATTGTAGACTGGCCCTACCAATCTGTTGTACTTGAATAAGGTTAAGGAAGCCGATGAAATATTGATTTTTCAGCAATGTATGTGTGCATGTGTGTGTTTAATTTATCACAGAGCATTGAATTAAATATATATGGAATGGTATCTAGAGGGTGTGTGTATTCTATACGAAGCTGTAATGCTTTTTTATATAGAAAAGTATTGTTCTTCTTTGGTTCTTTCGGTAAAGTCACGTAGAATGAGAATAAAATAATAAAATAAAATAACCCAATAAAATTCTCACGACGTTTCGGCCACAACACAAGTGGCCTTCTTCAGGTGAAAGGAACAAACCTGTCGGGACGACAGAGCTTCAATGAACGCTGTTAAGATTCGCAGCGTCTTTAACGTTGTGAGAATTTTATTGTGTTATTTTATTTTATTATTTTATTCTCATTCTACGTGACTTTACCGAAAGAACCAAAGAAGATGAATCCTTGCAGTCACGAAAGCTTTAAATCGAAAAAGTATTGTTGTTTGGAGTATATCCTCAACTGTGAAGAGTTGCAAAGACTTTTAGCAGGGCTGTTGTTTTCACCCAGCTGTGTTCCACAACAATTAACGACTCTTGATTTTGTTTGTGGTACTTTTTGCACCCACCCTAATTAAAACTTAAAATGTGTTAAAACCCTATTTGCCAATCAACTACGATTGAAAACAAGCACCACAGTCAATATTTGGGATCAATTAGCACTGAGCAATTATTTTATGTTAATTTTAAAACGCAAATGTACGCAGAGGACCGTACTAAAGAGTATATACGCATGATACATGTTTTGAAGTTCCGCCAAACATTTGTACACAATTTTACCAAAAACAGCTCTTCCTAAACGCCTCACCAGCGTGGAAGAGGAGGCAAAATGCCCGTTAGAGCGGCGTTTTAGTGCTACCCCTAATTGGAGGCCATTCTGACAGCAGAGGTACAAGCAAGTAATTTCAGGGCTGCACCCTTAACAAACTAAAGTATTTAAATCAAATGCTACTGTTTTCTGAGATGTTAATAGTAAATGTATTCGCCAAAAATTCATCCCTAGAAATGCATGGAGTGTATTAAAAAAAATACTCACTCACTCTTGTGCATATGCATACACACCAAAACGCAAAGGCATATCTTACGTAAATTCTTCATGCAGATTTACAACAAACACATTTATTACGGCACAAAAAAACTGCACAATTTATCTGGACGCAGTTCAAAGACTCGTTTGCACTTAACAGCAGGTCCATCATGTAGCAATCAGTCTATTGAGTGTGTGTATTCAGGCTTAATTGTGACCGTGGAGGGTTGAAAAGATGGTTAATCTTTACCTGCAAATTACAGGGGGCTCTAGTGGGGGCTCAGGGTAAAATACGCCCTGGAAACTGTAACATACACATCGTGACTGTTTATTTTCCCGTCACAAAATTTGCAATCAAAGAATTTCCTTCTGAAGATCTCCCGACATAAGAACACGTGTAATTCGAAGCATCTTGACCCCTGAGGGTAATAAGCAAATATGTGAGCATTGTGGGTTCGAACGGATTTACAAAGGGATAATGGCATGGATGCCCAGGGACCACTGCTCTTGTATAATTCTTGAGAGATTACCTCGGTTTGGATGTTTTTTGTTTGTTAGTTGTGTGGGCACCGTCAGTGCATTCTAATCTTCTCAAATATGTGTCTGTCGGGCTTAAGAAACCTTTGGTGATGTCCATTCGCGTACATACAGGAACTATGAAGTATTTATTTGTATTTTAATTTCGCCGTAACAAATGTGACCTGCCACCTGCACGGTTGGCTACATTCGATTAGCACGGTTGGCTACGTACGGTGCGAAAGAAGTTCAACATACGTACATATACCACAATGTGTGTAGTGCGTATATAACCGTGAACCCATGAGCACAGCAGTTGCCCTTAACCACGACGTCGTTTCCCACCTCTTTTAATCCTTTCCAACTATTACAATAACGAGTACAGTAGCTACGATAAAGATGATTCAACGTGAACACCTCATTTAGTCTTATTTTGTGCAATCAAAGGGTCGCCCGACACGTGGCCATACAAAACCAGTGCATTGTAGATCATCAGCCTGTGTGGCCAAGGTGACGACATCACAAGTAGAGGCTCGCTGCCCGCATGGAGTGTGACTCCGTTGTTGTGAAGTCACCTCACGACGGTCAATTGGCAAAGCGGAGTGTGCCTTCCACCTCATTACGGCTCAGAACGCAACCTTTTTGCTGCTGCACGTTAATACAAAAAAACGCCTCTGTGTACAAAAGGAAAAATTGGGAAAGCGTTACAGAGATCCACGCACATTAACGATTTGTTTTCTTGATTTAAAACGTGTTTCCAATGGTAAGTGCCATCGGGGATGTTTAAAAGTGGCTATGCTGGATTTATTTGCATTAATTGTTCACTTGAATGCATACGAAGGTTTATACAGGAAAAGTTTTTTTTGCGCAGAAGGACTGGAAGATATAGTTCAATCATAGGCATTATTCATTGGGAAATACAAAAGGTGAGGTGTTTTTAGTTTACCTAATCTGTGCCATTGCCAAGCCACCCGTTACATTTATTTGAAGTTCATCGTCAGGTTTTCTTCTTCATGTTATGAAGATCACACATGGGACGCACAAGCGTTCTGCTCTTTGATTATTTCCACACATGGCCTCGTTGTTTCCGTACGTTCTTTCCATATTTTGTGTTTAAAAAAAATATACTCGTTACTATTTTAGAGGACAATAGGAAGCTTTTTTTTTACAATTACTCCATGGCTGCTCGTATAACAACCTCCGTGGGTGTTTTGGTTTGAGCAGCAACACAATGATGGACAGCCAGCGTCTTCCGTCCCATTTTGCCGAGAGTCATTAATTTCATGACACCACATTCGTTACTGTTGCTTTGTCGAACACCCTCCCTTGAGGTAGTCTTAGGGAATTAATTACATGCAGACTCTCCCTTTGTTGTCGACTCTTAGTTTAGAGACATTGCAAGAATGAAAGGGTGTTTTACCAATTACTGTCATTGTTTAGATGATACTGCAGTACCCTTCTACTAATAATCAGAAACTCTTGCGTTTATTTCTCTGCAGGGGTGATATTCATTTGTTTATGCAGTAGCATAATGAATGCCCAGCATCCTCAATTCACAATGTGTTTCGATTTGAAATCTAGTTTAGGCCTCGTGATGGTTTTAAATTACAGCAGAATACATGCTGTGTTAATCGTATGTGGCAATTAACCAAACAATATTTTTATATTGAGCAACAGTTCTTATTTTAAGGCTTCCGTCTTGAAATGATTGGCTTAGACAGTAACAAGCATAATGGGCATGAGACAACAACAAAAACAACAGATTCGTCACTAACACCGCATTAAAAGTAAAAAGAGACATACAATAGGTGACATTTTCGGGCAATGGCACTTGACGATTGAGTTGTTCTTGTTGTTAATTGTGCCCCACCGCTGCTGCAGCATAACCAAATAATTTGCTTGACAATTGAAATTAGAAGCTTTCTTTGCAAAACCTGTAACAGAACATTACAACCATGTCCAAGTCGCCTCGCCCCCCCCCCCGCCCCTTCCCCGAGGTGTTTACTTGCAATTATTTTACTCCATTGGGATGCCTCTGTACTTTGTGACTTGAGAAGAAAGAGTGCCACGAAATGGCGGTTTTCACTTTAATCATGTTGTTGTGGAACGCAGCCACCGTTGCTGTTCGGCCAGTGGACGGAGGTTGAGCCGTAAGTTTAGTTCATCCATAAGTTTTTTTGGGTTAGATCGCGTAAATATATAAATGTGTCGTTAAAACCCGCCACCACCCGACACCGCCAACTCGTAAGGGTTGTCACGTAAACAGAACGTGGCCAATTCGTCACTAGTACAGCACACCGGTGTGTTGGAGAGCCAAGCCACAACATTTACAATCTGAGTACGACGTTTCGCCAGTAATTACAACTAGCTTCATCAGGCAACAGCCAGATTTGTGACGTTTACTTCATGCAGATCACCCTCTCTTGTCCCTTGCACATTTTCTTCACATGAGCACTTGAACAAGCCGGTCCATACGGGTGGGAATTCACGAGTGCCTGATGGCAAACATTTCCAGGCAATTTCGTGAACTTTCATTTTACGATAAAATGACTCGTTGTTGTAAATGAGACTTTGTGACCTGCCAGAGTGCTCGCTTGTGTACAGACAGCTGTAGCTAAGCGTCAGTCTGCCCCCCGGGGTGGCAGGGGGGGTCGGCAACCAAAATAACATAAATACCCTTTTTTTGGGAGGGCAATTCGGTAAACGCCCCCAATATTTCAAGAGCTGCAATGCACGTGGTGAATGCCAGTCACGAAGCGGTCCTTCAAGAGCCGCATGCTGCTGTGGAGCCGCAAGGCTGCCGACCCCCTGGTCTGGCCCGAGTGGCTAAGTGGACTAAAAGCACTGTGTGAGAGTATTGTGCCGGACACATAGATGCCCAGAGCTCGATTGCATCCACCCTTGAGAGGGCCGAGCGAAAAGCGCTGCAGCTCGAGCAGCTGTTCACGGATACCACGCAGAACATTTTCATTGACTCGACTCACACGTACGCGAGCTTCATACTCAATTCAATCGTCACCTGCGGTCACGCATTCATCGTTTTTTTTCTTCCGCAGAGGTTCGCAGTTCGAGTCTTGCCAGGCCGCCCTGTTAATGCAGTACTGGGGGTGTATTAGCCATAACGTACGCACCCTCTGCTTCACAGCGGACTTCAAAGATCTCGCGACGTCATTTGAAAAGCGAAGGCCATTGCGTGCCTGCTTCGTGGTCCACACGTGTATAAATCTACCTGTGAAGCACACAAACGGAATTAAACGTGTGAACATTTCCCTCCCCCCCCCTCCACGACTGATAGGCTACTGCAACTATGTCCGTGAAACACAGCGCCTTGGTGACGTAGCCTTGCCTTGCTGTGAGGATACCGTGAATACCAAATGGTTCTAATGATTTTATTTGGTAACGCTTCACACCTTTCACCTCTTCAATGTGGACCCTCAAACTCCCCAGAGGTTGGTGGTAGGTTGAAACTAAATGGAATGTATAAAATGCCGCATTGTCGATGTATAAATCGGGTCAGGAAGGAAGCGCGGTTTCACAGATCAGAGCACACACACACACGTTGAAAGAGCTGTCCGCGGAGAGTGGCATAGCAATGCTTTGGCACGTCACCTCAACCTGACAGCCTTGCGAAGGCACCAGGATAAATATGGAATCTTAAGTGCAATAATGTACGTCTGCTGGAAGATGAAAAATGTAAAAGGTGCAGCCCTGCATTTGCCTGCTTATGCCACTGCTTGGACAAGTTCCCTCGCAGAGGGAGCTGTTGAGAGCCCCCTCCAGAGGGTAATTGGCCTACTCTTCCAAGCTGGCCACATGTTTTTGGAATATGTGGAAGTACGCTCGCTTTACACCACCACATGCAGCCTGACCAATTCACTACGGTGTACCCATTTATCATTTACACTGCTGGCTGAGACAGAGGCCTAAGGGGAGCAGGGGGGTGCTGGTGGTGGGGGGGGATAAAAAAACTCGTCCGTTGTTTCAACTGCCACGCGGGGTGGTGGGCAGGGGATGTCACCAGTAACTTCTAGAATAATGGTAAATGTGTGCCAGTCATCGCGCAACACACCAGCATCCTCTAGCTCAGTGGTTCTTAGCCTTTTACTGCAGGCCTGCACCCCTTTGGTTCGCAATAGTTTAAAAATATATATATGTTTTGTTTTAAATAAATACATAGGTTTGATGAAACAAAGTAGTTGTACTTACGCGCCCGTGCTTAATGTGTGTGTTTAGATGATTTACCTTCTTAAAAAAATCTGGCCACGTCTCGCACCCCCCAGAAAGGGCATCTCGCACCCCCAGGAGGTGTGTGCACCCCAGGTTAAGAAGAACCACTGCTCTAGCTAGAAGGTAAAACACCCTCCCCCCCCCCTCCTAAAATGTAGCACCGCAGTTCTGTATACCAATACGTCTTGGGAAAACGTTGTTGAGGGAGATGTTGTGAAGCAGATTTCTCATTAAGAGCAAGCAGGCCCCGTAAGAGGGGAATGGGTCCAAGAATACGAGCACCGTTGAGACGGAGCCATGAGATCACTGAATGTTGCATCGCAAAGACCGTAAGTGACAGTGAGAAGCCTCGATCCAGCAGTTGAAAGAGCACAGCTGCTGCTGCTGCTGCTGCAGCGACGTGCGTACACACGTTGAACTTTTTTCGTACCGTACGTAGCCAACCGTGCTAATCGGAGGTACGATGATGGCCATGATGCTGGTTAAACGAAGGACAACGATTTAAAGCGTGATTTATTTTTCCGCTCCACGAGAGCGGTGGTTCACATTGCCACGGTCTGCACGGTTCGTAGAGAGGGGCGACTGAGGGTGATGCCTAAATTGGTAACGGAATGGTTGTATCCACAGGCCCCCTACCTATTGGGGCCGTTCATAAATGACGTCACGCACCTAGGGGGAAGGGGGGGGGTTCAGACATTTGTGACGATGTGTGACGAGGAGGGGGGGGGGTTTGAGAAGTGTGACGTCACATCAAAATGCGCAACTTTACATATAGACAACACGTTCTACTTAATTAGACTTTTTAATAAATGTTTCTCCTACAACATCAGAGTGCAGCACCACGTTAAATACGCACTGCAATGACAATAGTTTAAAGCGATTTGAAGCATGTTTTATTTGGGGGGGGGGGGGCAGAGCTTTGTGACGTCATATTTGAGGAGGGATCTGACTTATTGTGACGCCGTGTGACGAGGGGGGGGAGGGGTCAAAAGTCGTCCAAAATCGCGTGACGTCATTTATGGACGTCCCCTAACGGAATGGTTGTATCCACAGGCCCCCCTCCCCATTAGAGCCCAGACCTTACTGCAAGTAAACGTGGCACAGATATAGTAGCCTACCTCCGCGCGCACGTAACACCGCATGCCAGACACGCTCGGAGAGTAACTGGCTTGTTGTGACTTCCATGACATGTATTGCACAGCTGACCTCTGTAACATTAACATTTCCCAAGCATTAAACCAAATGTATTTTTTTTCATCTTCTCACTTGAAGCATGTCAGTCTGCGCTGGAAGCGAACATTGTTTGAATGCCATATTCCTTTGTCACGTAGGCCTGTAACCTCGGGTGTGGGTGTAGTTTCTGAAGCAGCGTTGCCTTTCTCGCTTGAAACGGGATGTTACAAAGGTTATCTTCTCGCACTTTCTATTCGGCCGTCGCAGACCGTGTTTGACTTTGCCCAGAAGAAATAAAGGGTATTCTGGAGAGAGAGAAAATAAAACTAGACTTGATAAACCCCCATCGTCTCCTCAACCAGTGAGAGTAGGCTTTTGTTGAGAGTAGGTTTTGTTAAGTGCATGGAAAACAAAGACGTGATTTATTAAGTTAATTGTGCAACCGTCTGTGCGGAGACGATACTATTATATTTATTTCAGTTGGAATGTAAAGTTTTATATTTTTTATAAGAATAGGTTTTTCCCCTTTTTTCTGGCAACAAAACTGAAACGTTTTTTAAAGGAATCATGTCTGCATCAACCACAATACTTGTGGTCAGAATGCCAAAAAATAACCATACTCTGATAATGTATGTGGCATTGTCCTTGAAACGAAACTGATTGGTCCACACCAGAGACGGCTGTCTTTTGAGCCGAGTCTCAAACGGTGTTCGACCAGAGGACGCCAAAATGGGTTAACATTTTCTTTGGTTCTTTCGGTAAAGTCACGTAGAATGAGAATAAAATAATAAATTGATAAAATAAAATAACACAATAATATTCTCACGACGTTTCGGCCACAACACAAGCGGCCTTCATCAGGTGAAGGGACGAGACTGTCTGGTAGGACAGCGCTGGAGTGGACTCCAACACAAGCGGCCTTCATCAGGTGAAGGGACGAGACTGTCTGGTAGGACAGCGCTGGAGTGGACTCCACTCCACTCCACTCCAGCGCTGTCCTACCAGACAGTCTCGTCCCTTCACCTGATGAAGGCCGCTTGTGTTGTGGCCGAAACGTCGTGAGAATATTATTGTGTTATTTTATTTTATCAATTTATTATTTTATTCTCATTCTACGTGACTTTACCGAAAGAACCAAAGAAGATGAATCATTGCAGTCACGAAAGCTTTAAATCGAAAGGGTTAACATTTCATAAACTTTTCCGGGGACACCCCTCAAATAGTGGCTGTGGTATGCGCCACGAGTGGTTTTGATATATTGTGCAATCTTACAGATTTAGCGTGAAGCTAAATATTAATAATAACAACAATTAGAATTACAGGTGAACTCTGCAATATGTTTTCGGGTTGTGCCGCATGTTGTTCTACATGATGTCTGACGTTTCGCTCCACGTGCTGGGGAGCTTCTTCAGGAACTGAATTCTGAATCCTTCTAACCGAATTCAGCTCCCAGCATGTTAAGGGAAACGTCAAGACACCGTGACCCGAAAACACATCGGAGAGCTATACTAAATAACCACAGACACCTACACAGTGGTATATATATAAATTCTTGGATCAATGGCACTTGAGATACGGTTACATTTAGACGCTATAGTGCCAATCCAAATGGTATTCTATAATTGCATTGTTTTTTTTTTGCCGTGTTGGGCCAATGGCCCATGAGTTACGTGTGATGCTAACCTGGCTGCACGAATGCATTGCAGCCATGGAAACAGCATTTCCGCTCTCCGCAGGAGCGCTCTGTAATGCCGTAAGCTGCAGCTCTCGTGTAGCAACAAATGAGGCCACACCGAACAGATTTTTTTTTAGACGTGCCTTTATTCGTAAATTAAAAATTCCACTGCAATGTTTATGCTTCACAGGCGCACGCATGTTTGTGCATGGCACGTCTCAGAAGCACCATCTGCGATACGCTATTCATTAAATGACATTGATAAGCCAGATAAAAGGCAGGTTTTGTACGCCTAAAGTTGTTTTTTTTTCATTGAAAGTACGTAGTTAAAATGTAATGCTCCGGCAATTGTTGTGGTGGAGCGATGCCTCATTGAGTTCTGGGCTGCCTGCTGCACATGCATTGTATTAAGTGTGCATGTCTTATTAGATACACGAGGGGGGAAATATAATGAGTATTGCATTCGAGATGTATTCCTCTCCTGTCTTGAGTATATTTTCTTAATGAGGCAATGTAGGAGTAACCCCTCTGAAGCGTTTGCTTTGCGATGGGCCAAAAGCTGATGCTAATGTATGGACGCAAAAAAGGATAAAACGTGCTTTAAAAGCTCGCCCTGGTACCCATATGTCCGTGAAAGAGGCCAGCACAACAAAGCTGCATCAACACAGAACTGAAAATGTTTTTTTCCTCGCAGGCCTCTTGGCTGCTTGGGGCCATCCCCTTGCCCGTTTGTTTGATCGGAGTGGAGTTCGACTTTGGCCTGCCTGGGTCACGCACGTGGTTGTTTTTAATGCTGCTGTGTGGTATAGTCATAATAATAACAATAAAAAATCATGTAGCACCCTTAAACGATCCTTCTCAGGGCGCTGTGCATGGAAAGGTGGAGCATTGTTTCGCGTCAATCGAGGAAAGCAGAAGTGAGAACGACGTTAGGAAAAAACAACTAAAGAGAGAGTATTCATCAGCTACGGGTGTGATGATCAATTAAAGAATCGATCCTTTTTTCATAATAATTCATAATACGCTGTGGTGAACGTCGAGGCTTCCAGCGGCTGCAGGGGTCATGTCTCATTTCACATGGGCGTTGAGAAGCGACGTTCGTGTGTCGAGGTTGGTTTCTGAGTCAACGGATGGCTTCTGGAGATTGCCCGTGGACATCTGAAAACGTGCCACGAACGATTGAAGCGGGCAGTGGCGTCATCCTGCGGCCAGTGGATTTGAGATTGGTGGGCACAGTTGCACTGTGGGCTATCCTGAACTTTCCATCAGTGTGAGAGATGGCTACTGTGGTCAGTCACGTGAACCCATTGCATGCAACATATTTGAATCAATAAGCGAGCTTTAGGAATTAAATGATTCATCGGTTGCATCATTATGGTCCGACCACCAACATTTTTAACGTGCATCTGAACAAACATCTTTGAAGATGAGTTTGCCCCATGTTAGTTTATTTGAAATATTGCTATTTATTGGAATTAACTTGTTAAAAGTAAATTTATTCGTTGGGAATCAGCTGAAAAGACATTGATGCATTGTTCTGTTTAACAATCACCATTATATTGCGATTTGAAATATCAAATTATTGACAATAAGGATGTGAGGATGCATTGATTCATATTAATCGTGAGCATCCATTATTTAGGATTTTATGTGGGTTGTAACTCGTAGGTTCATGTGACCCCTGCAGCCACTAGAGGTGCTACCGTGCACCACAGCATTAAAATTATAATAGATCTTTAACTTAGAATAGCGACGCCGAATTGTGACAATTCATATAATCGTATCCAATAGTTCCACAATTGTACCCTAAATGAAATGCAATATACATAGTAACCAGGTAGGAACAGCTCGCCTCCTGTTTCTCCGAAAATGTTGAGAGAGTTACGAGTAGCATTCTAGTGTCTGCTCCCCCAGAATCATAATATCTATACTGGAGGAATCCGATGAGCTATAAAGCTCTTTTTCACAGATTTCCAGGAGTTGCACAGATGCCCCCCTGTCGCCTGTCATGTCTCCCCACCGCCTACTCTTGAATCCCTCAGCCTGTCACCATAAACAACAACAACAACACTCAAATAATCTCCAACCCAAACAAAACAGGCTCCCCTCTGCTTCCACACTTGATCTTATGACCGCCACCTCATTCCTCATTGCCTACCCCACTCAAACCTACAACATTACCAGCTTTTGTCAATGCCTCCATCTCATTCCGTACTCTACTCTCGGCGCTCGAAGATTGCTGCTGTCACTCCAATCCCATCTCTCCTCCACGGCCGACTGGAATCCCTCACCTCCAAACTCCAGGATGATCCAAAATGCTGCTGTCAGACTTTTTTTGACCCACACTCCTCATCGAGACATTACCGCAAAACTCTAATCTTCCCACTGGCTCTCAATCCAACTCTTGATCAATTTCAGGATGATACTCGCCACCCTGAAGATCATCCGTGGACTCGCCCCTGCCTACCTCTTCCCTCTCACCTCACTGTACTCCCATCCACGCACTCTCCACTCCAGCGACCACGGCTTTTTGTCAGAGTCCCCCCCCCCCCCCCCCCCCGGTCAACCTTTGCTGAGCGGGAGGTCGCTCATTCTCTTCTGCTGACACCATTGTCGAGAAATCTCGTGCACCCAGCCATTTTTGCTGTCGGCTCCCTGCCCCCGCTCGAGCCTTGGCTAAAGACCTTGCTCCCCCCCCCCCTTCTATCTATAACCGACTGTCTATTTCTCTCTATAAAGCAAATATGCTCACCATTTTTGTACAGCGTCTGTCGGCACGGTTGCATTTTAACGTCACACCGGTTCCCTATTGCATTGTTATAGCTCCGGTCAACTGTTTGTGTTGGAGCGCTCTCAAACACAACCTGAACGAATAAATGCATGGCTCACTTTCGCTTTGCGATGTAAAATAATAATTCTCGAGTGAAAACCCCGCGAAGGCTTTTGGGAGGGTTACCGCTTAAAGTGCAAGGTTCACCCCTGTAGATGCTTTTTGTTTGAACGTAAGGGGAACATGATATGGCAGCCCCCTATCCGCCCGGGGGACCTGTGGAGTGAATCCAAAATCCATGCGTGTTGTAGCAGGTTGTATAAAGTATCTGAGAAGACCTGTCTCCTCTGATGAGGTCTCACAGGTCCCGACAAAACTTTCTATACATCGAGCCGACCACACGGTGCATTATTTATGAGCCACATCGATCCAAAGGATGCAGCTCAGAGGAGCGGAGGTATGATGCTGGTTACAGGTGTAATAATTAATAACGTACTGCGTTGCATGGCCGACATGCTCATTTGATTTTGGTTGGGCATGCGTGTGCACGTGCATTAAATTGATTGGAGACATGTAAGCTTTTGCGAATATTATTTTGCACTGGGGCAAATAATTTTTTTGCACTGGGGCAAATACATTTTTTCCACACCTATTAAAGTATTTTTGGATTAATTACGTTATTTTTCAGTAGTTTGAAAGAATAGTGGCTCTGCTTTGATACGACTGCCGCGTTGCAACGTTTGTCATTAGATATAAAAAAAACCGGGAGTTCCCATTTCATCCTGCTGTTTATCCAACCCTGTGACCGTCATTGCCTAGGGCTGAAAGAATTTGAAGTCATAATAACATTGTCAGGCTCATGGTTGTTTTTTTTTACATTGCAGGGAAATAAGAGAGAACATGACCCCTCTGCTAATTGTGTCACATTTTGTGGACATGTTCACTTGATTGCAGCTGATAGAAAGCAAGGTATAAGGATGCAATCTCTACATTCAATCAATGTTTTAATGTCAACAAAGCCTTTGCGAATGTCTTTTTTTAATCAAGCCTGGTGATATTACTGACAGTTGCATATGTTAAAATGCATACTTGATTATTTATTTGTTTCCAAGCAAAAGCTGGAGACAAAAATGTTGCATAATTCAACATGTGTAATAAATATAACAGAATGTATCGGTAAACATGGTTCCATTAGGAACCCAAGGTTTCAGTAGTCTTAAGTGCTTCTAAAAATTGTGATGTTCAATGCCTCCCATTTGGCATGTTTGCTTGACATTGCATTTGTTGGAGGAAGCTGGAATTCATGCTGGCAAACAGCTAATACGTTACAAAATGTACCTAAAGGCAGAGTGACCTCGGGCTAATTTGGGGTGTTTCCTAATCTAAGCTCAATTAATGTCCCTCGGTTTAACTGATGCTGCGAATCAACGGTTAATTGTATGTTCGTACAGCGACCGAGCAGCTCACACTTATGAAGCAATTAGTGCATTCTCTTCCCTTATTTACAGGCTCAGCTGATGATAGAGGGCAGCAGATTTCCGGTCCCTCACTATGACCATCAATGTAAATTGAAGTGTTACCAACATGCATGTTTATACTCCAGTTGTGCATTCAGAGTTCAGTAATTGTTCCTTTAAAGCCCGGACACCAATGACTATAAATCAAAGATAGACAAAGATCCCCCGTATAGCCTTGACAGACTGTTGGGGCAAGTGCTGTTAGCGAGCACCTATGAAAGGTGGCACTGCACACGAGGGGGTGGCCAACACCACGCCCGGCCGCCTTTGTCTTCCCAGTGATGATGTTTACACACCACACTAGGTACTCATTCACCGTGACACTACCGCTCCCCACTAATGACTGTATCCACACACACTCAAAATCGCAATAAATTATGTCCTGCACAAAATTTGTAAAAAAATCCAGGATTGAGCTTAGTTGGACTTATGCAGCAAACATTTTAACTCTCATGCGAAGAGCAGGTGTAAAAGTGTTGCCATTTACCACTTGGACCAGAGGTCATTTGAAGGGATCTCAGACGTAGCTCTCTGATCTCCGCTTCAGTGGGACGTTCACGAACACGAAGGGTTTGCACAGCTCTACGGGAGATCACGATGAATTCTTAGCCTCATGACGTGACGTTGATTGCACGATTAGTATACACTTGCCAGGATATGATCATTAAGAGGGGAAAAATACTATTTGCTTCTAATTTATTGGCATATGTTTAAGTATGGTAATAAACTAAATTAGCGTTTTACCAATTCACCCGGAATTAGCCTGGCATCGTTCGAAGCTTAGAAGTTAAGCTGGTTAAAACTGGATAAAGCTTTAATGGGCAACCACCATACCCAGTTTGTGATAGGATTGCAGGGCTACGTGGACATCCACCACGATTTGCACGGTTGACTATGTACGGTGCGAAAGAAGTTCAAGCAGTGCAGTACAATCCATTGTTGTACTGCACTATGTTTCTATGCTCCCATGGCTATGCTCCCTGTTTTCACAAATTCCTACTGAGCAGAGAGTGGAGTGTGGAGGCCCTCATCCAGCAGTGGATTTACACAAGGGCTGTACACGTATTCTAAATAAATTACATTCTGCAAGTCAAGTGTTCTTCACCACTCACCGCTCTGAGCCATTGCTCGTTGGATTTCGTTTAATTGCTAAATCCTGAAAAATGTCTGTATAATGCGAATTATTCCTGTTTCTATGATGATAAGTCCAGAAACATGTTACTTGCATGAATCCGTGTGTCAGCTACAAATATCACAGTGAAAGCAAATTTGCATGCCTTATGAAGGTTTAGCATAGGGCAAATCACAAAATCTTCTTGGGTTCGTTTGCGTTTAGCAATTCCATTGGCAAAACGCTGTCATACCACGGCCCTATTCGCTGGCTCTTGTGAGAAGGAAATTGGCTTGCCATCACATGTTTAAGCCCGATTAGCGGGCACTCACATTGAGTCAGTTGGCGGCTGCTCACTGTTGAAGCGTGCCAACGTGTACACAGTCCTTATAGCAATATTGCTATATACAACGCCGGTAACTCTTAACAATTTCCGAGTGCAACTCCCGTGGTGCGCACGTGAATGTTTGCATATGCGCATACGCTACTCTTTGCACGGCGTAGCATTATGTTGAATTATGAAAAAAAACGTTAATAATATTTATATTTTTTTAAAATACCGCAATTCATGAGGACTCAATTAAAGTGTTCTCGAGGCAAACGTGCACGTGGGGGGGCTGAGAGTGGGGGGGGGGGTGAGCACGTGTTGCAGCACTGTCCTCCAAACCTCAAGTCATCAAGAGCCACAAGCCTCTCAGCAACCTGATACCTGTCTCGCGCCGGCTCACGCATAAAGCATGACGACACTTTAACCTACAACTACCGCAGAAAGCTGCGAGTGTTATCACTCGCCATCGTCTCGGTCGACTTCATTAACACCCGTCGCATCGGCGGGTTCGTGTCGTCGTGGTAGCTTCGTGAACCGGTGGCGCGATTCCCATTTTTTTTGTGTGTGTGTGTGTGCTATCGACGCGGAAACAAAAAAAAGTCTCGACTCGCGGAGCTGTCAAGGGTCTCTCCGTGATTACCGCCTTAATTGCGAGCTTCCCACAAGGGTTTGACGGGGCACTGAAAAAACATGCCATCGCAACTGTGAGTGAGCATCGCCGTAGCGTGCAAGAGCCGTGTATCGCTTGGCTAATATGAGACGAGGAATGCGTGTCATGTGCCTCGAGGTATATTTTGGGTTGAAGATACCAGGAGTCGTTCTTGTCAAACAATTTATCACAGCGGTCTGTAATCGCAGGTTTTCCCCCCCCCCCCTCGTCTTCTTCTTCTTCTGCTGCTGCTTCTTCTTCTGCTGCTTCTCTCGTGCATTTAGGGCACGCATCAGAAGGTCCATTGCTCGCGCTTTGAAGCCATTTCTGGCTGAGAAGTACGAGGAAGAGTTGGCGTGGCATTTTGTGAAACAACATAACCGCCACGAGTCAAACTCGGTTGGGAGTGTTATTGCAGGCGCTCGCGTTGGTGCCGAAGATCATCTTATTGGAAGCGACGCTGTTTACGTTTACTGCTGGGCCTAGATTGTTGTCATGAATTAGATCGCACGTTGCGCTAGCTGAGCGTGAGGAAAGTGCAATAAACGCGGGTTCCTTTTCCTGTGCACCAGAAGCATCGTTTGTCGTCCTTTCCCCGCACCTTCGATTAGCACGGTTGGCTACGTACGGCGCAAAAGAAAGTTCAACACGCATGCGTACGAGGCAATGCTGCTATTTGCAGAGCATGTTTTTTTTCTTCTTTTCAAAATGTAAGTTTTTCAGAACACGGCACATTTCTTTTGACGGCTCGTAGTTTAGGCAGGCATTGTAGTGCCAAATTGAAGAGAACAATGCATTGTCCAACTATTATGGAGAAATAGATCATAATTATTTATCTATTTAAAAGTAAACCAAAACAACCCCGAGGCTTTTGTCCATCTTCTAAGCAATCTGTACAGGAATCACGAACGAGAAAGCGTACTCCCTCCATTTCATGGAATGGTACATTTAAAACTTTTTTTTTTAAGATTTGACAAATCAAAAATATATTGTGTATACGCCAAGCATAATTGAACAACACTCGAAAAAAATATTTAAAAATACAACAAATCTTGACTTAATCAAAATGTTTTAGAGATGAGATCTGAATATTTACAATGACCTTGCGTGAGTCTGATATTGAGGCCCCGACATTTGTGCATGAATCATGTAACAGAATAAATGTTTTGATAATAGACTTGGCTGTATTTTCATTATACATTAATAAGCACGCTTCTTCCACATCAGTGTTAGTGCTCTCATGGAAACGACGGACAAACAATAGCACCTATAATTACTCAGAACGTCATTCTCAGTTCTGGTTGTTCCAAGCTTTTAGGCTGCCAAACACGTGCACATATTGTTACGTGTTTAACAAATGAGTTTGAGGACAAATAAACATATGTACCTTTGCCTTTTCACAGTGCAGCTTATTTGCCAAGACATACACACAGTTTTATGAGCTACTCTGCAAGGCACACTTAATAATTGCAATGCTTGCTCTCCTTTGGCTGAAATTTACAATGAATAAGTTAGGCAATGGTGGCCTTAAGAAGTAAGAGACTAAGAATAGCAGCATTGCTATGCCTTTTTAAAAAAAGCTGATCAAATGGCCACCCAAAGTGTACACAAAGATGGGTTATGCCATTTCCACCTCTCTTGCAAGAACAGTTTCTTTGCCACCTTACACTATTAATATGAAGGGACTCGTGTTGCTGTAGGTTAATCTGCAGTTTAGATTGTCTGTAATAAATGTTTTTGGGTTACATCGCGTGAGTATAAATGTGTCGTACCCATCCATCACCCGACGCAGCCAGTAAGGTTTTCATATAAACAACGCACCATTTAGTTACTACTTCAGCCCACCGGTGTGTTGGAGAGTAAATCTACATTTTGAATACGACGTTTCGCTGGTAATTGCTACAGCATCATGGGGCGATTTGCCAGAACAGTGAAGCAATCCACCTGCTTCCGGTCTTAAATAGAGCAGCAAGACGACGTCATCACTGAACCCATCAGGTGCAGGAATCAGCGAAAGCCTACGTGTTAAACTAAGATTGTCTGGTTTGCTCAAACCAGATTATGATCTATCGAAACGAGTGGTGGTGACCCTATGGATGTATAAACTCCAAGTCAGAATGAAAGAAGAGATAAAAAATCACAAGCAATGTCAGTGTATCGAGATAAGAGAAATGTGAACAAAATATCGAGATGTCGTTGAGATGAGTGAAAAACAGCTGCAGACGAGATAGAAATCAAAGATTTTATTTGGATGTTATTAAAGTTATTTCGTTTTCTATTTCATATTTATTAGGATCTGAATGTGAGGTGTTATTTTGTGAATTTCAATTTTTTTTTTTTAAATCCAGAGTCCACCTTGAGCTCTTCATGGCTCTGAGATTTTGCTCGGTGGTTTTCTTAGGCCTAGCGCCACTATTGCTCGCAATCAAAGTTGTGCCACGATGTTCCCTTGACGAAATTGTGGTACAGTGTCGCGTGTCTTTTGCAATTAACATGTTTCCCTCCCAAACTATCTTCTTTGGTAAACCGGATTAATTGCTAGGACATTTTGGGTGGAATATATTTGAATTACTGTTCTGCCCAATTTATTTTTCACTTTGTTTTTATCCAATTTATGGTATGCATTTTCCACTGTAAATGGTTTGAATTTTATTTAACTATTTTATATTTGACACTTAATTCTCATACGGTGCAATATGAATTGTATTCCTCTCATATTCGCTTCATTAACCCCAGGTCTCCCTTGTGAAAAGGATACTTGAAGAATCTTATTGAACAAAAAAATCTGTGGTTTTGCTCTGTATTTCCGTATTACCCAGAAACAATCTGTAGCTACGCATTGTCACACAATTTACCGTAGATTATTAAAAGTCGTTTTCTGCTCAAACGAGCGTTGAGGCGGTGCTCTATCCTGTGTGCAGCCCTCGGCCACTGGTGGAAATTCCACGTTCCTGTGCTGTCGAGGACTCTCTCCCTAGGACCACTGTTGAATGCCCCCCAAAGTAGTACCTAATTTTACACACTCCAGAGGGATGAGCCGAGTCAACCCCGCTCCGGATTTGAACTATTTATTTTTGGAGCTGCTCACTCAACCACTGTGCCACCTGGTCGGTTAATTATGCATTATTGGCGTCACTTAAAAAACAACAGCCTGCTGTGCGCTTTTAGTCATCCTCCTGGGCTGTGCGAGGGGGTTAAATGGGAGCGTGTGGACTTAACAAGGGAGGCTGACATCGTAGCACGTGCTTATTTTATTGGGATGACCCCGAGTTGTGCGAATGAGGCCTTAATGGCTTTACGGGGCCAGGGAAAGATGCGACCTGCTCTTTCCATCATACACCTATGACAGATGGGGTGAAGAGACGTTGCAGTGGTTAATGCACAGTGGTATGAACCCAGCATCCAGAGTTCAATTCTCAGCCATGGCTGACATCAGTGGTGAGTGATTTCTGAAGCGATCCTCGTCCCCACCTCCTTCATCAACCCACCATGACCAGAGCAGTGACGTATTCTATCAATCAACCACCCCTCACCCAAGGATGACACGCCATGGAGGGGTATTTATCCAGCAGTGGATCGACAAATGGTTGTCATAATCTGTCATGTAGTGATGTGTACTGATATGTATAGCTATATTAAATGTTTTGTGATTAAATGTGCATTGGACACCTACGACTATCTGCCCGTGGATCGTGATGATGATTTTTTAAAATGCAGAAAACCTTAGTAAATAATAGGAATGCTTCACTAAGTAAACCTAATATTAGTCCAAAATCTTTACATTTTCACGAATGAATATTTAACGCATCTGGCGATTAAAAAAAAACCCCACCCACCAAAACCCCACCCCAGCTTTCTGTTAGCATTTTGCCGCACCACAGGAATTTCAACCATTTTAAGTATGAATCATTAGCAACACTGGCCACAAAAGGAAATACAGGTGGTCTCCAGTTTACAACGTCCCATTTACAACGATCCACATTTACGACGTTTATAAAACGCCACTGTGGATCAATTTACGATGCAGGAACTTGATTTACGACGCATCTTCCGGCATTGACTCAAAACATGAAACGAGAGGCAGTCTTGTTTCTGACGTGACTTGGCGTGGAACTTTTGTTATTCACAAGGCTTTTTTTTGCGTATGTTTACCTATAAAACCCTGCCACAATGTGGCTGATAAAAGGTAATAAACACATCGGAAAGTGATGTTTCGACTGTCCGTGGTAAAATAGGATCCGATTTTACGTTCGACACCATTGACGATGGGAGTTTTTCAAAAACGACGCATCGCGTCGTAAAAGCGGGGACCGCCTTTATATTGCTTTCTATATATACCAAACGGCTGCTTCATTAACTATTAAAACATTTCATGGCCACCCACAGTTTGCCCAGCCACCTGTACCCTATGAAACTGTACCTTGATATATACATAGCGAGAAGATTTTGCCCAGCCCTCATTCTTTACGCACTGCTGCTGCTGTGCTGTGCCCCCTGAAACTGGGGCATTCTTCTCGGCGAAGCTGCAAAAGTTCGTCCCGCGTGCTGTTCTGCTCTTGAGCTTCGCTGGCTCGCGTCCAGCAGTCGTGTCACCGAATCACTTATCGCTTGCGCGATGACGGACGGGTTTCTAAATATTGCAAGGTGCCGAAGAAGTGCTGCGCGCAGGCAAGCCCGATGAATTTGCCGATTCGTGGGAGAGAAAAAAATGCAACCTGTGTGACAATACAGTGTGGGTCTGGGGGTTGCCACCTCTGATGTTACGCAAAACAAAACCAGGGGGCATGTCATGGGAAGAAGACGACCTCGCGATATCCGAAGAATGGAGGGCCACGTGTGCTTGTCTTTGGCCATGTCAACCTTGACTTGAAGCAGGAATCCATATTCTTTGGGTCTTTCGGTAAAGTAACTTAGATAGAATAAAATAAAAATGAAAATAAAGTAAATAAAAAATATTCACTTTATTTTTATTATTTTATTGTTCTATCTACGTGACTTTACCCGTAAGACCCGAATAATATTTGGTCATGTATTATTACGTGACCGACACAACAACAACTGCAATGAGAGGACATGATGCGTTAAAAAACCAGGATGGTTGGGCGATCAGAGCGTAGTCTCCCCTTCCACGAACAGGTTTCATGTCGTTCTAGAGCAGATAGATGCTGCTGAGCCGAAGTGCCCTCTTGAGCCCCACGTGTCTGTGTGCCCCACAGCCCATCCCCCCTTTGGTGATGCTTCTCACGAGTAATCGACGTTCACTTGAACCCCGTCTGTTACTCGGGTCGGTCGGCATGGGCCCCGTGTCAGTGCAGCGTCTTTCCTGGGCCAGGCACAGCAGCAGCATACGTCTGCAGCACGAACACTTTGCAAGTACTGTACTTTTGATTTAAAGCTTTCGTGACTGCAGTAATTCATATTCTTAGTTTTTTCGGTAAAGTCACGTTGAAGAGAAACAACAAAATAACAACAAAATAACAATGATGACCGTTTGAGTTATGGTCGAAACGTCGTGAGAATTTTTTATTGTTTTATATATATTTTGTTATTTTGTTGTTTCTCTTCAACGTGACTTTACCGAAAAAACTAAGAATATGAAGTACTGTACTGTTGTACGCTTGAGATGCCCGATATGGAGGACTAGAAGGTGGGCCAGTAGAGAACGCGATATAAAGCGGGTTGATAAACCTACCTGTCAGCTTTTTATCATGTACATTTAACAATGCTGTACGTGGAATTTGAGTAACATACTCAGACTGCGATTCATAATTTGTTTCTATTGGGTTAGGTCGTGGTTTATAAATGTGTGCCGTAAACCCTCCGCCACCTGACGCGCCCAATTCAGAAAAGTGTAACGCGGATGAAAACGTGCCAAATGTATTTCTCTCCAGCAATGCAGCAGTCGTGCCGAAGCAGTCATACATTCAGCACGCTTCATTCACGGGGAGAGTCGTGTTCATTTGCCGCGCTGGGTGGAGGAGCGTTTAACGAAACACAGTTTTACACGATGGTCTGACCCAAAAGAAAAAAAATATGAATCATAATATTGGTCGTGAAAGCCTACGTGTAAAATAATCAACTCAAACTGTGTATAGTATTCCCTCGCTATTTGCGAGCAAACCGTTCCGGAAATGCTCGAAAATAGAAATTGTTGCCGCTAATGATATATCTTGTTAGTTAATTTCCTTAAATAAATACACAGGCTATTAAATATATAAACGTGTTCGTAATCGTATCACGTTATCTCTCATCACGTTATCTCTCATCACGTTATCTCTCATCACGTTATCTCTCATCACGTTATCTCTCATCACGTTATCTCTCATCACGTTATCTCTCATCACGTTATCTCTCATCACGTTATCTCTCATCACGTTATCTCTCATCACGTTATCTCTCATCACGTTATCTCTCATCACGTTATCTCTCATCACGTTATCTCTCATCACGTTATCTCTCATCACGTTATCTCTCATCACGTTATCTCTCATCACGTTATCTCTCATCACGTTATCTCTCATCACGTTATCTCTCATCACGTTATCTCTCATCACGTTATCTCTCATCACGTTATCTCTCATCACGTTATCTCTCATCACGTTATCTCTCATCACGTTATCTCTCATCACGTTATCTCTCATCACGTTATCTCTCATCACGTTATCTCTCATCACGTTATCTCTCATCACGTTATCTCTCATCACGTTATCTCTCATCACGTTATCTCTCATCACGTTATCTCTCATCACGTTATCTCTCATCACGTTATCTCTCATCACGTTATCTCTCATCACGTTATCTCTCATCGCTTTCTTTGTTTCCATGCAGTCGCGTCGGATTCCAGATGCGGTTCGCGGACAGCCAAAATCGCAGATGGCAAGTTAGTGAATTACGAGGCAATGTTCGCTATATGTGTCAAGCAATCCAGTGCAGAGCACTATTGAATACAATTTTAAAATTAGTCAGGCATTGCTGCATAAAGGGCTATCACAACTCTTGCTATTGCAGCATTTCACGTCAATTTTCCAGCATGATTTTAGTTTGCACTGTGAAAGCGTTTTCATTTATTCAACACAGTAAATGTTTTGATTTAAAGCTTTCGTGACTGCAGTAATTCATATTCTTAGCTCTTTCGGTAAAGTCACGTTGAAGGGAAACAATAAAATAAATATAAAACAATAAAAATTCTCACGACGTTTCGACCATAACACAAACGGTCGTCACCATGACGAAAGCATATGAATATACAGTAAATGTTGTAACGTTGCTTTGTATAAACATAAAGCAAAGCAGTAATTGGATACATAGCATTGTTATTAAGCCTTCACACGCTGCCAGGATTTCCACGGCTGTAAGGACCTTGGTCCTATTTACTGTTTGTGGAATCATTCTGTCGAAAACATGATTACATGAAGACAAACGACAGTGCCCTTGACTGATACAGGTGTTACCTACTGTGAGCCCTACATACATTCATATCAACTTTGTACTTTTTTGTAAATAGTAATTTATCAGTTGTGTTTTTATTCCTAACGCACGTAAACCACGAGGACCACGTAGATACCCACATAAGAGACCCATCGACTCACGTAGATAACTGTAGACTTACATTATAAGGTCGGCACAGCACACGAGGGGTTGGGTGGCCAACACCACGCCCGGCCGCCTTTGTCTCTCTTAGTGGCAATGTTTACACACTTCACCAGGTACTAATTTGAGACTGAGTAGCCCTAGAGGAGGCCCAGGACCGGTTCTTAATAATCGTCACACTGGAGTTGGTGTCTGTGAGCAGGAATGAAACTCGGGACCGCCGGGTTCATAGCGCAGCGCGCTAACCGCCACACTTGCTGCTCGCCACTAGAGAAAAAACAAACACACACACAACACTCAAAATAGTTGGCGTATAGTTTCTCGCGGACGAAATGAAGGACTCTGCGCTGCTAACCGAGCACCGTAAAGCGGTTGTCGAAAAGCCTACTTCAAGCTCATCGCCTGACAGTTCGCGCGTTGCAAAGCAGGCTACCGAAATAGATGTGTATGGGCCAAACTGCAGACTCGCATTCCGTTTGAGCAAGCGTTGTTGCGCGGCGAGGAATGTGGGACTCACAATTCTCTTGCGATGCGACTTGTTGCCTGCGAGGCATTCTCCGGGCTTGCCAGCGACACGTTTGCAGGTCGTGAATTGTTTGGTGAAGTCAGTGGAGCCGCGAGGTGCCCTCGGGTTAACGCAGAATCCTACAGAATCCAACGGTTAAGAATAATGTATTTTTTTTCTGGTGGACGTGGACGTTTTAGTCGATACCTGTTAGAGTAACGAGTTGAAATTTTTCATAGTACCGGAGTAATTTTTTTACGGTAGAAACTCATCTTGAAAATACCGTGATGTACGGTTTAACGTTGTGGATGCCATTATCCACGATGTCATCCGCAAACGTACTCCGCTTACCCTGCACAAGACAAGAAAGCAGATTTAAAAATATAATCTTATTCACGAAAAAATATGCAGATTGCATAATTTATCAATAAGTTTACAAAGTATATCCTGGGGAAGAGGGAAAGTCAATACACACGATAAGCTGTGGTTAATTGGATACATTTTTCACGTGACTCCTGTTATCCATCAAAAATTGCAGATGATAGGAAGATATTCTGCCAAACAGGATGGTGATAAGAGCAGATAATCACGAATTATAGGAGAAATAGGATGCAAATACAAGTGTAGTGAGCGACTTCTGAGACACGTCGACTAGAAGGCTTCTTATTTATTAAGAGCACACTGGGCGATACATTGTGTAACGCAGCTACACATAGGCGATCCTAACACGTAGCCCCATCTCCGGCTTCGCTACGCAAGCTGTTCGACCAGCGCAGCGACGGAGAGAGTCTTCAGAAGATCAGCCACGTGGTCGGAGACGAAGAGATGACGACAAGCAGCGACGCAGCCGAGACCCAGGACCCGTTACAGCCACGAACCTCTGGTTCGGTGCCCTTTATATCTGTCCCAGTGTGGCCAAGCTCCACTTCTGGCCACGCCCCCTTTCCAGAACCTTCGAGCCGGTTCCCGGCACTTCTCGACTGACTCCGCCTTTCACCTTTATCCCGGACACGCCCCCCTTATAATAAGGCATTACGTAATGCAGCTACGACCCTAATTACCACTCCCGGCCGACAGGTGTCACCCTGTCATTACACAAGTAATAGGAATAATGGTTAAATGGGTCCGAGATAGCCCTAGTTATACTGTATATATTGTATCGTAGCAATGAATGGGGGTGAAAAAACATCAACACATTATTTCTGATATATTCCTGCAAACGATGGCAATATATTCAGGAGCTAAATACCAATGCCGAGGTCTGCTAGCCACGAGAGGGCTTCAGGAGGGAGTTCGTGGAGTTTTGCTGTTCCACCATTGAAGGAGTGCAGACTGCAGTGGTTTATCGTGGTCCATAGTTTGGGTTGCTTGGCTACAGTCACCCGACTGTGGCTTGTGTCTTCAATTTTCCATTCATGAAGGAGATGTTGTACATCGGACTGTTGATGGTCTGATGCATTTAAGCTAGGGCATGTAATGTTTTAAACTCTGGTTATATGATTTGAAGTTACTGAATATTTTATGTGCTCAGAATGAATACTAAGAGATACTCCTCGCGTGTAAGCTGTTCCATTAAAGGAGACATTCTGAGCTGATATTTGGATATGCAGCATCAGCTATGAAACAAGCGGCCACTGTACATTTTCGGAATTTTCCACGTGAGCACACTGCACTCAAAATTAACAGAGGCGGGTTCACCTTTGTACACATTGCACACTGGTGGCTGTAGTAGCTGTACGATGCCATCTAGTGGATAGATAATAATTTCAGAGGCGTTTTTTTCCATTTCGAGAAATAGAGTTTTACTTCAGAAAAAAGCAACGCTATTTCGAAATGACGAGGGCTTAATATTTGTGGTGGTGTAAAGCCACGTAGAAAATATGACAATGCACCATCAAGAGGCGTTGTTGTTTCTGTTCTGATTTTTGCATAAATTTGAAATGTATACAATCATTAATATTGAGTTGAACACGTGCAGTCATTGCAATTTATTACCATAAATGTTCATGCGATGTCAGTTGAATATACATATCGTAGTCAATTTATTAACTACACATTTCCTAGCATCACAAATAACACAATATTTTACTATAATGTTTAGCTGTTGGCAGCTCTACAGAATTCCTCTGCAATTTCAAACTACTTTTTGCAAAAAAAAACATTTTATTTTTTCACGATAATTTTCACTCTGAATTTGTTTTATTTTCTTTAAACGCATGTTGCTTTGTTACCCCCATTTTAAGTGCTTTCCACCACAGAGAGTATTGAGTGCCTAGAAATGTGTTCCAATTAGCCACTATCCACTATAGGAGGAAGGACTCACGGTTGGTTTCCTTCTGTCCATTGTGGCTGAGATCAATGTTTTTTTTTTTGTCATCGTTACAGCTGGCATATATATTTTACCGTTTTTAGATCATTTTGATCCAATTGCATTTCTTTGGAGGGGACTCAGTGGAACTACAAAATGAGGTTTGGCTTTTAAATCTGGGAGATAGGCAACACCTTTTAAAGCATGATTTCCACCACGGAGATGATATTGCAAATGGCTGTATACAGTGAGTGACTTGTAATACATTTAGATTTGCAATTTGCTCCTGCTGCAACACATTCTCTCCTCCAATTATCAAGCCACCCTTGTCCACTCGTCATTCTGGCGGTGTAGAAATTCAAAGAGTTTTCTATAAATATGCGCCATAAGAGGTTAGGTTAATAGCATAGAGAAGACGTGGCCAGGACGTTGATCGTGGAAGAGATGAACTGGAGAAGTGTCCAACAATTTGTATCACATGATCATCACCAGCCATGATCTACCGCTGGATGAATGCCTTTTCAAGCCATTGCAATCCCTTAGTTCAGTGGTTCTTAACCTTTAATGCAGCCTTGAACTCCTTTGTTTCTCAATCGTTTAAACATGTATAATGTTAATATATCCATAGGGTTTGATGAAACAAAGTAGTTGTGCTTACATGCCAGTGCTTAATTTGTGTTTCGATTATTCACCTTCTAAAAAAAAAATCTGGCCGTGTCTCGGACCCCCAGAAAGGGCATCTCGCACCCCCAAGTGGCACGTCGACCCCAGGTTAAGAACCACTGTCTTAGTTTCTCGCGATTCCACAGCACATTGAGTTTCTCGCTCGACGAGCCGATTTCACTGCTCAATCTCCCCCGGTGATTGTGCCCTTGGTCGTGGTCTCTGTTGTTAATCTCAACCAACTGGCATCCACGACACTGTCCATAATGAAGATGCAACTATACACAGACGGGTCTGCAGCGCTTCCGTCAGCAGTGGCCACGACCTAGAAACTGCGGGGACTGTTGTGGCCGAAACGTCGTGAGAATATTATTGTGTTATTTTATTTTATCAATTTATTATTTTATTCTCATTCTACGTGACTTTACCGAAAGAACCAAAGAAGATGAATCCTTGCAGTCACGAAAGCTTTAAATCGAAAAATAGAGGTTATCATTATTATAATTACCTTCACTGTCAGAGCCCAATCCCGTGCCCATCAGGCCGACCAATAATGCTTCACAGTTGACGCGCGTCTTTTAGAAACCTGGAGGCATTTTTCTGGACAAGGGGGGTGGGCGGGGGGGTGGAATCCTCCTTCGGTGAGTTGCTTTTACGTCCACCCACGCCGATGCTAAACCGCGCTTGTGTGTCGCAGGTACGACTACCAGGAGATGCTACACAACTCCACGTTCTGCCTGGTGCCCCGCGGCCGACGCTTGGGCTCCTTTCGTTTCCTCGAGGCACTGCAGGTAGAAACCCGCCTGCGCGTGCCCCCTGAGGCTTTCTCTCTCTCGTCCGACAGGTTTCCATGTTTAACACCCGTTGTGTTGTTCAGCGTGATGTCCGACGTTTCGCCCCCCCGCCCCCGAGACACGCGCCCAGGGAAGGGTTCCGCAAGGTTGGCGAAGGTCCGGGCTCGTGGAGGCAAACGTCAGAACGCGGTGGCCGGAGAGTTGCCATGCAGACCCTTCCGTTAAAGGATTCGATTTGAAAGCAGACCGATCGAGTACATTTAATTATTATTGTCAAACTTGTTTGCCGAGGAAAGCCTCCCTGTGTCTCAGGACATAGTCAGGAGGGTCCTGCAAAGCGTCACAGTACGGGGCAATGTTGAGCTCTGCAATACAATGTGATTGATTTGCAGGGAATTTTTCAGCATTCGGATGTTTGGCCAATTACCAGTTGCATTGTATGGTGTTTTTTTCTTGCTATGGAAGGAAAGCAGAAACTCGCGCAGAACAGGGGAAGGGGATATGCAACACTCCACACACACACAAAGGTGTCTGTGATTGGAATCTAAACGGGGCCCTTCTAGCTGTCAGGCACGCATTATGACTGTGCCACCCTGCCACCCTTATTGTAATATAAACAGGCTTGGCATTTCCGCTCGGGAATTTTAATAGACTTTTTTTTCTTCCAATTGGCACTTATTGTTATTACTTATACAGCACTTTGTCAATGCAACTCTTGATTAATGCCTCGCCGTGCCATGTCGGTCGTAGGGGATTGTTTCACCATCCTTCATCACGCTGATAAGTGTGGGTTGGTTAAGTGTGGTGTGGGGCCTGGTTCAGATGCCACTCGCCACTGATGTTATCCGTGACCAGGAATTCAACTCAGATCGTCAGACTCATAGCGAGGTGTTCTAACCACTGCACCACTGCTCCGCTCCCAGTGCACACATCAATTTTCATGCAACTATATAACCATAACTCTAGGTAAGTGAGCCGTTTTCCCAGTCCAAAAATGTTTTAACAGGTACATTTACATATAAAAAAATACATATTTCTTTGCTGGCCATGCCCACTGCCGTGTTAGTTTCGAAAACCTAGCCATGCCAAAAATAGGCTGGTCCAGCACTGATTGCATTTCTGCACTTAGCGGAGAGAAAATGTATGAAAGAAATCTTAAATACACAAAAAAATACAAAAAAAAAATTCACAGTTTTTTTACAGTGTTTCAATGGACTGGTAAATAAAAGCAATTTGGCATGGAAGAGAGGCTTTGTACATTGTGGGAGTTCCTGGGCAAAAGCACACGCATTCTTTTTTAGAACTAGCAAGCACATAACTGCGAAATAGAGCCCTACCATGTAGTTATTTTACCATATTGTAACATCAGTCTTTTATTTTTCAGTTTGCAAAGAATGTTTGAAATGTACTTTCATTAATCATCCCATTTAATAACCTTGTAAATTATTTGTGTTCCGATTTTAATGCGATTATTATCTACAGTAACACTGCCAATTGTGAGTTGTTTAGTGTTTCTCGTGATTAATTCCTGTGACTTCCTTACTTAACATGGCATCAAATGTGACCTAATAAAGCGGGTGCCTAAAGCTTAATATGGATATGTCTTGTTCTATATAAACCCCCCCACCCCCCAATGCGTATTGATTAATTCACTTCTTACTGTCAAAATAATTTTTTAATCTGTAACTTAATTAGGTCAATTTTAATTGCGATTGCTTTCACCTGCGTTAAAACATTCCAGTAATTAAAACCTGCTGAGGATTAATACAAACTTAAATTAGAAACACATCAACAAGTAATGAATGTCAATGTTTTACACCCTCATTTAGGAATGAAACTTTTATATGTTTTAATTTGTTTTATCCCATATGCTATAGATATACCTTTGAAAAAAAAGTGCAGTCTGCTCGGCAAAAAAAATGAACAAGTCAACACAGTTTAACACGAGCCTCATTGTCACAAGCCAAGATATGCAGATGAGATTAAAATATTATTTTATCAGGCATGCATATCAATACGCCACATCATGCATATTTTATTAAAACATTGCCTTTGTTTAATCAATACCGTTATTGTTGTATTGCTTATTTACACATTTTTGTTTGTTACGAACAGCAATTACATCATTGCAAGTTTACTTGGGACAAGTCTCGTGTATTCATCGTGTTTTCCTGCAAATGACATTTTTTTAGGGTGCCTTAAGTGGCATAATAATGTGTTAGTACAATGTGCAGGATGCAAGCACGTGGCACGTGTAATTCAATGCAGAATATTTGCAGCAAGGGATTTTTTTTGTTTTACCCAGAATAACTGGCATTAGAGTTGTCCAGGGCTAAAGCAGTGCAGCATGCAAGCTTTCCTTGCTTCCTTCCAAGGCTGGCTCTAGCTTCAGTTATGACACCCTCCATTGCCTCTCTCTCTCTTGCCCCTTGAACAATACTTGCCTCTGTGCTCGGGGTCACCAAATGCCAAGCCCAGACATGACGTCAGTGCGTTGGGGTATGGAATCACAAAGCACATCGTCGGCCTTCAGAAGTGACACAAAACCCTGCTGCCTCCGAGCACTTGTGGACGTTCTGTATTCCGCAACTCTCCATGTGCCCAGAAATCTGTTTGGAGCCAAATCCGATGCCAGCGTGACCACCTTGAATAATTCTGTGCTTGCATTTTTTTAAAATCACGGTCTTCATGTTGCCAAACACCTGCGCTTCTAGCCCTCGTTGTTGGTTTTGGTTCTCGGACGCACATACATTAATTGTTATTTGAAAGGCAATTTGGCCAATTCATTTCAGACCACATTTCACCACGCATTAAAAAAAAAATTGACCTCACGCTTTTGTTTTGTTTTCACTCATTGATTTTTTTCCTCCTCCCCCACAGGTTTATTAATTTTTCAAGCAAATTGTGCAATCATTTTTTTTGTGTTTCTCCAACGGTCTCAATTGGCTTTTACCTATGTACCAGTAGAGTAACGTGGACGGTGTAATGGTTACCGCACAGGATTTGTAAATCCAGAGGTCACCGGTTCCATTCCATATCTCGGCATGGCAGTTGAAGCGATGAGCAAGGTTCTTAAAAACTCCTGCGCCTCTGTCCACCCAGCAGTGCGAATGAGTGCATTCTACAATGACTCGATAGGAAGTTCACGTGTGGTGGAGGTGGAGTGTCGGTACTCACTCCTGTTTCAAGATGTCTGGCCAGCGTGGGAGAGAAGGCCAAATATACCCTCGTGGAGGCCATGCCGGTACCATAAACCAAAATAAACAATGAAACAATTCCTCTCGACCCATGCTTTCCGAACCCCAATCTACTTCCCGCTGGGCAGCTTTGCGTTTCCGCATTTGGTGGCTAGGAGATGTTAACTACCTTGCCTGGTATACAGGAGGTCGTGGGTTTGATCCTGACCCTGAAGCCTGCAGTATATTTGGAGTTTGCATGTACTCCCTGTGGTCTTTTTTTTTTCTCTGGGTCCTCTAGTTTTTTTTTACCTTCACGTAAAAAAGAACATCTGCTGAGAGTATTTGGCTACTATAAATATCCACATGATAAGCCACTTTGCTGAGTTATCATTTGTGGCCAGGTCGCTTCTGAAAAAGAGCCACATAGCTCAGTGGGCCTTACCTGGTAAAATACAAAAAAAAAGGTAGAAAACAAAATCCAGCCTTTTCTTCCTTAACCACGGGCACGATGATTTATTCTCTTCTGTGTCAGGCCGCATGTGTTCCAGTGCTCCTTAGCAATGGCTGGGAGCTTCCCTTCTCCGAGGTGATCGACTGGAGCAAGTCCGTCATTCGCGGGGAGGAGAGGCTGCTTCTTCAAGTATGCTTGCGAGCGCACGTGAACGAGCGGCATAACTTTCCACCACTTTTCCGCTTGACCGCTCCCAAGAGCATTCTGGCCACAGCTTGTAACCCTGCAGATTAATGAGGCACCGCCACAGGCTTAAGGCAGGACTTTGATTCCGACAGGCTGGGGAAAGCTATTATTAAATGATTGGTGTTTGAAAGAGGAAGCAGTTCACTGATCCAGTAATTTGCAGTTCTGTCTGATGTGTTCTTTGTTCTTTGTGATGCAATGATAAATCAGTATTTTTTTCATTTTGTGAAATAAAATGCATGAACAAAAAAACATGGGATTGTTCACCAAAGCGTACATGCAACTGCATATCTCTTTCATATAGCCTGATCCATCCTCCCTTAAGAGACCTGGAACATAGATGTGGGCAGTTTCATTTTATATGAGGTCACTTCATGAAAAAGAAATGCCTGTTAAGTTTACTTCTGCTGCAGAAAAGAGTGCAACATTAGGCAGAGTGCACGCGTGTAACCCACGTGACTCAAAGCAACACAATGTATGAATGCAGCAGCAACAAAAAAATAATCAAACACACACAAATAAACAAAGATCTCTCATATAGCCTACATAGATTTTTTTTGCAAATGCTGTTAGAAACCACCTATTAAGGCATATCTAGCACCATGCAGAGCCACGTTTGTCTCCCCATTAAAGTTTCTACATCATAAAGGTTCTACATCATACCAGCTACTCAATTAAGGCTGGATCGTCTTGGGGAAGACCCAAGACTGGTTCACATATCGCTCGCCACTCACGTCAGCCCTGACCCGGAATCAAATTGCGGTCGCCGTGTTCACAGTGCGACCTGCTAACCATTCTCTATCACTCTTTTCCACCCCGCAAAGTCCCGGCCATACACACACGCGCACACACGTATATTTTCCCCCAAAAATATAGCCCCAGAAAAATATCAAAGGTATACACAGAAGGTGAGGTCATGTCTAAGTGCACCCATTGTACGTTGGCACGAGTGGCGTTGATTTCGTCAAGCGCCTGGGGTTCGCGGCTCGCGTGAAAACGCGGATGGGCCACGGCACGCCGTCCTCTCGTTGTGGCCACAGAGGACACGTGGGCAAGTGCGGCCTGTGCATCACTGAACCAGGAATGGGGGAGGAGGGCCCTCCTCCCCCACATTTTATTCCGATACAGCTGATCGCAGACTTATCGTGGGTCAAAAAAGCACGACGATCCTATCTGCTGGATCATCCTCACCAAACGGATCTCCCAGGAGGATCTGCCGGCTAGGATTTGCCAGACTCGGTGGCTCCTAGGCCTCGAGGCAGCCACAATATGGCAGGAGGGCCTGTAAGCTCGTGTAATCCGTCGAAGTAAATTGGATCCAATGCCAAGCACTGCCTTAAGTGCACTGGTGGCAGAAGGCAATCGAGACCTCCTGAGGCCAAGTGTGGCCTTAGAAATGGTGATTAACCACTCCACGTTTTTACATTTTAAACAAATCCAGTGTGCTGCATTCAAATGAAGTGGGTTTTGGCACGTTGCGCTATCATTTGAAATGGGACACTTTTAATGGAATGTGTGTTTTGGTATTGTTCGGGTGGTGCACAATCCTGTGGAATTATCACGAACACTCTTCCATTGCACACATGTGGCCCTCAATGAACGTGCGTGTCAAACATTTAAGCTGGAGTTTTTGTGAGTGCAACATGGAGAAATCCTATCCATATCAGCGCCAATGACGTCATTGGCGGACACCACAACTTGTGTACAACCACGGAGGTTTTTTTTGTGTGGTTCCTGCTGCAATGCTGTCCGGTGTGTGTGTGTGTTTGTTTGTTTTTGGGTTCCGCACTGCGTGTTGTTCGGCACGATGTCCGACGTCGCGCCCCACGTGCTGGTAAATGGAAGCCCCCAGTGCGTGGGGCAACACGTCGGATATCGCGGGCACAGCTCGAAAACACATCGCAGAGATGCACAGCTGCACGTAGCCGTGTAACGTACACCGATTGCTCTAATTAACTGAATCACATACAACATTTACACGGCGTGGTGCCAAGCGCACATCATTTATGATTAAAACATCTGTTTGTCCTAAAATCCCCTTCCCTACCTAGATCCCGTCGGTCGTTAGATCAATTGACCATGACAAGATTTTGGCGCTCAGGCAGCAAACCCAGATGCTGTGGGAGGCTTACTTCTCTTCCGTTGAGAGGATAGTGCAGACCACACTTGAGGTAAGACCGATGAAGCGCACTGCCGCATTTACCCACCTGCTCTCTGAAGTTGCAAAAATGAGAGCGTCTCCATTGTTAAGAGAAATCGACTTGAAAAGGATGAAAACATATGACAGGATATCATTATTTGCCACCAGCCAAAGGCGTTTTTGCATTGACTTGTAGTTCGTTAAATATGAACCGCTTTAACTGTGCGACACATGCTCTATATTTGGTTGATTGTGGCTTAAAATAATTTTATACGTTAAACTTGAATACATTTTCGCTTTGTAGCTCAAGTTACACGCCTGTGAAATAATAGTTTATTGCGTTGAAATGACGGATACGGTAATTTAACGAATACAAATTATGAAACTAGTATTGTTATAAATGACTAGCAGTGACGCTGGGCTTAAAATATTGAATCGTGCAGTTCCTCGGGCAAGTTGTACATCATGTGGTGTGGTCCGGCGCAGAAAATAGCAAGTTTATCATTCTGCACAGCCCTTTTCATGATGAACGTTTTACAATGCCACTTGCAAAAAAATGTATTTGCAGATAATTCAAGACCGGATATTTTCACACATAGCCAGAAATAAAATGTTGTGGAACCAATCGCCTGGTGGACTATACGCCCTGCCACAGTATTCCACGGACTGCGCTGATTTCCCGTTTTATTATGCCACTTTGGGTAAGTGTTGTGCAACTTTAAGGTCTCCTTAATTAATTCCGACCGTAAATGAAAGCAGTTAAAAATGCAGAAAGTAAACCAGATTTTATTTCCTGTTCCTCAGCAGACAGCAAAAAAAATCACAAAATGGCAGTGATTTGCACAAGTGTTTCAGGAAATATATCTCCACAGTAACATTCGAGGCAGCAGTCAAGGTTATACGATCAGTTTTCAATGCGTGCGTGTGTTACTGAACGTGCCCATAAGGTGTTTCGTTTTTGTGCAGAGAGAAACCGCTACATTTATTGCCTGCTGATGTGCGTAATTCATCACAAATATACATTTTTAGGATACTTTCAATATCCGTCATAAAAAAATTATTGGTCAAGAATATCACGATAACGATATTTGTTTAAATAGCAAAAAATATCACGATGAGATTGATATTTGTAAAACAAAAACAAGCATTGGTTAGGTACCTTCCTTTTAGAAGTCTTCAATGTCGAGCAGGGATGCATGAGGATGTACCAACCAAATTTAAGGACCCTCATTGAGACAGGTGCCGGTTAGCACGTTTGGCTATGTATGGTGCGAAATAAGTCCATCATACATACAAGCAGTGTGTATGTATGCATTTGGAAGTTATTTCGCACCGCACGTAGCCAACCATGCCCATCGGAGGTGTGGGGGAAAGGACAACAAACTAAACACAAAAATCAGTTCAAATGAAATTCGTTTTCAATCCAGATTTAAAAGTGCACAGCTCCAGTGGCTTCCTAATCTAAGAAAGAAACGTCACCATTTCAGGCATTTAGCGGCAGATTGAGTTCCATTGCACGTAACAGCAGAGGCTGAAGAGGGGGCAAGGTTTTTCTGCTTGCGGGGTTTTTATTTTGGAGGGTGGGGGTGAAGGGAAGGCTCTTTCAAATATTTGCTTACTTTGGCACTTTTTGGCCGGATTCCTACAATCCCACAGCCGCGAGGCATGATCTTGTCACAATGTCAAACGGAGTTCGGTCTGTCGATTTAGCACCAGAGTTTACGCACTTCCACTGAATCGCAAGTTGGTGCCTCCGAAATAAATGACGAGTCTGGTTGGCAGCGTGGCTAGCACTGACATGCACCGTGTCAAGGAAATGATTTCAGATGTGTGCAGTCACTTATGGATATTTCTATTTAGGTTCATAAGCTACCCGGGGAATGTTTGTGAGGTTTTTCTTTTTGAGTGGACAGTGAGTTTTAAAATGTTCGACGTTAACAGAGTTTTGGACGAGCATGTGGTGATTACGATGCTGATAAAAAAAAAACAATAATAATAATCGAGATGTTGATGATGTTTTTTTATTTATTTTTTCAGGGATCAAGCCTCTGGAACAGTTCACAGCCGTTATTTATGTAGTTTCCCCACTAATCTCTCAGTCCCAGCCTATCATCAAACTCATACTCGCTGTTGCAAAATCCAAGTACTGTTCACAAGTAAGTCTGATTATACAATAATCTGTGGAATGTGGCCAGGAACAAGCCATATACAGTATACATAAATATAATTTCCATATAACGTGTTACTTTAATATTAATGATTGTATTAACATTATCACCGTATAAGTACTGCCCTTTTGTCAATACACTGCTGGATAAGGGCCTCTCCATGCAACGCAGATGGATGGAGTTTCTTTAAATATATTTTACTCAGATGGTCATAGCCGGTTGGTGTAGGTGGAGAGCATAGACGTGGGAGCATAGGACCGTGCAGCAATCTCGATTTTTCTGCACTACCCTCTGCTGCCAACACTGGTATCCCACAGCAGCCTATAACACCTATTTTATTCAATGCCAATGGTCACCCATCGAAACACAATCCAGGCTCAAGCCTCCTTAGCTTCCGAGCTATAATGGTGTCGGGCACATTCCGTGTGATTTTTTTCCCACGATAAATGTTGATTCATATACAATGAATATGTGAGTACAACTCAGGAATGTTGCAAACTTGGGGTGCGTGAGAGTTGGCTGAGAAAATAAAATGTTTGCTCCGATTATGCCTTAATTGTCCTATGATATATAAATATGGATAACTTCAAATGAGCCGCCAAGTGCGAGTGAATAGCTGAAAGGAAATGAAATAAGAACAACCGTAACATTGTTTTTGGGAATGATAATTACGACTAAAAATAGTCCCGCGTACATCTAAACAGCAATCACTTGCAAAAAAAAGTGAAGTCTTCACATTTTAAAGACGCGCATTAAAAAAAAATGTCCTTATAATTGATCATATTAATGTAAAATATACTTTAAAGCATATTTCACTTGGGGCGGAGTGGGGGGAAGAAGAGTGGCACAGTGGTGACACTTGTGCCTGTCAGCAAGAAGGTCCTGGGTTCGATTCCTAACTCGATCGCCTATCTGTTCAGAGTTTGTATGTTCTCCCCCTTTTCTGTGTGGGTTTCCTCCGGGTTTTCCAATTTTCTCCCACAACTAAAACACACACACACACACTGTGTAACTGTCATTGGCCAAACATCCCAATGCTGAAAAATCACGCAAAATGACTCAACAAAAACTAAAACTAAACTTTTTTTTTTACAAACGAAACTAAACATTTATTTATTTTACCAGATAAGATCCACTGAGCTCTATAGCTTTTTTTCAGAAGTGACCCGACCACAAATGACAGCTCAACGAAGTGGATTTTCACGCGGAAATGTACAGCAGCCAAATACCCTAAACACACGTTTCTAAATGTGGAGGGAAAAAACCGGAGGACCTGGAGAAAAATCCACGTGACCACGAGGAGAACACGCAAACTCCAAATATACAGGTGCCAGGGTCCGGATTGAAGCCACGACCTCATGTATATCAGGCGAGGTGGTTAACATCTCGCCACTGTGTTTCCCCACGGATTACATTTTGCAACATCGGCCCCCTGCCCCCCCCCCCTCCCCAATTGTGTAAACTTGACAGGACCCTCCCGAAAGAGAGCGATGAGACTCTACGAGGCTTTTCCTGGCTAACCTAACGTAGTAAATGATGTCTCCCCAATGTCATTCCTTTTTGTCCTCAGATTGTGATTCTGTGGAACTGTGACAAGCCCATGCCAGCAAGAAACAAGTTGCCAGACACCGCAGTGCCTCTAATAATGATTGAGGGAGAGAACAAGGTGAGGGCTCCATCGCAAAGGATGAGGATCTAACGCTCGTGACAGGAGCGGACTGCTTTGTCCGGCGGTACAATGGGGTGCCACTGTTAAGGGTGCCCTGACGGTGGGGTTATTGAACGTGACAGTCGGTAAACGTAAAGGACCGGTGGCACGAGACTAATAACGTCTAAACAGCACTCGGGGCCAGGTTGTGCTCACCGAGGCAAAGGTGATGTAATCTTGTGAATGTGTTGCGCCGGAATAGGATGAGTGATAGGGGCAATTTTTTTTTCATCGTTATTAACCGAACGAAAATAGCACTTTAGCACTTTTTTTTAATTCCAGAATGTGCCGATCCGTTTCATATTTTCATGCTGTATATTTTTACGTTTCGAATCCATTTAATCAGATATTTTGTAATATATAATAATATATATGCTGATATTAAGTACTGTTTACACGTATGCAGTGGATTTTTACACATTTCTGTTTATTGTTAAAAGAACATAACGTGAATAATAAAGAAAACAGCCCTGCATTCAATTAATGTTTTACCTAAGCATACATTTCGTCTCATGTCTTATACAGAAAATTAAGAACATAATCATGAAATGCAAATATACAAAAAAATGGCCAGTGCATTAAAACCAGCCTGTCTCGGTATTTGTTATCTGCAGGTTGCACATTTTCTTGGCTTCCAAGTGCTTTTCATGAACATTCCGGTTGTCTGATGAACATACATTTTCGTTCTCATAACCATCATCATCGTCATCGTCGCGTCTTCACTGGGGTGGTTCAGACTTTGCTGTTTTTTCCCTGGATTTTTCTGTTGCGTGTAGTCACTTTAAGACGTTTTCTTGTTCGTGTTTTTTTGTTTTGTTGCGGTTGCACCCGAGTCAAGAGCCGCATTGGCTCACAGGGCTCTACCTAATAAATGAAAAAAACTGAAACAGGATTGCGATATCAAGCGACCTACAACATGAGCAAGCTCGACGTTGCGTTCCTCCGCCCTCCCCGCCGTGGCTTCGGCTAATAAGCAACCGCAGTTTAGAAAGATTAAATCTGCCCAATTGATCTCCAGTGCATGATAGACTTGAATGGAGAGTACGGAAGACACTTTCCACTTAACCTGTTATCTTATTTGGCTATTGGGAAAACCATTCTTCTTCATTGTGTGTCCTTATGAAGATGTTTGACTTCGAGTACAGCAATCATTACAGCAGCAAAACCCCTTTCATCGTTTTTTTCCTACTCTCCGTACCGTCTCATTCATTCGCGTACTCGATTGAGCGGTCTCATTCCGCCTCTTTTGACGTCATTCAGCCTGTGACATCGTCACGGTAACAAAATGTTTTCCCTTTGTCGCTGCCGTCTCCCGTTGGCTGGGCAGGTGATGAGCAGTCGGTTTCTACCCCTTGACGTCATACAGACTGATGCCGTTTTGGGTCTCGATGAAGACACGGTCCTCTCCACAAATGAGGCAAGTCCACCGTGTGCACACACGCACACGCACAGTTATCCGGGGAGAGAACAACAAAAATGCGGACGGGTTAATGAGCGGCCTCGATATCAATGTCGGGGTGTGCGTGCGACCGCCCCTCGCCACGTTCCCGTTTATATTAAAAGCGGGCGTTGTTTTCTGAATAAAGCTCGCGATTTTGCAACAGCAACAAAATGGCAATGCATAAACTCGGTTGCTAAATGACCATAATCGAACGCAAGCAATTCTCTTATTTAGTACACTGCTGACACGGGAGCTGCACATTGCGCAACTATCAAAATAAATTGCCACCTACACCGAGAACAAATGTTGTTCATAGCTGTTTATCCTTAGCACAAGCACCGATACGCATTCTTGCAACGGATTTAAGCAACAGCAAATGACATTCTGTATTCATATACAAAATGCACAAGACCAGGGCTATCAAGAAACGCATCTGACATCTGTTAACATCCTGCTTCCTGATCACGGCGGCCTCCAAATAAGTCAGTTGCGTCTGCAACGAATCGCTCGGGTGTTTGTGCAAGAGGTGCGTAAACACGGAGACGCCTCGCGCCGATTTGGAGACGCCTCTGGTAGAATTCCCCCATCGCTGCGCGCAGGTGGACTTTTCCTTCACGGTGTGGCAGAGCTTTCCCGAGCGGATCGTTGGGTACCCAGCTCGCAGCCACTTCTGGGACAGCAACAAGGGGCGGTGGAGCTACACTTCGAAGTGGACCAACGATTACTCCATGGTTCTCACTGGGGCTGCGTTTTACCACAGGTGAAAGCACTTTCACCATCACCTTCCATCATCATCAGCAGCAGTAGCCATTGCCTATCCGCTGCTGGATAAACGCGTCCACGTTGCTGTTGCTTTCCCTCACGGTCGGGCAATGCCACGCCACTCCATCTCACTATCGCAAACGAACCGATCTCGTCACCCCCATCTCTGCGGTGGTCGTCCTCCCAAGGCGCGTTCTCTCCTTTGGCTGCCATTCCTTTGCTTACTTACCTTGTGATGTGTCCTACTCAAAGGCAATTTGCTTTCCTTAACGGTCAACACGATGCCTCTGATTTGCATTTGTTTTACTGATCCATGTCTCTCAGTGTGGTTGCAAGGACGCATCTCTCTGTGCTACTTTGCACACTTTTCCAAAGCCTAATCCCTTCTGACTTTCTAAGCCACGTCTGGAAAGCCTTGCAGATAACTGTTACAAGACTTTTAAGTTCTATGTAGTAGGCATTTGACTAATCACCCACCTCTACATAAATTCGATGAATTGTAACTATTAGGAGTCGCAGTTCAAGAATTAATTCCATTTGTACAATGCCATTAGTATTGTTTTCTACATTTTTCTGTGAGACTTGTTGTTATGTTTGTTTTATTTGCATAACTATAAGCACTACCCTCTGCTCTAAATGTAGTGGTTCTAGTAACGAATTGGCATGTTTTGTTTACCTGACAACCCTAATTAATTGGCAGTGTCGGGTGGTGGTGGCGGGTTTAACGACACATTTATATTCATGCCATCTCACCCAAAAACCTCTTATGGATAATAATGGTCGCTGAAAGTCTACTGCTATGTGTTAAACTGAGTTAGGATTCATTGTGCAGCAGATGTGTTAAGCTAAAACTAGTGAGCCAGCATCTCTGACAACCTTGGTTCAAATGCCTGGCTTAAAGGGAATAGACGAAGCACAATAGAACGTTATATTTTCAGTCCCAACGAATTGAAAAATTATCACGTGGAGCGGAATGACCGTTTCAGCCCAGTTCCCAACAACGGAATGGAATATATAGATTGTTGTTGCTGGCGAAAGTATTACATAACAGACACATGGAAAATACCGTGCGATTAAAAGCTTATCCGGTCACGTAATCCCTAAGGCAATAGGTTGAGGCCCGTTGAAGAAAGATCCAGACGAAATGAAATGATTTTGTTCAGTTTAGCCACAAGTAAGTCTACTGCTGAGATTGTTTACATATTTAATCCATTAAAATCTTTCAAATCTAAAGAGAAACGATATATGGGGCACCCAGGTTTCGCCAAGGCATGAAGACAAATCTTTTGCCCCTTTTGGACTGCACCCTCTCCCTCCCACACAACCACCAACAGGGTGGACAAAGATCCAATGTCATTTTTTTAGGTTAATGAAGGAAACATGTAAACGAATGTGTTTCTACAGTTTCACAGACATCCAAATTCACAATTCTTGGCCAAAATCCCAGTCATTCCCCGTAAAAGTGCTGAACATTGTAGCAGGGTGTAACACATTATTACTGATTTATTTCAGGTACTATCATTATCTGTACACATATCACCTTCCTGAGAGCTTGAAGGCAATGGTGGACCAAATGGCAAACTGCGAAGACATCCTCATGAACTTTCTGGTGTCGGCCGTGACTAAGCTTCCACCCGTCAAGGTCACTCAGAAGAAGCAGTACAAAGAGACAATGATGCAGCAGGTGAGTTAGTGGTTCGTTTTTTGCCATCCCCCCCCCCGCACCTTCGATGAGCACGGTTGGCTGCGTACGGTGCGAGAGAAGTTCAAAGTGCACACACGCACATAAACCATCACACAAACTCCGGTCGTCCTCGCAGCTGATTTTGGCGAGCCATCGAACATACCCGGTCGCTGCATCGTGCGCTTTCAGGTGTGCTTCTGCGGCCGTCTGGAACGCTCTTCCTTACGATAGTAGGAAGCTACTGGAGCCATGCACTTTTAAATCATCTAGATTTAAAACTCATTTCTTTAGAACTGCTTTTTGTGTTTAGTTTGTTATCCTTCCTCCGCACCTCCGATTAGCACGGTTGGCTATGCACAGTGTGAAAGAAGGTCAACATACATACTACAAAACAATAATGGGCTTTACTGGACTTCCCTATAACACTTGTGGCCATCCAAGCATTACCCAGGCTGCTAAGCTTGTGAGATTTGACAAGATTGGGCACATCCTGAGCTCTAGGCATGATTGAAAATGTAGTGTGAAATATTTGTAGTGTGAAAAGTTTGCGTGTCACAAGTTCAGGTGACTGTTCGTTCAGTTTGTTTGCAACTCGTCCCCTATCTGTGCATGCAGAACTGTGGAGTATTTAATATTCTACGGTTCTTTTGGTAAAGTCACGTAGATAGGAAAAATAGCAATAAAATAATAAAAATAAAGTGAATACAAATATCACGACGTTTCGATTGCAACACAAGCGGTCGTCGGGTATTTATTTTCTGCCGAAGCAGTGCAATATCTTACAGAAGCAGTGCTAAAGAAGTTCAACATTCATACGTACGTACGAAGAAGAATCGGCAAAGAGGAATGTATACTCTTTGGTTCTTTCGGTAAAGTCACGTAGGTATAATATAAAATAAATCACATTTTTTTTCTTTCATATCTACGTGACTTTACCGAAAGAACCAAAGAGTATGGATTCCTGCAGTCACAAAAGCTTCAAATCGGCAAAGACGAATGTACCGAGGACTCCACTAAGAATGTGGAGGACATGCAGGAGGGGGGCTTTTTGTCCACTCCGTTGGTGGTGTAATTGAATGCGTGTTCCCACCGAGCACCGCTGCGAGGTCTTAATCTGGTTTTGAATTAATGTTGTCTTTCTTATCACACATTACAGATGATGATTAACATGTCAAAACAAAAGTACTCTTGAATGCACACAAGATAATGTGCTTTTCCTCAAGTTGTTTTTGTTTATCAGAATCGCTTTTAGTTGGAGGCGAAACGGAATTGAAATGTCTAAGTGGGGTAAAGTTATGTCAAAACGATCGCAAAGGGAGTATAATTGACTTCACATTTCTTTGCCTAGGTTATAATTTACTTGAATCACATATGTTGTGTTCGATATTGCCTAGAATTCATTGTGTTAACCTGTTATTGTTTGCAGAAAATTTCTATACACATCAACATACACATTTCCGGTCCATGCATATTTATAATATATGTACAAATTCGTTTTAATGGGAATAATTGCATCGTTGCCTTCAAATAACTACGGGGAATCATTGCTATGATTAGAATAGATATTTGAAAATGATACAACAGTGCCATCTGTATTCATTGCTGTTGTGTAAGTTCGGTGTTGTCGCATCAAGTACCTTAACTACTTTATATTGGCTGCATAATCACACTCTTCCAAAACGTACCAGGACCTTTGAGCCATAGAAAATGTTGTCATATGTCGATTCAGGAGGCTGTAGGGTTGAAATGGTTAGCATACCGGACTTGCAATCTATAGGTTGCCTGTTTGATCTCCAACTGGGGGTTAAGTAAAAAAAAATGGGCATATGTCTTGAGTTCTCCCCCTTCCCATCATCCAGCAGTATAAATGGGTACAGCACAGGTGGTCAGTTATGCCGAATGTGGTGGGATAAAGTGTGGGTATTTCCATTTATTTCAATTATTATATGTCCAGCGGGGAAGGGTAGGCCAAACGCCCTCTCAGAGGAGCTCTCTAGGCCTCTATAGCGGGGGCGTTTATGTCACCGGTAGATTGAAGAAGCAATTGCAGGGCTGCACCTTTACCTCATTTTCATTCGGTCAACTTCCAAAACTCCAAATGCAATTTCTTCGTAGACCTATATATTTAATAACAAAAATGTAAATTCAATTCTCCCACATTTGGAAAGCTAAAATTTAAAATGTGGGTTTTCAGATGTTTCTCCTTACACATATATGTCACAAATATATTCTCTCTAGCCTTTATACAACATGATGAGAACCTACAGCAGTCACTGCATCAATCATGACAAGCTACACGTATTAGATGACGTGTAGCGTCATCGACCGGATGACGTCTTTGGCGTACGCCTTTTGACGTCATCCGGTCGAGCACCAATTGGGTCGAGGCTCAAAAGAAAGCCGTCCCTTGGTGTGGACCAATCAGTTTCAAGGACAATGCATATATTATCATAGTATGTTTTTTGTTTGCATTTGACTGCAGGTATTGTGGTTAATGCAGACATGAATCCTTGTAAGAAGGTTTCAGTTTTGTTGCCAGAAAAAAGGGGAAAAACCCTATTCCTAACATTAATCACGTGTCTCAAAACGAACGGTTTGCCAAGATTCACAGGGCATTAATTGCGTCCACTTTGTTTTCACTCATTAGCTGGCTGAAGGATCTGCCCTGAGGACTGAGTTCTGACAGAAACTCTCAAAGACTTCTCCCTGCCCAGCTGCCCACCTATTTAACAAAACAAAAAAAACCCAGCATTGGCAATTGTCTTCGCCAACAGGGACTTTGTGCGATCCATCTAGGCCAGGAGTCTGCAACCTGCGGCTCCTGAGCGGAAATGCAGCTCTTCAAGGACCACTTCTTGCGTTATTATATTAAGGACCCACCATCTCGTATTCACATCGCATTGTGGCTCTTGAAATAGAGGGGGTTTTTAATACCTAATTTAAACCAAAAATTTATTTTGGTTGCCGACCCCCCCGATCGAGACGAACACATGTCCTGAGGCAATGTTTAAAATGTTAAAAACATTAAAATTCCATATGCTCACTATTGCCATATGCCACTTACATAACAGGGCAGCTTTGATCCAATAACAGTGGCTACTGTTGCACTAACGGGGACGCTGGCGTGGTGGAATGGTTGTCTCACCCGACTTGCAATCCGGAGGTCGTGGGTTTGACCTTTCGGCATCGTGGTGCAAGTGGGTACACTGGGTTAGTCGATCGGCAGGTCACGTGCTGTATGGATATTGCCACCTCTTCCAAGACATCTGGCCAATGCAAGAGAGTATGCCAAATATTCGCTCCACGAGAGTAAGAACCAGGAAATTTGTACGTCTGCGCCTTTTAGCTTTTGATGTGACACAATAGATATTGATTTGTGCCGAATTTGTTGTGATTTTGTTTAATTTCCGGTCTACCGTTAAAAATACACTTTTGGTCCCATTGAGCTCTACCTGAATATAAAGGGATTGCTACATGTGTGAATATAAAGCCCCCCTACATTCTAAACATTGAAGTTAGGACTCATCATTTGGGTGACGAATGACTGATTGACTGATCATTGTGAGGAAGCTGAAACTTATCTCAAATATAGTCGAGGCTATGGTTATGAAGTGGATGATAAAAAAATGGGCCATTAGAATGTACGGCACAACTTTTAATTGGTTTTACTTATGGGGCAGGAGTCAGCCTACAGGCTTGTGCTAAACACCTTAAAGTGGACGGTCCGGATCATCGGTGAACTTTGTACCTCACTTTCCTTAAGAGTACGATGCTAAAACCAATAAAAAGCAGGCAAAGCCCATTTCTGGTTCAAAAGTAGAGTATTAACATCACCCCTCCCTATAATCATTGCCATAAATAGTGTAATGTGTTATAAATTATAGGTCTGTGCTTCGATATCTGTGAAGAATACATCAGTTTTCATATAAATATCGTTTCATGAAATATTAGGCACATCGTGCGTCACTGCTCAACTCTGGAAATTCTCTGCCATTGTCTCTCGCCCCAATTTCTTACAACCTTGCTCTAAAAAAGGAAAAACCGCATTAACTCACGAATTCCACCTTCACGAGTTTGTTGCTGGCCAACTTGGAATTTGGGCCCTTCGTGCTTGTGCTCGGCAACCCTCTTCTGACTTATTGAGGGTGAGACTTAACAATCCTCGTGCTGTGTGCATTGCCTGACCCCACCACCACTACCACCCCCCATGTCACTCGCAGGGCTCGAAGACGTCTCGCTGGGCAGACCCCGACCACTTTGCACAGCGGCAGACCTGCATGAACACCTTTGCCGCGTGGTTCGTGCACATGCCACTCATCCGCTCGCAGATGCGCTTAGACCCTGTGCTCTTCAAGGACCAGGTGTCCATCCTGCGTAAGAAATACCGTGACATTGAGCGACTCTAAGTGACTAATATCTGTACCGTGTAACATCCGTGGCTCAGCAGGACGCCCACGAAGCAGAACCCAATCGCTTACTGGGGCCCTTTCCTGCTGAAATAAATACACATCTATCTAAATCTATGTAGTGGCAAAGAGGGGAGAAAGGGGGTGTGGGCAAAGAGAAGAAAACTAAAAGTAAATGAAGATTGTGAAAGGGATGCAGAAAAAGAGAAGAGACGATGAAGGAGGGTCTGAGAGAGGTGATCGCAGGGTGACGTTTTCGCAATTTGCAGGAATCAGTCAACTCGCCGGTGACGTTCACAGCAAGTTGAGAGGTTCCCATGCGCATGCTCAAGTACTGAAAGTAAATACTAAGACCTGAGGGTCATTCTCAAAGAAAAAGAGAGAAATGACTTTTAACTCAATTCAGTTAATCCATAAATGCCAGAATGCTTTGCTATCTATCGTTTAACATATTGGCATTTCTAATACGGTGTTAGACAAAGAAAATCCAGTGCATCATAGAGTAATGTCAAAGCCTTAAACATCAATACGGTAATGATCACATTGTTAGCATGTGCAGCCCCAGTGAACTCTTGTTTATGTTTCAGCACTGTCTGAGGGTACCTAAACAATGTGTTGATTGACTTTACCTGTTTACTTAATTCCACACCTTTTTTCCCCCCCTTTAATTGTTCCGTCTTCTTAGGCATCTTATTGTACGAATATTACTTGATCATGTAAAATCTATATGAAGAGCGGCTGATTGAGCGTTCATTAGCAGGTATACGATGCATGTGGTGCACATGGAACTGCGGACGGAGGAGACTCGGTCCTGAATGCAGGATGATTGCAATTGTTAAGGCACTGTGGCCTGTACAAAACATTAAATGTTTTCAATGTGCACTGTTGTTTTCAATTTAAAGCATTGAGATATTATTTTTTTAAATTTATTTCGGTGCATTTGTCAATCGACATGGCTCTGTATTCATTAAAAAACAACAACTTTTTTTCATGAATTAAAAAACCTTTTTTTTACTTTTATCTCATTACCAACTGATGTTAAGCCAAGGCCTCTTGTAGCATCCTTCAAAAGGGCCCCACGCAAAACCCAGTTCCTGGAGGGAGATGAAAACGGTAACATTCTCGTTTTGTGTTTTCGCATTAGGAAATAAATTAACTGTTTGTAAATGCCTCCCACAGAGCAGCAGACAAATGAACAAAAAAGCCACCAACTTAACAAGTGCAATGAATGTTGTGCAAAAGTATAAACAAGATGTGAAGTTTAGTTTGCTTTGTAAAAGTACATTCGGTTGTGGAACGATTTATATTGTAGAAGTATCTCTTCAGAAACTGTATAACTACAGGCGTTCATTATTCACGTATTTATTAGTTCTCATTTACATGTTCATAATGCAAAGCATCAATACGGCAGTTTGAAACATTATTTGATTTGTTTATGGAACCATGAAAAGGAATCCACGTCGACAGACATGGATTTCTGGTTTACGTTTTTATTATTCATATCGATTTTTATGGGTTTCATTAAATCGGAATCATTAAGGTGTGCCCAGTGTCATCAAATTACCCTTTCAAAGCGTATTGTTAAACTCGAGATTAATAGGCTCATTTCAGGTTATCAGATATGCTAGATGCAGAATGACGAATAGTTTTTGTTGCGCGTGTTTATGCAACTGATTAGCAATGCTGACACGTTTTGATTTTATGGTTTGTTTACGGAACAGACAACATGCTAGGTGTGCTTGATCAATGTGGCTTTACTTGATAAAGTAATTGCAAGGGGTGTAACAGACCTAAACGAACATTATCCGCAGAAGAGTTTCAGGAGCAGGTAAATTATTGATAATAAAAAAAATCATTGTACAGTGAGGGAAAACAGTATTTGATCCCCTGCTGATTTTGTACGTTTGCCCACTGACGAAGATATGATATGTCTGTAAGTTTAATGTTAGGTTTATTTGAACAGTGAGAGACAGAATAACTTCTAGATTTAAAGATTTCGTGACTGCTAGGATCCATACTCTTTGGTTCTATTGGGTAAAGTCACGTAGGTGAAAATAAAATAACAAAAAATCACGACGTTTCGGCCACAACACAAGCGGCCTTCATCAAGTGAAAGGACGAGACTGTCTGGAGGACAGCGCTGGAGTGGGAGAAGCCACGCTTAGATCACGACCTTTAAGCTTGTGATCGCGGCATCTTTTGAGGAAGGTCAGCGTCTCGATGAGCTGTGACTTCTTGTCCCGTTGTCTGTTAAAAGCTCTAACAGATAGGTGAAAGCCCTCCCCATAGAGGTTATCAATTCTAGATTTAAAGCTTTCGTGACTGCTAGGATCCATACTCTTTGGTTCTATTGGGTAAAGTCACGTTGACAGAATAACAACAACAAAATCCAGAAAAACGCATGTCAAAAATTGTATAAATTGATTTGCATTTTAATGAGGGAAATAAATATTTGACCCCTCTGCAAAACATGACTTAGTACTTGGTGGCAAAACCCTTGTTGGCAATCACAGAGGTCAGACGTTTCTTGTAGTTGGCCACCAGGTTTGCACACATCTCAGGAGGGATTTTGTCCCACTCCTCTTTGCAGATCTTCTCCAAGTCATCAAGGTTTCGAGGCTGACGTTTGGCAACTCGAACCTTCAGCTCCCTCCACAGACTTTCTATGGGATTAAGGTCTGGAGACTGGCTAGGCCACTCCAGGACCTTAATGTGCTTCTTCTTGAGCCACTCCTTTGTTGCCTTGGCCGTGTGTTTTGGGTCATTGTCATGCTGGAATACCCATCCACGACCCATTTTCAATGCCCTGGCTGAAGGAAGGAGGTTCTCACCCAAGATTTGATGTTACATGGCACTGTCCATCGTCCCTTTGATGCGGTGAAGTTGTCCTGTCCCCTGAGCAGAAAAAAACCCCCAAAGCATGTTTCCACCTCCATGTTTGACGGTGGGGATGGTGTTCTTGGGGTTATAGGCAGCATTCCTCCTCCAAACACGGCGAGTTGCGTTGATGCCAAAGAGCTCCATTTTGGTCTCATCTGACCACAACACTTTCACCCAGTTGTCCTCTGAATCATTCAGATGTTCATTGGCAAACTTCAGACGGGCATGTATATATGCTTTCTTGAGCAGGGGGACCTTGCGGGCGCTGCAGGATTTCAGTCCTTCACGGCGTAGTGTGTTACCAATTGTTTTCTTGGTGACTATGGTCCCAGCTGCCTTGAGATCATTGACAACATCCTCTCGTGTAGTTCTGGGCTGATTCCTCACCGTTCTCATGATCATTGCAACTCCACGAGGTGATATCTTGCATGGAGCCCCAGGCCGAGGGATATTGACAGTTCTTTTGTGTTTCTTCCATTTGCGAATAATCGCACCAACTGTTGTCACCTTCTCACCAAGCTGCTTGGCAATGGTCTTGTAGCCCATGCCAGCCTTGTGTAGGTCTACAATCTTGTCCCTGACATCCTTGGAGAGCTCTTTGGTCTTGGCCATGGTGGAGAGTTTGTAATCTGATTGATTGATTGCTTCCGTGGACAGGTATCTTTTATACAGGTAACAAGCTGACATTAGGAGCACTCCCTTTAAGAGTGTGTACCTAATCTCAGCTCGTTACCTGTATAAAAGACACCTGGGAGCCAGAAATCTTTCTGATTGAGAGGGGGTCAAATACTTACTTCCCTCATTAAAGTGCAAATCAATTTATAACATTTTTGACATGCGTTTTTCTGGATTTTTGTTGTTGTTATTCTGTCTCTCACTGCTCAAATAAACCTACAATTAAAATTATAGACTGATCATTTCTTTGTCAGTGAGCAAAGTACAAAATCAGCAGGGGATCAAATACTTTTCCCCTCCCTGTATGGTAGTTAGATACTAATGAGTAAAACACATTATTTTTTTTGCAATTTAAAATACTTGGTGCACCTTTAATGTCGATGCTGTTGTCGATTTATAACGGTCACGCATCATGTGACGTTGACCATTTTTAAGTTCGCGTTTGTTCAAGGAACGCAAGCAGTGATTTTTGTTTTGTTTTGTAACAAACAGAGATGGGTCGGTGTTTTTTTATGCTGGAGGTGTCGGATAAAGATCCCGTTGTCATAAAGTGGAGTATTGGTCGGCTTGGATGTTATTAATGCCCCTTTCTGCCATGTACTCACCAAGTAGATGCACACGGATAGCAGGAGATTGAAACATTTTATAGTAACTGCACAAAAAAAACATTCCTGATTTCATTTCTCAACGCATCCTTATCTTTTGTGATTTATACACTTTTAATGAAAGTGGCTTTTTCTCAGTGTCTCTCCAATTCGGTTCATTTTCCCTTTACATAAAATACAGCGAGAAGATGTGGGCTAAATAATTGTTTTCTTTTATTCACGGCCTGTATATCCAAATACAAAATATAAAATGATGTCAAGCCTCTGGCTTGAAAAAGGAGGTGACTCGTCAAAGTAATTTCAAAAGTGGAAATCCACAGTACATCATTTTTATGCAGTGGTTCTTAACCTGGGGTGCGCGCACCCCCTGGGGGTGCGAGTGGCCCTTTCTGGGGGTGTGAGACACGGCAAGATCTTTTTCGAAGGTAAATCATTGAAAGACAAATTAAGCACGGGCACGTAAGTACAACGACTTTGTTTCACCAAACCTATGTATTTATTAACGTTATACATTTTGTTACCATTGAGAACCAAAGGGGTGCAAGGCTGTAGTAAAGGTTAAGAACCACTGCTTTAATGGGACCTGCCTCAGATGCACGTCTATGGTATGTTTCCATTTAAATATTGGTTTTGAAAATTGGATATTTAAAAAAAAAACTTCAATAAAGGCAACGTAACCGCTTGCAGATCACTCAATCCAATCGTATATATTTTCTCTTGAACACACTTTCTGGAAAAGTAACAACTTTCGTAGATGTACTTATGCACACTCTGTGGCCAATGTTACGTTTTCAAAGAGGGTCTTTGATTTTGTTTTATTGCATTGCGTTTGCTTATGCATATCTCTGTACTTTTACCAAGGTTCTGAATGCTTTCTGAGACAAGAGAGATATGGCTGGCGTATTACATTCTGAATCGAGTAGGTTTGTAATTTCGAGAGACATCTTTTTACTAATTCAAACGTAATTTGAAAAAGCAAAAATCCATACTAGATATTTTTCACAAAGTAATCAACATTGTACTGTATAACATGGATGTCCCGATTTGTTCCAGCTTCTTAAGGTTACTTATGTTTGTGCTGGCCTCACCAGCTAATTTCACGTATTGCATTTTTTTGTTTTTGTTGCTAAAATGTGTATGACAAAAAAATAGATGCTCTCTGAACTGTGGAAGCACAGGATACTGTGTTTTGTACAAAGGTTTAAATTTCACTGCTAATTTTATATAAAAAGGTAATAATGAATAAAAAATAAAAGAGCAACAAATACCGAAAAAAACAATCCCCTGCAAAACAATAACTTAAAAAAAAGAATAAACTATTTGATATACTGGAATGTGTCCTTGTGCGTTTATTTATCAAGGCCGCTTACGTTGCTTCTTGTGTTTTACCTGAGGAATCCATTTAGAGCGCTCTGACGTGATGTTTCCAGGTCGTACCACGTGTTGTTCGGCACGATGTCCGACGTGCCGCTCGACGTGCTAAGAGTTTTGTGAACTGAAGTTTGCTTAACGCGGAGCGAATCGTCAGACATCGTGACGAACAACATGCGGCGTATGGATACAGACATGCGGCATATGGATACAGAAAAATACCCAATCCAGAAGTAACAGGGAACACATTTTAAAACCAAACCTGAACGTTTTTTTTTGTTTTATCAGGTAAGACCCACTAAGCTATAGAGCTATTTTCGTCCCAAAATTACCTGACCACATTATGATAGCTGAATAAAGTGGCTTATCATGTGGAAATGTATAGCAGCCAAATGCTCTCAGCACATTTTTTTAAATGCGGAGGGAAAAACTGGAGGACCCGGAGAAAAATCCACGTGACCACAGGGAGTACATGCAAACTCCAAATATACAGGTGTCAGGGTTGGCATCGAAGGCACGACCTCCCGTATACCAGGCGAGGTAGTTAACATCTTGCCACCATGGCGCCCATTTACTACTCCGTGGCTAGAGGAAGGGGGATTTAATAAACGTGCCCATTTTTTACAACTGCCACCCCCGGAAGATCAACTGCAACCAGTGACCTCTGGATTGTAAGTGCGGAATGCTACCCAGTACACCGTGACACCTCCACGGTGGGGTGATGTTTTTGCACATTTGCTTAACTGATGAGCGCAATACCACTTCAGACATCCCGTATGCAGGCTCATATTATAAACACCACCAGAAACACCGCGATGACTTGTAAAATTATTTTCCACATTCTAGTAAAAAGTATGTGAAAATTCTGCCGAATAACAACACACATACTACTCCAGAATTTGCTTTAATTATTATTATTATTGTGCGGCAGTGGCAATCCTTACCACACTGTTCGGACTGCATTTAGCTATCTCATGCTAGGAGGAATTGTACTTGGCATGCTGCTTTAGAGCAATGACCAGAGAGCCGGCCATGCAACATGAATAAATAAATGTACCACCTGCTGTATATCCGGACATTTGTTATTTATGGTCAGGAGCAAACAGGCCCTTTGAGGAAAGAGTTCTGCTGGATTTAAGATATTGCACTGCTTTTATAATCCACAGTTCTGCATGCGTAGGGACTAGCTGAAGCCAAACTGAATGAACAGTCATCTGAAATCGTTACAAACTGTTCGCACTACATTCTCAATCGTGCCTATCACTCAGAATGCGCCCTAATGTCAAATCTCACAAGCTTAGCGGTTTGGGGCCTGGTTACTGTTTGCATGGGGTGGCCACAAGTGTTATAGGAGAGTCCAGAAAATCCCGTTGTTTTTTTGTAGTATGTATGTTTAACTTTTTTCACACCGTACGTAGCCAACCATGCTAATCGGAGGTGCGGGGGAACGACAACAAACTAAACGCAAACAGCAGTTGTAAAGAAATGAGTTTGTCAATCTATATATGATTTAACAGTGCATAGCTCCAGTGGCTTACCACTATCGGAAGGAAGAACGTTCCAGACGGCCACAGAAAACGCATCTGACAGAGCGTGATGCGGTGAAGGTATTCTCCCCCATTTGTGTTCTCCTGCCTTCACCCACCGGAACTGACCGACGCAAAGATAAACAACCCCTACAACCCGCTCGGTGTGAGGCTCTCATCGAGAATCGCAGTGACACAAAAAGGGCTGTGCATTTACATTCACCTTTCGTGAAAACCGCAGCCATATGCAGTCGATGTGCATTGTCCTCGTCCGCCGTGCGTGGAGTCCATATCATTAAGAGTATTGAAGAAGCAAAAATAGCATTCGTACTTAGTCATGTGCTCTTTCAACATACTACATTTACAGCAAATGCGAAGACAAAGCATCCAACAGAAAGTACTGCGGCACTGAATCACTGCGTTTTTATTTCTACTCAGGTTGCACATAATGTGTTTATGCCTGTTCATTTGTTTATTTATGTCCATGAACATGACAATAGTGTATATGATCCGATATGGACGAATTCCAATTTTAGCATGTTAACAAGCCAAATCAACCAACCCACAGAAATCACCATGCTTTCAAGGAAAAAACTACTTCAGTTTACCCGAGAACTGAAACCGGTACCAAAACGTCGTACATAGGTGCAGCCCTGAAATGGCTTGCCCAGGCCACTGCTGGCAGAAGGTCATCCACTCATAGGGCGTTTGGGCCTACGCTTCTGGGCTGGCCAAACGACTTCAAACAGGTTGGAGTACTTTACCTCACCACGTGCAAATTGGTGTAATAGCCCCTTTAATTTAGCATCTAGGCGAATATCAAATACATTGCACTTCAAAAAGATCAGCGATCTGAAAACCTACCTCAGTAAAAAATGGTCTCAAACGTTGGGTGCTTCTTCTGAAAACTATCAAAATTCCCAATTCATAGCTTTCGCAACCTTTGTATTTTTTTTAAAGGCCACACATGTAGCAGTTGTGGCATACAAACAATGCTGCACAATCATTCAAAGGTTTGAGTGGAAGCGCCCTAGAGTTCGAGTCAAAATGTAAAACTAGCAGGTGAAATGTCACACGCCGGCCTGATTAGTTGCCTCATTTTACATTTTCACATCTGGATATGGGTAATTTCATTTACGTCGAGATGGTATGAAGAAATGGTAATTGCTGTACCTATATACAGTGTACACAACAATTGTGGCATTTAAGAATGTAGTGCTATTACAAATATGCATAGCTAAAGTTTACTAACTTTACAGATTGATTTTAAGTTAATATTTCCACTTTTCTCTTGTACAATGCAAGCGTATTTTAATATACGAGACAAACACTTTTCATAAAAAAATTAACACTTGTGCATTTTTAAAAAATCCATGACAGCGAATGTCTAACCATCAGTGTGCTATTTTGAATTATGACACGGCAATTTGGTGTAGACAACATTTCTAACACAGCACAGTGGTATAACTTAAAAGAAAGGTGTATTTACTACCCAATAACCAAAGCAAATGTTCTAGCTTTTATGAATCCCCATGTAAATATGAAGCACTATCAAAGCCATGGGGACTTGAGGCACACCGTTACATTTTAAGGGTAATTAATAGCTCGGGAGTGCGCGTGCGGCGGAAAATTTCCAGGCGCACGCATGGGAACGTAAGGATTCAAATCAAAAGAGGCCTCCATCGTAATCAAATGTGAGCATCAACCTGGAAGAACTAGCGAACAGAGTTTCATTTTCAGCAATGGCTAACCACCAATGAGGAAAAATTCGGGAGAAAAAAAAAAACCCGTGTAGGCTTTGGCGAGGAGGGGAAATGTGGGTGAGTGGTCAAATCCCTCTTTATTCGTACGATTTAAAAGCAGTCCGATTAAAAATATATATATGTAATTTTAGATGTTGTTAGCCACTCGGTTGTCTGTTCAGACGCCGAGTGGACGTCATCCGTGTGCCTCCTTTAAAGGAGTGAAGGCAGCAGTGGCGGCAGCAGCGGTGTTGACGGTGGCCGTCGATAGTTTGGGATTCGTGGCCGCCACTTGTGGCACGAGGTGGTCGCAGCGGCCACGTGGGGCCCCCGCGTCCCGATGTCGGTTGACGGTTCGGCCATTGGGCGGCGTGGAAGGCTAAAATCGGTGTGCAGGTTCGACTGGTAAAGGCGTCCACCGTACGAGATGGGTTTTTGTTTTGACGTCGGCCGCAGTCCAAACTCTCGCTTCCATCTCTCGCCTACATTTGTATTCGCGGCGTGGAGTGAGGCTGCCGTGATGCAGAATGGGGTGGCGGTGATTCTAGGCGAACAGGCGGTTAAATGAGAAGCAGTCGGTGGGAGGGGTGGTGGTGTGCACCCAAGGCCATGGGGGATAGGACGCTGTGGCAAAATGTGGGACGAGTGCCCCGGTCGCAGAGCCCCAGGGGCAGAACTGATGGGGAGAGAGAGAGAGAGTGAGGATATGTGCCAGACCGTGGCAAGCGTGGACAGCTGGGTCCGTCGTCACCATTTCCCTCAGCCCTCGCAGTGCTTAAAATACGAGACTTTTAATATTAATACGTGCCGCGCCTCGCTTTGGCAAAGGGACCGCTGACTTCACCTCCGTGTGTGTGTGTCGGCTGTGCAATTTCCAGCTTAACTTATAGCACGCTTAATTATTAATGGCTTACAGTTGATGAGACGCAGGAGGGTTTTGCGTGTGTATAGTTTTTTTTTGTAGTTCATCTAAAGGACACCGCCTTCAGTAAGCATTAAAGTTTTCTGCTCAGTGGCCTATCGAACCAAAATGTTTCGGGGGGGGGGGGCGGGAAATATATTTATGGTTGAAACGTTCATAGCAAATACAGTAGGTGCACACGTGACGTGAAGCCAAACCTTGCAAAAGGCCTTCCTCTCATAAAGAACCTTTTTAGGAGAATTCATCGGACACCTTGAATGAGTCATCTTCTTTGGTTCTTTCGGTAAAGTCACGTAGAATGAGAATAAAATGATAAAATAAGACAATAAAATTCTCACGGCGTTTCGGCCACAACACAAGTAGCCTTCATCAGGTGAAAGAACAACTGTCGGTCAGGGATGTTTCAAACATGATAGACTTTTACGCTGCTCTTATGTAAACAATGCAAAGGGATAGCCTGTGCAATGTGACTTAAGATTTCTTAATTATTTATCATGAAGTGCACAAAAAAATGTGCACTCCAACATGTGAACTCCTACAACTCATACATATTTTATAACGCCGCCAGTTATTTTGCTAGAAGTCATTTTCTCGTTGCCAGCCCAAGCCTCTAATATGTCTGCCATGAGAATACCAGCTGGCACTCTGAATTGCACCAAAAAAATGTAAACCTCCAAATTGTGATTGGTGAATCCATAACAATTTTCGTTTATAACACAGCCAAGCACTGAAATGGAAGTCCTTGAACAATTGAATGGGGAAAAGAATGTATTTTTGTAATTTTTTTTTCTTCCAAAGCCATGAATTAAAAAAAGTTCTATGAGGCTCTAAAGGCTATTAATTCCGAGGAAATTGAATTGATTTAGGCGAATAGCAGTGTGGTGTAGGCAGTGCTCTATGTAGGGCATATCCATGTATTATTAAGAGTAGTGCACAAGCAGCCACTGCTCTATCTTAGTTGGGGTGATCGCAAGGCTCACCCCTAGCAATGGCCATGCTGATTAAACCAAATTGGCACGGAACCTGCGGGGCCCTGCATCATAAATTTCAGCGGCATTTGGCTCGTCATCGAACAAAGACGGTCACTGCATCGCATGCTTTCAGGTGTGCTTTCTGCGGCCGTCTGGAACGCCCTGAGGAAGCCACTGGATCTATGCACTTTTTAAATCTACATTGAAAATGAATTTCTTTACAACTGCTTTTTGTGTTTCGTTGTCCTTTCCCCCCCCCCCCCTCCGCACCTCAGATTCGCACGTACAGTGCGAAAGAAGTTGAACATGCATACATTTGTACGATACAGTGGGTGTTGAAATGTTTCAGAGGTTGCCAAGTAGTGAAAAGGACAGCGAGGGATTCTCAGATTTGCAGACGAAAATTGCACTTGCAGACCACATTTGTAAGGTTTCAAATATAATTTCCCATATGTCTCAATGTTTATTGAATTAATCAGACCATCTCTAAAAACCGTGAAAAACTGAACACCTGCCTGGCGGGTGGGCGTACGTCGATTTAAAAATAGAACGGCTCCCGTCAAAAGCTGGCAACTTAAAGGGTATATCTGAGCGTTAAACAGATGCTCACTGACTTGGAACACCCGGCACATGGCACGATCGAACCCAGTCGGCACAGCTGAAGCGGGGGTGCGACTGGTCCAGTGGAAGGAGAAATCATTTGGCTCCAGGCAATGCACTTTGCAACGTCACTGTCTCTAGACTTGGCTTTCTAAACGCATGGTTACGAGATGTTAACCATCTCTCCTCATGGGTTCGATCCCAACCCTTGACGCCTGCTATATATTTGGAGTTTGCATGTTCTGTTTCCCCCCGTGGTCGTGGGGATTTTTCTCCGGGATCCTCCGTTTTTTTCCTCCACATTGGAAAACGTTACGCTGAGAGTATTTGCCTCCTATAAATTCCCACACGATAAGCCAATTTCTTGAGCTATCATTTTTGGCCAGGTCGCTTCTGAAATAGAGCTATCTAGCTCAGTGGGCCTTAACCGGTAAAATAAAATATTGTTAATTTTTTTAGTTGCCACCATAAGCAAATTAGAGCGCTATTATTGTGATTTACATTGTGTCCCACACATGGCTGGGCTCGTTTAAACATACTTGAACCGGGTCTTCTTGACCTTGGTGCATTACTTTAGTATCAGCTCATTAAATAAACACGCTCCGAGTGCAACATTTCACCCCTGTTTGCCAGTTTGTCTTGAGATCTTCTTTACACCGATGAAACAAAAGTGCTGCCAACTGCTTTCCATAAATTAAAAATGCTCCTCCGCTTAATTCTGCCGGTGCGTGGTGCCTCTAAGCCCCCCCCGCCCCCGTTCCCCCGATGTCCGTCATTTCTGAACACGTGTTTGGCTGCGACTCCGACCGTCCGGTCCCCTCCAGCCTCGCAAAAAGTTTCTGCTCAAGGTCACAAGCTGTTTAACTAATGTGTGCAAGAGTTCTCATGGCGCCGAGGAGCTGACAGTGTGTGATACATTCCAGATGCTTTGTTGATTTATTTCGTTTCTACCGAACCGTACCCAAACCCATCTGCTCTTCCTTAGCGGTGGACATAGTACAGGTTGACAAAAGAATGCATGCCTGTCACGATCCACTTTTGCCACTTATAGCAAACTGTTATTTGTTGAATGTTGTCAGCTCTGCCAGTTATGTTTCTCAGATAGGAGAGCAGTGTGTTCTCACAATGGCCTTTGGTAAACTGGCTGTACATTTGTTCGTACACCTCTTACATATGAGCGATGTATGCAACGTACAATTAATACAAATTACGTCAATGTAAAGGGTTTACTTTTGTGTATCATACGCATACCCTGTCTGAATGACTGTACTTTCAAATATCAATTGTTGGTAACCCCACATACTGCATTCTTGCCAACCCTACCCATTGAAGGGGTATGATGCTAATGTGTTAACCATTTTCATTGCATACCGACTTACAAAGCTAATCATATCGCAATGTACACATATTTTTTGTGATATTTTGGCTGACAAAATTATTGTATCATCGACACATCGATAGCACATACTGTACATGCATTCAACTATAAAATAAGTAACTATTTTAAAAATCCACGTTATATACCTAATGTAATATTAATAATAAGCTACAACCCTTTGTTGATCGACTGCTGGATGAAGGCCTCCCCGTTCTGTCCTTGTGGGTTTTATTAACCATATTTGGCCATGCTGTTTAGTGCGGTTAAGGATTACCTTAAATCAGTTCAGATATCACTCACCATTGATGTTGGCCTTGGATGAGAATCCAACTGGGGTCAATAGTGATTTGAAGCTTTCGTGACTGCAGGAATCCATACTCTTTGATTCTTTTGGTAAAGTCGCGTAGGTATAAAATAAAATAAATCACGACGTTTCGGGCGCAACACAAGCATCCATCATCCGGTGGCAAAGTTTTATTTTATTGTATACCTACGTGACTTTACCGAAAAAACCAAACAGTATGGGGTCAATAGGTTAATTGTGTAGTACACTAACCACTTTGCCACTGCTCCCTCATACAAGTATGTCACCATCATCACCAGCGACCTCTATCCACTGCTGGGTGAAGGCCTACCCACATCACTGCCACTCCCCATGGTCCCACAAGGCCACAATCCATCTCACGAGCACATAAGCCAAACTCATCGTTCCCTTTTCCATGGTGGTCATCTTCAGGCACGATCCCTCCCCTGGCTGCCATTCTGTTACCAGTCTTATACATCAGCCATCAACCCTTCCAGTGATGTGTCCTTCTCAAGCACAATTTTTTTAATAGTCACTATGATGTCCTTGATATACATTGGATCTCCATGTATTGCTCCCTCTGTATCTCAATACAATTCCCAGCATGCACCCCTCCAAGCATCTTTGTGTACCTCTCAGCGATTGTTCCACATTCTATGTCAAGGTCGATGTCTACGATCCATATGTTGTGGCAAGTATTATGCACCGTTTGTAAACTTTCTGTTTGGCCCACATTGGTATGTTTCCTTCCATTGTAAAATTAAATTTTATAAAATCTCTCCAGCCCACTCACACTTCATTCTCTATTCCGTATTTTTTTAATCACAATACGGTATACATTGAGAGGACACGACATTAGTTCTGTGTATTTAGTTTATACGTCGCATACATCTACTCGCACTTAACATAGACACTGATGTATTATGTACACAGCAGCCAAAATGTTTTGCAAGATTTAATGACTCAAAAATGTCTGAAACATAACAAAAATCAACACGCAATTTCGGGACACCCGTGCCAGTGCTTGACATTGACATATGGACTCAAAGCAGCTTGGATAGGCTATCTGTAAAGTGATTACTCTATCTATTTTACAACCAACCTTTATTTGAAGGTAATACAGATTTGCACATCAATCAGCAATTCAACTGTGAGGCTCCCTTAGCCATTCCACGAATTTCCAAGAATAAAAAAAACGGACGACGTAAATGAATTCTCAATTTTGCTTGAAATGATCCCTTGTGCTTTTGTAAACCAGTGGAGGGTCCCCTCGTCTCTTTTTTATATTTTCCACTGAGCTCCAAGAAAGTAAAAAAAAACAGAACACAACCAGCACCGAAAAATGGAAACCAAGGTCACGCATGCCCTGCACATTGGGCGATGTGCCACGACCACAAGGTCCTTCTGACAGTGAACAATTGATTGCACCGCATGATGAACAATGTTGTTGGCAACCGATGTCTGTCCGACTTTGTTGGGTTGCTGTGGTGCGCATCCAGAGAATTCCATTTTAAGCAATAGCTATACGAGCGGTCCTAATTTTAGAGAGGCACAACTTCTCTCTACTTACAGCAGTGCACTCAACCAGAGATTTCCAGCTAGGGGTCAGCCGAAGGAGGAAAGACCGTCTCACTTCCAGAGTGAGCACTTGACCCTTCGTGCACCTTGCATTGCATCCAACTCCCATTGTGCACGACACGTTTGGTCGAGTGTACAACTTGTGAACAAGAATCAACACTGTATACATATAAACCAACCTACTTGCATGAGAACCAACAATATTTTACTCGATATACACGTTATGTACAAAGGTAATTTTACTGATCATATTTCCACACACCTTTATGACTGTACACATTTTGGTTGGTGTTCGTCATCGTGAGACATCGTCGATTCATTGCTGGATGAACGCCTTCCCCCACCAAACTGCCCGGCTCAAAAACACGCATCTGAAAAAGCCGCAATTTGACTGCAGAGAATCAGGAGCGAGGGAATAGATCAGTGGACACTCCACCCACCATCTCGTTGACCATGCCCCCTCATGTTGTCCACGGTTACAATTATTGGGCAAGTGCATCGACATGTTATAAGACACCTGGTAAACAAAATATTCACTATCATAGCTCAACAGGCAACATTTTGCAATGCAGGACGACTGCCAAGTTGTTGTTTTTAGAACTGGAGCTTAAGGAGTGGGCTGAAAGAGTCATTGATATCGATACATGGATCACTTTCTCATACAGTTTTCAAGTTGCTCCTAAGGTAGCCAGACAAAATATATGCACGTGTAATTACCAATTGCTCAATCGAATTCTAGGCTGTAAAAGAGCAGGATTAACACACATTAAATGCTCTTCTTCAATTTCCTAATTTTCCAAATCAGCTGACAGAGAGAAAAAAATCCATCATCTTCTCTAACACAGCCAATGTAATTATCCAGTGGTGGAAAAAAAAATCTCACTTTCAATATAGTGATTAGAGAAACGTGTGCTGCCTGCCCAACATATTAATTAACATTTACTCTCGAATACCACTCACTCACTCCCAACAGCAGTGCTGCATATATATGAAAACGTTTTGCATAACTCTCATAGGAAAGCACAAAAAATAATGTGATATGTAGTTCATGGTTTAACTTCCATGCACACAATTACACATATTTCGGAAGCATGCCTAGAGTGTACTTTTACCAATGTACTGCAGATTTAGACATGATCTCTGGAGCATCTCGACTTGAAAGTACAGAGCCTTATCAAAAGCATAACATTTTGGACCTCTGCCGGTGAGATTGTTCGAGAATGAATTAATGTAATGCTTCACTCCAAAGACCTGTGAAATGTAAACTGCTAAATAAATGTCACGATGATTTCACACAGTTCGTACACTATTAATTTGGTGACTAACTACAGATCCCTGTCTTTAATGCGCTTGCACTGACTAATTGGCATGGTCTCAATTGGGGCGTCATCACCCTGCGAGTGTAATGTGAAAATAAATGTCAAATTAGTCCACTGTGCCTTTGCATACGCTTAAAATATTTCATTGCATCCGTTCTCCCGTAAGCTACGGGCTACTTTTGGAGGATTGCGTGCAATAATTCTCACACTCGATATGCAGTGCATTTGCGGCCAAACTTTAAAAGTATATTACAGGCCTCAACTCGTTAAACGTGCATTTCCTTTCATCAGCAACATAAAAGATAAATTGGTTTAAAAAGTGAAATGAAACGTATGTACAGTACTATACACACATTTACTTATAAAAGTAACATCAGCCCGGCTCTCGGTGTCCCGGTCTGTGCTCTGTACCGGGCTCTTATTTATAATACGATAAAAAAACACTACAAAAAAAGTCACATCGGCAAAGGAATCAGGCAAGGAGATACCCTTCCACCAAAATCAGTGACAGAAATATTAGAAGGGATCTAAATACTCGATGAGAGAAATAAAAGGCATATGCATGGAAGGGCTAGCCATCTCAGAGCTGCTGATGGCAGTCGTGAAAACTAGCAGTGACATTTCACAATTGTGAAACAAAAATCTTGAAGAACTTCAGAAAGAACGCTGAAAAGGTTGTACTTAGGATAGATATGATCAGAGCAAAAGTAATTTACATCTGGTTTACTTTACAATGTAAATGAACCGTTGAAGGGACACGACTAAAAAAAGAAAGCAGAATGTGTTGTATGTTGAACTTCTTTCACACCGTACGTAGCCAACAGTGCTAATCACTGGTACGCAGGAAGGACAACAAACTAAACACAAAAAAGCAGTTCTAAAGAAATGAGTTTTCCACCTAGTTTTCAGTTGCTATTTCGAGGTTGCGTGACTTTATTGTATTATAATATAGATGGCGATCAGCTCTGTGTGTGTGCAGGTTGCATGTATGCATGTTCAACTTCTTTCGAAACTGTACATAGACAACTAACACACGCAAAAATCAGTTCTAAAGAAATTCGTTTTTGAAGGCAGCATGGGATCAAAAGAAAGGGATTTTGGAGACGATTAGCAGAATGGGCTGCCTTGAACAGGATAGTGAAAAATAAGTGCAGCAAAGTACATAAAGAGGAATATTGTCAATCAGTGCAAATTATCAGCTGTGGCAATATGACACAGAAACACAGACACCGACAAATACAACAGAACTAAAGCTGAAGAGTGCACAAAGTAGTATGGAGAAATATGCAAGGCTTGGAAGTAGTGTGCACACGGAGAGATGGACACGCAGATAGTGGAACAAAGACGTTTCGGAGACAATTAAGAAAATAAATCTAGCTTGAGCAGGCCACATCACTGTATGGGATGATGGCCGATGGATGAAACTGGATGGAATTATAAAATTTAATATGAAATAAACATTTATAGAATCGTTATATGAGAAGGGGTGGAGCAAATTGTACTTTGACCAGCGAAATGAAATAAGGCCATTGCTAGAGATGACACGAAGAGATTTCTTAATTTGAAGGATACAGCATATTGGGCATTTGAAACGAGGTTTTTAATGCAGTTGGCAGATGTGGCAGCATTTATCGGGCCTCGTCTCGGCAGCATCACCGAGGAGACCTCATTGAAGACCCCATCAAGGCTGCTTTAAGACAGAGAAGTATTTAAATATATCATTTGATCATCTTAAAAGCAATGGAACATAATGGCAAGCCATACGGGTATTATATCCTCAAGTTAAAGTTTGATGTTTAATACCATTAAGGTATTAAAAAATGAAATAATTATTACTGATAATAATTCGCTTTAAAGTATTGATATCCATTACATTTCTCAATTTTATAATTGTTCCATGAAAATAAATTAACTGTGCCCTCAATATAAGGATCACTTCATTTCATTTGAATACTCAAGATAATAGTTAATTGTAAATGACTCCTGCAGAAAGAGTTTCATGTAATTTACATTAGATCTCAATTTTAGGCTTGATGGCCATTTAATACAAATGACGGATCAAATGGCCTTGCCGATCATAATGCTAGTGGTTTATATGGTTACCCGTGACAAAGGATCAACTAATTAACTGTACTTCTGCCTGGCAATTAGTAGCATGATGGCTATGCTTGAATGGCGAGAGACAGTGGGTGACTTGGTAGCCAAGATTTATTGTCAGAATTGGGGGGGGGGAAGACATTTCGCCAATTTAATACTGGCATCATTTCGACTTAATACACCACACGTGCTAAAATGTGGTCTCTGCTCACCTCATTAACAGACTTCTGGGAAATACATTAAAAAAATACATTTAAAATGATACTTTATTGAGGATTAAACGTTGGTATTATGTTTTAAGTCAGCGAGGTAATATATATGCACTGTATATGTACCATCTTTTAGCGACAGGCTCCAATATTGAAGCTACAGTACTTTAAAAATATATACAGTCGTGTGTAACACTTTAATAATTCATGGTCATATATAATGTATCCAGTATTGGCTGAGGAATATACTGAAAATAATTGTAATTAAATAGAAAAAAGAAATGTATAATAAAATAGTAAGCATTATTATTTCTGCAAAGCCAATATGAGGCATATACATTCATATGAATATATATTTTAATGAATACAACATATTTGTGAGTGTTAGGATTAGATTCATGATGCTATTATATATGTAGTCATAACAAGCCTTCATGAATGACCGTCTGTTGTATGAATGCTAAAAATTGCACAAGTATGAAGGCTCTTCTGTAAACGGACAATGTAATAAACATGAAGGCAGACAAAGCTGCATTAGCAATCTGGATACGTTCAATATTAGACAACCAGGCTAAACCAGTCACGTCATTTTATTTTCCCACTACCACTATTTAATTGCAAAATTAAGTTTATGGAGTTGATATTGGTAATGAAAAAAAAAACTTCGTTGAAAAGACCAGTTTAAACTCATCATGTTAATAATGTACAACCTTTGTAATTCCACTGCTTGCATAAAGGCCTTCCCACACTATGACAGGCATGAGGGTTGATTTACCACACTACTATACCACGCAGGTCAAGTGTGGGTTGGTGAAGGGTTGTGGAGAGCAGAACTGATTCAGATATCGCTGACGGTAGCCGCGGATGAGAATTAAACTCAGGTGACTGGATTCACAGTCTTCTTCTTCCACGCGTTTGTCCACACACTCATGTGGAGGTGTCCGCTGTCCTTGCCAACTTTTTACACGCTGCCCTGTCCTGCGCCATTTCTCTTTCCGCTTCTCAGGCCACCGTGGCCCTATCGCACCACGTCACCACCCCCCCCACCTCTTCTTGTGCCTTCCTCTTCATCTCTTTCCTTCCACTTGCATCACTTCCACCTTCTGACCCACATAATCCATAGTGCGGTGACTGGATTCATAGTGCAGTGCGCAAATCACTAAACTGCCGCTTCCCCCTGTCAACTACACATTTCTTCTAAATGCACTGTATTTTTGGCAATACACATTCACGCAATTGCAACATTGATGCAACATAGTATACTTTCGATGACACTGTGTAACACTATTTTTGTTCCTGGGTAGTGCGTGTTATTTCGTAATTGCTTATGCCTAAAAAGTATAGAAAATGGCTATTATTCCCCATAAACGTTGCTTTTGTGGCCAGGACAGTGATATTTAAAAATTTCGTTCATGCAAAGTCAGAAAAAACAACATATTAATCAAAATTAACATGTATTTATACTAAAGTAATACAAAAATGACAACAAAAGATTTAGAAGCGTGTAGTTTTTCGAGATTTACGATTATACTCTAAATCACGTTCATGAATCAGCCCCCATAATGTTATCCTTATACTGTCATTGGTGTTTTCAAAATAAGAATAGGTATTTACCCTTTCTGGAAATCAAACAGGGGTTAAGACGTTCAAACACCAAATACATACCTTTTGCAAGTAACCAAGTCTGCATTATCCACACGTACTTGCGGTGAACATACAAATACCCTCTGATAATATATGATGCATTGTCTTTGAAACGGATTGGCCTACACCAGAGACATCCTTCTCTATGGCCTAGTCCCACCAGTGTAAGACCAGAGAATGCCAAAAGGCGTACGGTACAAAGACAATGCACGTATTAGAGTATTTATAATTATCAGAGCATGTGCGTTTGCATGTTTTCCAGACATGATGCAGGACTTTATGCCTTGCAAATGCTCTCCACTTGGTGTTAGAAGACCAAATAGAGCATTTATCGCTCGGGGGGGGGGGTGAGCTGCTATATCATGGGAACTTTTTGCCAGAATCAAAGCATGGAAAAAAAAGAATAGGTATTTATCCTTTCCCGCAATAAAACAGGCGTTAAGATGTTCAAACACCAAATATATAACTTTTGCAAGGAACCAAGTCTGTATTAACCACACGTACTTGTGGTGAACATGAAAACAAACGGGCTCTGTAATAATGCACGCATTGTCTTTGAAACTGATTGGCCCACACCAGAGACATTCTTCTCATATGGCCTTGTCTCACCAGTATTAGGCCAGAGAACGCCAAAAGGTCAACAGGATGGGTGTTTAGCAATTACCCCGTTCAACATAGCCCTGTCCCTTTCTATTTAGCCCCGCCCTTTTAGCTTAACCCCGCCCCTTTGATTGTTAGCCCCACCCCCCACGAAGCTATTTTAAACCACCAATTTGTGTTCTTGGTTCTTTCCTTTTGCCCAACCAATTTGTATTCGCAAAGGTTTGTTGTCATCTTGATGGAACACTTGGCTACCAAATCGCAGAGCAGATCTTTTGAGGGTAGAGTGTTGACTGCTTGCTGTAAGCAACTGGTTGCGGAAACATCCAAAATATAAGCGATTCAAGTTGCATGAAATCAAGCTGCGCAACTGATCACCCAGGTGGAGACCCAGCTCAAGTAAACACAGTCGTCCCTCTGTTAACGTTTTTTTTTTAATCCGTTCCACGAAAACTACTGTTAAGCGAAATAACTGTTAATAGGAGAGAGAGAGAGAGAGCAGTTGTTTCCAATGACAAAACAGAAAAGGTAACGCAAACAAAGCAAATAGAAATTTAAAGCCAGTCGAGGCCTAAACGACTCATAAATGGGTGTCGCTGATTGGTCGTGGCCATGGCTCAGCCCCACTTACGAGCGCCGGGGATTGGTCGAAATTGGCGGCCGCGTGCATAACGTAAACGTACCGTCAGTCAACGTTTGTGACGTTGGTAGAAACCATGGGAGGGGGTCCTATGGTTACGACACATTTATAAATAACGCGATCTAACCCCAAATTTTTTTTTATTATGAATGATATTGGTCGCGAAAGCCTACGTGTCAAACTGTCTGTGTGTCTCTGTGTGTGTTTTCTATTTTATTTATTTTCTTTCTGCACGACTTTACCGAAAGAACCAAAGAGTAATGACAAATGTGTTGAATTTGTTTTAATAAGCGTTGTCTAACGTGCTTGTTTATGCATGTATGTCCATATTGACGTGTGGATATATGCGACTTCGATTCCCGCTCGTGGCCAACACCTTTGATGATTATCTGAAACCAGACCTGGGCCTCCCTTAAGTCGACGCAGCCTCAAATGAGTACCTGGTGTGGTGTTTAAACATCACCATTGGGGGCGACAAAGGCAGTCAGGCGTGGTGCTGGCCATCAACCCCCTCGTGTGCCATGCCGCCCTTCACAGCGGCTCACTCACATCACTTGGTGTATATTGTTTGTGAGATTCACAGCTGTGTCCGTGCACGAGAGAAAGAGATGCTGTCTGCAGGGTGCATCCAGATTTAAAAGATATATGACGAGTTTAGAAATGTTAACCTTTAAATGTTGAGTCACAGGTACACATATGGCCATGGGAAAAGTGCGGTGATGTGTCCCCAGATATGTTTGTTTTGTTCGACTGTGATCCGAACAGTGCCACAACCAGGCAGCATATCTCCTCCCTCTGCACAATCTGCCCCTTGTACAATGCTGTTTTATTGTTCGTGAGTGTCTAAAATTTAAAGTTGCTCAGTTTATTAATTGTCCTGAGGAAACGAGGAGCGTTCGAGTGGCAGACAGGATACAATTACGAGGACGATATCAACCGTAAATAATCTCCATACATGTAAAAGGCAAAGTTGTGAAATGTTTAGCGTACTTCCCGACAGGCAACAAACTTGAAATTTGCCTTGTGGGTACTTTCCAGAATGTACACCATGCAACAATTATAAAATATACTTTGTTTTTGGGGGGGGGGAGCTCAATAATGCATATATTTTTTGCACGGCAAGTGAGCTGTGACGTCAAATCTGTCACGTGACCCGCGCATGTGGAAGCGTAACGCATTGTAGTGGAGTGGTTAACGCGCTGTGTATGTGTCTGTGTCTATCTGTGTGTGTCTGTGTGTGTGTCTGTGTGTGTGTGTCTGTGTGGAAGCGTAACGCATTGTAGTGTAGTGGGTAGCGCGCTGCGCTACGAACACGGGAACCCGAGTTCGATTCCCGCTCACGGCCAGCATCGCCAAAGGCGGCCGGGCGTCGTGAATCTAAAGTCCCGGGCGAAGCCGGGTAGTAAAGCTAGTGTCGTATATGAAGCAAAAAATATATATTTACGTCATTATGAAGTTGCTTACTTTCCAGTAGTTCTCAGAAAATGTCAGCGTAACAAAGAGCACTCTCTAACCACTTACACGTGTGTCCCCTCCCCCACGTGTGTGTACACACACGTGTGTTCCCCCTTGGTATGTTCACACACGTGTGTCGCCCACGGTACGTTCACACGCGAGAGAAACGCAGAGAAGAGCCTTCAACAAAATCAGTAAAGCCCTTCTCAGACAGCAGTTGCGCCTCTAATCACGTCTCTTTTCATGGCAGAGACTATTGGCACCTAACGCAATTCGAGTTCTTCATCATCATCAATCGCCATGATCAATCCACTGCTGGATAAAGGTCTCCCTATATAATTGCCGAAGCTCACAGTCTTGTTAAGCCATAGTGCACTTTGCTCCTGCACGAGAGATAATCTCACCACCCAATTTCCACAGGCATCATACTCCCCTATGAATCTTTTACATAAATCATTATAAAGTCTCCTACCTACCGAACTGGATATGTTGATGTTAAACGTGTTGTTTTTGCTCACAAATAAGGTAATTTTATCCTCTCTGGCAATTCTGAAGTGTAACCTGCATTGCACTAATGATTCTTTACGTTGCTGAATTTGACGAGATCACGGACATATCTGACTATTTGGGGCTTTTCCATCAGAATAAATTCAAATAAATTTCTGTTTATTTCTGTTTAGGCAAGTACATTTTTGAGACCACTTTTTCCAAGGTGTTCGTTATCTTCTTGTCACTTCTGGCTGTGCGCTCCATCTCCATTTTGTGTTTTTCTATCTCCTCTTTCATGCCTATGCCAACTTTACCAATAGTCCTTGAATTTCTGCACATATTATTTTGCATTTGAAGCCTCGAATATTGATGTTGTGGTGTGCTTTGGGCCATTGCAAACGTTTCATAATTCCTCCATGCATTTGGTCTATTTCCACATCTTCACAGCTCTTTGTTGAAGCATATATGAATTATCCTATTACTCGTAGTGGTTCAAGATCCTCAACATTAGTAACCCTATCCGAAGTACTCTTGAGTTGCCTAGAAAACATTACAGCTCTCGAATCGGTCCAAGTTTAGTTTCATTATCATCTATTATAATTATCAATGTAATGATTCATTATTACCTTGTACAGTCTAAACAGTGCTTTTTCTTCTTCTCCAAGAGTGTGACTGATGTGAAATCATCGTCAATTAAAATGCATTCGGACAAAGAGACAACACTCCGATCTAGTTGCTATGTTATCTAAAATATTGGACATCTTGCCTGAACATCTGCTAGCCCTAATCGCCACAATTCACAATGTGCCCTACAAACACGAGGAGGACTGGAATTGGGTTTTAAAAGCAATAAGCTGTGCACTTGAAAACCAAGCCACTGCTGCGAAGTCTGCCCTGCAACACTTCACACGGAACATAGCTTGACGCCGTCTGTGGTTTAATGTGCTGGAAATTAACCCCCCTTAAATTTAACCCAAATGTGTGAAGATAATTCAAAGTGAATCCTGAACTGCTGCAGTGTGGTGCAGCGTGAACACAAAAAAACCCGCACTGATTTTGAAGTAGATGGACTGAGCTATCAGACCCCAACTGGCAGCTGCAGCAGCAGCAACGACGATGTTACGCAGAAATCAATGGTCAAGTGACGAGGAAAGAGTCAACTTTTGTGCCAAATTGATTCCCCCCCCCCAGCCATGCACATCTCCATCGATACAACGGGCAACGACCCTTCCTCTATTAATTACCGAACGGCGTGGCAAGGCCAGAGGAGAAAATTAATTATCAATCATTAGTATCATTTTATTTTTTATTTGTACAGGATAATAAATGATAATAACTTGTCAAAATAATTGGCAGTCAATTGTCAATCCACTGCTGGGCGCAGGCATTCAAGCCACCACACGAGTCGCGGGCCATTGTTTTAGCTTGCTGAGCAGTGCGGGTTGGTGAATGGAGTTCGGTGCCCAGGACCGCTTCAGATATCACTCACGACCGACGTGAGCCGTGGTTGTGGCTAGGAATTGAACTCTGAGAGCGGGGTTACTGTGCTAAGGACGGTGTGCTACTGTGTCCACAAGACTTAATAACCAGTAGGGGTGGAACGAAAAATTAATTCATTGATTAATCTTGATTCTTAATCTCACCATGCGAAATGCAGTATGTTTTAAATTTGAATCTTGTATTTAATCGGTTCACGTTACTCCTGCATTCTGTAGAGGTTGCTATGTTCACCATAGTGTTTACTTTTTTTATCTTGAATATAATCGATGCATTGCATCTTGATAAATTGCACGAAGCTCGTTCCATAGCTCATTCCATACGTGTGTCGCCGTTTCAACCTGAAAAGGGCGATTTCATGAAGATGTCATACCAACACAGCTCCCCACTGTTGTAACGGTGAGCACACGTGATTTGCAACCCACAAGTCGCCGGATCAATATTATGGCATCCGCCTCCTCTGTCCACCCAGCAGTATAAATGGGTTAATTCAGTACTGAACCAAGATTGAACTTATTTTTAGTTTTTACCAGATAAGACCCACTGAGCTATATAGCTCTTTTTCAGAAGCGACCTGGCCACAAATGATAGCTCAACCAAGTGGACTATCATGTAGAAACGTATAGCAGCCAAATACTCTAAACGCATGTTTATAAATCTGGTAAAAACCGGAGGACCCTGAGAAAAATCCACGTGACTATGGGGAGAACAGAAAAAAAACTCAAAATATACAAGCGCCATGATAAGGATCGAACCCACGACCTCATGCATACCAGGCGAGGTAGTTAACAACTCGCGACCATGGAGCCGTGTAAGTTTTTTGAGCGGCCTCGTGTGGCGAGGTTAAAGTATGGGTACTCGCCTCTTTGCAGACATCTGCTCAGCGTGGAAGAGCAGGCAATTGCAGTACTGCACCTTTGCCATTTACAAATACGTGCCATGTTAAATGGGCAATTCATTAACATTGTAATAATCATGATAACAATCCTCATACAATGTCTATACAAGGAACAATTAAAAACCCCAATTTACGGCATTTCACATGCGTGCTTTCTTTTTTTTATTAAACCTTAATCTTTTCTCTAGTTGAGTTTTGATCGGATTTTTTAAATATATATAAAAATGGTAATGATAATATAAACAATGAATGGAATGGGTACAAGGCGCCAGATGTTGAACAATATAGTATACTAACACTCTCGCTCTCCCTCCCATGTGTCTGGCTGCTTCTCTCACAAGCAACCACATGTGCCTGTTTAGGAAGATGGAAATGCAAAGATAAAACTGCACGTGATTACAGTTCATCAGATCGAACTATGATTGTTTTTTTAGAGTGCAGGTGGTATCAAAGTTACATGCGGTCTGTGTAAGCAAATGAATATATATGCAAATGTGATATCGTGAAGCGATGGCATATATTTAGGTACACTTTTTTGTTTGGTTTGTTTTAAAAGTAAAAATATTCCCGTACGCTAGTTTTGAGGTTTTTCTCTTTTTTTAGATGACATTCTTTTGGCAAGGGCCATTCTCTCACAATCATCGGTGAAATGTTGTCAAGAAGAGACATTTATCAGGTGGTACTCATTTTACAGAACCTGGAGGGATGATGGGCTCCGTCAAGGCCAACAGGGAATTAAACTCGTGACATTTTTTGGTCATGAGTCCCCGGTACTGCGTAAGCCGAGGTGTCCCGGTTTTAATTATAATTCACTGAAGTATGTGAAAAAAAGTTTTTTAGTGCTTGCTTGGCATTTAAAAAAACTTTTTGCACATACTTGATTGCATATATTTCCAAGCATGCAACCTATGCAAAGGGCAGTCCACTGGCTTGCGACACTTACCTTTACGCAAAATATGCATGTCAAGTGTGGAACCCTGTGCAAATAGGCCATTGTGCTTTCACGTTATGCAAATATGAATGAATACTGTAAACCTTGCATCATTCACCATTGTCATTTTGGTGACTCAATTATGGCCACCACTACTGTTTGCATGCGGACCTTTTTCTTAGAGCACCAAATGGGTTGGTGTTTCTCTGGTGGCTTTCGATTCCTAAAATACAAAATATATTTTTCCCTCCTTTACATGATCTGCCACCTACATGACCTCACATATATAAAACATTTTTTCTTACCCATTTGATTGGGGAAGTGGTTCACGACCTTTCCAGGCGCCCAGACCACTGTCAGTCCTCAAAATGCTATTCACAAACAACCTTGCCGTAAAAAAAAAAACCCCTGGTGTTTTGTGAATGTAATTATACCTGCAACAGTTCCGCGGACCACAGGTTGGAGATTTATGGATTAGAGTACTGTATTTAGACGTAGTTTGTTTATTACAACATAATATTCAAAACGGGCATGCATTGATATGTTTCAGGATATTTTCAGGACTGTTTCTAATAAGAGATATGCAGTAATCCCCAAGGTCGTGTTTCTGTCATTTCTTGAAAAGAGGTAATGGACTATGTTCCTTTGAATTGCTTGGAAGTGGGCCTGTTTTGAATGATGAAAAATGCCTGCCAACTCTTCCCCAAACCTTGTTTTCCAGTTTCTGCTTTCTCATATTCACGCATCTCTCCCCCACTCCCCTCCCGCCAACCGCTCCACCCCCCGCCCCCCCCCCCCCAAATAAAAAAGAGAAAAAAAACTCTGGGAAATGTTCATCTTGTCGAAGAGATTGATTCAACTGTGAGCTCTCCAAGACCAAAATAAGTAAAGCCCCTTTAATCTCTGCCACATGAATCTCTGTACTTTAAAGCCAGCAACGCTATCCAAATTCTAGCGCATTTCACAAAAAATACTCAAAATGTCATGTCTTCATGGAAAAAAAAACACATTTATTTATTTAGCATACTGTATTCCAATGTCTACTATACACATGAAATGAACAACAAGTACGATCAACCCCGTAGGCGGTGCCCGATATTATCAGATCACAGAAGCTAAGCAGCAGGTTGGAGGTGGAATAGTGTTTGGATGGGTGTTCGCCAAACGTGCTCGGTTATCAGAGTAAAATCCATTGTTTTAATATGTTTACGTGCTTCCCGCCTTCACTAACACTGACCAGTGTAGTGTATCATGATAAAACAACTCCCACCATCCTTCTTGCGTGGGTAGGCCCTTAGCCACCATTGGTTTGACAATACACGGGCATGCACATATCGTTTCAACACAAAAGTAAGAACACGGAATACTATTCCTCACCGAGACGTGAATGACCTTTCAGCAATAGCAATAAATAACGGGCAGACCATTGTCATTTTTGGTGAAGCTGCGCTGACAAGACTGGATTTCTGAAACATATTTGTGTTCTTTATATTTCCATGGCGAGCACGCATCGAGTCATTCCCTGCTAATGTCAGGCCCCTTTCCAGCTCTACTTGATGAAAGCGAACGTGACCCAGCCACAAACGTCGGCAGTTACTCTGCTGGACAGCCGGATGGGATTAGTGCAATCCCACTCAATCATTGCAAAAAAAAAGCTCTCCCAAAGTCATTTTATGTTACACGCAATCCACTGTGCCGAAAATCGTCGTACCGAATGCATCTCGGCACAAAGGCGGCGTCACGCTGGGAAGTCTCGGTTTTTTTGGAGATGCAGCGTATTTGGCTGGAGTGGTACAGCTTAGCTCACGTTGAAAAAAAAATGTGGCACAATTGCACGCTGCCCCTGATTGACTCGTAGAAAATAATTATAATTGCGGGCTCTTTGAGGAAATTAATGATAGCATCTGGAACTTCAATAAAACACCTTTATATTGAAATCAAAAGTCCTTGGGGCTTAAACCAATTTCACTACTCTAACTATGACTGATGCCCGCATAAAATACAAATCGCAATAAGCCACAAGGCATTCGGCATGACATCTAGAAAAGTAGCAATTGTCACCCCATAGTCTTCACCCTTGCACACAATTAGAGGAATGCATTTATACACAGAAATAATTTTCTCTCCAAGCTAAACACGAAAAGAATATTCCTGTTCCTGCAAAAGGTAGCATAATAGGCTATTGTTATAATCGCCTCCTCAAAATGGGGGCTCTAGGGAAGCCACTCTTGTGGGTATTTCTGGCCTACTCTTTCACGCTGAGCAGATGTCTTGGAAGAGGAGGTGCGCACATTTACGCCACGATACGTGACCTACCAATCAATTTTGGTTGTACCCATTTATAGTGCTGGGTGGGCAGAGGCAATGGGGGATAATTTAGAAACTTGTCCCATTTTTTGAACTGCCGTGCCAGGAGATGTCAAGAGCAACGCATTAACCATTAAACTGTGGCTGCTGCATCCTCGAGTTGAGTAATCAGCATTTGTAAATTGTGTTTTTTGCATGGCCAAGTCATTCCCAATGAATGTCCGTGCTCAAGCGAACCTGAGGCTGTTCTTATCTTACTTGGTTGCTGAGAGATAGTAGTAGTAGTAAAACAAAAAAAATCCACATCGCTATTGCGCCAAACACGTTCTCCTCAGGACAACCACTCTTGACTTCCCACAAAGTGGGACTCAATTTATCGACGGTGTAGAAATGATGGGCAGAGTTGACCCCTTGACCACGGATAGCAAGCGGCCGAGTCAAGCACTTTTCTACAGTGCCAACCCGTTCAAATTTAATGAAAATCTCGGTAGGAAAGACGTGATTTTCATTTTAGTCCTCATTTGAAAGCCAATTTATACAAGTGGAATTTACGACGGATGATTTCAGAGTTGAGCTGCAATTGGTTTGTGAGATGTTATGAACTTCGTGGCCAGCACGTGAAGTATGGGTGAAAAGATTCCACCTTGTCATGGGGAGGCCTTTAGCCACTGGTGGATTGAGAACAGATGGAATTAATATCGTACGTTATCGATGATGTTAAGTCCTAAGATGTTCCAACCACGTATATTGGAATGTATTACTTCGTTTGATCTCGTGGATTACTTCTGCAACCTTTTGAATAGCAGGGCCTGGAAATAGATTAATGTTTAAAGAGGCTGGGATGAATTAAATGGTCAAGTCTCCAGTTATAAATCTTACCCTTTTGTGTTGTTCTGTTAATACAATGGATGTATGCGTTGTTTTTAATTAAAAAAAAACACATTTTGTGGGCATATTTTTGCAAACTTTTGACCTAACAACAATAACAAAATGGAGCATTCATCATCATCATCATCATCAATCAGCCATGATCAATCCACTGCTGGAATAAGGCTTCCCCAAACCATCACCATCCCTCATCATCTCGCTTTACAACAATCCCCCCGCCCCCGGCACCTGAAAACCACGCCCATTTCATTGCTTCATCTCCAGGGTGAGCATCCTCCCAGGCGCGTTCCTCCTTTGGCTGCCACTCGGTTGCTATTCTCCCTCAGGAGCCATCATCTCCTTTCAGCTCCAAGTCCTCCACAAGAAGTCTAGCTGTTCTCGACATACGGAACATAGCAAAAAAGAAAGCATAATTTAACATTGTTCAGTGTAATTTATCTAATGTGCAGAACGTGTACTAAAAGTCTCCACTTGGGTATTATACAACACACTGAACTGTGCCTATTAAATATTGAACAGAAATGTAAACTAAAGCTCTGCTAACATAGTTCAGTGATTAATCTCATCATCCGCAAAGTCCGCAGACGCATGGAATTAAAACAAAATTGACTGAATGGGGCCCCAAATAATTACCCTGCCCAATGCCACTTGGCAGAAGTTGGTAATGAGATTAATACACATTATTTTATGCTACCAAGTGATGCAGTGTGTCATTAAAGCTTTGTGTTTATTTCCATCAATCTGCATATTAAATGTGTGTTCAATGGGGACAGATAAATCACCTCCAAATTAGGCAACTCAAAAAAGATTTAAATAAGTGTTTGTACAATATTCTTGGTTCTTTCGGTAAAGTCACGTAGAAGGGAAACAATAAAATAATATAAATATAAAAAAATAAAATTCTCGATTTAAAGCTTTCGTGACTGCAGTGATTCATATTCTTGGTTCTTTCGGTAAAGTCGAAACGTCGTGAGAATTTTATTGTTTTATATATATTTTATTATTTTATTGTTATCCCTTCAACGTGACTTTACCGAAAGAACCAAGAATAATAAAATTCTCACGACGTTTCGACTGCAACACAAGCAATCATCATCAGTGGCGGTTATTTTTAACGTTAGCACCACGGAGAGCGATTTGACAGTTATTCAGATGGACGAGTCCATCTATGTTCGGAAAAGAGGAGGGGGGAGACGAAAAATAATGGATGCGGTCTGAAAGCCACCTTAAGCATGATCAATCAATTAAGACCCGAAATGGTTTATCAAATCCTTCCAATGATTGTTTGTACAATGTATAAACATTTAACAGCAATACCAATAAAACACATTGAAAGTCCTCACAGGTATATAAAATGCTAATTTACATGCACTCCATTAAATAACGTGTTCTCCCACCTCCGATTAGCACGGTTGGCTACGTACAGTGGATCCCTTAGCTCAACACACATACACGGTGAATTGTAAGACACGTGGAACTGTCAAATGTATAAATTAAAATTGTAGTTGTAAAAGAACAAAGTCCTATGAACCCAGAAATCTAAGTTAGATTCCCAGCTAGCCATGGCTACATGAGTTACAATCGATAGCTGAACTTGCCCTGGATAACTCCTTGACCAACCCACATTGACAAGGGTAAGGAGGATTTCCAACAACTCCCATGACTAATACAGCACTGGGAGACTTTCATCGAGCAATGGATTTATAAGAGGCTGTAAATAATATATAGGATTACATTTAATACAAAAACGAGTGTTATTTACAATGTGTTTCGTCACTAGTTGCATGTGTAGTGTGCTAATTCACAGACACGAGTAGGAGGTACTCTTTTATTCTGGCCTTCACAGCCTTATGGCGGCAGTCTCCAACCTTTTTGGCACCAGGGACCGTTTCGTGGAAGACAATTTTTTCACGAACCAGGCGAGTTCATCATTGGGTCTTCCCCCCTATATTTAGAAGCTCTCCAGCGACGTTTGTTTTTTACTCATTTTAGCTACTAGGGGTTAGCTTGTGGGCTTACCAACACTGTGACTGAGACAAGTGCGCAGTGCGGGAAAGAGGCGCGGACGGAAGTGGCCAATAATAAAATAATGGACGGCCCCTTATCTCTCGACGAGCGTTCTGCTGCGGCTCTGTCCTCACTCTCCGCTCCACGCAGCCGCTCCACGCGCACAGACACACACAGATAAAGACAAAGATCTCCCGTATAGCCTTAACAGACTGTAGGGGGAAGTGCTGTTAGCGAGCACCTATGAAGGCCGAAACGGTATACGAGGGGGTGGGTGGCCAGCACCACACCCGACCGCCTTTGTCTCCCCAGTGGCGATGTTTACACACCGCACCAGGTACTAATTTCAGGCTGAGTCGACCTAGGGGAGGCCCAGGACCGGTTCAGATAATCGTCACTGGGTGTTGGCCGTGAGCGGGAATCGAACCCGGGTCGCCAGGTTCATGGCGCAGCGTAGCGCTAACCGCCCTCGGCCCCGCACCCCTGTGGATCCCCCAGATGGCTCCGTGCCTTGCCCACATGTCCAACTGGTAGAACGGGGCTGCTACCCCCAATCCCATTGTCTACCAATCTCCCAGCGGCACGCGCTCCAGTGACTCATTCCACGTCACTATACATGCACTCACATCTCAGCATAGAATAAGGTGATTAGCTACGATCAATCGACTGCTGAATGCAGGCCTCCACTAAGCCGTCACCATATATCATTCTTCCGAATCAACAATCCATGCATCTCCCGCACACAAGCTGCATTCATCACTCTGTATCCACGATGGAAGTGTACGCTCTATACAGTGCAATCAAACGCAATATACAAATTAGCATGTAAGCCGACACAAACTTGAGCTTTCTGAAGGGTCAATCAAGGAAAAGGCGTAATATATTTCTTGGAAAATGTAAAATTGAGGGTCTATCAAGAAATCAACCATCCTCTGATGTGACGGGGCCACGGGGTATTTTCAACTCATGTGCAAGTTTCCACTCATTAAAACAAGATAAAGGCGCAGCCCTGTAATTCCTTGCTCATGCCACTGCTGGCAGAAAGCCCTCCACTCCAGGAAGCTCTAAAAGGCCCGACGGAGGTTCTGTTGGCCGACCCTTCCACTCTGACCAGACATGTTGGAACACGTGTCAACACCCACACTTTACTCCACCACACGCTGCCTGCCGCTCGACTTTGGTGTTTCCATTGCTATTCAGGGATGCAACGATATCATATTTTTTTTAACGTTGTGAAGGCAAAATCTGTCAATATATATTACGCATCATTGGTCATTCATGCAGATGAAAGCAAAAAAAAAAACGAAATTCCTCATTTCATTAATGCCTGAGGGACTAATCAGATTCAAAGGAAGATCCTTTAGAATTTGCCACAGGTAAAACACAAATACTGGTTGACGATTACCATTTCAAATCATAAAATGTCTACCAAACGTGATAGAACTGGAAATAAACCGTACTAGTATTTATATTTTTAAATCTACAATGGATTTGCTTTTTAATGATGCTGATTTCACTATGTAACACAATTTTTGTTCCTGGGTAGTAAGTGTTATTTTGTAATTGCATGTGCCTAAAAAGTATAGAAAATGGCCATTATTCCCCAAAAACTTTGCTTTTGTGAGCATCGTGGTCGTTGTTGCTGCTGCTGCTGCCTGTTGGCCCCTGATAGCTCAGTCCATCTACTTCAAAATCAGTGCGGGTTTTTTTTTTGTTCACGCTGCACCACACTGCAGCAGTTCAGCATTCACTTTGAATTATCCTCACACATTTGGGTTTAATAAAGGGGGTTTAATTTCCAGCACATTAAACCACAGACGGCGTCAAGCTATGTTCCGTATGAAGTGTTGCAAGGGCAGACTTCGCAGCAGTGGCTTGGTTTTCAAGTGCACAGCTTATTGCTTTTAAACCCAATTCCAGTCCTCCTCGTGTTTGTAGGGCACATTGTTAATTGTGGCGATTAGGGCTAGCAGATGTTCAGGCAAGATGTCCAATATTTTAGATAACATAGCAACTAGATCGGAGTGTTGTCCCTTTGTCCGAATGCATTTTTAATTGACGATGATTTCACATCAGTCACACTCTTAGAGAAGAAAAAACACTGTTTGGACTGTACAAGGTAATTATGAATCATTACATTGATAATTATGATAGATGATAATGAAACTAAACTTGCACCGATTCGAGAGCTGTAATATTATCTGGCAACTCAAGAGTACTTCGGATAGGGTTACTAATGTTGAGGATCTTGAACCACTACGAGTATTAAGATAATTCATGTATGCTTTAGCAAAGAGCTGTGAAGATGTTGAAGTAGACCAAATGCATGGAAAAATTATAAAACGTTTGCAATGGCCCAAAGCACACCACAACATCAATATTCAAGACTTCAATGCAAAGGTAAAAGATTTCCAGAGATGAAAGGATTATTGGTAAAGTTGGCATAGGAGTGAAAGAGGAGAGTAAACAAACATAAAATGGAGATGGAGTGCACAGCCAGAAGTGACAAGAAGATAACGAACACCTTGGAAAAAGTGGTCTCGAAAATGTACTTGCCTAAATAGAAAAAAACTGTGAAATTATTTTGACTTTTTTCTGAGGAGAAATTCCCAAATAAGTCGACACATCCGTGATCCCGTCAAATTCAACAACATAAGGAATCAAAGATTAGTGCGATGCATGTTACACTTCAGAAATGCCAGAGAGGATAAAGTTACCCTATTTGCAAGCAAAAACAACACGTTTAACATCAACATATCCAGTTCGGTAGGTAGGAGACTTTATAATGATTTATGTAACAGATTCATATGGGAGTATGATCGCTGTGGAAATTGGATGGTGATATTATCTCTCGTGCAGGAGCAAAGTGCACTATGGCTTAACAAGACTGTGAGCTTCGGCAATTATATAGGGAGACCTTTATCCAGCAGTGGATTGATCATGGCGATTGATGATGATAAAGAACTCGAATTGCGTTAGGTGCCAATAGTCTCTGCCATGAAAAGAGACGTGATTAGAGGCGCAACTGCTGTCTGTGTACACACACGTGGGGGAGGGGACACACGTGTAAGTGGTTAGAGAGTGCTCTCTGTTACGCAGACATTTTCTGAGAACTACTGGAAAGTAAGCAACTTCATAATGACGTCAATATTTGTTTTGCTTTATATACGACATTATTGACGGTTGATATCGTCATCGTAATTGTATCCTGTCTGCCACTCGAACGCTCCTAGTTTACTGGTTGTGCCTCTGTTCGGATCACAGTCAATCAAAACAAGTCTATCTAGGGATGCATCACTGCAACTTTTTCCATGGCCCTATGCAAACTTGTGACTCAAATACTTGGTTGATGGTGTAATTGTCAGAAAAAGTACATCGCATTAATTGACACCATTTGTTTTATATATTGTTATTCATATAATCAAGTAATGCGCAGAAAAAAGCTTGTACACAAAACTTCCAGACGCACAGTTAATTAAGACAGCGTGCATCATGACCATAACACCTAATCGGGCAATCATCCCCTGGCTCTCTGTTCTGGCAAAGATTCTACCACCAAGCATCTGCAGAGGCATGCAACCTGGAAGGGAGTTTACACGTTTTCTTGCCAACAACAACAACCACCAACCCCATCATCAACCAATACCTCAACAGTGTCACCTCGCCGACATCTCGAGTTCCAGTTCCCCTGTTGGGATTATTCTGTCACCATTTTAAAAATCAAAATCCCGCTCAGACCCAGAAGAATGCTGGCGAACAGAGAGTGGAATAATGCGTACGTATGCCCAGAGTAAAGACCTCGAATCGAGACCCAAACCAATGCGCCTCCCTCCGACTCTCACAGCCGTGAGTACAGCCGCGAGGTACGTGATAGGGCGTGTCACTATTTGGGGACTTGGGTAGCAGTAGGCTAGGCTCTGCTCGTAGAATATTCCCTCCGGGCAGTGCGGGGTTTGCGCCGCAGAATAAAAGTTAGCGCAGATCATCGGGTGCAGTGTCCGTGATTTGTGTGTGTGGGTCTGTGTGTGTGTGTGTGTCTGTGTGTCTCGCGGTGCCGGACGGGCAACTCTGTCGTGGACAGTGCTGTGGGGGGAGGTCCAATTTTGATTGGCTCCTCCCCTCATGGCATATGTGTCCACCACAGGGGCTAAACGGGGGCTCTGGACGGGTGCGAGGGGCTGGTAACCCCTCCACCTTCAATTAATTACCACTAAACCACGAGTTAAACTGAAATATGTAACTAATAAGCTTGTGCCGGAGGCCCCGGGGGGCCAGGCGTCTATGACGTCTCCTGGCCAAACCCCAATTGGCGGAGCCAGGAGCTCCTCCAGAAACAACGAAAAGCCACTATGGGTGGCCACGTGGAATGTTCGAACGCTCACTGCGGAGGAGAGGCTGCCACTCCTCTGTCGGGAGCTGGACCGGTACCGCCTGGATCTGTGTGGCATTCAGGAGGTCCGGTGAACCGGCTCTGGCTCCTGCCACCATGAGGGGTGGACAGTCCTCAACTCGGGGCAGCAGACTGCCAAACAAAAGGGTGTGGCTCTTCTTTTGAACAAAATAATGAAGGGGGCGTGGGAGCGTGGCGGTGAGGTGTGGGAAGCTGTAACTCCAAGGCTACTTTGGGCTCGCCTTCCCATCAACCGGAGGCGAGGAATGGTGGTCCTGGTTACTTATGCCCCCACCGAAGATGAACATCCGTGGAGGGATGCAGGCAAAGCCGATGAGTCAGATGCCTTCTATGACCTCCTGTCACAGGTGCTGGCTAAAGTGGCCCCTCGGGATAGAGTCATCATGTTGGGTGACTTCAATGCCCGAGTTGGTCATGATACTGGCACCTGGTCTGGAGTGATTGGAGGGCATGGGCCAGATCAGCTCAATAACAACGGGTAGGAGGCTGCTAGATTATTGTGCAGCCCATGGGCTTGTAATTACCAACACACTGTTCCGGCATCGGCGCATCCACACAACATCATGGATGCATGCCGGGTCCAAGCAAGAACATCTGCTGGACTACATAGTGACGGACCAGCGGATGCGAGCCCATGTCCTTGACACCAGGACCTACCGTGGAGCTGATCTGCCCTCTGACCATCGACTAGTCATCTGTGAGATGCGCCTGCCATTCTTCCACTCCGGTGGTGGGTGTACACCCAGGACCCCATTCCAACCTAAAGTGGCCTGGTCTCAGTTATCTGATGAAAGTTGCAAGCGAGAATTTCATCATCGCTTGCGGCTGGGATTGGCATCGTCCCCGACTCCTCCTGATGTCGAGGGTAAATGGGCAAGGTTTAGGACTGTGACTCATGCAGCTGCAATGGCTGCTTTGGGTACGCGATCCAGGCCTCCCCAGAGACCCTGGCTGACAGAGGAGGTGTTCAGGATGGTTGAGAAAAAGCGACAGGCCCACTGTCATCGGCTACAGAATCCCACGTCAGAGAATGAGGAGGCTTACCGCAGCCTTCGCTCGGAGGTTCGGAGAGCCGTGAGGCGCTGCAAGGATGGGTGGTGGTCGCGGGTTGCTGAGGAGATGGAGTCTGCCTCAGTGGCCCGTGATCACAAATCTCTATTTAACTCCATCAAAAAAGTAATCTGCAGCGCCACACCTATTACCATCATTAGGGGAAAAAACGGTGACCCAATCTCCGACCCCTAGGAACAGGTTTGCAGATTTGCTGAGCATTTCTGTGAGGTCCTGGGGGAGGGAAAATCCCTCAGCCAGGAAAACATCGTGGCACAAAATGAGGATGACCCTGCTGAGGCTGCGGTGCTCAAATATTGGAAGAAGTCACCTCCTGTGAGTGGCTGGCTGAGGTGCCATCTGCTGAGGAAGTACTGAAGGCGATCCAGAGTCTGAGACCAGGAAAGGCAGCGGGCAGAGATGATCTCCCAAGCGAAATGCTGAGGGAGGGTGGCGTTTGTGCACAGACTGCCCTATGTGACATCATAACAACAGTCTGGACCACTGGACGGGTTCCGCAGGATTGGAAGGATGCCCTGGTGGTCCCCCTTTTTAAGAAGGGGGACCGCACAGACTGTAACAACTACAGAGGTATCTCACTCCTCAGTGTGCCGGAAAAGGTCCTGGCAAGGATTATTCAGCATCGCCTTGCCAGGCACGCTGAGGAGAGGCTTGCGGAGCTCCAATGCGGTTTCAGGAAAGGGCGGTCCTGCACAGATGCCATATTTTCTGTCCGTCTGCTACAGCAGAGGTGTAGGGAATTCCAACAAGACCTACATTTCTGTTTTATTGACCTGGTCAAGGCCTATGATACCATCAGTAGGCCTGGGCTCTGGGTTGTTCTTCGTGCTTTTGGAGTAACTGACCCTCTGCTCATGATCATTAAGGACCTTCATGATGGTGAGCGGGCCCGGGTAAAACTACGTGGCCGGGAGTCAGAGCCATTCCCTGTACACCTTGGGGTGCGACAGGGATGTCCTCTGGCTCCCACATTATTTAACATCTATTTTGACCACGTAGTTCGTGAAGCCTTCAATAGCTGTACCGGGGGAATCTCCATATGGTACAGATATAATGGGAGGCTGATCGATGCCCGGGTGCGGTCAAGGGATGGCTCCCTATTGCTCAACCATGTTATGTATGCCGATGATTTGGTAATAGCTGCCCATTCACAGGAGGAGTTGGAGACGCTGCTGCTGAGACTGGAGCGCGCAACTAAGAGATGGGGCCTTACCATCAGCCCCACCAAAACTAAGCACCTGCCTGGGTATTTTGTACCATCGGACACTCCACCCCCACAACTCCCAATCGGTGATGGGGCAGTTGTGGAGAGAGTGGAGAGTTTCCCATACCTGGGCAGTGTGCTTATGACTGGCTCCAGTTTAACAGCAGAGGTCTCACTCCGAATCAGTCGAGCGGCAATATCTTTTCATCGGTTGCGTAACGCTGTGTGGAAGCTACCTGGTCTGTCGCTCCGCACTAAGCTTCAGGTCTTCTTGGCCACGGTCATTCCCTCACTTCTCTACGCTTGCGAAAAGTGGACCCCCCTAATGGAACATCTTCGCCGGTTAGAAACATTTAGGCTGGCCTGCCTAAAATCCATCCTGGGTTTAACCAGACTGGATTGTGTGAGGAGCTCACAAATCCTTGAAAGATCTGGGCAAGGTCCCATCAGTAATCTCCTCCGGCGGGCAAGGCTGCGATGGCTGGGTCATGTAGCCCGCATGCCCAACCACCGCATGCCAAAACAGCTTTTGTTCGGCCGGATTGAGGGGGCTAAGCGGGCGCGGCACGGGCTAGAGAAGAGATGGAGTGATGTGGTACAGGAGGACGTGGAGCTGAGTGGACTTGCCAATGATTGGTACCAGCGGTGTCAAGATCGGCCTCTGTGGAGGAGGCTCGTGAAGGATGCTACTGGGCAGTTGGAGGTAGTCGCCCTCCAACAACAACGGAGGGCGGAGGAGCGACGCTCAGAACAACGAGCGGAGCGCCGGGTGGCTAAAGCACAGCAGGTTGGCACAGTAGGGGGCACAGGTGGTGCATCAGCCAGTCATCTCAGTCAGTCGACCTGTGGCACCTGGGTCTGCCCCGTGACCTCCTGCCAGCGGGCGTTCGACACTTCACGTGGCCTCAGGGTGCACATAGCCTGGCACAAGCGTCGTGGTGACGTCACCGCCACTTAGTGGCGAATGGCGGTTGTTGTTGTTGTTGTGTCTGTGTGTGTGTGTCTGTGTGTGTGTCTGTGTGTCTGTGCACGTGGAGCGGAGAGTGAGGACAGAGCCGCAGCACGAGCGCTCGTCGAGAGATAAGAGGCCCTCCATAAATGACGTCACGCGATTATGGGCGATTTTTGACCCCACCCCCCTCGTCACACGGCGTCACAAAAAGTCAGATCCCCCCGTCAAATAATACGTCACAAAGCTCTGCCTCCCCCTCCCCAAAATATATATTAAAAATGCTTCAAATCGCTTTAAACTATTGTAATTGAAGTGCATATTTAATATGCCGCTGCACTCTGATGTTGTAGGGGAAAACATTAATCAAAAAGTCTATTTAATTAAGGAGAACGTGTTGTCTATATTTATTTAAAATTGCGCATTTTGATGTGACGTCACATTTCTCAACACCCCCCCCCTCATCACACATCGTTATAAATATCTGACCCCCCTCCCCCCCCTAGGTGCGTGACGTCATTTATGGATGGCCCCTAATCGCTCGCAGGTGTGAACCGCGCTCGTAACGCTGCGCGCTGAGTTAGCGTCGAGTGGCGGTGTGCACACGACGAGTGAACGCAGAGCCGCGGCTGTGTGTGTGTCTGTCTGTGTGTCTGTCTGTGTGTGTCTGTCTGTGTGTGTCTGTCTGTGTGTGTGTGTGGGGAGCGGTGGTGCAGTGGTTAGCGCGCTGCGCTACGAACCCGGCCGCCCAAGTTCGATTCCCGCTCACGGCCAACACCAAGTGACGATTATCTGAACCGGTCCTGGGCCTCCCCTAGGTTGACTCAGCCTCAAATGAGTACCTGGTGCGATGTGTAAACATCGCCACTGGGGAGACGAAGGCGGCTGGGCGTGGTGCTGGCCACCCACCACCTCGTGCGCCGTTCTGGCCTTCATAGGTGCTCGCTAACAGCACTTGCCCCAAGGGTCTGTCACAGGCTACACGGGGGATCTTTGTGCGCGTGTTAAAGAGGCGTGGGCAGCTAGCGCTACCGCGCTGTCCGCTTTGGCTGCGGTGTGCGCGGGTTGAGTGGTGGGCTAACTCCGTGCGGCGGTGAGCTAGCAATTATAGCGGTGTCCGTCAGAGAGGGCGGCGAGCTCGGGGTCGGGTGGGGGGGGGGGGGGACGCCGGCCCCCCACAGAAAAGTGAAATGGAATTGAACCAGCTGGACTGTCGGTGTTTAACAATGCATTTTGAGTCACACGTGCAGTGGGTAATCGAGTCGGTGTGGATCGGGCTTTCCGATGTGTTGTCGAGTTACATATACCGCGCGTTGTTTCGGCATGGTCTGGGAGCGACAGAGGCTTGGCAGGACTTCTATGCACGAATGTTGAACCTCTTTGGCACCATACGTAGCCGGCTGTGCTAATCGGAGCGTGACGTTTCGGATATGATGATGAACATCACTTGCCGTGGAGGGGAAACGTCGGACGTACTGCTCTATTATCCCAAAAACGCATCGCAGAGCGATAGTCATACATTCTTAAAAACCTCACCCTTCTGTGACTGTCTCCCCAAAGTGCTAGTTTGATTGGAATGTGATATTCAGACACTGAATCGGGTAGTCATCTACAGGGAGTTTTCAAAATGTTGGACCCAATTTCAAAGCAGTATATTTCACGATGGCAACATTTTACAATTACACAAATTGTAACAAACGGTTTAATGAGTTCATCTTCTTGGTTCTTTCGGTAAAGTCACCACGTAGAATGGAAATAAAATAATAAAAATAAAACAATAAAATAAAATTCTCACGACGTTTCGGCCACAACACAAGTAGCCTTCTTCAGGTGAAGGAACAGAGTTCTGAACAGAGTTCTGAACAGAGTTCTGTTCCTTCACCTGAAGAAGGCTACTTGTGTTGTGGCCGAAACGTCGTGAGAATTTTATTTGATTGTTTTATTTTTATTATTTTATTTCCATTCTACGTGGTGACTTTACCGAAAGAACCAAGAAGATGAATCCCTGCAGTCACGAAAGCTTTAAATCGAGGTTTAATAAGTTATCAAGTTTTTACGAACCATTTTATAAATGCTCTATGTGCCCTCCACCTGCTGTACGGACAACATCGAGACGATAGTTGAATTCGTCCTAAACGCCTCTGAAAGTGTCTTCTTCCACTGAAGTAACCACTGCCGTGATTCTGTTTTAGAGGTCATCCAGATTAGTCGCTAATGGTGGCACAAAAACACCACGGGTCTTTGACGTATCCCCACAAGAAAAAGTCGCAGGGTGTGGTAATGTCTGGGGATCTTGGGGGCCAAGAGTGTAGCGCCAAGTCTAGGGGTCCCGTGGGACCTATCCAACGTTGAGGCAGTGTTGTCTTGCGAATGACTGAGGCTAGGGGCTGTTTGTGCGCTGGGAGAGGCATCTAGCGGAAATCATTTGAAACTCAATTCCCCGCCCTTTCAAGTGGTAAGTGTTGCATTCATGGGCGGTTCGTGGTTGCAGAGATTTCGCGATTTCAAATCAGGTCCATCTTTTTCAAACACCCTGTATAACGGACTCCATTTAGGGAAGGCTCTGGAATATTCAGACTAGTTAACTTGTCACTACTCTCCATGGCCAAGAGTTGAACCTAGGTTCCCAGGAGCACGTTACACTAACCCCACTGCACCTCCCACACACTCACAACAAATGACACATTTCCTGAAAAGGAATTACCACCTTTATCTCCATTGTTTAGGTCAGTGTCAGCTTCGACTGAGAGCTCACTGTAAGCCGCTGGCTTTGATTTCCGGGCATGAATAGAGCAGCATTTTGTGTCTGCACCGTTGTAAATTTAAAACGTGTTTTTATATTCATGGAAACAAGTCTACTACGCTCATAAAGGTCACGGAAGAACCGCACAGTCAAATGTGTTCAATGAAAATAAAAGCAAAGGAATATTGTTTTATTGTTGAATAAATATATATTTCAAATATATATCGGGCATAAAGTGAGTGGCTGGTAATCAGAAAATTGCCAGTTCAAGTTTGTTTTGGGCAAACTCAGCCTATCATCCCTTTGGGGTCGATAAAACGAGTACCACCTTGTGGGAAAGTCAACAGTGGTTGTCTTATGAATAGATTCGTCGCGTTCATAAGAATTTTGAGTTTCCCACTCCTGGCTTCGGGTTGCGAACAGGAGATGAACACTGCCCCGATGCTCAAGCAGGAAGTAACTTTTTGACTAGACTTTTGAATTTAATGGTCACTTAGTCGGTACTTAAACAGAATATTAAATTTAGTGATGGGCTATCCGATTACTTAAGTAACAGATTACTCTTCAGATTGTCAATTTGATTGCTCGACAGATTTGGTAACGCCGAAATATCCGAAATATATACTTTTTCTCACATATGTTCCCACACGTGCGCTAGCAGGAGTGGTGATGGGCGTGGCTTGGTGATGTAATCCACATCATCAGCCGTGGCTTGGAGGGGGTTTCCTGCCTTCGTGAGGCGGGACATTGGGGTGGCTGCCATTTTGTCAAGGGGCCCCTATTAATCGACTTCAGAAAGTATTCAATATAATTTGTTGTGTGAATTATCTACTTAATTGGGTAATTATCCCAGCTCTAATTTAAAATACGTATGTTTTCCATCGGTATTATATGGTTCTTTCGGTAAAGTCACGTAGATAGAAAAAAAAAATAGCAATAAAATAAAAAATAAAGTGAATAAAAAATCATAAAGAATATCACGACGTTTCGATCGCAACACAAGCGGTCGTTCCTGATGATGACTGTTTGTGTTGCGATCGAAACGTGATATTTGTATTCTTTTATTGTTATTATTTTGTCTATCTACGTGACTTTACGGAAAGAACCATAGAATATGAATTTCTGCAGTCACGAACGTTTTAAGTCGAACTTTTTCATCGGTATTTTGAATAACAAGAAGCTAAATTATTATTATATGTTGAATCCATAATTTGATTATATCTATTGTAAGCATTCTAAGAATGCAATGCTTATATGAGGGATTATTAAGATGAAATAATAGAACAATCTGTCAAGGGTGAAGTTTGTGACGCACACAAATCGAAGCAGACATTGCATCATGCATACATCCAAAACGGAGAATCCATTTTTAGTTGACTGGAATTTCAAATTGAGAATAGGCTCAAGCTCAAGGTTACCTTGTGCCACAGAAGCAGACATAACAGCAATAACAGTGAAGGTATCATGCACTCATGATCTTGTTTAGCCACATTTTAAAGCCCCAAAACTATCCTCTGGTGACCTCAATGGAGAATTAGCCACTTATAGCCGAACAGTAAAAAATTATTATTTAATGAACTGGGGTCCTATATTGACTTAAGTACACTCAATATGATGTTACAGAACTACTTTTGAAGTCCCTTATACCCGTGGCACACCTTCTATATGCCCTGCCTAGAGTATTAATGGCATGTCAATAAAACTTAACATTGTAATTCCCAGACCTAGAAGATGCATGTATGTTGAACTTCTTTAGCTCCGTACATAGCCAACCGTGCTCATCGGAGGTGCGGGAAGGGGGGCAATCCGGGCGATAAACTAAATATACCATGACTATTTTCGTGTGTGCAGTCATTGCTAACTGTGCTAACGACCATCAACTTGCTCCAATGCAGAAACCTGTTTAGGGGCCATCCATCTAGTAGGTAAGCAGAAATCTGTCAAAACTTGACCCCTCCCCCCCTCCCTGTACGCACGCGGTCTTTTTACACCCCTCCGCCAACCTGCGTACATACGCCTGACGCCCCCTGCCCCCCCCCCGAATCCTATAGAACGGCCGATATTTAATCCACGCCGAAACGATCATGGATGAATAATATTAATGTGTTTAAGCAAACAGATAGTCCACCGCCGGACTATCTAGCTCATTTGAAGGCCAATGTAGACAAATTATTATAGAGGCTTCACCCCCCCGCTTCCCGTTTCCTATGCGTACGCACATTGTCAGGAGACTCTTCATACACAAGTATACGCATTTGGGTTAACCTCCCCTTCCCCCTCCATGCGTACGTACTAAATGGATGGCCCCTTAACCTTAAACTAAAGGCAACCGCCCACCATGGTTTGATCCTTTGATTACAAAGCTCATGAAAACTAGGGACAAGGCTTGGGCATGTGCTCAGAAAAGTAATTTGGTCAATGACTGGCTAGAATACAGGATTTTAAGGAATAGATGCGTCAAAAAAATACGGCATGCAAAAAATGCCTACTTTTCCTCCACTCTCCTGGAATCATATGGAAATGCCAGGATTTTTTGGAAAACAATCAAATGTATCGAAAAGGCATCCAAAACAGACAATCTGCCCGTTGAGCTTAACCGAAATGGGGAATATTTTTCAGATCCCAAAAAAATAGTTGCCAATTTTAACCTTCATTTTTCTGAAGCTGGTAATCTTTTTGATAATGTATTGTGAGTCACCCCTGCTCATGCAAATTCCTACACCCCTGTCCAAACATTAAACAAATTTAGTTTCCAGCCAATCCACAAACGTAATGTTCTGAAACAACTGTCCTACCTCAAAGGGTCCTCCTCTACAGGAGCAGATAGTATTCCTGTCTTTGCTCTACAAACTATTGGTCACCTAATATACAAACCTATAGCCCATATTTTCAACCTGTCCATCAAATAAGCATCAGCTCCTCTAGAATGGAAACATTCCTATGTCCGTCCACTTCACAAAGGGGGCCCTAAAGATGATCCAAATAACTACCGACCTATCGCAATTTTATCCCCATTGATTAAATTTTTGAAAAATTATTGACCTACCAAATTAGCAGTTTCCTGTCCACCAACAATCTACTACATCTAAAACAATCTGGGTTCCGAAAAAAATACAGCACCACATCTGCTGCATTAGACTCTCTGAATCACATTTACAGTAGCCTTGATAATAACCAGTACTGTGCCTGTCTTTTTCTAGACCTGTCCAAAGCTTTTGCTACAGTAGACCACAACACCCTGCTTAGTAAACTAAGTTGCCTCGGTTTTTCCGAAAACGCAGTAAAATGGTTACAAAATTACCTATTTTCTCGCACCCAAACTGTATTCACAGATGGTTGGAGGTCAAACAGAGTTAACATAACAAAAGGGGTTCCACAGGGTTCCATCCTCGACCCCCTTTTGTTCTCTCTGTATGTCAATGACTTGGTCACTGACCTGGATCATTCCAGGGTAAAATCTTTTTGCAGATGACACGATACTGATTACTGCTGGCCGCTCTCCGGATGACGTGATTGCTAAGCTACAGGGTGATTTCAACAAACTACAACATCAGCTAGTTGCTCTTAAACTAGTCTTGAATACCTCCAAAACCAAGGTGCTATGCTTCTCACCAGGACTAAAGCAGGAAGTTATTTTCCCCCAATTACATTCCTTAAATAATTATCAAATAGAGCAAGTCAAGATCTATAAGTATCTTGGGGTCATCCTGGATTCAAAACTGAATTTTGAAGATCACATTGATTATATTGGTAAAAAGACAAAAACATTTTTTTTTCTGTATCGACACAAGCACTGCTTCCCCCCAATGTTCCGTTTGGAATTGATAAAAGCTACCATACTGCCTCTACTTGACTACTGTGCCATAGTGTATAAATCAGCCCCAAGTACTGTACTGAAGAAGCTTGATTCCATCTATCACTCGGCCTTAAGATTTGGTTTGAACTGCCCATATAGGACTCACGACTGTGATCTCTACATTGGGTCAAACTTAACATCTCTTAATGTTCGACGGCTTGTGCACCAGATCTTATTTATTTACGATGTACTTACAAAAAAATCCGCAGACTAACTGCTGGATCTCCTCTCTGTTTCAAAGAACAAATTTGACCTCAGGTGTTCGCTCATTTACCAGCTTCACATTCCCTATTGCCGTACAAAAACTGGAGGAAGGGTCTTTGCTATTAATGCCCCCAGGGTCTGGAATGCTATTGCCAATAAACTGCAACTTGAATCGCTACCAATGAGATCTTATCTCAAAACTGCTCTAGAGGAGTTGTACACCCCTAGCTGCCACTGCTATTCATTGGCGTAAAATAAAATAAAATGTTTTCGCTCCGGATGACGCAGCAAAGTATTATCTGTATTTTGATTTAGCGTGCTGATCTTAAAGGTGCATTGAAAAAAATGATACTCCGACTGATGCTTCTGTTGTTGTGGAGTAACTCATGCAGTGAGCTATGGCTCTAGGATTTGGTGTTACATGTTATTTATGTAGTTTATTGTAAAAATCCGGTCACAGTCCCTATGATCACTGTTACGTTGCAATTATGGCTTTATTTTTTGGTGATTTCGAAAACGTTTTTTGGTTTGGACATGTTTGTTTTGTTGTAGTACGAAGTTAGACTGATGGCCTTAATCTAAGTTTTCTTGTAGTTGTTGTTGTTGTTTGACTTGCATCCCACTGGGATTTTTAGCACATAGCGTTGGTGTACGGTGCTTTTTTCAGGAATATTTTTGCTGTTTTTTTTCATGGATTTTCTGTTTGCGCAGTCACACATAGTCACTTTAAGATGTTTTCTTGTTCATGTTTTTGTTTTTTTGTTTGTTGTGGTTGCACCCGATTCAAGAGCCGAATGGCTCACAGGGCTATGCCAAAATATAGAAACTGAAACTGTTCCGAGGTTTGCCGAGTGACCCAGGATTGAGGAGTGCCTTCTCCTATGCCCCCCTCCCCCCCGGCCAAATGGGATTTCAGGAAAAACCAAGAGCTGAGTTTTTATATATTTTTTTGAGAGGGGCCGCAGCTATGAGAAAAGGAGAAGGGCTATAACATTCGGAAGATGTCTGTATTTATTTTACAGAAGAAAAAAACCCCTCAATAGCCATCCTTCTTTGCAGGAAGATCGTCATCTCTGTATGAAGAACGGCCTTTTTTCTGAAATGTCACATCTTATATATGTTTCCTCTTTCGAGCAGTGTTTTTTGATGAATGTGTTGTTTTTTTTTATTTGTGCACGTGTACCACTGCTAATGCTGTATGACAAAAACAATAAGCATTTGATAGTATTTTTCGGCATACTGCGAACAATTTGTTTCCGAACTACAGTATTTACCTCCTTATGAGACACTATTTTAATTCTGAACATTCTGCGCAATACATCGCAGCAGCAGCAAGTAAGCCTTCATGTTAAAGCAGAAATGCACGTGGATCTATGAATCAATGCAAATGGCCTCACTAATGGCAAATACTGTTACGTGTCAGCAAACAGAATCGCTATATATGCAGCATATATATTTTTTAAACGGCATTTATTAACTAGAGCTTAATTGCCTATACATTTAATATCGGGGACGAACATACACGTTGACATTAATGTGCCAGTAAATTTTGGTACACGGATCATAACCGTATTCATGACAGGATACATCATTGTCGGGAATTCAATGGCAAACTGAGGAGTATTAATTTTAGGCTGCCACTGCATTCCCTGTAATTTTGCCTGTCGAACACAATGTGTACGTCCAGTACTTATGACTCCTGCGATTTTAGCATAACCAAGAGTGGTAATTTTATTTTAAATGGCTGTCATATTTTTTTTTTAAATAAGTGAGGCATACTAGCAATTGCAGTCAAAACACTTTCACAATATAACGTCGATTTGAGAGGTGAGATCAAAATCAATCTTCTTCATCCTCTTGCACATTTTCCACGTACCTTTTTCGGAAAACAAATGAGTGCTACGAGCATTATGCACTTGAAGTGTCGTCATCATGCGAATAACACTAGGCTTCACATTTGTTAGGAAACGAAAATGCGTATCTTCATAAGCGTTTTACACGATTAAATACATTCAGAAATGAATAACTGTATACACATGGCCTCACATACACTATTATCAGTTATTTATACAGTACAACATCGTATACCAGACTCACTGGAGGACTGAGGCATAAGCAGATATGGTAAAATGTAGGATATGTGAACATCTAAAGCAAATTACAGTTACGCAACCATCTCCAAATAGGTTAACGGAAGAAAATAAAATGCTAACGTCTTTCAAGGTTGAGAAAATGCTTCGCTGTAGTTAATAAATAAACCAACGTATTCGAGATAAACAAAAAGTAAACACACAGTCGTTTGTAAACATCTAAAGAAAATTTGCGTTACATTGTGCATGCGAGGCTACTGTGGATGGGCAACTAATTGGCCATGGGGAATATCTGACGGTCGATTATGCAACATTCTGTTCATATTAAAAACGATGTTTATCGAAAATAACATTTCCAGATTATTCCATGTTAATTATGCAAAACAGACACTTTCATCGCGGACTTTCAACACGCGTGTAGTTGTTGCTTCCCATGGTAACAGTGCTCGTATAATTTACGGGATAGTCCAGTAAAGATTAAACACACATGGACAAAAATAAAGATAAAATAGCAAGTTTCCAAACATCATCGCAATATGCATAGCCTAGTAATGCATTTTAAGACTGTTTAAGTAACATTAATGCAGTGTGTGCATGCATACATGGTTTTTTTCGTTCCCAAATCTCTACATTAGCTTTGGTCCAAAGTGGAGGCCAGGGATTTATATTTGTGCCCAAATGAATACTGTACATCAAACACGTTATTTTGATGGATTTCATAGAAATGTTAATCCTTCTGATAGTCGGATGAAAATGACAAGAATTCCTCTGTCAGGTGGCTTCAAAAAGTGCACGAAGAAATAGGATAGCGTTAGTGGCAGTGTGAGCGTCTGCTGATTCATTTGTGCGGTCCATTGCTAAATGTGCAGAGGAAAACAGTCTTCGTTTATTTACCATGTACATTATGGTACAATTAACGAAGTTAATTTGTAGTGAAAAATTAAGTGCTGTAATATACAAGGGGGGGGGGGGGGGAACCTCTTTGCAGGTGTAAAGTCGTTACAGTTGCGTGAAGATTTATTTCAGCCAGAACGGTCTGGAAAGCAGTATCGGGATTTGTTTGCATTCACGAAAACCACACCGACAACAGTGTGAGCCCATGCATCTACTTTTCATAAGCCTGTTGATCTGATTATGGGAAAATAGGGTACATTAATGTAGAATTAATAAGAATTTGAATATCTTGTACTCGAGTGGTAGTGCCTTGCACCGATAAGCCCAAATCCAAGTCGGGCTAGCAGCGTTTCAGAAAATATTGGAAGATAAATTAAAGTGCTGGGGTTGCCTGTGTGCATTCAGCGTCCATGTGAATACTAAACTGCTTCCGAAGATAATATCAACCAGTATACACGTGGCAGTGGGCCGTCCATAAATGACGTCACGCGATTTTGGACGATTTTTGGCTACTTCCCCCCCCCTCGTCACACGACGTCACAAAAAGTCAGACCCCCCCTCAAATATGACGTCACAAAGCTCTGCAACCCCCCCAAAAAATAAAACATGCTTCAAATCGCTTTAAACTATTGTCATTGCAGTGCGTATTTAATGTGGCGCTGCACTCTGATGTTGTAGGAGAAAACATTTATTAAAAAGTCTATTTAAGTAGAACGTGTTGAAGTCACATTTCTAAACCCCCCCCACTCGTCACACATCGTCACAAATGTCTGACCCCACCCCCCTAGGTGCGTGACGTCATTTATGGACGGCCCCCAAGACTATTTACGATTGCATTTAAAGAAGACATTGCACGAGTAGCAGAAAGAAAAAAGTGGTGCGACACCCCCATTGTGTACGGCATCAATACCCTTCGGGAGCTTTGTGTTATTTGTTTTTATGGCTTCTGCTTCTGACATACGTTATGCAGGCTTTACGGCAGGGGTTGGGAACTTTTTTTCTGCCAAGGGCCATTTTGATATGTATGATATCATTCGCGGGCCATACAAAATTATCAACTTAAAAATTCGCCTGTTATATTTGGTCAAACATTTAATAAACTCACCCCTTAATGCGATGGCTGGAACTGCCTCTCTTTGGCGAGGCGTGTGATGATGTTAGCTCGTATTGACGATGTCGCTACTCGCAACTGCTTTTCCAGGTTTTGCTCCTTCTAGATTTATTGAATTTCGAGTCCCGCCTGCGGTTGCCTTGGCAGGGCCAGAGACCAAAATGATTCCGCGGTGCCTCATACGACCCGCGGGCCGGACGTTCCCCACCCCTGCTTTAAGGTAATGGCACAGGAGTGCCTATGACAGCCGAGTGAAGAATACAGATGAAAAAAGACGCTTTTTTTAACAGCTAACTATTCGGTATCGGTACGTGCAGTGGATTACTTTCCTTTTAATAAAAGGTCATGCGAATGTAATCTGCTCTTTGAATGATTTCCATGGCTGGATGGCTTCGCAGAGCTGCCTCGGAATGCTTTTGACAGGCAGCTGCTATAACGTAATATTGTGGACATGCTATTAATGACGCCGCCGTAGCGTAATGATTAGCGCGCCAGATGTATAATTCAAGGATGTATGATTCAGAGGTCACCCGTTCGATCTCCCGGCGCGGCAGCTGAAACAATTGGGAAAACATATTCTTTGGGTCTTTCGGTAAAGTCACGGGGATAGGTTCAAAGAAAATAACAAAAACTAACAACAACAAAAAACTACGACGTTTCGATCGCAACGCATCCTCCCGATGACGACCGCTTGCGTTGCGATCGAAACGTCGTAGTTTTCGTTCGTTATTTTCTGTGAACCTATCAACGTGACTTTACCGCCGAAAGACCCCCTCTGTCCACAGGCAGGATGCGTTTAGTCGGCGGTCGGCAGATTGGGTGTGGTGGGGTTAAGTGCGAATGCTCTCACCTCTTACGAGATGTCTTGCGAGGTGTGCATGAGCAGGCCAACAATGCCTTCGAGAGGGGCTCTCCAGAGCTCCTTCTCGTGGAGGCCCTTCCACCAACAGTGGTGTGAGCGAGCATTTGCAAGGCATCAGATTTACCTAACCTCTTTTTTTATGAATGATGTCATGGCGCACACAGCTCCGATGAGTAAGATTGACTCCGTACGGTGCGAAGTAGTTTCAACATACATACACTGTGTGTAGTACTGTGACAAGTCAGTGGTTATTTGAATAATTTGGCGGGACCCCGGGGTCCCGCAAAAATCAGGTCAATAATAATTATTATTTTTCAGTCCGCCCACTCGTGACCCCGACAGCAACGCGCCCGCCCAGACTCGCGCCAACAACAAGCGCCAGCAGCAGCAGCAGGCGGCAATCAACACGATGGGCCCAACCCCACCGGCCAAACGCGAGCCCCGGGGGGCGTCCGCCGCAGTCGCCCTCCGGTCAGCCGTCGTCGATCCTCAGCTTCTTTGCCAAGGCGAGCCCCGCCGCCCCCCAGGCGGTGAATTTAACGTGTTCATGTAATTTTTCAACTTTTTAAGAAACTTAGTGCCCCGAGTAGCTCTCGACGAGGCCAATCGATTGACCACTAGTTTTGTTGTCGGTAAGGTAACAAGACTAGTGTCGCTACGCGGGTTTTCCCACCCCGAGGGCAGTGATGGGACCCTGGGGTCTCGCCAATTGCTTCATTTGCCCAACTTAGCATGGAGGAATACTCAACTCCTGTAACCCTGAGTCAGTGATTAAACGCCAACTATATCATGGTGGGGGTGCATCTACACATCGGATAACTGCTGTTTACTTTCCTCACAAAGTGGTACTTATCTTAACAAACCCTGAAGGATGAATGGCTCAGTCAACACGAACTTGGATTTTAATTCACACCTCAGACTCTACTGCTGTGTTGTACCCAGCCGTAAAAAAACACGATAATTCTGCGGTAAATATACATTTGTAATTAAAGTTAAATATGAGAATATAATGTCACCTCATTATTTACTCTCTATGAGGATAATTATGTTGGATTACTGACATAATTGCATATCCTGGGAATAAAAAAAATCAAATTATTTCCAAAAGTTTTTCAACCTATAATAAATGAAAGAACATGCCAAGTAGATAATTTATCTAAATGACATTTTAATTGCTGAATTTAAATATTCCTCACTACTGCTTTTTAACATTTTGCTGCATAATAGGAATTGAAGTTATAGAAGCGTGCTCAATTAACAAGTCAATATCACACCATTTAGATGCAAGGCTTAGTGTAATAAAGCTGGAGACTAGTAAAAAGTACAAGTTTACAATATGTTTTATTTATTTATGTTGTAATGGCACGTGAGTTTTAGCACCATGTATGAGCATTACTCTTCTGCATGCTAATTTTTATTCCACGTGAATGAAATATATATTTTTTATTTCTTTTCAGATTTTGTCTTACGCGAATTTAGATCTCCCTTCCAACGATGTCGGTTTTGGCCAGTGCACTGTATAACGCTGACAACACGCAGCACAACTCAGAAACACAAGCGAATGCTATACAGTTTCATTGAACTCTCAAAGAAATAAAATAAACCGCTCACGTCTCATTTTATTTCCTAAAACCACCATCTTCAAAGTTTCAAATCTCAGCACAAGAGTAAGAATATTGGAACTTTTTAGGCTATGATTGCAGAGGTCGGATTGATATTCAATGCTTCAACCAAAGGGCCCAAGATCAAAGCTCAAAACTTTCATCGCATTTCGGTATTGACATAGAAGATGAGCAACATCCTCTCTGGTAAGAGGATTGAATGGCAATACAAAAAAAGGAGAAATGGAAAACAGGTCTCACGGAAGGCATTCTTGTTAGAAGCCAAAAAACCGAGATACAGCGATTATTCTTTCACGTGGAAACTTGAAAAGCATTAAAGGTCATCATCGACTCTATGGCTTCTGGGCACCCCGAATGAATCAATGCTGTTCCTCCAGGAAGGTTTTTTTTTTGTTTAGAGGGCAGTGGTTCACTATATCCCATGTAGGGTTGCCACGATATTATTTCATACAATGCGATCATTATTTTAATGACATGACAATTATCGTAATAGCAGTTTACTGTGCATTTTCCGCCTTTATTGCCTAACGTTATCGCGTATTTTTGTGTTTTGCGAGGTGTTCGCGTCGCTCGGATGCCATTCGCCGTTAACCGTATCACGCATGGCTTGGTGAAGCCCCATATGGTTTGTCTGTAGAGACCATGACCAGGTTCTTATTTTCGTCCCTGACGCTTTCCAACAGTCTCTGCCACTTGTCTTGCGGTGACAGTTCCAAAGCTGTGGCCACGAACCGGAAGGGATTCCCGGATTTAAGGTGGCTTCCCCAAGCCAACACCACCTCCCACGGTCCTGCGAGGCAACAAACCTGCACATGAACCGATGTTTTCGCCTCCATCTCCTCGTTGGACGCCCTCTCAGATACGTTCCATTTCCCGGCAGTCATATTCTCCAAGTACTGCTGCGTCTCTTGAGAGGGATGATATGTATAAGGACGGGATGGGGGAGGGAGGGGGGGGGTAGCATGTTAGTGTTGACTTCAGCATTCCTGTAGCTACTATGAATGAGATACCGAGCCGCTGAATTAATTATATCGCATCAAGGAAGCTCGAACCGCATGGAGCGATGCGTCGGACGCCTTGCTGAACGACGCGTGGCCCAACCCGAAGACACACCGCCGAGGTCACGGAAGATGCGGCGATGGGGCGGATGAAGATGACCCCCAGTGGTGGTGGTGCTGGCCCACAGGGGGGGGGGGAGGAGGGGGCACCTCTGTTGATGTATAAACTCTACACGTAACAGATGTGCAATATGAGATGGAGGTTTAGCAACGCGAGAGAAGAGAGATACGGGTGACAGGGATGTAGTGAAATGAGAGATATCTTGATAAGAGACAGAGGTGGAGTTAGATGAGATTCGAGAGAGACAGATAATATGAATTCGATGAATTTGCTTTAGTCACTTAAATTCGATTTTTATAAGGATTTTAATTCGAACTGATGTGTGATTCACCGATATTTAATTCATGAATTCGGGGCCCTTTGAGCCTCTTGGGGCCCGAAGTGTTTGCTGATTCTTAGCGCCTCCATTGATCGTCACCTCAGTCTTCTAGTAGTATTTTCGGGGGACTCAATATGAGGCTACCAATCAGCATGTACTAAGGAGGCTACTACATGTGCCCACCACCACCACATGTAATATTTTATATATCTGTAGCCAATGCTCTTCCTGTGCAATTTGCGAAAAGTATTTAAACACATTTCTGAAAACACAAATAATGGGTTTCCCAATGTCAGTGTTGAAGTTCGACTCACTTAAGAGTCATTAATTCTTGACCTGTTTAAAGGAATGGTGATATTCGGTTCACTCCTATTGCAACAGCCCAATTGCTCTCTGACTTTCGCTACATCTATATGTGCTCGTCAGCTTACACTTGTAACCGTTGATACACTTACAACGATGATTTGAAGACAAACGTGACCACAAGTGTGTGTTGTAGCGTGTGCTTTCAATACAGTATTACATGATGACAACTATTTAGATATTACGGTGGTCTTATACTGGAAATGGTTAACTTCCACATATATATAAAAGACAACGACAAAGATCCCCCCTATAGCTTTAACAGACTGTTGGGGCAAATGCTGTTGGCGAGCACCTATGCAGCCTGGCATGGCACACGAGGGGATTGGTGGCCAACACTGTGCCCGGTAACCTTTGTCTCCCTAGTGGCGATGTCTACGCACCTAACCAGGTACTCATTTGAGACTGCATACCGGGTCAGGGCAGCCAACGTCGAAGACCACGATGCCGGCAGCACCACAAGTTCCACTCCCGATGGCAGCAGCCCCGACTGTGAGTCAGAGTTCGCCTTTTATCCTCCCCGGCCACGCACCGCTCTGGATCCCCCAGAAGGCTCCGGGCTTCGCCCATGGGTCCCATCGGTAGAACGGGCTGCTACCCCCAATGCTATTGTCTACCAGTGCCCAGCGCTACGCTCTCCAATGACTCATTCTACGTCACCACAAAGCAATACTTTTTGTTACGTATTACACGGCCGTCAATAAGTGACTGCCTGCGTTCCAGAAGTTCCACACGTAGAACAATCTCTATATTTCGTGACACAACACAACAGTGAGTACAGTGTTGCACTTTAGAGCACTATCAGAGAATCATTATAATCGAGCAAGCATCAGTTTGTCTGTCACTCTGTTTATCTGCCCGAATGATTTTGTTTTTAAAGCCCATTTACTATGAGCTCATAATATTTGCAAAACATTGACATTCAATTAAATATTGATCTTACGTATTTTGAAATGTGAGCAAAAATGTTGATTAAAAATGTGGGAAACATCACATCCGGTTTACGACGGTTCGATATGCGACACACATTTAAGACCTGTATATCAGGGCACCATGGATTAATTTACTACACGGAAACTTAATTTAATGTTCATTTAAAATAATGTTATAATATAAAAATAGGAAAATAAAATAATAATATTCATAATATTGTAATAATATATCATATAAAATAATTATAACGTAATGTTTAATTAAAATTTGGGAAACATTACACCTGGTTTACAACGGTACGATTTGCGACACACATGACGTGTATATAAAGGCGCCATGGATCAAAATTACGACACAGAAACTTAATTTCACGACGTATCTTCCCACATGACTGAAAACATTTGAAAAGCGATGTCAGTGAGTTTTATTTTCAAAAGGTCAAGTCACTTAAGCAAAGGAAGGAAGAAGCCGAGGCAAGAAAAAAATTATTTTAAACATTTATATAAAAGTGCTTTGTGTCAATTTCGGTAGAAATGTCATGTTCATTACTGTACTGCACACTTAACACTATTGGACTATCAATGTATATCACTAGGGGACTGTTTCCTAACATTATAATATTAAGAATGGTCAATATTTTTTGCAATAAAATAAAAAATATATATTCCTTCTTGTTTGTTTATTAATTTCTTACTGAGAGTATTTAAGATGTTGCTCATTCTAACTCGAAGGCCCTCCAAGTCCTCCGCAGGACCGAGGAGATGACCTTCGGAAAGGAAAAAAAAACATCGATTCCATAAATGTGCCCCAACTTAGCCACATCATGATTATTTTAATATGTTTATGATTAGACTGTCTACCACGTAGATAAATATCAGTAACATAATAGCTGTAATTTCAGTAATTTAAATATCAGTAATTAGGAGCCCTCAGTCGTCTTCATTAATAAATAATCAGGCTTTGAAAACATATTTCCGAAACACTCAAATGAGAAATGCTTTAAATTGCTCTCATGTAGTGCACAGATTCCAGCATTGGTAATCCCAATTAATATTTGTTTTAAATGAAAACAGTTTTCAAAATGCGTATGCTATGCCGGTTGCTCATATGCAATTATTAAAATGTATCGCCACTAATCGCTGCTTCTGACTTTAAATAACCCCTGCCAAATTCAGCTGAACGGGACATTAATTGCAATACTATGCTCAGATTTTAAGGTTCAAGACTGATTACCTAAACATTACACAGTTATTAGTGAAATATTTAGATTGTTTTCCTCAGGTAGGCCTACGATTAATAAACAACATCTTCAAAGCATTTGACTTGCACTTTTGCATAACAACAATATGGAAAACATTACAATACGTAAGAGTGGGAGAGCATACGTTTTATTACAAAGCCTTTGAAATTGACTCATGTTGAATATGACAGTGCAAGATGCATTTGCATGACACTACTCACCAACTAAATAATTAGAGCATTATTTATTAAAAGTTTTACATTCTAATTGATACAAACAGTAAGCGCAAAATGCGGCGAATTATTCATGTTCATTTACACTTTCAGAATGTTTTGCTGCATTGGTATGACCTGTTTGCACTTTAAGCCTGCAGTGTATTCCCATAACCTAGTCAACATCATCAAAGCACCCAGATTGTCAAATTCATTAACTTTATTTTAATGCAAAACAGCGCTGCTTTAAATTCTACCACATACGGAGGACATGCCATTAATGGGATTCTGGGCACATGCTCCTTGGACCCCTCATCACAAACACAGCGTAGCTTGCCAATCGCTGCATGCGTCCAATCAAGTTAGAGGATGCCAGGCAGTAGTCTTCATATGTGGGCTAACCCGACCAATGAGCCCATGTGTATACATCTCATTCATTAGTCAAACCACTGCTTGATGACGGCCTAAGCTGCCACCACCGTTAATGAAAACCTGCGATGTAAATACCCATCTGACACCGGCACTTGAACCCCATTTAATCACTTCATCTCCACAGTGGACGTTCTCGACGATGAGTTCCCATTCCACTTGGTGCGGGTTCGGTTTGTGCGATCTTGCGAATGTGCGGCCAACCCATTTCGACCCAAAACTCCACGTGCAGCCAAGTGGTCGGGTGGGAGAGAGCGGTGTTTGTGTCTCTCTAGGTCGACTCAGCCTCAAATGAGTACGGAGTGCGGTGTGTAAACATCGCCACCGGGGAGACAAAGGCGGTCGGTCGTGGTGCTGGCCACCCACCCCCTCGTGTGCCGTGCCGGCCTTCGTAGGAGCTCGCTAACAGCACTTGCCCCCAACAGTCTGTCGAGGCTATACGGGGGGGGGGGGGGTCTTTGTCTTTTTTTGCGAGCGCTACTCGGCAGGTAGCTGTCTCGTTGCGGTTTCGCTTTGTGCGGCTCACCACCTTTTCTCACGAAACGCGTCTGCAACTGCAAAACTCCCAAGCGGTGTCGGCAACAAACAGCGCGCTTTAAGCGTGTAAAAAGCTGAGAGGGCTGATTTTATTGCATTTTTCTTGACTCGGCCAAAGGATGACCCAAAAAGGGAGGGATTTCCAACAGTGCGAGAGAGAGAAAAAAATTAAGCGGCTTCGGGAAGGGCGTCACGGCCTGAAACGTGGCGGCTCAACACTGTGGATCGGACGGCTTAGGAAGTCGGGTCGACCGAGTCCTTCGGTGCGGGTGGAGGAATCAATGGGCGAGAGTCGTGCGGGCAGTGGCCCATTGCAACCAGTGACGGAAGAGCAACAAATTTAGTGAGGGCGGCTCATTGCTGATGAGCCGAGTGACTGCTGTGAAGCAGTGAGCGCCGTACCGGAGCAAGATGCACAACAGAGTAAGCACAACGGCGCACGGGTGCAGCCTCGCGCAGTGCACACAAACTGACCCCGTGCTTGCGTGACCCGTGAATTAATCTCTGCAAGCTACCGCCCCACCCCCGGCCATGTCGGCTATGGCCCTGAATGCACATTTTTGTTGAATCGGGGGGCCGCCTTGAAACGTCTCGAGTCAATTCATTTAAACCATTTGTTACAAGCCACGATGAAGACTCATTAGCAAGACGGTGCATGCGACTAAACGCACGGTCAGAATGTCCGTACGTCTTTTACTCATTTCGCCTCGTGCTTATTATGGTTTGCATATCCCCCAGCTCAATATTCAATGGGCACACACCACAGCTTTCTGTGAATATAAACTTTTGCCCCTGGTGCAGATCCATTTAATTCCTGTGCCAGCCTTTGCACATCTTAGTTTAATGAAGATGAAAATTACGCTCTCGTTACACTTGTATCCACCCTTGCCTTACGTAACAGTGAAGCAAACATGGACACACACCACTAAAACCTATTCCGTAACATCTAACCGCTTATAATTTACACATCAAACGGTATTTAAATGTTTTGAGTTTGTTTAAGAATACCTTTGATCGGCAATTGACATTATTTAATTGGTTGAAATATCACAAGCTGTGAAAACATTTAAGCACTTCAAAAAGAGTTACCATTAAAGCAGCATCTGTGCACTCAGACATTTAAATACCACGAGAAATATGCGTGAAGGTGAAATTATTAAGGAAAAACTGCCCTGTGCATATCAAAACTATCAAGATTTTTTTTAACCAATTAATGACATATACATAATATGGGCAAGCTTTTAAATCCCCGTGCCTCTGCCCCACCCAGCCGGATACAAATGAGTATGCCACAAGTTGTCGATCAGCAGGTAGAGTTGCGGTGGGGTACAATGACAGAATACCCTTTAGAGCAGCCCTCGAAAGCTCTATCTATGGGAAACCCTTCTTCAAACAGTGGCCCGAGTGAGCCAAGTTATGTCAGCGTCTCAACTTTACCTGTTCCCGTGTAACAGAGTTCATATTGGTACAAATGTAATGGGTTCAACTGAGTCGCAGACAGAGACTTGGAGGCAACACATTTATTTAACTCCAACACACGGGGCAACTTCCCCTTAAACAGAATAACAACCTATGGTGGTGACCACCAGGCCAACTACACTAGTTACTACACTAGTTACTACATTAGTTACCACGTGACTAGTGTAGTTAGCCAGGTGGTGACCACCAGGCTAACTACACTAGTAACTACACTAGTTACAACGTAACTGCTACTACGGACCGAGACCACAGCTTGAGTCCAGGTCCACTCGTTGAACAGAGAACGTAGACGAAGGGTTTCTTCCAGGATGAACAACAACCCCGGTCCCTCTCGGGACCCTGCTTATATTCTCTGCGGCGTGGCTGGCTCCGCCCTTGGCCACGACCACCTTCCAGAATCCTCGGGAAGGATCTGGGTCCCAACCACGTGACCACCCCTAACCCCAACTTGGGGCCCCTTTGTGGACTTAACTGGCCACGTGTCCTCCCGGGTCAACCAGAGTGCCATGGCCTCGAGTAACCTCATTCTTCGCCCGGCACTCACACACTTTGTCCTGTAGGGGCTGGCACTGCACGCCAAGCGTGGTGCCATCTGGCGCTATCAACCAGCGCTCACCGGGCCCCTCTAGGGCCGATACTACACCCACACCGCTGTGGTGTCCGCGATGTCGCTGCACCGCACGCCGTGCCTGTCTAGGGCCGGCACTGCACGTTGACATCCCGCGATGGCACTATACAAATGTTGCATTTGAAATATGTGGCTTAATCGGTGCACATTTTGTGCTTCTCACAATGGAGATATCACACTTTACCTATTTTGGAAATGTAATGGTGACTTACCTTCACGCGACTCAACATATGGGTCTATTTGGCAATGTAAACAAAATAACAAGAATAATACACTATCAACATACCACCACAATGAAAGAGTACTGCTGTTCTTCTTTGGTTCTTTCGGTAAAGTCACGTAGAATGATAATAAAATAATAAATTGATAAAATAAAATAACACAATAATATTCTCACGACGTTTCGGCCACAACACAAGCGGCCTTCATCAGGTGAAGGGGGCGAGACTGTCTGGTAGGACAGCGCTGGAGTGAAAGAGCCACGTTCAGATACGGCCTTTAAGCTGTGTGAGAGGAACAAAGCGCCTTGACAATGGAATTAGCATTAAATTTAGCATTGAAATGGCTGAATGATTAGCTTGTGACTGGTCACAGAAATAGCTATGTTAAAAGTTAAAGCATACACACCCGCAGAGGCACCCATTGTTAAAGGAATTAGCATAGAATTTAGCATTGAAATAGCTAAGTTAAGGCATACACATCCGCAGAGGCACCCCTTGACAATGGAATTAGCATAGAATTTAGCATTGAGATAGCTGAGTGATTAGCTTGTACCTGCTGCAGAAATAGAGCTTGTACCTGCTGCAGAAATAGCTACGTTAAAGTCAGAGCATACACATTCACCGAGGCCCTTAGTACAAATCAAACAGGAGAATTTAGCATTGAAATAACTAGGCGAATCCAGCATTGAAACAACTGAGTGATTAGCTAGTGACTGGTCACAGAAATGACTACACATCTGAGCTATTCACAATACTATATAGTGAACCAATAAAAACTAAAATATAAATTACCTTCATGTTATCAATAAACTCTATATTCTCCAATCAGCTAAGCTACCAACAATAAGTCGTTATATATCACAATGCTATATGGCGAAAAAATGGGTGGATTCTTACCCTCAAATTTCAGCACCACGGATAGCTACGGGCCCCGTTCAGACGGACGAGTTCGTCCATGGTCGGAACAGAGGAGGGGGAGAGAGACAGCTGCGAGGCCCTAGTATGCTCCATGTTGTAAAACTATACCATTAACCGTGGTGTGAGAGGTATTAAGAGGCAATGCTGGCGAAAGAGCTGCGGTCTGAAGGTCATCGTAAAAATACAATTAATTAAGAACAGAAATTATTTAAAACATCTTTCCAGTGGTTACTAAGCCTGAATCCATCTTCTCGGTTGAAATTGTCTCTGTGCTTGTATATGTGAATGGCCTCATGAACGAATCTCTCATGGTAGCCGGTTGGTTTGCAAAGAACCTCCGTCTTGGAGAAGTCAATGTCATGTGAGCCCACTGAATTATAACAGTGATCTGCCACGGCAGAGGAGTTCGTCCTACCGTGTTTCAAGTCTGCTTTGTGTTCGCGGATGCGGTCCGAGATATGTCTTTTGGTTTCTCCAATGTAGCTACTACCACAGAGATACTTTAGTTTGTAAACGCCCGGGTACTGTATGTCTGGAACAGCATCTTTTACAGATGGAACTAAATCACGGATTTTATGTACTGTGTTGAATCGGACCTGGATCTTGTGTTACATAAAATCCGTGATTTAGTTCCATCTGTAAAAGATGCTGTTCCAGACATACAGTACCCGGGCATTTACAAACTAAAGTGCCTCTGTGGTAGTAGCTACATTGGAGAAACCAAAAGACATATCTCGGACCGCATCCGCGAACACAAAGCAGACTTGAAACACGGTAGGACGAACTCCTCTGCCGTGGCAGATCACTGTTATAATTCAGTGGGCTCACATGACATTGACTTCTCCAAGACGGAGGTTCTTTGCAAACCAACCGACTACCATGAGAGATTCGTTCATGAGGCCATTCACATATACAAGCACAGAGACAATTTCAACCGAGAAGATGGATTCAGGCTTAGTAACCACTGGAAAAATGTTTTAAATAATTTCTGTTCTTAATTAATTGTATTTTTACGATGACCTTCAGACCGCAGCTCTTTCGCCAGCATTGCCTCTTAATACCTCTCACACCACGGTTAATGGTATAGTTTTACAACATGGAGCATACTAGGGCCTCGCAGCTGTCTCTCTCCCCTTCCTCTGTTCCGACCATGGACGAACTCGTCCGTCTGAACGGGGCCCGTAGCTATCCGTGGTGCTGAAATTTGAGGGTAAGAATCCACCCATTTTTTCGCCATATAGCATTGTGATATATAACGACTTATTGTTGGTAGCTTAGCTGATTGGAGAATATAGAGTTTATTGATAACATGAAGGTAATTTATATTTTAGTTTTTATTGGTTCACTATATAGTACTGTGAATAGCTCAGATGTGTAGTCATTTCTGTGACCAGTCACTAGCTAATCACTCAGTTGTTTCAATGCTGGATTCGCCTAGTTATTTCAATGCTAAATTCTCCTGTTTGATTTGTACTAAGGGCCTCGGTGAATGTGTATGCTCTGACTTTAACGTAGCTATTTCTGCAGCAGGTACAAGCTCTATTTCTGCAGCAGGTACAAGCTAATCACTCAGCTATCTCAATGCTAAATTCTATGCTAATTCCATTGTCAAGGGGTGCCTCTGCGGATGTGTATGCCTTAACTTAGCTATTTCAATGCTAAATTCTATGCTAATTCCTTTAACAATGGGTGCCTCTGCGGGTGTGTATGCTTCAACTTTTAACATAGCTATTTCTGTGACCAGTCATAAGCTAATCATTCAGCCATTTCAATGCTAAATTATATGCTAATTCCTTTGTCAAGGCGCTTTGTTCCTCTCACACAGCTTAAAGGCCGTATCTGAACGTGGCTCTTTCACTCCAGCGCTGTCCTACCAGACAGTCTCGCCCCCTTCACCTGAGGAAGGCCGCTTGTGTTGTGGCCGAAACGTCGTGAGAATATTATTGTGTTATTTTATTTTATCAATTTATTATTTTATTATCATTCTACGTGACTTTACCGAAAGAACCAAAGAAGATGAATCATTGCAGTCACGAAAGCTTTAAATCGAAAAGTACTGCTGTTTATACGGAGGGGTCATGTTTGTGCACGGCACCATTAATAATGAAGGAGCAATTAGACGTTTCAGATGGATACGTCCGATATAGTGTGTAGCAAAAGCAGCAGTCACATTCCAACGTATGGAAAGAGAGGTAAATATAAAGGTGCAGCCATGGAATTGCTTGCGTTCGGCACTGCTGATGGAAGGGCCTCGGCTCGAGAGAGGTCGATAGAATGGAACTTTCTACAAACAAACTGAGGGCACCCCAATGGGCTCCCCCCTATCTCCGGTTATAGCTAACATTTTCATGGAGAAATTGGTTAACCAATGCATACTTCACTTGGAATGGAACTTTCTACAAACAAACTGAGGGCACCCCAATGGGCTCCCCCCTATCTCCGGTTGTAGCCAACATTTTCATGGAGAAATTTGAGACTGACGCCATCCAGACTGCCACTCTGCGCCCAACCTTATGGAAGAGGTACGTGGATGACACCTTTGTCATCTGTCACAGAAGAATTCTCTCATCAAGACTCTGTACCATAGAGCCCAATGCATATCCGACCAGGAACACATAGGCAGTGAACTCAAGCACGTACACCAAGCTCTTAAGGCTAATGGTTACTCCGACTATACAATCCGCAAAGCTATCACTCAAACCATGAAGAAGGACCCTCTTGAGGAGCCTTTCAAAAGCATCACTTTACCCTACATTGCGGGGTTCACAAAAAAGATCTCCAAAATCTTGAATAAACACAAGATCCAGGTCCGTTTCAACACATTACATAAAATCCGTGATCTGGTTCCGTCTGTAAAAGATGTGATTCCGGACATACAATACCCTGGTGTCTACAAACTAAGTTGCCTCTGTGGTAGTAGTTACATTGGAGAAACAAAACGCCATGTCTCGGACCGCATTCGTGAACACAAAGCAGACCTTAAACACGGTAGGACCAACACCTCGGCCGTGGCAGATCATTGTTATAATTCAGTAGGCTCACATGACATTGACTTTTCCAAGACAGAGGTTTTTTGTGAGCCATCTGGCTACCATGAGAGATTCGTTCATGAGGCTATCCACATATACAAGCACAGAGACAATTTCAACCAAGAAGATGGATTCTGGCTTAGCAATCATTGGAAAGATTTGATTAACCATTTCAGGTCTTAATTGATTGTTCACGCTTACAGTGGCTTTCAGACAGCATACATTAATTTTTCGTCTCCCCCTTCCTATTTTCAGAACATAGATGGACTCGTCATTCTAAATAAACTGCCAAATCGCTGCGCGTGGCGCTAACGTTTTTTTTTATAAATAAATACACCGTTTAAAAATAAATACATTAATGCAAACCGACACACCTGATGACGACCGTTTGTGCTATGGTCGAAACGTCGTGAGAATTTTTATTGTTTTTATTTATATTTTATTGTTTCCCTTCAACGTGACTTTACCGAAAGAGCTAAGAATATGAATTACTGCAGTCACGAAAGCTTTAAATCAAAATTTAGGTTAATGCTTCGTGTGATGGTTCATGCTTCGTGTGATGATTCATGATTCGTGTGATAGTTCATGCTTTGTCTGATGGTTCATGCTTCGTGTGATGGTTCATGCTCCTTAACGAGATCAGCAAGGTTTTGTGGTAAGCACTTTGTGTGTAGTGCGACCTCAGTGTATAATCAATGCGACCTTAACTTACACTTAAGTTTCAACTGTCTCGCCAAGAGATTGAACTGGTGATCTCTGAATTGCAAGTCCAGTGGGAGTGTGCTAACCATCACACCACGACAGCGTCCTCACAACATACACATACGTTCTTCAATGCCCTTGATGAGTGGGTTATGTTGTAAATCAACTAATGGAAATAAGTATAAGTAAATATAGGTTTTATTAAGAGGGGCAGGCAAATCACTGTTTGCTATGCACCCGACCCAATGGATCGTAAAGTTATGACATCTGAAGGTGTATTTTTTTGGCCGAAAAAATAATTTCTCAATTTATTGTGCAAACCTTAATTCTTAGAAAAGAACACTACATCATTACTTTATCAATCGTCCAGGGGACTTTCCAATCTAATTTTCATTACTTTTGTTTAATTAAGATGTCAAAAATGTTGAGTAGTAACATTATTAGCATAGTAATGCAATATAACAAATACATTTCTGCAAATGATCATTTAACAGAACATATATTTATTCATAGATGTTTTAACGGATGGTTTATGCAAAACCAAGCCAGCCGGGATGCACCTGATCTCATCAGATCGCAGAAGCTAAGCAGCTTTGAACCGGGACATTGCCTGGATTGGTGATCGCTATGCTCACAGAGGTTCTCAGAGCTCCAGCGATACACGGTGGGGTAGCAACTGGCAGTGCAACAAAACCCAGCATTGTACCGTAATGCCCTTTCACGCCTATGCTCTTTGCAAAATGGTCAAGTATGGTCGAATAACTCCCACGACCCACGGTGTGGCGAGGCTCCTATCAAGCAGTGAATTGACAACAGGGCTGTACAGCTACATTTCTATGTATATGCCGATGAGTAAATGACCTACGAGTTAGCATAAAAAGGAACATATTAAATAGGATACATGTCGGGCATTGCCAAAGTGACATATATTTTTTTATTTTACTTCCCTGCATATGTATATACATTCATATATATTAAAATTGAGTTGTAGATTCAGGCAACACCCTTTAGTATTGCCCGAAATGCCGCCTATCATATATTGTTTTCCTTTTAAGACAGTGTTATTGACGTCAGTATTGAGCATCTGGTTAATTCTGCTTGTGCCCCAATTGTCAAAGCAGCACCACCACCAAATACGCAGTTGGCATGGTCAGCAACGAGCCACTTTATTTGGGTAGATATAGGAGATCAATTCGTCAAAATTGCAAGAAAATACCGCGTCTCATAACCAAATAATTAAAATGTCACTGTTGTAGTGGGGGCCTTAAATACCTTGCTACGTAAAGAGCAGGCGTGTAAACGGTGATTCATTGACTTGTCAATATTTGGGATCATGGTTATCTTAAAAAAATACGTATTATCGTCTAATTTTTATTACATATTGTATAATTTTGTTGGTGTGTTTTTTTCTGTCGCGTTTCTACATTTGTCTCCCCCATTATCCTAATTATAACAGCATATAATTTGCATACATAGACATAGATTCTCAAATGCACTGATTAAGCATGCAGCGCGAGCGTAAGAATCGATTTTGATCAATGACTCGATGCCTGACTATTTGCAAGAGTAGATTATCTTAGGTTGATGTCATAGCTGTTCATTAAACAACATTACTTGCCACTAAAGTTAAACACAATACAGCTATACACCCACAGTGCTTCCAGCTATATAACCGCACACGATTAACACTAGATACTTTAAAGTGCTTAATTCCCTAGTTTTCGTTAGTTTGTAATTGAACTAAAAACAGTCTTATATCATGACTTTAATTGGATACGTTTGACTTGTTTCGTTAATTGGGTTACAACACTCCTTTGCAAAGATGAATAATAAAAAAAGAGTACCCTTTCAAACATGCATTTCTTGCACGAGGTGCAGCCCTGCAATTGCTTGAACAGAGCACTGCTGCTAGAATGGCCCTCCACGGGACGGAGCGCCTAAGCCAGCTCCTCTCGGAGGGTTTTCAGGCCAACTCGTCCACGTTGATGTGACATCTTGTCAAGGGGTGGGAGTACCCACACTCCGTATCAACCGCCACATGTAACCTGCCAGACGACTGGGGCTTGACCAATTAATACTGCGAGATGGACGCGTGCATGGGGGTGGGATGGAGGTGGGGTGAGGGGGGACTTCCCCATTGCTTCAACTGCCGCGCCAGGAGATCGCCCTCTGGGCTGCATTTCCGGTGTGCGAACCATTGCACTGTGGCAAAGGTGATTTCTTGCATACGCTGGACTTATTTAATGAAGTTAGCAGCAATGTGCAATTAATCTTGTGCAATATACTAATACAGTACGTGGTATATAGATTAAAAAGGTGTGAGATAATGACATTACGTACAAAAATTATACATTTTGTATTCATATTTTTTAACTGTGTGTTAATGTGTATATATACGAAGAGGCAACCAACCTATAATTTGCTCAGAAAAGATTAATTACACTTTGTATAAAATATATAGGGGAAAAAAATTAATTATTCAAAATGTCAGTGATTTAACCATTTGTCGAGAAGTAATGCAATTAATTTTGTGAATGCTAATGTGACAGATGGTTAGATGCCTTAAACGCGATGATTTACATTTTGGAAGTATATATACATAGTCGAAAATTTCATTGCCGATTGGTTGACATGTTTACTTTAATGAAAGGCCCATTTGATTTTGAACCAAAATATGCATTCGTTACATCAATGTTTGAGGTATATATCAGTATCACTGAGGTTATAAAGATATTTTTTGCAATGTTAAAATAAAAAAGGGAATTTAACACTTACGCTTTCGCGACCAATGTTATTCATGATCAAGTTGTTGGGTTCAATCGCCTAAATTTAAATCGTGTCGTACACCCACCTTTACCCAACACAGGCAATTAGTAAGGGTTGTCACATTAACAAAGTGTGCCAATTTTTTACTAGTTCAGCACTCAGGTGTGTTAGAGAGAAATTCACAACATTTACAAAGTACGACTTTTCGCTGGTTGGGTTCCTTTCCAATGCACTGGTGGTCCTGAAAGCGGTAATACATTTTGCACGTTCTATTCACCTGACAACCTCGCTAATTGGCCGTGTCGGGCGGAGGTGGGTGTACGACGCATTTACATTCACGTGATCTTAAACCAAAAAAGCGTGAGCACGAGTTCAACAGAGGGATCCCTAAGAATCAAAGAGATGTGAGATTTATAGGAGTGCAAGAACCAAGACGAATCTCTGGATTTTGCTCCCTCGGGGAATGTCGTGGTCAATGGCAAGTGCCCAAAATGCTCTCGTTATCACAGAAACAAGGAGATCGAGACACGCATCTCCAATTTACTCCGACTGCACTCCAGTATTTGCTGTGCGATCCCTTCATAATCAATCACGGGAAAAAATATACTTAATTTGATAAGGGGGCGGGGGGGGGGGTGGAAATGGGCATCATGATGCCCTGCGGAGCCTCTTGAAATAACTATTTGCGAATGACTCTCAAAGGAATATCCATTTGGCAAGTAAGTAATTCTGGCAGACACACGCTGATTGCAGAATGCAATGTTTGTAGAAGTACTGCACAACCTGGCACTATTTTTTTGCACAAATAATGAAAGCGGTGGGAGGGCACCCATTTGTTATCATCAACTATATGTCCAAATCCATTCTTATGAAAATGTCGTTCCACGTCTGCTGATACCTATACGAGCAATACAATTTTTTTCATTATATATATTTTAATGGCAGACATAATTCACCGTTACCAAGGTCAAAATATCTGCTAACTTTAATAACACTGAGCACAAAGACTTTTTATCAATTTCAGGATTCATTTTAAACTTTAACACTAATTTTTCTCACCACATTTTTTAAAATTCATATTTATTGCTCAGTAGCTCACTCAGCCATTCCTTTTTACAAGCCTAAATAATTGGCAAATGCCCAATTCACCAAAAGGTATGTCACCATCATAGAAAGTTCTGTGCCAAGCATTCATGATGAGATTTTGATTGCTTCCAGCTCAGAGCGCTGATGAGATTGTAGACCTCTTGACAAGATGGGCAGTGCACTCAAATAATGTGGGGTCAGGTCAACCATATTAACCAAATGAATTATGCCAGCAGTATTATATTGCAGATGGGCAGATGAATTCCTCTTTAAAGATAATACAGTATACTCCATTTTTGTATAAAAACCTATCTTTCTTTAAAAAATATATACCCCTCCACAATTTTTCCTTCGCAGCGTGTGAATACATCATAGCTATTCATATTATTGTACACTGTCGCACACAGCAGCATACTTTGCAAAGTTATGAAAACTATAGTTCATTAAACAATGGTGCATTTGTTTTCGCGCTGGAGTTGATAATTGCTCTGAGAGAAACAATTCAGAAAATCCCTATTAGTGACAATTACATGACTGACACATGATGAAGAAAAAAACAATTATTTATTATTCTTCACATAAAGAGGATTTCTCTTTCAATGAGGCTGCTGCGTTGATGTGGCAAATACGCTTGAGACCTTTAAGGATTGAAGTGACTTTACTCGAAAGGGGCAGTTGCCAGTGTCAGTCATGTGAACCTTACATCGGGACCCCGGTGTCCCATAAGCCCCCGGCTCTCGCATAAACTGCGTTGCGACGACATTTTATGTCTGTTGAAGGCGAACGACACGGCGATCTATTCCTCTCGACGAGCTCTACACGATGCGCCAATCAAAGTTTCAAAGTTTTGCTTATGACTACGGCAATTTTGGCAACGACGGGTGCTTAGTGAAGAACGAGGAGAGGATTGATTGTTTATGCGCACGGTGGGACGGAGTCACCAAAAATAAAAATAAATATTAATTACGATTTTGAGTTTCGTTTATCCGGGACCCCGGGGTCCCGCCATAAGGTTCATATGCTCAGCAGGACACCAAATTCACCAGGCAGCAATAACCAGCATGGTGAAATATGGTCAATAATTTGAGGTGCAATATTTGTGCATCTGTTGATAATGTGGCCATTGCCTAGGAGCAAGACCAGTGGCAAAGCAGTAGTTGCTGCTCACCGTAGAACAAAGAAAGTAATTACATATACATAGATAATTACAGTCATAATTTGTGGCAAAGTGACGCACGCTCTTGGCTATAAACCTGGAAAACTGAGTTCGAATCCCAGCCATGTTTGACATCGGTGGCAATTGATATCTGAACCAATCCTTTGGGTGTCCCCTTTACAAACTTGCATTGACCAGCGTGGTGAAGTATGGTCCAGTAACCCTGATGACAAAGAACCATTCATTAAACTGCTGCGGCTGCTGCTGCTGCTGTGGTGCTGCAACTGTCAGCAGAGAGCAATGTGGCAACCTCCATTGTCACGCTATACCATGCTTCAATGTTCTATGTTCCCGACATATAGAAACACATTGATTTGCATCAATAATGTGACCAACACAGCATAGTGTGAGGCCCATTATCCAGCAGCGGCTTTACAGAGGGCTGCAATTTATTTACTTACAGTTGCCAATGGGCTGAAAATACAAACAAATGCTCTGCCATCATCATTTAGATTGTAATGCCCGTGGAGGTTTGCTCATGCTCCTATGTATTTCGGTGTTGGCACGTTCCAAAGAAGGTGGACAATTTGTAGTTCATGCCCACGCGAGAATTATTTGGGTTTTGGGTGGCCACGCACAGTCTCAGCAATAAGCAACAAGCATGGCCAATTGCAAAATAAAATGACCTCTGTAGGCCTCGAAAGTCCATGAATCTAATTTATGAAATGTGCGTGGCTGCACAGGGGGTGAAATAATCTACAAGACCAATACCCAGAGACAAATGAGGATTGACGGAAAATGTGCTTAGAAAAGAACGCGCACATTCAGAGGGAGAAAAGTAGAAAAAAATAAAAAAATATTTAGATTCTAACTGTGAAATATTTTTCAATCATTTCATCTTAAATGGCAAGAAAATTTTGGGAAGAAAAAATTAACAGGTCCTTTGATAGCCGAGGACATACTGCATATACTGTGTACATTGTTGTATCACAGAGAATAAAAGGTTGCTGGACAGCTTGTGGTGGGAGGCGTTCATCCAGCAGTGGATTGATCCAGACTGATGATGATTACGTATATACATCCTAAATATGATAGAATATTTAGCTCTATATTGTTATTACCATTCCTTCCGAGAAACAATCTGTTTTCAAGGCCATTTCGTTATCGTTAGATTGTGTGCATCGAACCAACCAATGTTCCCAAGTAAACACTGCACAGATGCAGCACTTCCATACTGTGCCACCATCTGTCAGCGATGTGTGGCCAATCTCGCTGAAGTGTGATCACAGTCGGATTGTGCCAAGAGGAACCACTTTCGCGATGGGGTCAAACCATGTGAAATATTCCGAACATCCTGAGCAAGTGGCTCAGTGCATCAGATGTCACTGCACTGTTACGCTCATAATGCTCAACAATAAAATAATAAAAATATAAAACAATAAAATTCTCACGACGTTTCGACTGCAACACAAGCAATCATCATCAGGCGTGAAAACCACAGCAAGAAAATGTGAAAAAGTGATGTTATTTTTTTAACGTTAGCACCACAGAGAGCGATGGGAACGTGTGCGAGAGCATATGTGTTCGCCAAAAGAGAGATATTCAAAATGCAAGCTATTACTTTATATATTGTGTTTAACTGTTGCACGTAAAATGTCGAAAATTTGGAGACATGCATACATTAAATGGATATTCAAATTAAGATTAATTGATTCAGCTGCTGCCTTGGGAGGCCTTATTATTTTACAAACGATCTCCAGTATGACCAAATGATATGCTAAATAATATTGACACAGTCACATTACATTACTGGCACAGATGGACAAGAGAGAAGCAGGCTTAATATTTGCAACATATAAATGACATAGCACAGTAAATACCACGGGTTAGGGCATATCACTCGGTGCATACTTGGGTACATTTTAGGCAAGCCCAGCAATGTCCTTTTAATGTCTGGTGACCGATGTATATTCGCTCATTAACGGAGATGAAACCATAAATCGTTCATGTTCATCCGCAATCTTTCGCCGCTGAACGTGCACACGGATCGCACCGCAACGGACATAAACAAACACACACTTCTATGCCGCACATGCATATTCAAGTTTACATATTTCAAATACAAACCCAGGCAGCGTGTGTGCTTCAGAGACACACACACACACACGTATTGAGCGAACTTGCTCAAAGCGACGACATGCTAACAGTGCCAGTCACGAAAGCAGGTGGCTACATGAAACCTGAATGGCTTGCTTGTTCCATTTAGCTGTGGACGTGACCTTTTTTACGTGCAGGCAAAGGTGCACATGCACGAGGCACATTTGCCTGCAAAAGACTGATTAGGGCCCTTAGTGTGTGATGCCTGTCCTTTGGGAGCTTAGTGTCATTTTGCTTGCACGCACCATCGTAGCGTGGCGAGAATTTTAAACACACAATTACATTTGCGGTGCATTAAACATCAATCATACCTTAATGGCAACAATTCACAGCTGGCTGCTATGGCTCTAATTGGTCTCCAAATAGTGCGTACACCTAACAGGCTGAACCGTTCGCTCTGCGAAAACCATATGCAACTTCGGAGACAAATATATGGCGGAATTTTACTTATATTTTGTCCTTTAATTCCCAGCTTGCATCATTGTTTTATATTCGTCTTCCGGACTTAAAAAAAAATCACATTGTGATGTGTAGTTTATCTTATTGTATTTTTGTTGTTGCTGCAATACTGTTATGCATAATATTTTCCGGAGCTTTGTGTTAGCCGATTACCGATTATTTAGGTAATCAATTGCTCTGGCAATTATCAGTGAAGTTACTCGACTAATTGGGTAATACGAAAACATCTGGGGGAAAAAAAAGTCTCACCTCTATTTTCACGTGTGCCATTGGACCGGAGGTGATAGGCGGGGCTTGGTGATGTCATCGGCATCATCACGCGGGTCACGCTGGGTACAGCTTATGAGGAGTTTCTCAACTTCGGGATGTAACGTAAAGGGTAGCTGCCACGTTTAAAGGGACCAGAGTAATCGACCACGATCATTATTCTTTTTTTGTACTTTTTTATTTTAACATGTAAGGCCCACCGAGCTCTGCCGCTATTTTTCAGAAGTGACCTGGCCACAAATGATAGCTCAACGAAATGGCTTATCACGTGGACATTTATAGCAACCAAATACTGTGACGTATTCGATAAAGTAGTCGATTGCAAATTTGTGCGAAATATATTTAATTGCTTAACCTTCCTTAAGTAATTCACATTTAATAAATATGCTTAAATTATTAGATTTTAATAACTAGATTTGTTTTCATTGATATACCCCTTTTAGTGATTGTCAACTGTTAAATGAGGATCGTGGACTATGCTATGGTATTACTCTTGACATTACTTTATTTATTAAAACTGCTAATTAAAAACACCGTGATGCTAAACGTGGAGATTGATAATTTAATAGAAAACGTGTTGAATTAGTAGCCTGGCATTGGAATTATCCTGCCAAACCCCTCATCCACAGCGTTTGACAAGTGTCTCACGAATTAAATAGTCTTATAAGCGAACAGTTTCAATTCAAAACATCCATTGAAAGCCTATCTTTACAGGGGAATAAAGTGTAAAATGTTAAGGTGCAGCCTAGCAACTGGTTGCTTATGCCACTGCTGGTAGATGGCCCTCCACTAGAGGGAGTTCGAGACAGCTCCTATATTGGGCATTTGGTCTACTCTTCCACGTTACCCATCGACTGTGATATACCCATTTGTACTTCTCTGTGGACAGAGGTGTTGGGATGTAAATGTCATTAATTTGTCTATTTCAATTGTCATGCCAGGACATCGAAACGAACTGGTGACCTCTGGTTTACATGTCCAGTGAGCTAACTTACACCAATGCAGGACTGTGGTATGGTGGGTCTACATTTTACGCGTTCATGAATTCTCACCAAGTGAATTTTGAACTTCTTTAGCCAATGATGAAAGTCACACCTGTTTTTACATTATGAGACCTCCTTTGCCAGTAACAAGATATAGTAATAGGTTTTACCCTTTTGACTGGCACAAAAACTGATTCCTTTATTCAAGGCATCATGTTTGCAATAACCACAACACAAGCAGTCAAAATGCAAAAAGAAGAGACAACTCTGATAATAATATGCACTGTTCTTGAATTTGATTGGTCCACACCCGAGACGGCTTTTCTTAGAGCCTAGTCTCCACTGGTGTTGGACCAGAAGACGCCAAAAGGCGTACAGCTCAAAAACAGCGCACTATCAGAGTATTGAGGGGTCGGGGTGAGCATTTACATTATGATACCTCCTTTGCCAGTAACAAGATATAGTAAAAGGTTTTACCTTTTTGACTGGCACAAAAACTGACACCTTTATTCATGGCATCATGTTTGCAATAAGCACAACACAAGCAGTAAAAATGCAAATAAAAGAGACAACTCTGATAATAATATGCACTGTCCTTAAATTTGATTGGTCCACACCCGAGATGGCTTTTCTTAGAGCCTAGTCTCCACTGGTGTTGGACCAGAAGACGCCAAAAGGCGTACAACTCAAAAACAGCGCACTATCAGAGTATTGAGGGCTCGGGGTGAGCATTTACATTATGAGACCTCCTTTGCCAGTAACAAGATATAGTAATAGGTAATAGGTTTAACCCTTTTGTCTTTTTTGTTTGCATAATGTAAATGCTCACCCCGAGCTCTCAATACTCTGATAGCGCGCTGTTTTTGAGTTGTACGCCTTTTGGCGTCTTCTGGTCCAACACCAGTGGAGACTAGGCTCTAAGAAAAGCCGTCTCGGGTGTGGACCAATCAAATTCAAGGACAGTGCATATTATTATCAGAGTTGTCTCTTTTGTTTGCATTTTGACTGCTTGTGTTGTGGTTATTGCAAACATGATGCCTTGATCTTCTTTGGTTCTTTCGGTAAAGTCACGTAGAATCATAATAAAATAATAAATTGATAAAATAAAATAACACAATCATATTCTCACGACGTTTCGGCCACAACACAAGCGGCCTTCATCAGGTGAAGTCTCGCCCCCCTTCACCTGATGAAGGCCGCTTGTGTTGTGGCCGAAACGTCGTGAGAATATTATTGTGTTATTTTATTTTATCAATTTATTATTTTATTATCATTCTACGTGACTTTACCGAAAGAACCAAAGAAGATGAATCATTGCAGTCACGAAAGCTTTAAATCGAAATGATGCCTTGAATAAAGGCGTCAGTTTTTGTGCCAGTCAAAAGGGTAAAACCTATTACTATATTCACACCTGTTTTATTAGGTTGTAAGAGCGCTGAAATTCACGGAGTTAACATTGACCATTCTCTTGCATTTAATGTAAATAAAAAAAATGTATGGGTATGACCACCTGAGTATCATCAGATGTTGCTAACCAGTAACACATTTCAGCCATCTCAAAGATTATCGCATAGAAAAAATATTCTGTAAGTGCAGAGCCACTTTATTTCGCTCGAATAACACACACAAGGGCAGAATATTAATCAAAACAGCTGTTTCACAAGCAAGAGAAGCACCCTTTCTGAAAAGAATGCTTTTACTTGAGTTTATAGAGACCTGTAGTGTCTTAGCGGTGGCACTGATGGCCCGCAAATTAGTTCCGCTGTGGAGAGGTTGCCTTTAAGCATATTGATAAATAAAGTCTGCATTGAGTATGTAAGCAGGAATATAAAATAAGCACGTATTCCCGTAAATACTCTCATTGGCCTTGGGGATATATTGTTCTCCGTAATTTTTTACATAGTGGAGATGCAATTTATCGAATTTGCAACGAAAAAAATCCAGAAAAACAAATCATCATCTCTCCAAATGAATTAGCGATTCAACCAATAGACAAGGCAACGTTACATCTTGCGCTTCACGTTGATGGAAAGCGAGTTTGTAAGGCTGCAGTTATTTAAAAGAGAGATATGTTGATAGAAAGTAGACGTCGTGAATAATTCCCTCATTCGTGTTTTCTCGTGTTACTTGTGAGCAAAATTTGCCACAAAAGTGTAAATAGCTGAAATTATTGAAAGTGTCCGAAATGAACATCTGTATAGTGTGGGGCTGCCCAAATACAATTGTTACATTCCACTGTACAGACGTCTAAATGTTTCTAAATTACGTGTATGCACCTTCATGAAATGCAGCACAGATGGATTGAGTTTACAAACTATGTAGCTGCCATATTATGTTACGTAAATATATGAGTACAATAGCTTTTCCATTTTCTTTCTACAATTATTAATGTTGGAAAATCATGCAGATAACGTGTGTTATATGGTGCAATTCTGAGGGGCAAACCTCCTTATGTGAAAGATGCCCCGAAATTCTTCTTCATAATTACTACAATAAATATGTTCACTGGAGGTTGTCAAACTACTTTAGCTGTTCATGATTCCACAAACACTTTAACAAAATTCCCAACGTTTTATTTTTTTCTACTTTTCAATGGCCCAATTATTGTGTAAACAATGTAATATTTTAACACGCAAGCTTTCGTGACCAATATCATCCATAATACAGTTTTCTTTGGGTAAATTCACGTAAATATATAAACGTGCCGTTAAACCCGCCACCACCCGACACAGCCAACTCGTAAGGGTTGTCACGTTAACAGAAAAAAATGCCGATTCGTCACTAGTGCAGCACACCGGTGTGTTTGAGAGCCAAGCCACAACATTACAAGCTAGTTGTAATTAAATCTTGACTTAAAGCTTTCGTGACTGACTTTGGGTCTTTCGGTAAAGTCACGTAGATAGGAAAAATTATTTAAAAAATCACGACGTTTCGATCGCAACACAAGCAATCGTCATCAGGTGACGATTGCTTGTTTTTCCTGATGACGATTGCTTGTTTTGCGATCGAAACGTCGTGATATTTTTATTTATTATATTTTCTATCTACGTGGCTTTACCGAAAGACCCAAAGAATAGTTGTCATTACTGGCGAAACGTCGTACTCAGATTGTAAATGTTGTGGCTTGGCTCTCTAACACCTGGCTCTCTAACACCTGTGTGCTGTACTCGTGACGAATCTGCATTTGTTTCTGTTTACGTGACTACCCTTACTAGTTGGCTGTGTCGGGTGGTGGTGGGTTTAACGACACATTTATACATTTACGCGATCTAACCCAAAAAAACCTGCATTAAGGTAGTCTTTTTTTGTCAGTTGTTATGGAGGAAAGGATTTACCACATTGCTTTGACACAATATGCAGGACGAATAGATGACACATTGTAACAATGCAATATTATGCCCACTCACACAGGTATATTTTCAAATATATTATTTCATTCACTCCGATGGATGAGAAACCAATGCCACGAATTTAAATGAATATAAATAAAAACTCGCCCACAATATTTTGCAGAAATGTACACAAAATATTGCTTTCTTTAAAGTGGCAATAGGCATATGATATAATATAATGCTTAAAATGTGCAAGTACTATGTAAGTGTACAAGTGTGTAGAATGAACATCGACAAAATGTATTTGCCGTTAAAAAAAGTTGACATTGATAAAGTACAGTATATCCTTTAATGGGACAATAACATAATGTAAACAGATACAGCTCAAATGGATTAACCGAGTGCATGCCCGGCTTGTCCGCTATAAAATACATTTGTGTAGGTGCAATAGCAAGTGGGACAATCACGAGTGCGGAATGCTGATATTCTGAAGCATTTATCAATGGTAAAACAACTTTATCGTGCATTTTACCAATATCATTTATCTGGTAGCATATCATATGTTGCTCCCTGTGGCCATAAGCCATGTAATTAAGCACATGTGATCGCTGCTTAAACAGATTATGATGCGACTGATAATCTTATTCAAATCATTATTCCTGCTTTGACTGCAATCAGAATTTTTCTTTTTAAAGGGTGGTCAGTTTATTACATATATATTGCATTTAAGTTTCGAGCATCACAATTTCCATGATTTAATATCGGAACCAATTTTTACCGTTAATAAATTGCAGGTGGCAGTAAATGATTGCGATAGATGTCACCACTGTAGCCGCTGCAAACGGAAGGAAATTGCTTCAAGGAAAACATTACGGGCGAGTATATAATGCATTCCTCATCATGACGAGCATGCCCTCGTCGCTTGATTTTAACCTTTTCTTTTGCAATACAATAACGCATTCCAAATGATAAAATACGAACAATTTACAGCAGTTGGTCAGCAGCAGATTCAAAAGCAAATCATTAAGACCGATGGCATTCACGCCATTCTCATCGTGCAAGGCTATCGCGAAGGCACTGCGTTTCACAGACAGTCGGAGATAAAACCACGAGAGGAGGCGACGGCTTGGGGAGTTGGTCATCCAGCGGTGGATTGACCGATGCTGATGATGAGCCACTCTTTGATTAAAGCTTTCCGCACGATTCCCCCATCTCAAGGAGAAGCCTAAAATGGGATCATGTCTACCCATTGCAATAGACAGGCGCAGATGTGGGCGCTTTATTTTTTCTAAGGGGTTAACTCCAGTGGAATGGGGCGGGGAGAAGGCATGTAGCTTGGAATACGGAGAGATGGGGTTGGGAGTTTATAAAAGATGCTTTCCGCCTTGCAAGCCCCATGGCAGCACATCATACCGTATGCTCACACCTCTGCACTCAATATTAACTTTTTGGGAGAAGAAAAAAAATGTAATCCTCAGATAATATCACTCAAGATAAATTGGTGACCTGCAATGAAAACGTACTGCGTTCATTTGTAACTGTTTGACGTTTATGCAATAACGATATTAAATCTATCTCCGGCCAAGCTGTCCTCTCTGCAGTACCACTATTGATCACGCCTGTGCCAATTAACGATTGTGTCTTAAACCAAGCACTAGCGCAGCCCGTATGGATATAATGCGGGACAGCAATTTATCGGAACGGTATTCGCTCGCATAAAACGACGCACCATCTATCCTCCCCGTCATTCTCGTCAAACCTCCCACAGCCCTCGACCACCAACCCTCCCAACTCCCCCTTTATCCTAAATCCGCCACAGTTTGGGAGCTAAACTCTGACCTTGTCACTGCGCCACAATGTAGCTGACATTGCCAAGGGGGCCTCGCTAACCCACGGTGCATTTGGCAACATGACAGGACGTCAGGTCTTGCAAGCGTCCAGATGTTAGCTAGCCATGTGGCGAAATCGCACAGAAAGCACGACATCTCTCGCTGCACATCAAAAAACCTTCGCATGCGCCGGAGAAACGCTTTCATTTTTTTTCGTTGGTGGCAGGCCGTGTTTTGTTGGAAATCAAACGAGCTGTAGGTGAAGCCCCCCTCTGGCAATTCACCGCGACAAAAGGGAACATGACAATGATTCCGTTTACTCGGGAGCTGTTGCTTGGTCGTAAAATCGAATGCATATTTGTTATACAAATGTAATTTAACTTTTGTGATATAAAATATCCTGATATGTATTTTCTTCTTTCTAAACTTTGCCAGTCGACATATATTGTGATAATTGGACTGCCAAAACCAATGTATTTAATTTATGAGAAATTGTAATGTCAACATCGTTTTTAAACTCATATTATAGAGAATTACAGGTGTTCTCCTGGCACTAATTTCTATATATATTTTTTTCAAAAATTTTCTAAATTGATAATATTGATTTGTAATGCCATCACCAATAGCCATGTTCATTGCACTGTTGGATGGAGTCCTTCCCACTTTGTAACCACTGCCCACGGTCTCCTATTGCCACAATCCATCTCGTTCCTGCACAGGAGCAAATATCATTGCTCCATCTCGATGCTGGTTATTCTCCTGGGCACAATCCTTCTCCTTCCTGTCCCCTTCAGCCATTTACCCTTCTCCGTCTTCGATTAGCGTTTGTGCCCTAATTCATGCGTTCCTCTGTATCTCGATGTAATTCCCAGCATGCATCTCTTCATAGGTGTTTGCGTAATTTTCAGATTTTATCAAATTTTCTTTGTCCAGTGTCCATGTTTCTGATCAATGTCATTGGAGGTAACATGCAATGATTCAGAAGTTTCCTCAAGTTGACACATAGGTATGCTGCTTTTCACGTATCAAATTAAACTGTCCAAAGCCATTCAAATATGCTCTCACTTGCCTTCTTTATTTTACATTTTTAAAAATCTCGGTATCCCTTCAGTAATTGCCCTAGATATACACTTTTCGCTGCATATCTCAGTTGTGTCTCCCCAACAATTGTTTTCTTAGTTCAATAAACCTGATGCCCTGATGCATGTGGCTTTGTTTTGCTTTCTCAGGCTTGCTGATGACGTACTCGTTATAGCAGCAGTGCAAATAAACAAGGATAGAGACGAGCCGAGGTATGCTGGCCTCATTAAAGATGTAGTTTTTAATCACACGTACACGATACGATACGATGAGAAAGAAAAAAAAGTTATTTATGTAATGTCCTCTGCTCACGATGACGTTACGCAGTACTCGTCACAAATGCAAACGAATGATCCACACATACGGAAGCGCATAAGATCGGCGAATAAATTATTCATTAAAAAAAATAATTACCTCGAATAGAAAATGTTGCATTTGAAGGATAATTTCCACGTATTTATTAAATTCAATAGCAACGCCACCAACATCAGGAACATGAAAACAGTCACACACATGATGTGCTACGTGTAGGTTTATTACTCACGGCTCAAATGGATTCGATTGAAGCTTTTAGGCAAATTTTCTCTTTTTTTAACACGGGAAGGTCATATTTTGAAACTGGCGTCAAAAAAACTTCATAGGTGTATCAACAAATAGCATCATAACAAGAATTTAATTGAAGGCATTGCGAGTCTTTTTTACATATTCATCTCGTCTGCTGACTGTAGGGATTTTCGAGAAGCAATTTGCCGCACAGCAAAAGCCCTTTAGAACTCATCGAGTGCTTATTTGGCAGCCGTTGGAAATTGTACATAAAATATCGCTGCTATGCTGTGCCTAAATGATTGGAACAGTGCCATTGGAGCAGAATTCCAATTTTTTAATAAGATACCCAAACAATGCAACTGTCTGACAGTGGTGCATGCCCATCCTTTATGTATTAAGCTTTCCTGTGTCAAGCATGTGAAAACATTATTGGTTCATCCAGAAGCACATCAAAAAAAATAACAACCATAAATATCCCCTGTACAGCCTTAACAGACTTTTGGTGCAAGTGCTGTTTGCAAACACCTATTGAAGGCCGGACGGCACACGAGGGGTTGTGTGGCCAGCACCAAGCCCGGCCGCCTTTGTCTCCCCGTGGCGATGTTTACACACAGCACCAGGTACTCATTTGAGGCTGAGTCGACCTAGGGGAGGCCCAGGACCGGTACAGATAAAAATTTACATACAAATGTGCGAAAATGTGCAATACCTCTGCTATGCCATGGATTAGAAGCATAGTCATTGACAAAGAAGATTAAACGAAAAATGTAAACGTGTGCATGGGGTAAGTGAACGCTTGGTATTTCACTGATATACAGAAATAGGATTACAGGGGATAAGAAAATAAATACTAATTATAGACATCGTATTGATGATGCCAACGGGCAAGGCTGGTGATGGAATAGCACCCAAAGGAGAGAACTCGCCTCAGAAGAAAACCACTGAGGAGATGGAGCAATGAGATCAGCTTATGTGCGGGAGCGAGATGGATTGTGACATCACAGGACGATTATGTGTGGCGATGGCATGTGTGTGAGTTTAATTTCTTTCGCGCCGTACATATCCAACCGGGCTAATAGAAGGCGCGGAGGAAGGACAACAAATTAAACACAAAAAGCAATTCTACAGAAACGAGTTTTCAATCTAGATGATTTAAAAGTGCTTAGCTCTAGTGGCTTCCTAACATCGGAAGGAAGAGCGTTCCAGACGGCCGCAGAAGCACTTCTGAAAGTGCGCGATGCGGTGACCGTCTTTGTGCGATGGCTCGTCAAAAGCCTCTGCTGTGAGGATGACCGGAGTGTCGCGTGGTGGTGTTTTCTGCTCCTTGACGAGATCAGCAAGGTGTTGTGGTTCGTTTGTGGCAAGCCACTTTGCGTGTAACGAGTGCGATCTTACAAAGAGGATGTCCTTCTAGATTTGAAGTTTTCGTGACTGCAATGCGCGGAAAAAGTCACGTAGGTAAAAATAGGATGCCCTTCATTGAGCAGTGGACAGATTATTGGTGACCGTGGCGATTTCTTACGATTTACATTTACTTTAAATGTCTCACCATGTCATTACAATTGTCCCGTGAGCAGGCGAAAAACGCGATCAGTGGATGTGCCCTGAGTCAGAGAATGGGCCCAAAGGATGACGTCAGAACACTACTTCTGAAGCCACATCAGGAGGCCAGTTTATCTACACGCAGTCCTCGGTGAGCAGGCCCTGAGGTCATCAATTACACTGGAACACCCAGTTAATCGTGGATGGCAAGCCGGATGTAAACTCAGGTTCACTCAGCCCTGCTGACCGAGTGCCTGACCCCACAGCGAACGCGCCAGCTCAACTACATTGACGTCGAGTGTTGCTAAGTTTGAAAAGTAATCGTCACGTTTCGAATACTATGTTAACATTCTTATCACTTTGCCCCGGTATATATGTAAACGCTTGTCATATTGAATGATACAACACCTTAATTTGGTTCAGTGTCTTCATCTTAAATTAAGAGGGATTTCCCCCCCCCCCTCCTCCTCCTCCACCCCCTTATTGACAGAGCTGGAGAATAACTTATGTTTACACCGCTATTTACAGCTGCAATGACATTTTGTTTGCGAATGAAATTGTTTCTTCGTACATTTCACAATTCCCATAAGCAGAAGGAACGCCGTGCCTCACGATCAGACTTCATGCTTGTCATGCGTTGCAATAAAAATCACGATGGAACAAGCTCTTTGCACGTCCTGCGGGTCGCGGGGGTTACTACACCGTGCTTCACCAATTCGTTCAATGCATGTTGCCGAAGTGGATGACGATCAGGACCGGTTCGGATGTCACGAATCACCAGTGTGAGCCATGGCCCGGAATCGAACTCGGGTGGCTAGCTGCATGACGCAGCGCGCCAATAACTGTGGCACCACTCCATCCCGTTGAGACAATATTAGCAAATGAAGCTCGCTTTCACACACAACTAAAAAAAAAACACACACGTCGAAACCCCAGTAGTCAAGGCTGGAAAACATAATCCATGCATGCATTATTTAGTATCCTGCTAACATCATTACGAGCGGTCTGGTTACGTAAAATGAATTTTTTGCTAATTTTGGCAGGCTCTAAGTTGGTTTCGTTATATTTTAAAATTTAACCACAAGGTGATTCTGAAACGATAATATCGTTTAGCAAGTGAGACCCTGCATTGTTAATAATTTACAAGTATTGAACTGTGAGCTTCTAAGTTATTGATGCATGTGCTCGATACAAATGAAGTAGGTGGCTGTTTGAGTGTTTTATGGTACATTATGAAAGGCACAGTTTGTTATTGTGACACAGTGACACTAACATTTCCCAATGCCTTGAGTTCTCAAGACGGTTAACTCAAACAATGCCTCGGTCATGTATTAAAAAGGTAAAACATTTAATTAAAAAAACTTTATACACACATGCACTTTATATGTATATAGCTTCTGTGGCACAATGGTTAGAATATTAGCAATCCAGAGGTCACCGGTTTGATCTCAAAGGGTGACAATTTAAACAATGGTGCAAGTTTATTAAATCACCCCACATCTGTTCAACCCAGCAGTGAACAGAAGTTAGTGAATTGGCAGTTCGCGTGTGATGAAGTAAAATGTGCATACTCTCACTTTCTTTCAATATTTATTGGCCATCCTGGAAGAGTTGGCCAACAATATATTTAAGAGGGCCTCTCTAGATCTCCCTGGACATCTGTGAAAAGACCTTTATAGCTCATCGGATCCCTCCAGTATAAATACAGATTTTGATTTATACCCATACGTACCGACATATAGCTTCAGATTTAAATGTTTTGCGCGTTTATTTTCATTACCGAATTCAATCAGTCGATATTACTCGCCATGAAATATGAATCCGAAACGTGGACACTTAAGAAAAAAATTAACAAAATACAAATACTGCACAAAGAAGCACAAAGAGATGCACAATTGAAATAACATGGAGAGACAAAAAAAGCGGAACACATGGGGATCAGAGAATTACATTCTAATTAGGGGCACAGCGTGGATTGTTTAGGCCTGGTCAGTGGGCTGGGGCAGGATACATCGACGTTAGAAGGGACGGCTGGTGGATGGAACGGCGTCCAATAACGACACAAAAAATAAACCGCCGAAAGGATCACCACCGCGGAGATGGATTCATGAGATCGGTTCGCGTGCAGGCGTGCGATGGATCGTAGTCGGTGTGGGGAGACTCATATCCAGCAGTGGATGTAATGTCTATGCGATATTGTACTCAGCATCAGAATTTGGTCGTTACATATCTGTGCATTATCTCGATTCCCAGTATTCCGTTTTTTTTGTTAACTTTTTTTAATTTGAAGTTAAGATTAAAAAAAAAATTACAAGGTTAAACCCCACCTCATCTCATTTACTAATTAGCACATCATGTTAACCAACGAAAACTGTGCTTGATGATCATTTCTTCCGATGATTTTTTTTTTTCCCTGGGAAATTGCAATTTGTGTTAAAAGTGAGCAATTTAGTTCAGCAGGTTCGAGAAATCCCCTCAGTCGTAAGGTTAAGCCAAAGTCAAGCCGGAGGATGGATTCATTTAAACACGGATCCCCGCTCTGTGGGAGCTGGGCACATCCTGGACCATCGCCAGGGAAATTACGCGACGGCTTTCACCTCCTCCTTGCGTCGTCACCAGGACACAACCCCCAGCATGCATTTGGCCACTCACAATGATAAATTGCCACGTCCCAATTATAGGAAAGCATTCAAGTGGAAAGTAGCATAAAAAAATAAAATAATGAATGCTGATTTTTTTTTTTTGTTTCTGCACAGATACTTACGATGCCGTTGTATTACAAACGAACGTTTCACGAGTGCAGCCAGATCGTACCGATGTGTCTATAGGATCGCACCTTTGTGTGCGTATAAACATAATGCACGTGTGTGGGATATCTCGCATTGTATTCCCGAAATAAAATGAGCTGGCAAGTCGGTCCGTTTAATGGAGCCCTCCGTTTGGGCTGCACACAGAAACGCAAAAACGCACACACGGAGGTGCATGGACAGCCGTGCATTTACAAAATACCACTACTGTATGTTACCCGCCTTGGAATTGATCATTTGTTCCTTCAAGGGAAAACATTTTTCCCTCCACCTACCTATTTGTAAACAAGGGTGAGGGTTAAGGGGTAGGTGCTGTATGAGCTTGGATAAAGTTAAGACAAATCTGGTGCTAAAAAAGAAGTAACACTACACAAATATGTTTGGAAAGTGATCTTACAATGTAGTTTTTCGTTGAAAATGCATGGGTATGCGCTTATGCAAAATAAAGGTTGCTTTGTTACAAAAAAAAATCAATGCGATATAAATTCGTCTTCTGAAAACATGGAACGCATTTTCAGATGCGCGGGTGGAAATAATATTTCCTGGGCATTTCAATAAATAGACTATTGGCTCTCTTTGTTGTACACTTTTGGTTTTGTGATGCATGGTTTTCGCTTAAGATTGATGATACCGCGTGAAACGTCGTGAGAATATTATTGCGTTATTTTATTTTATCAATTTATTATTTTATTCTCATTCTACGTGACTTTACCGAAAGAACCAAAAAGAAAAATACCGAAAGAACCAAAGAAGATTAAAATATATCATTAAGGGTATATGCCTAACTTAATGTGTAGCAATTCTGCAATACGTACAGTATTAATATAAATAGTGTGTACTTAATAATGCGCGCTGATATTTCAGATTTCAGGCAAGCAAGCATCAGAGCATAATGCTAGGTTATACAAATTTACGTGAGTCAAACACAAATACAACCTATTGATAGCCAGTTTAGAACAAAATTACAGATAATGTTTGCAATTGTAAACACCACATTGAAAGCCATTTGCGATAAGTGCTTGCCACCAGCATAATGGGTACACTTTGCCAAACAATTAGGGGCAATGTATGGCCTGCCGATGGATTTAAAGCTGACAGGTCACGCACATTCCCTTCAACAAATCCCCATTTAATTAACTTGCTGCTGGGCAGCCTTGGGGCCCTATTACATGGAATAGTTCAAGATGGGCCAAGCTGAGATTGCATTATGTTCATATATATAATTAATGCTGCTCCGCTAAACTCCGATAACACAAAGTTGTCAAAAAAAATCTATATACTTTCATGCCACAAGCCATGCAGTAAAATTCCTAATTTACATAATTGACTTTCTTGGGATGATGTAAAAAGCCCAAATTTACATATCTTGCTCCACTGGAACACAACTGCAGATATTTGTGGCACTGTGCATGGCTACGGCCCCTTAAGTTTGTGGGAAAAGGGGGGCGCAGGGTGGGCTTCTTCAATACCCAGCCCCATCCAATCGTCGGTGGCATTGCAACAACGGCACCGCACAAGCAACGCGTAGCCCCATGTGCCGCAGTGTGAACGCATTACAATGCGGACATTGCTGGGGAACGTGTTGTGTCAACCCCATTCTGATGTTATTGCTTTTCAAAATAAAACTGTCAAGATGGCCCATTGGTGCAACTTCCAAAACGAGCCCTTTTAAATGACCTTGCTCACGGCGCTCTACTCTTATTTATTAATCTGTTTACAGTCTACGTGCATTTATTAGTCAGCTGTGCCACTCTGATGTACGCGATGGGGTGCCACCGGGATAGCGTGGTCCGGGACGTGCCATGGGTTACGGCACTCTGGTTCCCAAAGCCATCGTGGTTTGGTGACTCACTGAATGTGGTCCAACTCCTTTTTTATGAACAGTTCTCAATAGAGTGAATGCAGCGTGGACACTGTGTCAAAGCAAATTCCAAATCCTGGCTCTGTTCCTGGACAAATGCATTAACAATGGAAATAAAATTTCACAATGGTTGACATGCTCCCACAAGGACTATATTTTCTTGAATGTAATAAATTCATAAATTCAACCATTAAGCTTCAATCCCTTTATACACGCAAGCTGGAAAACAATGATATTAGCCAATACATTAATTAGTATGTTTCTTCGCAAAAAAAAATAAGTCAATGAAAATATCAGCTAAGTGTCTTGTAAAAGGAGAAGATGCCATAATCTAACTTTGACACTTTAAGAAGAAATACAATGTGCATTCAAGAAAGAGAACACATCTTAATACACATCTGTAAGTATTCCAAATGAAGTGGCTGTTGTGAATGCTACTTTATAAACTATAATGGACGTAACACTTTACAATCGGCCTTCCAAAACTATTACGTGCTCTTCAGATTACTCACTTTTTCCCCACAGAATTTTAAAGGCAACATTGTGTGGGTGAGTCTTATAACATTGTGTAACCCTTTTTTATCCTGGGTAGTAAGTGTTATTTCCTAATTGTTTATGCCTCAAAAGTACAGAAAATGGCTATTATTCCCTACAAACATTTCTTTTGTGACCAGGACAGTGATATTTTGAAATGTACTTATTTTCCAGAACATTCCAAATAGATTCAGTGCTGAGTAAACTTGGAGTAACTTCTACAACATTCTAGAACTTGCCTGTAATATAAATAGTAGCATAAATAGTAGTACAAATACAGGGGCCTTAAGCCAACCAGTTCAGTTTAGTTCCAGCTGCCTAAGTGGATACATATCTGCATTTTTCTGAGATGGCATCAAGAGGCTGTAAGCATCCGGCAGACGCATTTTGCTATGTCTGTGGCCAATTTATCAAGACAAGAGCGATAAAGTACTCTCTGCTAAAATGTGTGAGGCCTACAAGGCATATTTCGGCATGCATGTCAGGGATCAGGACAAACCCTGGGCACCTCGTTTCACCTGCGAGCAATGCAAAAAACTCTGGAAAGTAATTGTTGCTCGGAATTTAATGTTATAAAATTCGTTAAAAAAAATTAAATTGTAAAAGTTTTGAATTTGAAAATGTTTTACAATTTTCAATGTTTTTGAGAATATATCATATATGAAAAATGTTGCGAGAATCTTTAAACTATTCAGTTTAGAGATTCTTTGTCGAAAAAGATGAAGTTATTTCCTGCTCAAAAAAAGTATTAAGGCAGTGCTCATTTCCTGTTTACAGCCCGGAGCCAGTAGTGGAAATTCCTCATAAACTAAACTAAAACTAAACTAAACTGTTTTATTTCACCAGGTAAGCCCCACTGAGGTAGAGAACTCTTTTTTTTTACAGCAGCAACCTGGCCACAAAATGATAGCTTCACGATAGTGGCGTACCATCTGGACATTTATAGCAGCCAAATAAGCTAAACTCATGTTTCTAAATGCGGAGGGGGAAAAAAAACGGAGGACCCGGAAAAAAATCCACGCAAAACATGCAACTCCAAATATGCAGGCGTCAGGGTCGGGATCGAATCCATAACCACCTGCATCCCAGGCGATGGCGTTAACATCTCGCCACCGCAGCACCCCTACACTGCTGGGTGGACAGTGTGGAGGATTTAATAAACTTCCCCCTTTTCTCCATCCGCCACGCTTTGAAGATCAACTGCGACCGGTGACCTCTGGATTGCCGGTTCCGCGTGCTCACCACGACACCGCGGCAGCATCCCCTGCCGACATGGAGGTTCTTTTCAAAAAGACAAGTGACTAGATTTACACTTCGCGGCTGATTGATCGCAGGTGACATTGCTCACTGGTGTATGGCTGCACGTTCAGGTGAATGGCTGTGCACGACAGGTGCGAGTGATCAATGCATTCTCCAGCAGTGGCAGCGGGAATGTAACATGCCCGTGAGTATAACATGAATTACTGCACGTACCGATTTGAATGAGCCCGTTAGAAGCCCCCTGAACCTTGTAAGGCACAGCGATAAAGCATTTTTACAGCTCATTTATTTCGCAAACGGCGTTCCAAAAATATAATGCGAGGTTTTTTTTTCGCAATGGGGGGGGGGAATTTACGTGCAGATGTATTTGATTGTTTCAGTCTGAAGAAATTGATTAATGTCGCACTAATCACACGGGCTTTTCGGCAATGCTGTGTACTTGCACCAATGCCACCGATGACCATCAGAAAAAATGTTGACATGGGCACATTTAAAGAATGATAGTTTTCTTCATCACCACAGTGGGGGAACAGAGGATGCTGTCCTAGGACAAGGTGCCTCTGTCCTTGTATATTTGCTGAAAGCACAGCAGGGTTAAGGTCACCGACAAGCCTTGGGTCACCAGGCGCTGGTGGCTCGGTGATGGAGCGAGTGGATCACAATTGTAAAATTGCGAGTTAAAATCCTGGTTGGTGGTTGCCTGATTCCTTCATCCATCTGGATCGAGAAATTGAGTACTACCTTGTGCGGAAGTTAACAGTGGTTGTCCTATAGATTGAGTCGCCCCTCTCATAGCGAGTACTCTGGTGGCGAGATGTTATCTCCCTCACCTGGTATGGAGGAGGTCGTCGGTTCGATCCGCAACCCTGACACCTTTCAATTTTGAGCTAGCACGTTCTCCTCCTGGTCGCGTGGTTTTTTTTATCTGGATTCCCCAGTTTTTCCATCCAAAATCGAGAAACATTTATTTTCAAGAGTATTTGGCCGCTAAACATTTCCACCGTGATGAGCCACTTCGTTGTGCAATTATTTGTGGCCAGGTCGCTTCTGGAAAAATAACTGTATAGCACAGCCGGCCCTACCTGGTTGCCGATCGACAGGCATATTATGTATGGTGTGGTAAAGTGTGGGCACTCCGAGCTTTTTCAAGAAGACTGCCCGGCACGGAAATGTAAGCTACATACCTTCGAGAGGGGCTTTCTAGAGCGGCCAGTAGCGGAGATCCTTTCCGCAAGCAGTGGAGTGAACAAGCAATTGCAGGGCTGCACCCTTAACCTCGACTGTTATAAGATACCATCACATTGTGTGTCTCACCGTTATAGTTGTGGCAGCTAATGCAGAGGGTGGGGGGGGGGGGTCAGGGCACTCTGCCAGAATTAATCAATTATTAAAAATATATATCAATAGCCTCAAGAGGCAATCTAATTGAGTACATGCATTAAAGTGATAATCGATTCTGTGATTGACTAATCGAGTTAATTTGCCCAAGGTCATTGTGTGGGCAGTTGTTAATTAGGAACAATCCATACCCGACCAGTGAGGTATCCTATACCATTTGTGGCAAGCTCTACCCATGTATCCGGGCCACTTACCCCAGTAGATTAAATTACATTTTAATTTTCTAGTCACTTTGAGAATGTACTGCACATTAATTCTTAATTATGTGAATTGTCCCTTTATGTCTTATACATTGATATTGCATTCATTATAACAATGTCTCCCACTTATTATTTTTTTTAAATGCTACTGCAGTATCGGAAATGATGTGATATAAATTTGCACAATAACTGTACGGGACAATAAACCATGCCAAATTGAAGCTGCAAATTGCGTTAATGTGCAGATTTTTTTTATGGCCATAAATTCTTTCGAACGTCTGCGCGTGTGTTGTTATAACGTGGGTAGCGCAGTGGTTAGCACTATGAACCCGATGACCCAAGATCGATTCCTGCTCTTGGCCAACATCAGTGGCGAATATTGTGATTTGGTCACGGGCATCCCATAGGTCTACTTTGCCTTAAATGATCGCCTGCTCGGGAGTCTTAAGCATTAAACTAAATCTTGATTTGAAGCTTTCGTGACTGCAGGAATCCATACTCTTTGGTCCTTTCGGTAAAGTCACGTAGGTATAAAATTAAATAAACTATGAAAAAAAACTAATTTTATTTGACTAAGTAAGGCCCACTGAGCTATATAGTTACTTTTTCAGAAGCGACCTGGCCACAAATGATAGCTCAACGAAGTGGCTTATCACGTGGACATTTATAGCAGCCAAATACTCTAAACGCATCTTTTTAAATGTGGATAGAAAAACCGGAGGACAAGAAGAGAAATCCACGGGAAGAACATGCAGACTCCAAATATACAGGCATCAGGGTCGGGATCGAACCCACAACCTCATGCATACCAGGCGAGGTAGTTGACATCTCACCACGGTGGTGCCCCAGCCAAAGCACTGTGGAGACAAAGGTGGCTGGGTGTGATGCTCGCTAAACCACTTCCTCATTCGCCATGCGGGCCTTGTATGTATGTATGTTGAATTTCTTTCGCACCGTATATAGCTAACCGTGCTCATCGGAGGTTGCGGAAGACCTTTATAGATGCTCGAAAGCATCACTTTCCCAAACAGTCCGTGTAGGATCCGTGGGTAACCTTCGCCTTTATTATTATGTAGAACGTTGGCTAGGCATGGGTATTTGTTTTGTCACTTGCTGTTTGTTCTGGTAAGCCTGTGTCGCAGAGTGGCATAGAGGATTGATGCTGGGCTGTTTATCCAGCCGTTCCCACGCTGTCACACAGTGCAGGGTGCTCGGAGGGTTAGCGCGTGCGCGTCGTCAGAACCCCACGCACACTGCCAGCTGCGTTACCTTTGTGCGGGCGATACTGGGAAATAAACTTTTCGCCAAAAACACAAAACACAAAACTCGCAGGACTTTTAAATGGATGTTTAGTGAGAGGAAAAAGAAATGACATCGCCACAAAGTCTTCGTGTCTGCATTTTTTGACATTTGTTTTCTTCGTAAGAATGCTCAAGTTACACATTAGCACCCTATAGATTTGCATTGTTAACATTTTTAGTTTGTATTTGTCTATAAAAAAAAGCAGTACGGCGTATGCTAAATTACCAGAAGATCAAACCCAAAATTTGCAATCAATAATACTTGCTAATTGGCGATTACAATTTAGTTTGTTATCCAAAAACTACATTTCTAACAATTATAAGATGACACGCATAGAATTAATGTGACTATACCCTGAAGGTCGATTGAAACGAACAACATATACAGCGGGCATACTTTTGACCAAATCACTTGTGATGCGCACAATTGTTGTCAGACCCAGAAGGCTACGCAGAAGAGCATGGTGGCAGCAACATGTATTGTTGTACTGCACTTCTATGCTCCCGCATCTCTGCTCCCCACTTTTACAAGCCTAGATCTAACAGCGTGGTGAAGTATGGTGGAATACGCCTCCCCCCCCCCCCCATGACTCGCATTATGAAAATGGTAATGCAACCCGTGTGGTAGACATTTGATTACAGCGTTAATATTATAATCCCAATAGTTTAAGCTATAAAAGGTTGGGATGACCAAAGCCATCGTCTGTAAATGTGCCTCAATGCTTGAACGTTTGGGGAGTTCCCCCCCCCCCTCCCCAAGTAGCTTTAAAAATAAATGTAAAAATGGCTCAATGAATGTCGATAATCTTGCTGCAATCAACCTGCTTTCAAATATAACATTCCGCAATCCGTGGGTGCATGTCCATTCAAGGCTTGGGAAATTGTCTTGGCAGCATGGTGTCATGATCGCGCATTGCTTATAAATGCATTTTTTTGGAGGGAAGCTGAGTTTGCGAACGATTTGCCGTTTTGAATTCTAGATTGAATGGGAATTTACCGACATTTGCAGACGAATGTAAATGAGCGTATATAGATAAAAAAAAATATAGAGAGATTTTATAACATCTATTACATTTTCATTTTGACGCAAACAAAACTAGCAGATAAGGCATGACGTACCCCTTACTTTTATCACGCCATGCAGAATATTATCATGCAAACACTGACACTGCATTAATTTGTTCTAATCTTAATAAAATAAACAATTTGGCATGCCTGCCAGTTAAGAGAATTAAGCTCAGCCATAGGTTAATGATGTTTCACATTTTTGTTTGGCCGTTTTTCTAAAAAAAAAAATTAATCGGGTGCAAAAGTGCAACGGAATGAGCCAGTTTCACAGCGCAATCTGGGAATGAAACATTACCATATTAATTAAATTCTGATGCTTAAATGGGTAATTATTTGTTCACATATTTTAAAGGGTTAGTTTTGTGGACTTTTCACACACCTTTATTTCGGCCACAATTTCCAAAGCCAGCATACACGTGTGTGATTTAAATGTTATTTTCAGCAATATATATTTAACTAGATATGCTCGGAATTACATTGAGACACGGGCATAGGGTCACGTGTATTAAACAACATCTGCAGTTTAAAGACATCAAATTTACTGTTATGAAACTTAAGCGGGCTGGGCAGGACACGTCATTGCATGCACTGCACGTTGAACTTCTTTTGCACCGTATGCAGCCAACCGTGCTAATCGATGTGCGGGGGAAGGACAACAAACTACACACAAAAAAGCAGTTCTAAAGAAATGAGTTTTCAATCTAGATTTCAAAGTGCATTTTCTTGAAGGAACGTTGGCCAGTGGTGGAGAATAATGATGGAGTGACAGCTAACGGAGGGAATGAGAGGCCATCCTCTGTGCAGATGGAGCGACAGATTCGGCTCGCGCGTGTGTGTGTGTGTGTGCAAGTGGATTGTTACATCGCGATGAGAAATGGTGAACTCTTGGCGAGGTTCTCTTCTGCCACTGGTTTGATCATGGCTGCCGCTGATGAAAATGATGAATTGTGTAACAAAAATAGAAAATGTTCTTCCCTCGTCCGGGAGAAGGAACGCTGCTTTGTTACATTAGTAACCTTATTACGATCACCGAAGCGTAAACTTTGTTTTGTATTGAGCATTACAAAACAATGGAAAAGTGCCTTCATGCTCAAGTAGTTGGTGGGCAATGGCGTTCATCTCAAACGGTGGCCCCCGAGCCAACGCTGGAAATCCCACATTGCCGTAGCGTAGCCCCGGTCTCCCCGTCGAATTACTGCCGGTTCTTGCCTTTCCACAAATTAGTTACTCACTTTACTGAACCCAACGGGAGGATGGGCCAAGTTGATGAGATCTGTTCCCCCCAAAGCCCCACCACCAGTTTAATATACATAAGTGCGCCATGCTATTGTGGTGTGTGTAACGCTGGACTGGCAATCTCCGAGGTGACAAGGTCGAATTAAATCTCCCTCGCGCAGCAGTTTACACAACGGTGCGCGATTCTGAAATCCTCCCCGCCTCCTTCGACCCAGTGGTATGAATGACTACGCCAAAGTCAGTCGGCAAGTCTCGTATTGTGGGCTAAGCGTGGGTGCGTAATACAACCACTTCCCCAAGACGTCCAGCCGGTGTGGACCAGTGGATCACGATACCTTCCAGAGGGGCTCTGCAGAGCTCCCTCTGGTGTCAATGTATGCAAGTTGAACTTTTTCACAGTCAGCCGTGCTAATCGGATGTGCTGGGGGGGTGGGGGGGGAAGGACAACAAACTAAACCCAAAGTGTCGGGCCCTTCTGCCATCAGTGACGTGAGCCAGCTATGGCCGGGGATGCGTATTTAACTTTACTTCTAATGTTATGCTGCCAGATCACTCAAGACCACAACTTCCTCTGGCGCCAATCCAGTCTGCTTTCGGAGCATATCAATGTGGAATTGTGCCGGGTTTCCTTTGTTTCTCCTTCTGTGTTCAGGCCTCTACTGTAGCAGCTTTCTGACTTCTTTATCACTCCTCCTTTGGCAGTGTCTGGCAACGTTAAGCCTCTTTTGCCCGCGTTGCTTCGTCTTTGGCTGCATTCATAGATGTTAACTTTCCTATAACAACAACAATGCCTTCTATTTGTGCTGGAAAGGCTCGCCGAGTCTGAACGCCCTTATTCAGTCTGGTCATTTGTTTAATGTTTGGCAAAGTCTATAAATGAGTTTTTGGCTCGTGGAAGGCTTTCGCGACCTATTTCATCCATAAGAACTGTTTTGGGTTAGATCACGTAAATATAAGTGTCGTTCATCCCACCACCACCACCACCACGACGAAACAGCCAATTAGTAAGGTTTGTCACGTAAACAAAATAAAACATGTCAATCTGGCCGTTGCCTGATGATGCTGGCTGTAATTATGGGTGAAACATCGTACTCGAATTGTAAATGTTGTGGATTTACTCTCCAACACGCCGGTGTGCTGTACTCGTGTCGGGTGGCGGTGGGTTTAACGACAGATTTATATATTTATGCGATCTAACCCAAAAATCTTCTATTATGGAAGCAGGAGTGCCTGGAGAAAACCAAAATAAAACGTGAACTCCACACGGCATCCGTTGCAGCGCTACCATCTCTTGACCACCGTGCAGCCTGAGCCGACAACATCTGGGATTCCCAAGATGTTTCCCAATCAAGTACTAACCATTCCCAACTTTTATTAGCTTTCTAGATGTAATGAAGTCAGGCAGAATATTCACGGTGGTTTTTTGCTTGCAATCCAACTTGGTCCTTCCAGCTGATGCTGAGTAATGCTCGATGCAACCCCGGGTAAGTGAACTTAAATCTCTGTTCTCATGCTGTGGAAAGGAGCTTCCTTGCTTGTTGGATGGTGCTAGATAGAAATAGAATGTAATTCAGAAAGTCGAATTTAGCAGGGACAGCACCTCCAACTTGCATACATCTCCTCCTGGGTCTCGGTGAATCTCAGCTCAACCTCCGTGCCCATGATCTCTTCATTTTATGGGTAATGTATGGATGATTTGTAAATAGAAGCGGGCAATATCATGCCCCCCCTGTAGCACTCCTCAAAGAGATGTCTAACAGGTTAGTCGCTTCATCAGATAAGATAAATAGCTTTAGTCCTGTGGCTTAAAATATATTGTCTGGCATGCCATGCACCTGTAAGATTTGCATAATTTTGTCTCTGCGGATGCTGTTAATGGCCTTGCAAAAGTCAAAGAATGCGAGGATTAACGAAGGTTATTTTGACGCATTCTACGATGCACCCCAAGCCATGAGTTATGTTAATGTTCACCTCCCTTGTCTATCCTTATTTAGATTTCATCTGAGAAGTAAGCGGGTTCAACGTGCGGTGATGTGTGTGACGTTTCAACCCACGGCAAACTGCAAATAGATACTGCCTGCGACGACGGGGACGCTTTAGAAAAACTTCATTTACGCTGACAATGTCGTACAACTCTGTGACAATCCGACACTCCTCTCAGAACCACCCATCACAGTTTCTATCGAGGTGTGTCCAACCCCCCAAAAATACATCAGTCTCCAGCACTGCAGAGCAGCCACCCACAGCGCTCCAGGTCTCACTCTATCATCTCCACTTTATTTAGATGTTTTAACCGACGTGGCACTAATTGTTCCAACACAGCCTACAGCCACGTTTGTACGTGTGTTGTATGCATGTTTCACACCATACGTAGTCAACCATGCTAATCGGAGGTGCAGGGAAAGGACAATAAACTAAACACAAAAATTCAGTTGTAAAGAAAGGAGTTTTCGATCTAGATGATTTAAAGACGCATATCTTCAGTGGCTTTCTAATATCGGAAGGAAGAGCGTTTCAGGTAAAGGTGCAGCCTTGCAATTTCGTATTCACGCCACTGCTGGCAGATGGGCCTCGGCAAGAGGGAGTTCGAGAGAGTTCCTATGCAGGGTATTTGGCCTGCTCTTCCAGCTGATCAGCCGTCTCGGAATAGGGACGAGCACATTAACCCTGGACATTCGGCCTGCCGATTGATGAACTGTCATGTACCCATTTGTACTGCTAGGTGGGCATAGGTGCGGAAATGGAAATGTAAATAATTTGCTTATTTCAACTGTCATGCCAGGACATCCATCCAATAGAGGGAACTCCAGAAAGCAACCACTGTGCAGCATGGCACCTCTTCCATCTTGGCCGCATGTCTTGAATAACTTGCGAACTGGCGTTTGGACTAATCGCGGTGCACCAATTTACACTGCACCAGAGATAATATCGCTTGCATGTGTTCATCACGTGTCATGCAGAGTTCATGAATGTCCACCAAGTGAATGCTGAATTTCTTTGGACAATCATGAAAGTCCCTCCTGTTACTAAGCTATTCCAATAGTTCCGAAATTCATGGTGTTGACATTGCTTATTATTTTGCATCGAAGCAGTTTTTAAACAGGTTTTTGGAGTTGTGCCTCATCGGTTAGCACCCGTCATTCTGTGTTTGCATTCAGGTTGCTTTCTCGCATTATTCACTCCAAATTGTGGAGAGTTTGAAACTCCATTCGAGAGGCAAAGGACTTTATCTCTGGTGCTATTTTATTAAAGCGCGTTCGTGATGTCCTTTTTTCGTCACTAAATACACCAGTAACAAAATCACTAATGGTGATCATAGTAACACGTTAGTGTTACTTTACAGCCTTATATCAACCCACTGCTGCATCCGGGCATTGCCACTGTGTGTCAGTCATGGAGGTTATTTGACTGCACGTCACCACACTGCTCAGTGCAGGTTCGTCAAGGGAGTGGCGAGAGTTGGCCTAGAAAAGTGTGGCATTACAAAGACAAAGATCTCCCATATAGCCTGAACAGACCGTAGGGGCAAGTGCTGTTAGCGAGCACCGATGAAGGCCAGCACGGCACACGAGGGGGTGGGTGGCCAACATCACGCCCGGCCGCCTTTGCCTCCCTAGTGGCGATGTTTACACACTGCACCAGGTACTCATTTGAGGCTGAGTGAACCTAAGGGAGGCCCAGGAGCAGTTTAGATAATCGTCACTGGTGTTGGCCATGAGCGGGAATCGAACTCCCATCGCCAGGTTCATGTGCAGCGTGCTAACCGCTCCACTGCCGCTCCCCATAATTTCAACACACATACATATACATCGTGCAGTTGGCCAACCACTGCGTCACCAAAGTCGCTTAAAACACATTCGCAAATTGTTCACATCAGTTAATGCAACCTTATATCTCATCATACTGCTGCAAATTATAACCTACCTATTCTGAAGTTGTATTCATATAATTATAAATTACGCATTTGATGCATTCAGAGGGGGATGCTGCATTACAGCCAATCGGCCAAACAGTTCCATGAATTATTTTTAAATGACTTAGCCAAGACCCAATTCGTTCAACTATTTTTTTTATCGATGCCACGCATGAGCGGGGAAATTCACATCGTCTTATTAAACTGTTTCCATCTAATTGGGTCTCGCGAATCAGCTGTACATTTGACAAACTCTGATTTTAAATAATTGGTCTCAAGCGAATTTGTGAATATGCTTCTCCACATCACTTTGCTCCTTTGACATGCAATTAGGTGTATAAACCTATTTACATCGTATTACTTCACAGAAAAAAAACCCGTTATAAACAGTGCACTGTTTAGCCCTCTACGGACAAACAAACTAGGCAAACATATTAATTTGTAATTTCTATAATTGCTTTTTCATGGGAAAACTGGCTTTAATGTGAGAATTCACACCCAAAGGGATGATTGATTGTCCCGTTTACAATTGTGTACATGTAGACCTGTTGGTGCGATTCCTCGCGAATCTATCAACAGCGATTCTTGCCAGAACGCAAAGTAGCAGGGCCTAAGCATAAATAAGTTAAAGAGAAACTAAAAAAAAGACATGTAATCGAATTAATAATGCGTCTCATTTACCTAAGAAAGCCTCGCCGAGTCTCACGACAACTCCTCAGGAGGTTCTTGCATTCAGGTGTTTGGCCAGTTTGGCATGCGTGAAAACCCTGGGGTACCTGTAGATATCTCATCTTGCATACGGGCGTGGGGGTAATACGAGATGCAAGAATATATTTCTGTAGAGCAGTGAGCTCAAACGCCCTTCCCTCCCCTTACCCCGTGGGCATCTGGCCTCGGGTTTGTCATCTGCGAATTACCTGTACCCCTCTCGCCCCTATAGCTAGTGCATTGTAATGGGCTCTTATTCAATAAAAAAATATATATATATACAAAAATAAAATAGAAATGATTTCTGCACTGGCATACCCTGTTTGAATAAACTGAAGTTATCTGAACATTCTGTTATGTTTAAGGGTTTTTTTTTTTGGATGATAAAAACGTACATTATTCAAACAAGGAAAGTGTGCATTGTAGCAGGGCATGTCGCGAGAAGGAACGATGGCCAGTGGTAAAGAATAGTGACAGAGTGGCAGTGCTGGATACAAAAACATTTGCCAATGTGATTTGTGACTTCGATCCTTACGCATGTATCAATAGCTTAATTTTAATGTGCAATTTTATTGAGGGACTGTGTGTTGCGTTGGTGTGGTCTGGGACTGGTTTTTTTTGCTGCTTTTCCAAATATTGCATTTGGTGTTGAATAATCGGCACGAATCGATGTACACATTTATATATGTGTAGTGTAATAGCGCCGGCTGGTGACCAGCAGCGGCAACTGCGGTGTACAAACAGTACACACGCCGGTGAGTATAGACACCGGTGTGTGTGTCGGCAGGGCGGAGGAACTGGGGCAAGGGTCATGGAGGGCCCCATCTGGAAGCCCCTGGAACCTACCGGCGGGTTCGAGAAGGGAGGCGTGGCCAGGGCGGAGCCAGGCCACGCTGGTAGCATAAAAGGGGCCGAGAGCGGGGAGCTCGAGGCTGCCGTTGTGGGAATTGGATCGTCTCGTCGTTGTTGTCGTCTCGTCGCCATCGTCGCTGCCATCTTCGCTCGACATCGCGCTGCCAGATTGCCTGTCAACTGTCTCGGTCAGCGTCGCCGATGCTCGACGGCTCGTGTTGTGTCGGAGGCTAGCGAGTACGGAGTGTGTGCAGGCGAGATCGTGTGCGTTAATAAAAGAAGGTGCCTCTACAAATATCGTCTCCGAAGTCAGTGCACTGCATATATATTATTAGCTTTCCTATCCTTTGCACTCCTGTCTGTTTTTGTATTGTTTACTGTTGTTACTTTCTGTGAAAAGTGCATCATAGCTCATCGGCTTCTTCAAGTCTAAATAAAGATGCTGACTCTAAATGGAATGTTTCTGAGGTGACGAAGCAATGGAATCAGCTTATGTGCAGGATTATAAACATGGCAGAATCTGAGGAGGTGGTGATGGCTTTTGGGAGGTCTTGATCCAACAGTGAATTGATCATGGCTGATGATGATGATGAATATATATTAGTGGGCAAATATATCTTACAACTCAAACTCGGATGTGGTACCATTTGCTTATCAAATCCTTTCATAAAAAAAGGGTACGGGTTTTGGGAATGCATGGAGTTAAGTTTTTAATAGGTGATGATAAATTCAACAATGGGCTGCAAATACTTTCAAGAAGAATGAAAGTATGCTAATTGTATTCAACAGTGGATAAAAATTCCCAAAATCAGTATTCTGCTATGTTACTTGGTAATGAAAGTACATCTGAGCCTTAGAAGATGATACGTAACATTCTATCAGATGTTATGCATCTGTTGGAGGTGATAGAGGGATAAATGGGCCATCTATGAAATATTGCATTGTTGCAAAATCATTGAGGGAAATCATTGAAATTCATAAATCCATGTGTTCAATTGTTCTGATACACTATTATTTTTAGTTCAGAAAAATGAGGCAAATATATATTTTAAAAAAACGCAACGAATTTGTTGTGGATTATAACATTATCTCACTGAACAGTATATTAGTGGAAAGTCAAAAATAATGTTGTTGGCAGTTGAACGATTTTATTATTTTCAGATGAACAGTATATAGAATGTAGTGAAGTGGTTAACGTGCTACGGCATTAAACCAACACCATAAGTTGTATTCGCCACCGTGGTTAATATCAGAGGAGGATGTTTGGCCCTGGGTGACTCCCCCCCTCCATCCCCCCGGGTGCACCCCCACTCCCCCTGCCCCCCACCCACTGCCCTCCAATTCCCCAACTAATTTAAAACTTTCCTTGAGCAAAGATGGGCATGTTGCTTTTCATGATCAAATTCAATTTGACAAAAAGCACCTCATCAATGGGGAACGCCTAAATCAAGCAGCGAATAGCACATGGCTGAAGATGACAATCATGATGCCGATGATGCCGCCATTGACGAAGCAGACAATCCCGATGCGGATAATAATGCTGATGATAATCCCGATGCTTGCCATGCTTATGGTGATCGTGCCGATGATGATGCTCCTACTCCTGCAAATGCAGCACAGCTGGTATTCACAGCTCCAAAATGTGTTGCAGTCACCTCCCGGGCTTGTAACTCTGTGCATAATGGTTTCTCGGTAAAGGTGCCTAATATATAAAAAAAAACGTGTGTGCATGCTTCTGTGTATATGCGCAAGTTGTTTGTATGTCTCCGCATCAATGTGGATGTGGTGCATACATATGCATGAAGGTAGACAGGCAGCCCTGAAATTGCTTATTTCATTGCTGGCAAAAAGGGCCTCCACTGACGGAGTACTAGAGAGGCATATTTTGGCCTACTCTTGGCCTACACACCTTTGCATAATAATAATTATTATTTCAATAAATTGCCTTTCATCAAGGATCTCAAAGTGCTGTATTACACATTATGTAAATGGAGTTAGCTGTGCTTACGTGCATCTGCATGATTGTAAATTTACTTCACATGGCCATAAAGTGCACATAGCCTGGCACAAGTGCGGTGACGACATCACCGCCACTTTGGCGAATGGCGGTAGTTGTGTTGTTAAGCATGTGACGATGCATCGATTAATTATTTTTAACGTACTATAAGTGTATTGAACCATACGTTTGAGAACATATTATTTATAACTTGTACAATTTAAATAACACGAGTGAACAAAATCTTTACAATCGAGACGGAAAGAACCATGATAAAACAATGCAAACAACGTGGTCTAATTTTAACAAGCAAAACAAGCGAAATCGATTCTCATAGCAAATTGCAACCCCCCAAAAAACAGTGTCATGCACAGCCATCGACCTTTGGAATAAGAAAAAGAAAGAAACAAGTCCTATTGAGTGACACCAAAAATAGGTCTGGTCACAGCCCGTGTAAAAGTTCGCAAATGGTGGCAGTGCTGATGAACAAGTGAATGTGGTCCCCTATAGTGGCCGAGCTGATGAACAAGTGAATGTGATCCCCTATAGTGACAGTGCTGATGAACAAGTGAATGTAATCCCCTATAGTGACAGTGCTGATGAACAAGTGAATGCGGTCCCCTATAGTGACAGTGCTGATGAACAAGGGAACGTGGTCCCCTATAGTGGCCGAGCTGATGAACAAGTGAATGTGATCCCCTATAGTGGCAGTGCTGATGTACAAGTGCATTTGATCCCCTACAGTGATAGTGCTGATGAACAAGTGAATGTGATCCCCTATAGTGGCAGTGCTGATGAACAAGTGAATGTGGTCCCCTATAGTGGCAGTGCTGATGAACAAGGGAACGTGGTCCCCTATAGTGACAGTGCTGATGAACAAGTGAATGTGATCCCCTATAGTGGCAGTGCTGATGTACAAGTGAATGTAATCCCCTATAGTGACCGTGCTGATGAACAAGTGAATGTGATCCCCTAAAGTGGCAGCGCTGATGAACAAGTGAATGTGATCCCCTATAGTGACCGTGCTGATGAACAAGTGAATGTGGTCCCCTATAGTGACAGTGCTGATGTACAAGTGAATGTAATCCCCTATAGTGACCGTGCTGATGAACAAGTGAATGTGATCCCCTAAAGTGGCAGTGCTGATGAACAAGTGAATGTGATCCCCTATAGTGGCAGTGCTGATGAAAAAGTGTTATGTGATTCCCTATAGTGGCAGTGCTGATGAACAAGTGAATGTGATCCCCTATAGTGACAGTGCTGATGAACAAGTGAATGTGATCCCCTATAGTGGCCGAGCTGATGATCAAGTGAATGTGATCCCCTATAGTGACAGTGCTGATGAACAAGTGAATGTGATCCCCTATAGTGACAGTGCTGATGAACAAGGGAACGTGGTCCCCTATAGTGGCCGAGCTGATGAACAAGTGAACGTGGTCCCCTAAAGTGGCTGAGCTGATGAACAAGTGAATGTGATCCCCTATAGTGGCAGTGCTGATGTACAAGTGAATGTGATCTCCTATAGTGACAGTGCTGATGTACAAGTGAATGTAATCCCCTATAGTGACAGTGCTGATGAACAAGTGAATGTGATCCCCTAAAGTGGCAGTGCTGATGAACAAGTGAATGTGATCCCCTATAGTGGCAGTGCTGATGAACAAGTGAATGTGATCCCCTATAGTGGCAGTGCTGATGAACAAGTGAATGTGATCTCCTATAGTGACAGTGCTGATGTACAAGTGAATGTAATCCCCTATAGTGACAGTGCTGATGAACAAGTGAATGTGATCCCCTAAAGTGGCAGTGCTGATGAACAAGTGAATGTGATCCCCTATAGTGGCAGTGCTGATGAACAAGTGAATGTGATTCCCTATAGTGGCAGTGCTGATGAACAAGTGAATGTGATCCCCTATGGTGGCCGAGCTGATGATCAAGTGAATGTGATCCCCTATAGTGGCAGTGCTGATGAACAAGTGAATGTGATCCCCTATAGTGGCAGTGCTGATGTACAAGTGAGTGTGATCCCCTATAGTGGCAGTGCTGATGAACAAGTGAATGTGATCCCCTATAGTGGCCGAGCTGATGATCAAGTGAATGTGATCCCCTAAAGTGGCAGTGCTGATGAACAAGTGAATATGATCCCCTATAGTGGCAGTGCTGATGAACAAGTGAATGTGATTCCCTATAGTGGCAGTGCTGATGAACAAGTGAATGTGATCCCCTATAGTGACAGTGCTGATGAACAAGTGAATGTGATCCCCTATAGTGGCCGAGCTGATGATCAAGTGAATGTGATCCCCTATAGTGGCAGTGCTGATGAACAAGTGAATGTGATTTCTTATAGTGGCAGTGCTGATGTACAAGTGAATGTGATCCCCTATAGTGGCAGTGCTGATGAACAAGTGAATGTGATCCCCTATAGTGACAGTGCTGATGAACAAGTGAATGTGATCCCCTATAGTGGCCGAGCTGATGATCAAGTGAAAGTGATCCCCTATAGTGGCAGTGCTGATGTACAAGTGAATGTGATCCCCTATAGTGACATTGCTGATGAACAAGTGAATGTGATCCCCTATAGTGGCAGTGCTGATGAACAAGTGAATGTAATCCCCTATAGTGGCAGTGCTGATGAACACTTTGTTTTGCTTATATACAGTTTATTGTAAAATTGATGTCCTGTTGATGTAGTTCATGGGGCAAAGCAACAAGCAGTACCACCCAAAGTAGCAAACTTTAGTAGTATCTATTGATTTACATGGCAAATCAGTATGAATCATTTGATAACCAACTCATTCATAATGGTGATCACAAAATGCACGGTTGCTGATTATGTAAAACAATATTGAACAAGAAATCGCGTACCACCTCATATCGTACGGACGAATGATATATCTGGTTTGGACTCATTAACGCATTGGCTGTTCAAAAAGTGTCTTGTTGAATCTATGGCCCAACATATTTCCCCTTTTTGAGCTGCCTGTATTAGACTCAATTTTTTTTTATTGCGTACATCTATGTACTACTTTCATGCACTCTGAAACAATGAGGTCAAGGGAAGATGTGACAACGCCGACAGTGTGATAGTTTATTATTTAGTTGTTCAGCGAATTAAATCACGCAGTGTACCCTTAAAAGCACAGTCATGTACTTATAAACTTTCATATTCAGTAGAACATCGCGGTCTTCACACAGGATGTTCCAAGCCAGTGGCATACTCCAGTTGAAAATCTAATTGCTGCTATCATAACATGTGTTTGAGACAGATCACAGCAAGTACGTTGTCTCTTTCTGCATATTTGAGAAATGCTTTTACAAGTACAATTCAGGTAGAGTACAATAGTATGTGCGGTGCTCTGCTGTGTGCTTGTAACAAAAAAAAAATTACAATCTACTTCAATATCTGAAGATGCTTTCCATGGCTAAAGTTTTTTCTTTTAAAGATTGAGGATCTATTATTTGTATAAAGGTGAATGACCTATAACACATGTTGCATACATTGGGACATCATAACGACGTCTCCTATAATACGACATCTTCCCACCGGTTTTCGTTCTTATGTAAACGCGTGCTCTTGTTAGGGACATCTAGGTGCACTGTGCTCAATATGGATGAGCTGACTTGGAAGCATAAGCGATTAACAGGTCCCTGCAGGGTGGGCTGGTAGGAACATTGGGATTTTTCACTTCGTTAAAGTATTGAAAGGGGACGGACGGACGGACACATTAATCTATTGCAGGCTGGTACACTCAGTTTACAACTTCGTTCCTACCAGTAAAATTATTTGTATTATTCAAGCTCACTGCAAGCTCAATACTTCAGAGCACCACAGGCCTTACAGTGAGGGAAAAAAGTATTTGATCCCTTGCTGATTTTGTACGTTTGCCTACTGATAAAGAAATGATCAGTCTATCATTTGAATTGTAGGTTTATTTGAACAGTGAGAGACAGAATAACCACAAAAAAATCCAGAAAAACGCATGTCAAAAATGTTATAAGTTGATTTGCATTTTAATGAGGGAGATAAGTTTTTGACCCCTTCTCAATCAGAAAGATTTCTGGCTCCCAGGTGTCTTTTATACAGGTGTAGTGGTTGATTTCACTCGGACAACTTTTGCCTTTCTTCCAACACCACTTTATTTACAGTTCTCCACATGTCCTCAATGCTCCACATTTCCCTTGTTGCCACAGCTCGCTCGCCGTGCTTCACTCGACTCGCTCGCCGCCTTTGTCTCTCCAATCTCCACTTCTCCGTCAGCTCCGATGTCTCTGTGCTTCCCCCACTGCTAACTGCTTCGTCTCTGCTCTCCGCTATCACTGTGCTCTCTCTACTGCTAACTGCTTCGTCTCTGCTCTCCGCTATCACTGTGCTCTCTCTACTGCTGGCTGCTTCGCCTCTGCTCTCCGCTATCACTATGCTCTCTCCACTGCTAACTGCTTCGTCTCTGTCTTCCGCTCTTCGCTATCACTATGCTCTCTCCACTGCTGACTGCTTCGTCTCTGTCCTCCGCTCTTCGCTATCACTGTGCTCTCTCCACTGCTAACTGCTTCGTCTCTGTTCTCCGCTCTTCGCTATCACTGTGCTCTCTCCACTGCTAACTGCTTCGTCTCTGCTCTTCGCTCTCCGCTATCACTGTTCTCTCTCCACTGCTAACTGCTTCGTCTCTGCTCTTCGCTATCATTATGCTCTCTCCACTGCTGACTGCTTCTTCTCTGTTCTCCGCTCTTCGCTATCACTATGCTCTCTCCACTGCTAACTGCTTCTCTCTTCAGCTTCTCCACATCCTGCCTCGTCCAGCCCCCGACTCCAACTCCCCGTTTCTCCTCGCGTCTCCCCACTCTCATTACACCCCAATTAATTAACCCGCAGTCCCAACGACGCTCCGCGTGCCCGTGCACGTGTTACCTCGCCAGACTTCAAGACGCCACCCCAGCCCTGATAACAACACCAGCCAATCACACTCCAGCCCTGACAACAAGACCAGCCAATTACAGCCGTCCTTGGCTCCCCTGGCTTAATTGGCCCAATCGTTACCTCATCGTCCCAATATGACCCCCTACTGTCCTGCTCTCGCGCAAACTCACCAATTACCCCCATGCGCCTATTTATTCCACTATACAGGTAACGAGCTGACATTAGGAGTACACTCTTAAAGGGAGTGCTCCTAATCTCAGCTTGTTACCTGTATAAAAGGCAACTGTCCACAGAAGCAATCATTCAATCAGATTCCAAACTCTCCACCATGGCCAAGACCAAAGAGCTCTCCAAGGATGTCAGGGACAAGATTGTAGACCTACACAAGGCTGGAATGAGCTACAAGACCATTGCCAAGCAGCTTGGTGAGAAGGTGACAACAGTTGGTGCAATTATTCGCAAATGGAAGAAACACAAAAGAACTGTCAATCTCCCTCGGCCTGGCGCTCCATGCAAGATCTCACCTCATAGAGTTGCAATGATCATGAGAACGGTGAGGAATCAGCCCAGAACTACACGGGAAGATCTTGTCAATGATCTCAAGGCAGCTGGGACCATAGTCACCAATAAAACCATTGGTAACACACTACGCCGTGAAGGACTGCAATCCTGCAGCGCCCGCAAGGTCCCCCTGCTCAAGAAAGCACATATACATGTCCGTCTGAAGTTTGCCAATGAACATCTGAATGATTCAGAGGACAACTGGGTGAAAGTGGTGTGGTCAGATGAGACCAAAATGGAGCTCTTTGGCATCAACTCAACTCGCCGTGTTTGGAGGAGGAGGAATGCTGCCTATGAACCCAAGAACACCATTCCCACCGTCAAACATGGAGGTGGAAACATTATGCTTTGGGGGTATTTTTCTGCTAAGGGGACAGGACAACTTCACCCCATCAAAGGGACGATGGACGGGGCCATGTACCGTCAAATTTTGGGTGAGAACCTCCTTCTCTCAGCCAGGGCATTGCAAATGGGTCGTGGATGGGTATTCCAGCATGACAATGACCCAAAACACACGGCCAAGGCAACAAAGGAGTGGCTCAAGAAGAAGCACATTAAGGTCCTGGAGTGGCCTAGACAGTCTCCAGACCTTAATCCCATAGAAAATCTGTGGAGGGAGCTGAAGGTTCGAGTTGCCAAAACGTCAGCCTCGGAATCTTAATGACTTGGAGAAGATCTGCAAAGAGGAGTGGGATAAAATCCCTCCTGAGATGTGTGCAAACCTGGTGACCAACTACAAGAAACGTCTGACCTCTGTGATTGCCAACAAGGGTTTTGCCACCAAGTACTAAGTCATGTTTTGCAGAGGGGTCAAATACTTATTTCCCTCATTAAAATGCAAATAAATTTATAACATTTTTGACATGCGTTTTCTGGATTTTTGTTGTTATTCTGTCTGTCACTGTTCAAGTAAACCTTCCATTAAAATTATAGACTGATACTTTCTTTGTCAGTGGGCAAACGTACAAAATGAGCAGGGGATCAAATACTTTTTTTCCCTCACTGTATCTGAATCATGAACATACCTCTGCTAATTGCTCGATTTCCAGAGTTAACGTGTAATGAGTGATACTTGATACGTAGCATATGTTGCCAATCAAGCTAAAAAAATGCGTGCTCTTTGTTTAAAAAGTAACATCGCTTTGGGAAAGCATGACATCATCTTCATTGACAGCAATGATCTATCCACTGCTGGATGAAGGCCTCCCAAAGTAATCATCACCCTCACGGTTAAGTGAAGCAACAGTGATGAATTTTGTCATACACTTCCTTCGAATGTCACTCTGTATAACTTTGGTGACAGTATATATTTTATCTCCTTGCCAGACGATGCTTCTGATATAAATTTAGTTGTTATTTTTTTTTTGTAAATGCAACCTCAATATAGTCTTTACATTATTGTAAATGGCTTTTAGTTTTTTCACGATATTTTATTTATTTCGGCCTTGTTTTATGAGATCCTAGATGAAGGCTGTGGCAGCTTGTGTATAATTTGACATTGCAATTACTTGGAAAAATAGGCAAGCCATCAACGCATATCAGCATCAGTAATGGGCACGAGCAGCTTTGTAAATTCTCTCACGAAAGAGATGACATCACTCACCTTTAGCAAGAGATAGCAGGGGAGGATTTTTTTTTTATTATTATAGGATGCAAGCACTCATCGACTAAAAAAAGGCATTGAGAAAGTGACATGACAGAATAATGCTCACCTAAATACGCTGCCACGCCTGACGATTTTAAACTTCGAATGTACTTTACGCAGCTCCGGTCCGGGCGTTGTAAACAATTATACCTTTACCAAAATGCCTCCGTTACAGCAAAAAAAAAACCAAAACTATTAAAACGAGTAAAAGTGCCTTTGCCATGCAAATTAATGTCCATAGAGGGGAAGACTGCTGAAAAGATCACCCTTGCAGAGAGAGTTGCTTTCAAACGCTCGGCGGAGACTCCTCCCCTACCGCAAACCGTTTTCTTCCTACGAGCCCAAGAAAGTACAGGGTTCGATGAACGGAGCTTTACAATGAAGGTGCTTTCATGCAAAGCAAAAAAGCCGTCACCCCTCTCCGCTTAGTCAGCTCCTCCCCGACTAACGAGAGATCGGGGAATGTGCTGGGCTGCAATTTATTAATTTTACTTCTCATTATAGCGGGCTGTCAATGTGCTTTTATAGACTTTGTCACATCATCAGCATACTAATGTCCCCCCCATGTATGCCCCAGCAGCTCAATTCAGTGGCACCCATTGTATGGTGAACGTGTGTCGCACGCATTTAACGAGCAGAATGTATCTTGGCGCCAAGGAAGACTGGCGTAACTTCATGTCAAATGTGTAACGTACAATTGCTTAGTCTTACAGTGAGGGAAAAAAGCATTTGATCCCCTGCTGATTTTGTACGTTTGCCCACTGACAAAGAAATTATCAGTATATAATTTTAATGGCAGGTTTAATTGAACAGCGAGAGACAGAATAACAACAAAAAAATCCAGAAAAACGCATGTAAAAATGTTATAAATTGATTTGCATTTTAATGAGGGAAATAAGCATTTGACCCCCTCTCAATCAGATAGATTTCTGGCTCCCAGGTATCTTTAATACAGGTAACGAGCTGAGATTAGGATCACACTCTTAAAGGGAGTGCTCCTAATCTCAGCTTGTTACCTGTATAAAATACAGCTGTCCACAGAAGCAATCAATCAGATTCCAAACTCTCTGCCATGGCCGAGACCAAAGAGCTCTCCAAGGATGTCAGGGACAAGATTGTAGACCTACACAAGGCTGGAATGGGCTACAAGACCATTGCCAAGCAGCTTGGTGAGAAGGTGACAACAGTTGGTGCGATTATTCGCAAATGGAAGAAACACAAAAGAACTGTCAATCTCCCTCGGCCTGGGGCTCCATGCAAGATCTCACCTCGTGGAGTTGCAATGATCATGAGAACGGTGAGGAATCAGCCCAGAACTACACGGGAGGATCTTGTCAATGATCTCAAGGCAGCTGGGATCATAGTCACCAAGAAAACAATTGGTAACACACTACGCCGTGAAGGGACTGAAATCCTGCAGTGCCCGCAAGGTCCCCCTGCTCAAGAAAGCACATATACATGCCCATCTGAATGATTCAGAGGACAACTGGGTGAAAGTGTTGTGGCCAGATGAGACCATATTGGAAGATGTCATAAGATGTTATAAATGTCATAAACCAAGTCAAACTTTAGCTGCCTTATAATAGTACAGCCTTTCCATTTAGCTCGTGCAGTGAACCTCCGCATCCCCCGAACCCCCTGCAGCATAACAAAAGGCGGCTTAACTTAGCCCTCCCTTCACCCACATCCCTGCCTGGCTCCCCCCCCCCTTAACCTGTATATAATCTCGGGTGTCTCAGAGCTCCTCTCTTGATACAGCTATTTTGCTGTGATTGTTCCACCTGAAGACGCAAGCTTGTATTGCCTCCGCAACGTGATTTAATTTAGTTGTTTTCATTTATTTTATCTTACCTACGTGACTTTACCGAAAAAAACAAAAAGTACAAAATGGAGCTCTTTGGCATCAACTCAACTCGCCGTGTTTGGAGGAGGAGGAATGCTGCCTATGACCCCAAGAACACCATCCCCACCGTCAAACATGGAGGTGGAAACATTATGCTTTGGGGGTATTTTTCTGCTAAGGGGACAGGACAACGTCACCGCATCAAAGGGACGATGGACAGGGCCATGTACCGTCAAATCTTGGGTGAGAACCTCCTTTCCTCAGCCAGGGCATTGAAAATGGGTCGTGGATGGGTATTCCAGCATGACAATGACCCAAAACACACGGCCAAGGCAACAAAGGAGTGGCTCAAGAAGAAGCACATTAAGGCCCTGGAGTGGCCTAGACAGTCTCCAGACCTTAATCCCATAAAAAAATCTGTGGAGGGAGCTGAAGGTTCCAGTTGCCAAACGTCAGCCTCGAAACCTTAATGACTTGGAGAAGATCTGCAAAGAGGAGTGGGACAAAATCCCTCCTGAGATGTGTGCAAACCTGGTGGCCAACTACAAGAAACGTCTGACCTCTGTGATTGCCAACAAGGATTTTGCCACCAAGTACTAAGTCATGTTTTGCAGAGGGGTCAAATACTTATTTCCCTCATTAAAATGCAAATAAATTTATAAACATTTTCACAAGCGTTTCTCTCGATTTTTGTTGTTGTTATTCTGTCTCTCACTGTTCAAATAAACTTACCATTAAAATTCGACTGATAATTTCTTTGTCAGTGGGCAAACGTACAAAATCAGCAGGGGATCAAATACTTGTTTCCCTCACTGTACAAGGGATTCGAAAAAAATTAAGGCGTCTTACTTTTTTACATGAGCCTCTTTGTTCCAAGGCTCTCTTAAAAATATCACGGTGTCAAAAGCACAAAAGCTGAATATTATGCGATAGATAAATGCTGTTACAATAAAGTGACAGTGAGGTCTGAATACTTTAGAAAAACCATTACAAAATAAATTATACTAAATTGCACACCGAGGATAAGTGCTCTTCAGTTCTCATGGGAAAGAAGTTAATTATACTTTTTACTAGCAAGAAAATATAATTTAAAACACTTAGATAATTCCCTCTGTAGTTTACTTTGGCAATCGATTTTGGGAATTTTACACAAAAATGACCGCCTGTGAAATAATATATATACATTAAATACAATTATATGCTTTTAAATAAATGTACATGATTTCACCTCTTTTAAATAGCTTTTTTCTACTTTGAACATTGTCCAGATGTGGATTAAATCAATCATTTATGATTAATTCAATGTCTATCAGCTTACAGACGGACTGCGACAGTCATTTTAAACAATGGATTTTTCTTGTAATACTGTATATGTTTATTTATCTTTTTCCCATATATAATTCCTGGTGGACTCTCAGTGTCATGTCATGAGATAAAAAAAAAAATTACAATACGTGCATACAAGAACAGCTGCACAAGATATTTTATCTGAACATTATTCCGAAAAACAACATTAAAGTAGACGTTTTATCTTTACCCAATAAGGGATGGACTTTCCCACACACTCTGCTACGAGTTTTGGAGGTTGTTGCAAGGCACTCAAACTGATTTTTTGATCCTCAGAGTTATAATTGAGCCCAATTAAATGTAAAAAAACAAATTGCGTGGAACAGTGCTACAGTGGCTCGTGCCCTGTCGTATGGAACCCAGCAGCCCCCCGTTTTAAAATTTCCAAGCGTGGTGAGCAACATTGTTAAGTGATTTCAGAACTGGTCTTGCCATCCCTTCCATTGCACCCACCCACACCCACGAGCACCACAGTGACGTGCGGTGAGGTCAATGGCTGCGGAGGGCACTGGCTCGTGTCAAGAGCCAGATTGACACGCTGAGGGGGGCGTGGCCTCATGGAGGGGGTGGGGGTCGTGGCCTCACGGAGGGGGGGGGGGCGTGGCCTCACTGAAGGGGGCGTGTTAGACACGTCCCCCTCAGTGAGGCAGATGTGATAGCTGCCTCCCCTGGTGCTTTTTCATTGCAGTTTCATGACGAGACCAGCGAGCCTAAATATCTTTATACACGTGAAATAAGTTACCTGGTGTATGGAAGGCGAGGACATGAAAATGGGTCTACAAACATTACATTGGTGACGTACTGAGATAGTAACAGGCACGCGCTTATTGCCCGCGCTCCAACCAGTTACTGAGGGGTTGCGCAATCAGAGGGGAGGCTGAGCTTGTCGCTGCCTCACCCCGCAAATTTGGCGATTTTGATTATAAAAATTATTGGAATCGTACAGAAATGACATTTATAACACAGATCAGTGGAAAAATCTTAAAATTGATTTTATTTGATTATTGTTCTTTTTTTACTTTTCGTAACAGCTATTTTCATTGGAGCATGACATGTGAGGTTCTGCCTCCCCTGCCTCCCCTGACAGCACGTCCCTGCACGAGCATGATGAAGGCCTTCCATCTTTTGATAGCTTGGGAAATGGCTGGAATTTCTTTTATCTGAAGTGAAAAACCTAATTTTTTTTTGTCCGGGCATTGGTGACCGGAACTGAGACCCTTAACTAACTGCGACTGAAAGTGTCCGGTTTTAATCACGGACAGCTGCCTCGATTCGAACCTAAGTTCTTCGCAGTGCTGGCTCAGTCACCCGGCCACGTCAAACACGACACACCTAACGCGTGGCATTATTGCTGAATATTTAGATATCAAGCAACATGGTCCTCTTTATGCTCATCTAATAGTCCAACGTGTGCAATCCAGTGAGGGTTAGAATGAAGAAAATCACAAAGTAAATGCAACATTATTTTTGGCAGATGGTCAAGAATAATGACAGAGTGGCAACCAAGGGATGGAGAGTGTCCAACGGTGTCCACCGATGAGAGTGCAATTGAACGGCTCATGTGCAGGTGGAAGATCGATTATTATAATCACAGGGATCTATCAGAGATCTATCAGGCAGCAGATTGAGGAAACCTTCATCCAGCACTGGACTTGACCATGGCGGATCACGAAGGTTACGAAGATGAAGATCATCATCGTATTCTCTGGATAAGATGCTCCAACTTACTTAGTTCCATACTTTTTTTTTAGTTTTTTCGGTAAAGTCACGTAGGTAAAAAAATAAATGAAAACTCAATTAAATCACGACGTTTCGGGCGCAACACAAGCGTCCTTCCTCAGGTCGGGACAACGGAGCGAAAGCACAAACGCTTGAGTGTGTCTCAGAGATGGCTGTGACGAGGGATTATATAGTCGCGGGGCATGGAGAGAGGTGGGGGGAACCATGGTGAGTGTGAGGGGTTTGTGATGTAGGCTGGGAGGTGAAGTTGGGAAGCCGAGGGAGCTCTGGGAGGAAACGAGTATGTATCATGTATTTTTATAATCCGGAGGTACGGTGCTATGGATAGCCATAGCATGTAGTATGATTACCTAAATACTTTATAATGGGGGGAAGGTTGTCTTCTGGAAGATTATTCTAAATGGCTGGTGGTGTTCCTTTGTCCTCTGCCTGAATAATGTAATCTGGAAAATATGTTGTGTCTGTGCATGAAGAGTACTGGATAAGCCATTTTCCGTCTTGTCGTGAAGCCCTTTTCGCATGCTCGTGACAGTCGCGAGGTTATATGGGGTCATGAAAGGCGACACATAAATAACTGTAACACGTCATACCTCACATGCTTCTTCCAAGCACTCAGTAGCAACCTTACGCACAATATCAGCACATGAGGCAGTGGTAGGTCAATTGCAGATAATAACTCAGACTGCCACTAACGTTGCTGGACATAATCTTCAATATCTACACATAATTTGCATTAAGGTTGCTACTTACAATGCCTAAGATGATGTGTGAATTTTAATTGTGCATAATGTACACTAAAGAAATTGGCGTTTCAGCAAATCATTATGTGGGCTACATTTAAGATAATATAATTTTCTAGCACCTTATGCCAATCTGCCGCTGGATGGAGGCCTTCCCTGCATTGCGATGGTTATGGGCATCGTTGGCCATACCTCACCATGCTGGTCACCAACCCACAGTTCCCAGTGTGGTGCATTATGGTCAAAGGTTGAATAAAGGACAGTCCCGTGAAGAAAAACATGCAATTGGTCATCCGCTTGCGTTTCATAGGTTTCTGCATTCAACACTGTGGGTACGTAAATATCGAATAAGTGCTGACGTGAAGTAAAATGTTTTTGTTTAAACGAAGCTGATAAAAGTGTGAATGTGAATGTATCATACATATAACACATTTGTCTTCTGTGGAAAGTTTAAAATACCAAAAGGTCACATGTCTGTGGATTGATTAACATCCGCTGTTGATTTGGAGGTATTTGCAATGTGTAAAGAAAAAAAAAGACGTATTGTAATTTTTTTATTTATTTTATTAAATTATACTGTAAACTACATCTTCCAGATTACACGGCCCTCTGAAAAGTAACATACGCCCGTTTATTTTTTTCCTGTGTGAATAAAGTAAAAAAAAATGAATGCACTTTCCGTATTAAAAAAAAAAACACTGCAAACTTTTATTTGGGAAAAAAAGGTGCATCTTAAAATCTGGAGCATACAGTACTCATATAAAAACAAGTACTGGACGGTGTTATAGGCCCTTTGTCAATTGTTTGAGCATACTTCGCCACGCAGGTGTGCGAGGCTTGGTGAAGAAGTTGGGGGCGAGGGCTAGCTATGATGGTACGAATATCATTCTCCACTGGTGTTAGCCATGGCTGGGATTCGAACCCAGGTGTCACAGCGCAGTGAGCCAAATCTCAGAACCGGGACTCACCAATTATGAAAACAAAATTTCATGTTAACGGTACAGTTTTCCAGGATATTTTGTTAACATACCAAATGACCTTTTGTCCAGAGTTGTATATTCTCCCCCCCCCCCACTACTTCCCCTGGATAATCTTACGTTATAAGAATGCCTGTGGTTAATATGTATTGATGTGACGGCTAAGCTGCTTAGAAAGCCTCCTGATACCAAATTGTTTCTTTAAAAAAAAATAAACCAAGGATTTCCGCGCGTGTGAAGCCGGTGGGATGATCGTGCGATGATGTACAGTGTACGACCCACGCCAGGCCATCTGTCATTCACATCCTTGTTGTGGTGCAAGCGTCGTGTTGAGGATGCCGGCTATATTTTAAAATGGCTGGTAATATTTAATTAGCTGTCTTTCATAGACATCCAATTGTATAGTTATTTAGCGAAGACAAGACGTGCAAGCTCCCGTTTTCGCTTTTAAAAGCATATGGTAGTAAAAAAGAAAACTGGCATTTAATTAGTTTATGAATAATAATTTAAAAAAAAACACATCTGCACCTGTTCTAATTTAATTCGGCAAAAAGTATGACAACTCCTCGGCCCATTTTCCCACACGGTGGTGTAACATAAGCATTAGGAAATGCAGAGACTGGCTCCAGCCATTGAAGAAGGAATAAAGAGTTGAACAAATGTCCAAGAAGCATTTTTTTTTATTTAAACTATAGCCATATTATTGGTTCTTTCCGTAAAGTCACGTAGAAGGGAAACCATAAAATAATAAAAATATGAAACAACAAAAGCTTTGAATCACAATTTAAACTATAGCCCTTAGCTATTATTTAAAAAAAGCTTCATTTTCATTATATTCGTTTCACATGCATTTAACAATGCAGTAGGTTACCTCTCCGACGTGTTTTCGGATTGTACCGCATTGTTTGGGACAATGTCCAACGTTTCGCCCCACATCTTGGGAGCTTCTTCAAGAACGTAATTCAGCCTACAGCACAACTGCATAATACTATGCAGTAGCAATTAAGTAGTGCAATTGGTATTTAATTATCGTCTCAATTTTTGAAAAAAATAAAAATGTTTAATGGTAATGTAATACAAAACCAAATTATGTAAAGATTAGGCCATTGATACATAGTTGTGGATAAACACAAATACTACAATATTCAGGTTATCCCCTCCATAGTTTTAGTGGGCTTCGCTTACTCTATGGTAACATAGAGGTCTCTGTAAACTGACATTTTCGTGGCATTGCTGACACATTTGTCACATATTAGCATTTACCGAGGGGTTTTCATTGGATTGATCCCTTAACCTTGAGCCCTGCATGTCTTCTTCCTATGTTACACAGAGCCATTGTTCAAGGTTATATCGGTAGAGGTTCGTGGCTCCCATTTTGAGGGGGTAATAACGTCCTCCTTGAAAATTATTATTTTCCAGTCTCAGGTGATAATCCGTGCCAAGTGGACCAATTGATCAATTGGAACACAAAGGTGGTGGTGCGGTGATAAGGAGGAGGAGGAGGGTGAACTGTTGCTGGGTTCCCAGCAGACAGGTTCCCACTAGGGAACTGCATGGGCTGGCTCCACACCGTTGGCTGCAGACAGGGCTGATGATGAAGCCACTGCGGGCACATTCCGGTTGTGTGGCTTCTCAGTGGGTATCTGTGCGAGTCTATGGATATCTGTTGCGGGCCATTGGGTATCCAGCACTAATGACGAATCCGTTTCCGACACATTGCAGTTTCTTGACGAGTCCACTTGCACATATCATCCCACGATTGGAAAACCCGACGCAATATTTTGCCTCCTTAACAAGGTACCGGTCCTCATGTAACATGCATAGGACTACGCTTTTTTGTTTTGTAATGCAATGCATATCTTATGAGGCTTCCAAGACTCTGTGGACCAACACAAGTTGAAATGAGCAACCGATCTGTGAATAATATTCAGTCTACGGTACTTTGAAACCGATGCTAGTATTGGCCCTGAATTTAGAAAACTCTCCACACGAGAGGCAGTCGGTCCATTGAAACATGGCCAAGTTAGTTAGAGGCTTGGACTGTTGTGGATAATTTGAGAGATCCTCCATAGAGCATTGCATTTCCATAAAATGTGCTTCGCATTTAGATCCATTGGCAACTGGAATCCCTACAGTGCAAGAGATAATTTAGTCAGTATGTTTATTTATTTTCGTCATTATTTTTAATTCCAGCCGATGACCACCAGTGAAGTTTTTTTGTCAAGTCATTGGACATCTGTGGTCATGTCCCATGACGACTGGACATTTGTGAAAAAGAGCTTCATAGCTCATCGGATTACTCCAGTATAATTACATATTCTGATTCTGCATTCCCTTAGTCTAGTCAACTAAAGCAGTCAATGTTTAGTCAAACATTCTTAGTTGTTAAATGTTGGTGTCAGGGGTGTGAACATCTCACCCCTCTCGCAATTGATTCAGCTGAGCCAATCCTTAAACTAAGCCTAACTTTACATCTACAGTATTCCCTCATTATTCGCGAAGTATACGGCACGGAGATGCTTGTGAACAGCACATTATAGCGGAAAATCAAATTGGCCTACAGAAATAATTTTTCAGGAATTTCCTTAAATAAATACATACGTATTCTATTAAATGCATGGAAATTATCATAATGATACAGCAAAATAAAAAGTGTTATAATAAATATGAAGTTAATAAAAATAATATCATGGGATCTCCTTTGCCAGTACCAAAATATGATAAGAGGGTTTTCCCCTTTTTTTCTAGCAACAAAACAGCTGTGTTAAGATGTTAAAACACCAAACTGAAACCTTTTACAAGGAATCATGTCTGCATTGACCACAATGCTTGTGGTCAGAATGCAAACAAAAAAATTAAATATAAAATTATACTCTTTGGTTCTTTCGGTAGTTACGAAAGAAACAAAGAGTATGGATTCCTGCAGTCACGAAAGCTATACAATTTAAATTTATAAATGAACTTACCTCCAATTATGATGATGCTGGGGATCATCACTTTATCTCTCGTCACTTTGTCTCTCATCACTTTATCTCTCATCACTATCTCTCTCATCACTTTCTCTCTCATCACTTTATCTCTCATCACTTTATCTCTCATCACTATCTCTCATCAATTTCTCTCTCGTCACTTTATCTCTCATCACTTTATCTCTCATCACTGTATCTCTCATCACTTTATCTCTCATCACTTTATCTCTCTCATCACTTTATCTCTCATCACTTTATCTCTCATCACTTTATCTCTCATCACTTTATCTCTCATCACTTTCTCGTCACTTTATCTCTCATCACTTTATCTCTCATCACTTTATCTCTCGTCACTTTATCTCTCGTCACTTTATCTCTCGTCACTTTATCTCTCGTCACTTTATCTCTCATCACTTTATCTCTAATCACTTTATCTCTCATCACTTTATCTCTCATCACTTTATCTCTCATCACTTTCTCGTCACTTTATCTCTCATTACTTTATCTCTCTCATCTCTTTCTCTCTCTCTTTCCCGATGCAGTCATGTTAGAGTCCCAGATGCGATTCGCTGACGGCCAGACATCGCGGATAGCAAGTTCGTGAATAACGAGGGAATACTGCAATCGACCCACAAGAAAAGTACGTGGGTTAGAAGGTGCAAGGGGTGAAAGTTGGAAGGAAAGACATCAAGACGAAGGCAGAAGGAGAGGGGGACGGGGGCGATGTGGTGCGATCGGAAAGAGAGATTGCGCAGGACAGGGCAGCGGTGGGGAAGTTTGGCAAGGACAGTGGAGCACCCCCACGTGAGTGTGAGGACAAACGCGTGGAAAAAGATGACTGTTATCGCTATGAACATATTTTTTGACGGTCTGCCATTTTTCTAAAGTTTCCAATAACATTGATAAAGCACCTCAGTCTACATGTTCATGCAAAAATAAAGTTAATTTCGTCCCGCCACAATCATGCTTTTTTTTTTGGTTCTTGGTAGTAGTTCATCGTTGTCATTGTCACGCTGTATCATTTTCATCCTCGCGTAAGTCCATCACTGACCAAAGTAAAAACTGAACACTTCATCGGATAAGATGTTGTCGCCGTGAATTTCCTTCGTGGAGTTCAACGCAGCGATAAGGTCACGAGCAAGTTGCCAGGGGAAGAGTTTGAACCTAATCGTGCTTCAGGAGAGCTGCTCAATGCAAAACCTAAGGCTGTGGGAAGCGTGGAAGCCACTGAGCAGCGTGCAAACAGTTCCAGAGGCTGGCTTCAAGAGCACGTGCGTGCGTGTTCCGTCGTGTTCCGTTGTGAGTCGTCGTGTTCCGTCGTGTTCCGTTGTGAGTCGTCGTGGGTCATCGTGAGTCGTTGTTGTGAGTCGTTGTTGTGAGTCGTTGTGAGTCGTTGTTGTGAGTCGTTGTTGTGAGTCGTTGTTGTGAGTCGTTGTGAGTCGTTGTTGTGAGTCGTTGTTGTGAGTCATTGTGAGTCGTTGTTGTGAGTCGTTGTTGTGAGTCGTTGTTGTGAGTCGTTGTTGTGAGTCGTTGTTGTGAGTCGTTGTTGTGAGTCGTTGTTGTGAGTCGTTGTTGTGAGTCGTTGTTGTGAGTCATCGTGAGTCGTCGTGAGTCGTTGTTGTGAGTCGTTGTTGTGAGTCGTCGTGAGTCGTTGTTGTGAGTCGTTGTTGTGAGTCGTTGTTGTGAGTCGTCGTGAGTCGTTGTTGTGAGTCGTTGTTGTGAGTCGTTGTTGTGAGTCGTTGTGGTGAGTCATTGTGAGTCGTTGTTGTGAGTCGTTGTGAGTCGTTGTTGTGAGTCGTTGTTGTGAGTCGTTGTTGTGAGTCGTCGTGAGTCGTTGTTGTGAGTCGTTGTTGTGAGTCGTCGTGAGTCGTTGTGAGTCGTCGTGAGTCGTCGTGGGTCATCGTGAGTCGTCGTGAGTCGTTGTTGTGAGTCGTTGTTGTGAGTCGTTGTTGTGAGTCGTTGTTGTGAGTCGTCGTGAGTCGTTGTTGTGAGTCGTCGTGAGTCGTCGTGAGTCGTTGTTGTGAGTCGTTGTGAGTCGTTGTTGTGAGTCGTCGTGAGTCGTTTTTGTGAGTCGTTGTGTGTCCGCTTTGTCTCGTTTCTGCTGTGACGGCCTCCTGCCCGTTTTGTTTTCTCGCCCATCACTTTGAGCTCCGTGCTTCGTCGATCAATTTGTTTTTGTATTAATCGTGCCGTGTCTTCACAATTGACCGACGTCTGCGCAAAAAGCAAAAAAAAACCCTAAAACGAGAGCACGACACGGACGCGCACAAGGGAGATTCGTGACCAACCTCGGTGAGTGCGATGCGTGTAACAATTAGCACGTTAACAGATCGCAGCAAAAGCGCAAAAACTCACACCATTTGAAGGAGGTAATTTAATATTAAAAAATCCCTCCAAGTTTTTTCACCCAAAGCGTCAAGTTATTAATCTTTGATAGATGTGGACCCAAATGGAGTTTGTAATATTCTCATAAAATCTGCAAACATGTTTTGATCATCTTGACACATGTGCTTAAATTCTACAATTCCATTGCCAGAGTATTCTGGATGCTGCTGCTGCTAAAACCACTCATTTTGATACAAGGCAAATAATCTGAAACCCAAGTCTTGCTTGGCTCCTGTGAAAACAAGCTTCAAAAATACCGATGCCGACACAGTTACCCCAAGGAAGTTCCCAACACGCAGAACGAAACGTCGGAACACCCTGCCGTGCTGAGCAAACACGCCAGAGAGCAACGCGGCACTATCGGTAGCATCATCGTTTAACCTGTATTGCATATTTTCGTTTCTCCCCAATATTATCACACACACACACACTTTAATAGCTACACTAGCTTGAATAGACAGTTGCTCATGGTGGGATAAAACTATTCAATTTTTTTTTTACCATGTAAGGCCCACTGAGCAATATATCAATTTTTCAGAAGCTACCTGCCCATCACAAATGATAGCTCAACAAAGTGGCTTACCACGTGGAAATGTATAGCCGCCGAACACTCTAAATGCATGTTTCTAAATGTGGAGGGAAAACCCAGAGAGAAAAGTCCACGCGACCACGAGGATAACAAGCAAACTCAAAATTATACAGCAGGCGTCAGGGTCGGGTTCGAGCCCACGACCTCCTGTATAACGGGCAAGGGAGTTAACATCTCAGTACCGTGGCGCCCTCTCTTCACAACTCATCGAACTGGGTGCCGCGGCAATAACCACTTAAATATTAGTGATTTAATCAATGGCAGACGCTTAATTTTCCTAACAGCGGGGGGCTTATTGCTGTTTACACCAGGCTGTCCACATGCCAAACAATGTGGCCATTTAAGTGGGAAGAATGGGTGTGGGGGGGAGTGGTGTCGTGTCCGAGCGTCCTCCACAATCAGGCTCCTTGCCACTGAGCCATCAGGAGATGTCTGCTGCAAATTACCGAACAGCCCTCGTTTTACAATGTGCTTCTTTACCCCCGGGGCGAGTTCTTCGTCGCGATTGCTTGTCATAAGCAAACACCACAGGGTGGCTACAGGCACGTCACAAAACCAAAATGCATATTTAACCGTTGCAGGTGTAAATGTTTCGGAGAGTGGGTATCGTGCGGGTTTAACGTTGACAAGAAGCGCTCAATTTTCCGTGCCAAAGTTGCACATTCACAGGGCACGATTAGCGTAGCAGCAGGAATCCATCAGCCAGATGAGAGATATGAAGCCTGGTCTTCATCACGCGGGACCAAAACTAGCCACGTGTTTTTTTTTTCTTACAAAGATGATGATGATAAACATGGTTTTCTTTCCCAGTTATGCAAACCAGCTGCTAGGATAGTGTCTAAAACCTGCCCTTCTGTCTGCGCTTACACAAGCACCAAGTTTCGGGGCGGTGGGGATGCGGAGGATGGGGGGGGGGGATGTAATTCCTGGTGCTGTGAACCATGACGATCGAAAGGCAAATTTTTGTTTCCAAACGTTGTGCAATCCATTCATAAACCGGCTTCAACACAAAAACACCTTGCACTGTAGCCCAGCCTGCTGGTTAATTTCAAGTGAGAATGTTTGTTTATAGCGGGACGTTAATAACACAATAATAGCGATATAAATAAAATGAATAAATTAGTTTATTTGCAAATATTCTGCCCCATGTGTTTGCATGCATGGTAGACGTCATGTTATTGTACGTTTATTACTTAGGGTAATTATATGTTAACTGTGCCAAGGATAACGATATTAGCATTTAAATTAATTAGCTTTTGCAAATATTACAGCATTCATAAATTGCTAAAAGACGAAAATAATTTAGTAATATATTTTTGCATTAACATATTACAGTTGCTAAGGAGTGAATGATGATTAGAAGTTAATTTATTTATTTTAAACAAAGCCAATTACCCCATACCTTAGGTCACACATTGAAATTGCATACAGAAATTTGTTTTTGTGTACATGTCATCAAATTTCATTACATTTCATTATTAATGCATGACTATTAATTGACGATTGATCCAATTAAGCCAAAACAATTAGTAAACAAGATCAAAAACGTGTCATTAATAATTACTGCACTTGCAACACAATATGCATCCACGCAGCAAACATTCGGCTGTGCAGTGGGAGGAGCGGTGGCGCAATGGTTAGAGCACCGCGCTACGAGCACGCCCACTCGAGTTCCATGCCTGGTTCCTGGTCACGGCCAACATCAGTGGCGTACGATAATTTAACCTAGCCTTGCCCCCCCCCCCACTCATCAGCAACCCACAGTGACCATGATCAAAATGGTGAAGTATGGCCAAACATCCTCCATGACCGACATGATAAAGAGATATCATTGTCCAACAGTAGATTGACATTGGGGCTATAAATAAATTAACGTCAGTCATACGTATCCGTCCATATATATAAACATTCATGCCAGCAGCAGCAATAAAACTGACTTTAATTTGTACCGTCTGGACCCATCGTGCACTCGTTTTGCCGTCAGTGGAGATGGAGCCACTTGGCCTTGACGGGGTAAAACCCAGCCGTGAACAACGCAGGTTAATTCCCTGTAAACTCTCCCCCCCCCACCTATCCCTCCCCCCACCTATCCCACCCCCCAACTACCCCCCCCCCACCGATCCCCTCCACCGATCCCCCCTCCCCAACTACCTCCCACCTATCCCCCCACTTAAACCCCTCCCCAACTACCCCACCACCTAAACCCCTCCCCAACTACCCCACCACCTATCCCCCCACCTATCCCCCCACCTAAACCCCTCCCCAACTACCCCATCACCTATCCCCCCACCTATCCCCCCACCTAAACCCCTCCCCAACTACCCCACCACCTATCCCCCCACCTAAACCCCTCCCCAACTACCCCACCACCTATCCCCCCACCTATCCCCCCACCTAAACCCCTCCCCAACTACCCCACCACCTATCTCCCCCACCTATCCGCCCTCCCCAACTACCCCCCCCCCGCCACCTATCCTCCCCCCACCAACCCCGGGTCGTCGGCAAGGTGGGTGGCGAATCGATTCACGCCAACCATGCTCTTTCGAGAGCGTCGTCGTCGCGGGGCCCATGTTTGACATTTTTTGTTGTTGCCGTTGCGTCGGGCTCCAGAAGGCGTCGTCATCGATCACGTCCTCGTCGCCTCGCTGTTCAAAGTTCATCGATTCACGGCAACGCCACACGGATCCACGCTGTCTGCGGCGGCGATCTGGGACAGTCTCTCCCTGGCTGCCCGCACGGCCCCGGAGCCGTCAACGTCGGCCGATTGGGGTATCGTTGTGCCACTAATTGGGGAGGGGGGGAGGGCCCTTTTGAAATACACAAAAATAATTGCCAGTTAGCTGTGTGGCACGACGCCGCTATGTCTTCCCACAAAGTCAGGTGTGGACTTTTAAGTTGTTGTTGTTGCTGTTGTCGTTGTTGCTTCGTTTGATTTCGTGGTGCTGCTGCTGCTGTACACTTTTCGTGGCGGTAGCAACCGCAAGGGACTCGGTGGGAATATAGATCTGAAGGAAATTTTCTTTTTTTACATTTTACATTATATCCAACACGAAAGTTTGAATTATAAATGAAACGTAAAAATAACGTATTTGATGCACTTTGAACCGCTGCACAGTTTTACACTGAATTTATCTTCGTCTTGTTTGTTCTTTGAAAGATAATCAGGTGCACTTTAATTGGGTCTAAAAATGTTACTATTGTGAGCTCATATACTTGAATTCACGAGACAATGCGTCAAGATGTTAACTTGCTTTTAATCGCGGCTACTAAAAATGTCAGATGCCCAGAGAACAATGGGGCTATGTAATATTTATTGAGTACATATTGAGGCTATAACGATTATCTCGGTAGGACAAAAAAACAATAAAAACACCTCTGGAAATGCACATAAATTAAAAGAAAGAAAAAAATCTTTAAAACATTTGCCAGAGCTCCCACAAAGTCTAACTGGCAGGTAGAGTGAAACCTTTAATCATTGCCAGTTGGTTAGAGACACGAACAATCCAGCACAATGTTCTGATCCCGTGTTTTCCAGTTAGTGGCATTAGCTGTGGCTGTCGAGCCCGGAAAGTGGCGGTACCGCTGTTAGTGTACTGCGCTATGCACCCGGTGATAAGAATGTGAACAAGTACTGGAGTCCCGCTTTCATCAACCTGCAGTGAGCAGCGTGGTGAAGTATGGTCAAAAAATGCCCATGACCAACAGTGGAATGAACACAGGCTGATAACCAATGTAATTGAATTTAGATAATTAATGTCAGTGTACATCGTAAAAACGTTGCTTCCAAAGTTATCAATAAACTGCACAATAAATAACATTTACATTTTGGGAAGTGAGCCCAATTGAATTAATGATATTGATGTACTATTCAGTTCATGAAAAATACTACAAGTTGAAACATTAATCGAAAACCGAATATCTGAAATCATGCTCAATGGCCATATCAAGCCCTTTATCAATTAACTGCCTTTCCATGGGGCTTGTTTGGCCATACTTCACCACACTGGCCAGCACCGGTCCATGACTAAGAGAGGGGGCAGGCAGGACTCCTCCGGATATCACTCGTGACACTGATATCACCCTTGGCTGGCAATCAAACTTGGGTCACAATGTTAAGTTGCTTGACATGATATCATGTAGGCGAAGGTGCCTATGTGTTTACCCTTTATATATCTGTCTTTGCAAACAGGTGACACATGGACGTTGATTTCTGGAAAGAAAAAAACTAATATTTTTATATCCCTCCGCATGAGCAATAAATTTGTCTTTGCACGATTGTGAACCAACATCAAATTGACGAAGAAAGCCCACAAATGTTTTCTTACTTCAAGCCAGTAAGACTCATTTTAAATTGTTTCAGTCGAGGGATCTTTCACTGTCACTTAGAGACGCATATTTCAAGACTGTGTCATGGCAAGCGAATTTAATAACCCTTCAGGTGTGAAGCGAGGCCTTGCCAAGCTTGTTTATTTCTCAAGCTGTCATAAAAAACAGCCACCCGAGAAAGAAGAAAATACAAAGTAGTCACACCAACAACAACCGCCATTCGCCACTAAGTGGCGATGACGTCACCACGACGCTTGTGCCAAGCTATGTGCACCTTGAGGCCATATGAAGTGTCGAATGCCTGCTGCCAGGTCACAGGGCAGACCCAAATGCCACAGGTAGACTGACTGAGACGACTGGCTGATGCACCACCTGTGCCCCCTACTGTTCCAACTTGCTGTGCTTTAGCCACACGGCGCTCCGCTCGTTGTTGTGAGCGTCGCTCCTCCGCCCTCCGTTGTTGTTGGAGGGCGACTGCCTCCAACTGCCCAGTAGCATCCTTCACGAGCCTCCTCCACAGAGGCGATCTTGACACCGCTGGTACCAGTCATTGGCAAGTCCACTCAGCTCCCCATCCTCCTGTACCACATCACTCCATCTCTTTGCCAGCCCGTGCCGCGCCCATTTCGCCCCCTCGATCCAGTCAAACAAAAGCTGTTTAGGCATGCGTTGGGTGGGCATGCGGGCTACATGGCCCAGCCAACGCAGCCTTGCCTGCCGGAGCTCCTCACACAATCCAGCCTGGTTAAACCCAGGATGGATCGTAGGCAGGCCAGCGGAAATGTTTCTAACTGGCTAAGATGTTCCATTAGGGGGGTCCAGGTTTCGAAAGCGTAGAGAAGGGAGGGAATGACCGTGGCCTGAGAAGACCTGAAGCTTCGTGCAGAGCAACAGACCAGGTAGCTTCCACACAGCGTTATGCAACTGATGAAAAGATAATGCCGCTAGACTGATTGAGAGTGAGACCTCTGCTGTTAAACTGGAGCCGGTCATGAGCACACTGCCCAAGTATGGAAAACTCTTCACTCTTTCCACAACTGCCCTATCACCAATTGGGAGTTGTGGGGGTGGAGTGTCCGATGGTACAAATACCCAGGCAGGTGCTTAGTTTTGGTGGGGCTGATGGTAAGGCCCCAACTCTCAGTGGCAAACTCAAGGTTCAGCAGCAGAGCCTCCAACTCCTCCTCTGAGTGAGCAGTAATTACCAGATCATCGGCATACGTAACATGGTTGAGCAATAAGGAGCCATCCCTTGACAGCACCCGGGCATCGATCAGCCTCCCATTGTATCTGTACCCGATGGAAATTCCTCCGGTACAGCTATTGAAGGCTTCACTAACTACGTGGTCAAAATAGATGTTAAATAATGTGGGAGCCAGAGGACATCCCTGTCGCACCCCAAGGTGTCAGGGAATGGCTCCGACTCCCAGCCACGTAGTTTTACCCGGGCCCGCTCACCATCATGAAGATCATTAATGATCATGAACAGAGAGTCAGGGACTCCGAAAGCACGAATAACTACCCAGAGCCCAGGTCTACTGATGGTATCATAGGCCTTGGCCAGGTCAATAAAGCAGAGATGTAGGTCTTGTTGGAATTCCCTACACCTCTGCTGTAGCAGACGGACAGAAAATATGGCATCTGCGCAGGACCACCCTTTCCTGAAACTGCATTGGGGCTCCGCAAACCCCTCCTCAGCGTGCCTAGCAAGGCAATGTTGAGTAATCATTGCTAGGACATTTCTCGGCACACTGAGGAGTGAGATGCCCCTGTAGTTGTTACAGTCTGTGCGGTCCCCCTTCTTAAAGAGGGGGACCACCAGGGCATCCTTCCAGTCCTACGGAACCCGTCCAGTGGTCGAGACTGTTGTTATGATGTCATGTAGGGCAGTCTGTGCACAAACGCCACCCTCCCTCAGCATTTCACTTGGGAGATCATCTCTGCCCGGTGCCTTTCCTGGTCTCAGACTCTGGATCGCCTTCAGTACTTCCTCAACAGATGGCACCTCAGCCAGCCACTCACCTGATGATGACCGTTTGAGTTATGGTCGAAAAGTCGTGAGAATTTTTTATTGTTTTATATATATTTTGTTATTTTGTTGTTTCTCTTCAACGTGACTTTACCGAAAAAACTAAGAATAGGGGGTGACTTCTTCCAATATTTGAGGCACCGCAGCCTCGGCAGGGTTATCCCCACTTTGTCCCACGTTGTTATCCAGGCTGAGGGATGTCCCCTCCCCCAGGACCTCACAGAAATGCTCAGCAAATCTGCAAACCTGTTCCCAGGGGTCGGAGATTGTATCCCCATTCTTTCCCCTAATTATGGTAATAGGTGTGGCGCTGGAGGTTACTTTTTTGATGGAATTAAAGAGCGATTTGTGATCGTAGGCCATTGAGGCAGACTCCATCTCCTCAGCAACCCGCGACCACCATCCATCCTTGCAGTGCCTCACGGCTTTCCGAACCTCCAAGCGAAGGCTGCGGTAAGCCTCCTCATTCTCTGACGTGGGATGCTGTAGCCGATGAGAGTGGGCCTGTCGCTTTTTCTCAGCCAGCTTCATCACCTCCCCTGTCAGCCAGGGTCTCTGGAGAGGTCTGGACCATGTACCCAAAGCAGCCATTTCAGCTGCATGAGTCACAGTCCTAAACCTCGCCCATTTCCCCTCGACATCAGGAGGAGTGGGGGATGATGCCAACCCCAGCCGCAAGTGTTGATGAAATTCTCGCTTGCAACTTTCATCAGCTACCTGAGACCATGCCACTAAGGGTTTGAATGGGGTCTTGGGTGTACACTCACCACTGGAGTGGAAGAATGGCAGGCGCATCTTACAGATGACAAGCCGATGGTCAGTGGACATGGTAAGTCCTGGTGTCAAGGACATGGGCCCGCATCTGCTGTTCCTTCACTGTGTAGTCCAGCAGATGTTCTTGCTTGGACCTGGCATGCATCCATAATGTTATGTAGATGCGCCAATGCCGGAACAGCGCGTTGGTAATTACAAGCCCATGGGCTGCACAAAAATCTAGCAGCCTCCTGCTGTTGTTATTCAGCTGATCTGGCCCATGCCTTCCAATCACTCCAGACCAGGTGCCAGCATCATGACCAACTCGGGCATTGAAGTCACCCAACAAGATGACTCTATCCCGACGGGCCACTTTAGCTAGCACATGTGACAGGTCATAGAAGGCATCTGACTCATCAGCCTTGCCTGCATCCCTCCACAGATGTTCGTCTTCAGTGGGGGCATAAGTAACCACGACCACCACTCCTCACCTCTGGTTGATGGGAAGTCGAGCCCAAAGTAGCCTGGGGCTTACAGTTTCCCACACCTCACCGCCACGCTCCCACACCCCCTTCATTCTTTTGTTCAGAAGAAGAGCCACTCCCTGTTATTTGGCAGTCTCCTGCCCCGAGAAGAGTACTGTCCACCCCTCATGGTGACAGGAGCCAGAGCTGGTCCACCGGACCTCCTGAATACCACTGAGATCCAGGCGGTACCGCTCCAGCTCCTGACAGAGGAGTGGCAGCCTCTCCTCCGTAGTGAGGATTCGAACATTCCACGTGGCCACACGTAGTGGTTTTTTGTTGTTTCTGGAAGATCCCCGAGGGTAAGGATTCAGTCTCCTGGCTCCGCCAAATGGGGTTTGGCCAGGATACGTCATAGACGCCTGTCCCCCCGGGGCCTCCGGCACAAGCTTATTAATGAAATTTTCCGTCGTGGTTTAGCAGTAATTCATTGAAGGTGGAGGCGTTACCAGCCCCTCTCACCCGTCCAGAGCCTCCTTTTGGCCACTGTGGTGGTCACAAACGCCATGAGGGGAAAGGCCAATCGGAATTGGCCCTCCCCCCACAGCACTGCCCACGACAGCGTTGCCCGTCCGGCACCACGAGGAGGTAGGGGGTTGTTTTTCCGGACACCAACACCACTACCACGTCTACAGACACTGCATGCCAAAATCATTCACTCTACACCTATAAAAATATACAAAGTAGTCACACCAACACCACCACCACCACATCTACAGACACTGAATACTAAAATCATTCACTGTACACCTATAACATTTGCGTGCGGGTCTAAACAAAGTTACAGAAAGCGATATGATCTTACGTAATAATAATCATAAAATTATAACGAATAGCCCCTTTGTCAATTCATTTGTCCACACCGTTTCGGTCATGGGGATTGTTTTTGATCACGCCCCACCAGAATGGCTGGTGAAGTAGGCACCAAATAAAATCATGAACTAAAAGAAAAGTGATTTTTACATTCACATGTTACACTTGCAGTCCTGAAAAAATATCTATATATATATCTGGGCGCCGTGTTGTGCATTAGTCCACTAAGGCAAAACACATGGGCTCTTACAAGCCTGCAAACTTACCTTGCCCACGTTTGCAGAGAACACTTAGCTTCCCGCCGCTAGAGAAGACATCAAGGCGCGCTGACATGAGGATATAAAAATAAGTGATGGTCCTGCAGTCGTGAGCATAGGTTTTTTGTTGTTGCTGCTGCTGATCTAAACCAAGATCGAATGTCAGCTATACTAAAGCCACTAAATGGCTGCACACAATATTCTTGAGCCATAGCTTCGGACAAACAGTGCCCCTACTAATATGTAATTATTATATTTCAGTGCATTTGGTATTTGAGCCGTGTTTATAGCGCAAAGCCATTCAAAGTGTAGGTACCACAGATGGGTATAGTCTGCCAGTAGGGAGCGATGTTTCTATTGGGATTTCCTTAATTAAGCAATGTATGAAATTGAGGATAAATAAAAGAGTTTGGCAGATTTGGACTGTAACGCCAGTATACAAGGCCTACTCTTGTCAGTTTCTTAATCTCAAACACCATACCCTGATGTTGAATTTTGGTTTCTTGTACTATCTATATGGAGCAAAACTTAACATATAATTTGTTGAAAAAGTAACGTGTCCCTATTATACGAGAAAATGACATGGAGAATAAAATGTATGTACAAATAAGATATGGTGCTGAAATCAGAAAAATAAGCTCCTTGTATTAATATTATTATTTTCGTCTTATTTTTCTCATGCTTCTTAAATAATTCATTTTGGAATGTTATAATTTTAAGCATCCCAATCATCAACAAATAATTACATTCAGTAAAGGGGGGGATGCACAATGCAGACGCAGATATGTGGTCTCAAGTGTTGCCAATACCATTAAATTTATGCAGTGCAATAGGCACACAATTTCTCTTGGTGCATCACAATTATTGGCATTTGCTGACATTTCTCAGCCCTAACAAGCACTGCGGTACCATCTGTTAAATAGTGTATGACTTCAGAGAACTTAAATTTTATAATGTCAGTTATTACATATCATCTGCATTGCTTGTACAGAAATTCCTTTCCCCATGAAAACCACGGCAAAAACACGATCAGGAAAATAAAAATAAAACACTAAGGCCCAAACATCATCGACAGAAAGGAATATAAACCGTGAAGTTCTGAATTTTAATCGATTTGTCATGAAAAGGACATATGCTCACACTCCACCAAGCCATGCACTGTTTACTGTTTGAAAGGTACACAGTGTGACATGTTCATAATAGCGCCGTAGCGACATCGTGCATGATTTGTGGGTTTGGTAAAATGATATCTGTGGGAAGCTTCCTTAAGCTCCATTATCCCATAAGTCCCATTGTCCAAGCAGTTTTTCCAAGATCAATATAAAGATTGTTGAAGGTTTGGCTTCAGTACTGCTCCCCAGATGCCAACACCTCCTCCTCAAAGCATAGTTTGACCCCAGCAATGACCTCACTTAAGATATGTTATTTCACTCAGCATGCAACTTGGGATCTGCTACAAAACCTGTCTCCCAAACATAAGTTGCGTGCCATAAAAATATTGAGGTTGTATTTGTTGGGGTCAAAGCCTTTGTTTTCAGTAAGGAATTGTTAATATTTTATTTTGTTTGCAGCTCCATAAAACTTGCAATGGACATCTTAAATAATATAATTTGTATCTTGTTATATATTGTTATATGCAGTACAATAAAACAGCTTCTTCCTCTGCAGATCACAATCGAGAGACATGGCAACGGCTTATGGAGGCCCTTCATACAGCAGAGGATATATCACGGCTACTGATGGAGAATACCTTAAATATCTAGTTGCTTTGTTGTCCATTGTTTCAGTTTTTATTTCAGTTTATTTATTTTTTGGTATAGCCCTGTGAGCCATTCGGCTCTTGAATCGGGTGCAACCACAAGAAACAAAAAACACGAACAAGAAAAACATTATTATACTGGGCCCTTTTTTAAAACGTGCTTTTTCGAAACGCATTACAGTTCTCTATTTTAGTTTGTGATCACGGTGTCTATGAATATACGCCTGGTTGGGCACTTGACCGGTGTCTCGGATAGTACAAGGACCATTGATGGAGATGTCACGTTTTCAAAAGCGTTATTTACAATCTCCTCTTCAATAGTATATAAATGTTGATTGTTAATGTTAGTTTTAATGATAGGTTAGAAACAGTTATTATGTGCTGTCCAGTTGTCTGGTTGAAAAGTGGGCAGAGTTTTGCCCATTCCTGGCCGAGCTGGCTCACAGATTGAATAAACTAAATAAAAACACCTATTTCTTACGTGTAATAAAGTTCATTGAAAAATCGCATGCCACTGTGGGAAAACAAACATCAAAACATTGGGCAAATAAGGCAGGAAAAACTTGGCTACAGATGCTTTTATGTTGCTTGTAAAAGAGGGCACATTAAGCTCAAGATACATCCCCCAAAGGAATGATGGTGCACATCAATGGAATGGTGACAGGAATCCTCTTTGACATGCGACATTCATTTTAATGGGGCCAAGGTCATATCTAGGTAGACAGCCATAGAGCACAGCAGGCTGTTTTTTTTTTGAATGAGCGTAGTGATTTGCAGTAGATTAAAACAAATCCTTCGTCCGGAATCTGGAAAATGAAAAAAAATTAAGACCATTAATGAAGATATTTGGTATTTCACTCATCACATTTGACGTGTGGAATTTTCAAATAAAAATAATTGTACCTGTAATACATTGAGCAGAGGAATGTCCTAGTGATTTCGAATACATTAGTGTTCCATCATCATTATCAGGCTATTTATGAACAATATATGAAATGTATTATACATACAGGCCTCAATATTGTGTACACCCGCAATATCCCACAGAAGGTTGGAACTCCAAAAGCATTTTTTTCATAGAAATGATTCAAACTTACCTTGGAAGTGCCCTGATAGTGACTATGAAACAACCAAATTAATCAATGGTCACACGTATTTAAAAACAAAGTTTTGCAGGCTGGTTGGCTGGCATGTGGGCGGTCAAGTGAGCGGTCGTGACGTCACCTGCGTCCCATAGTGTTGAGCCGGTTAGTGCGTGTGACGTCACGTTTCCCCCTTACCCACCCACCCTGACCATGTATCCCACGCAAATGTGCGGGCAGTGAGAATTGATTATACAAATGAAGTTGGGGAAAGAATCTGGGTGGTGTTGAGCGTAGACATCCAGTCATTGGTTAGTTATTATTAACGCGATCAATAAACTATCCAAAATACAGGATCCATAATAATAATCAGGTTTAAAATACAGTTATCTTACAACTAAAATTAAGTTCATAGATGTTTTTTTGTGTGTTAGATTGAGTAAATATAAATGTGTCGTTAAACCCGTCACAAAATTTGTGGGTTTACTCTCCAACACACCGGTGTGCTGAACTAGTAACGAATTTGAATATTTTGTTTACGTGAAAAACCTTAATAATTGGCTATGTCGGGTGGTGGCGAATTTAACGACGTATTTATATTTACGCGACTTAACCCACAAAACCTCTACTATGGATACTGTTGGTTGCGAAAGCCTACGTATCAAACTAAAATAAGGTATTTTTTCTGAAGCTGATTCAGAGATGGTCCACACGTTCTACATGTGGGAACGACAAGAAATTAAAGGCATGTGGACACATGCTGTGATGTAATATAATACTTGGCAGGGATACTCAGTGTGAAATAAATCTGCAAGTGTTGCACTCTCCTCACAAGACACACACGTGACTGTGCTCTAAAAATAAACGAATAATGCCCTTTATTTGAAAAGTATTCACATAGTCTCAAGACACTTTTCAAAGAGGGCCCTGCATTGTACGTGACCCACTAAATTAAAATAAAGCAGACAACAAACACACATTTTTCTGCAGTATCGGTTTAATACAAGCAAACTGGACCAGTTTCTACATGCAGTGTCTCATCAGCAGTCACGATTGCATAAAGCAATGATGGTAAACTGCCATAATTATGTTTATCGGCAACGACCATCCTCTCTTGTAAGATATCCATCCTAGTTTGATGTAAAACTATATAATACTTAACACAATTTACTCATTAGCATCGTTGCGGAGAATACAAAAACAAATAAACTACCTTTAAAAAAAGCTTTTTTTTTAAACCAACGGTTTTATTAACAGCTTCGTTAAACTCACAGTCTTTGAGAAATGCGTCCATGGTGCCTGAGACACGCGGCGCCTGCGTTTTGTGCGAACCGATTCCACAGTTTAGGGATCGTGGCGTTTTTGACCTACACACAAATATAGAAATAATAAGGCGTCCACATAAAATGTAAATTGCTTTAAAGTAGCGAATTAGTTGATTAATTGATGCCGATTTTGATACAGGCATGCATTGTCACCGGATCTGAGTACGTGTGCAAAATGTGGAATTGATTGGACAACGGGAAGTGGACTAAATTTTGATTACAAGATTTGACCACGACACAGGAGTCAAGTTAGGTATAAAACCATTGAATAAAACCGTTGAAAAAGTAAATTTTGATTTAAAGCTTCCGTGACTGCAGTGATTCATATTCTTGGTTCTTTCGGTAAAGTCACGTTGAAGGGAAACAATAAAAAGTAATTAAGCAGACTACTATGCCTCCTTCTCATATCTGTCTCTCCTCACAAAAAAATAAAGCATATAGTGGAGTTGTTTGTTTGTTGAGGAGCATTGGTTTAACACAAGTTAACTTTGGAACTGTGTCGATTCAAGAGTGTTGGGCATGTAATGGGAAATTGGAGTACCCAGACCAAGCCCAGGCACACAAGGTGATAACAAGCCACACCTCCACCCAGATATATTAAAACAATCCATTGCTCTGCTGACCCGCCTGTAACACCTGCTTACATAATGTATGACATCACAATGTCCCACATGCCATTGGATTTGGTGACAGACACATTCATAACGATTACTTTTATGCATGCAATCACGTAAAATATATGCGTTCAGACAGGGATAAAACAGTAAAGGCATCACAAATCCTCGCAGAACGCAGGCTCACGAGATGCCACCATCTATCGTTAACATCATACTTAATATTAGCTTTGTCCACAAGACAGACAGCCGTGCGCTAATGTAGCAGCAAGTAAATATAGACACCATCATAGGGTGGCATTTGCATCGATATGTAATCACGTCATAGCAAAACTATGCTCCAATACCCAAATACATTTGCTACATGTATTTTTATACACTAATTAAGTGTTTAATCTTCAGCAATAAAGTGGTGAGTTCATCATGGATATTTATACTCACGTTCCAATTGAAATGTTAATCCGCACACTAATTCCAACCCTGACACAACCACGAAACTCCTTTAGTGTACTTTATTTAAATGTATATATTTTTTGTCGAATTAGTTAAGAATACTCGTGTCTTTTTTCCGGAAGCTTAAATGTTAACGTTACAGTAAATGTTATTCATACTGCATCTCTTCATGGATTACCGCAGAGGTTACAAAAATACACCAAGGTTTTTTTTAAAGCAAGGAAGAAGGCAAATTGAAACTGATTACATTCAACGCGCAGCAACGGGAAATAAAACAGTAGACAGTTTTTTTAGGGTAATATTTTACGGAAGACAAAGCGACCAAAAAAAATCTCAAAACGGTATTGAATGCACTTATAAATGCAAAGTAAATGATGATCCTTCTCCACTAACCAGGCATTAGCCTGCCCTATCAGGTAACATGACACATATAGATCACGGCCGTAGATGGATGAGGTCACCTTCTCAAGTTGAGCTCATCTCAGGGTTGTGAACCCAAGACACCACAATGATAGTTTGGTGATATTAAGACCGATGTGCAGCATCTGCATGCCACGCTCTAACAAGATGAGCATGCCCAGTAAAAATGTGATTTTTTGTATTATTATTATCCACCGTCAGTAGAAGTCAATCTGTAGAAAGAGCACAGTTGCCTTATCCCCTTTGGCCCTTTCAAATCATCCAATATTAATATACGACACAGCTTGCAGACCTTGCCGTGGTCATTCATGCTGACGATTGTTTTAAATGTAAAAGAGGGAGAATGCAAAACTCTAGTGGCAACTTGACAGCAGCCCTCCCTGCACCATGACCTATGACCTTCACTCTGAAATGTGGTTATTCAGTGGACCAAATCAGAGGCATCTACGCAGACGTCTACAGTACTTTTTTTTATATATATCGTGTCCATGGATCTTTACATTTGCTTTGCTCTGCCAGTATTTCAAAGACACATCGTCTGGGGCAATAAGGTGTGAACACAATGACTCTAACACAGCATTGCAATCCTGAGATTCCACACCAGCAGATTCAAAGCAGAAAAATAAAACAGCCGAATGCTACCTTTGCTCGGTTGTCCATACAATATACCAATCATACAAAATTACCGAGACGTGCACGTCATGAAAGTAGCAATAGAGAGCATGATTGCCTAAGTGTGAGCCACGAGGGCTTGGCATGTATTGACCGGATGAGATGAAGACATGCACTGCTACGGACTGAAAATGTCAAGGACCTGATTGTTGCCACTGCCACCAAGTCATCTCAATGGGGCCTATTGAAAAGAAAATGAAACAAGTTATTGTGAATTATGTGATCATTCGTGCAGTGTATAACATACAGTGTCTATATGTATTGATAATTGTTAAACGACAATTGCAGATGGGAGTGCTACACTAAACCATTTTCAATGTGTATTTGCTACGTATTTTTTGTTTTTTATGGAAGCATAGTTATATGGGTATATTAATGACGTATGCATGTATAATTGGGCATAGTATGGTGGGGATATGTTAACTACCTCGCCTGGTATACAGGAGGTCATGGGTTTGATCCCGACCCTGACACCTTTATATTTAGAGTTTGCATCTTCTGCCCGTGGTTGCGTGGCATTATCTCTGGGTCTTCAGATTTTTTCCCCATCATATTTAGAAATGTTCGTTTGGAGTATTTAGCTGCTATAAATCTCCACGTGATAAGCCACTTTATTGAGCTATCATGTGTGGCCAAGTCACTTATGAAAAAGAGGTTTATAGCTCAGTGGGCCTTACCTGGTAAATACAAAAAATAGATTAATAGTTAAATATGCTGTCCATGCGAGCTATGTCATGTGAGGGTGTCAGTGCAAATCGCGAGGCATACTTAAAGCAGATTGCGCAACTGGTCAGTTTTAACGCTGATTATTGTAAAAAACGCACAACTATAAACAGTCATTGCATAGAGTAAATGTCGGTACCAAATAATATGCATTAATTCTCATGACAATGCGCACTATTTTCCTGCAGACTATGCAATTTGCTAAATATACTTGTGAGTGGGTCTACAGACATAAGTTTGTTCACCTCTTTCACTTATTTAATGCAAAGTTTCGACAAAATTTAGCTTCTTTTTCTGCTTATCATACATTGCCACCTAGTGTAAAAATGTAATTTCAAGTAGCGTTTGTCATAATTTAAAAAAAAAACGAATTAATGAACCCTTAAGCCCAAGTATGCATACACATGGCAGACAATTGTTTCAGCATATGTCCAGGAAGACGGTGACCAATGATGATACTAATAAAGGAAATAAGTTTGAGGATTATTGGAAATATTACAATGAGGATGACGATGAGAATTATGAGGGTGATTACATTGAGAATGATGATGATCATTATGTTAATGATTATGTTGACGATTAACATTTGGAAGATTATGATGATGATAATTATGTTTTGTGTAAAATGTCAGTAGTATGTCATCCAAACGTGTTTTTCAGCATACTCCATTGAAGTTGTCCTCTGTATGTCTGTTGGTTGTATTAAATTACAGCTCACACGAGGATTTATTTTTTTACTATGAATCATGGGATTACAGTATATGAATATGCCTACTGCTCAGAGGAGGCAACTAAGGCATTGTGGATTTCAGAACAAAGTGTTCAGATGTGGTATTTTGCTAAATAACAAAAAAAACAACCAGAATGTTCTCCCCCTTGCCAAAACGCTCCCTTCAGTCATCAAGTGTTCGATAAAAACATCCACACTACTTGACATTATAACAGATCTGTACAGCCGTGCTAATTATGTCGCTAGACAATTATGCTGAATCGTTAGACCTCCTTTGCCAGTACCAGAATATAATAATGGGGTTTCCCCCCCTTTTTTTTCTGGCAACAAAACTGAAACCTTTTTTTACAAGGAATCATGTGTTACATTAACCACAATACTTGTGGTCAAAATGCAAACAAAAAACACATTGATAATATACGCATTGTCCTTGAAACCAATCAGTCAAAATGCAAACAAACCAAACAGTTTCAAGGACAATGAGTATATTATCAGTGTGTTTTTCGTTTGCATTTTGACTGACCACAAGTATTGTTGTTAATGCACACCATGATTCATCGTAAAAAGGTTTCAGTTTTGTTGCCAGAAAAAAAGGGGAAACACCCTATTATTAAATTATGCTGAACTTTGCAATATGATATTTAATAGATTATAACACCAACAAGTTTTGGAACGTCAAACCAACACATCCGCAAAATGCCTCGCAAACTTAAATAAGGTTACGTCTCTAGTGTGAACTACGTGGAAGAATTGGGAGCTTGCCGCATTACATAACTACAAAACAAGATGCAGCCCTGCAATTTCTTGCTCGCACCACTACTGGCAGAGGGGCCTCCACAAGAGGAAACTCTACAGAAGTTATTTGGCCTGCATTTCCACACTCGCCACATTTCCACACTCGCCACTAAAGAGGTCACCGCATCACGCACTTTCAGATGCGCCTCTGCGGGCGGCTGGAACACTCTTCGTTCCGATATTAGGAAGATGGTAGCATCTTCACGTAACACAATACTGATGAAAAACATTGGACTTGTTAGTGTCTCTATAAAACACCATTTTCACGATATAGGAAAGGTCATCGAATGCTTTCTTAACAGGCAACAGTTCTCTAAAGTTTAGCTTTACTTTTCGTGATGTAAGAATCAATTAAAAACACGTTATCGTGCACAACAATGTATCGTGCTATTGATGCTCTATAGTCAATACACACGAGCCGCAATGCATTGCATCTCTATAGATCACCTTTGGCAAGTCACCCGGAACGCGTCAGATCTCAGAAGCTAGGGGGACTTGAGCCTGGATATTGCTTAGATGGTGACCACCGTGGGAAGAAAAAAAAACACCGTTTCATAGGGCTCCTATTGGGCTACGTTGTACCACAGCAGATGGCAGTTGTACTTCTACGCCCTCCACATCGATACTATCCACCTGTACCACCCCACAATTACCAGAATGGTAAAATAACCACCATAGCTAGCTCGGCATGGAGAAGCTGTCATTCAGCAGTGGACGTGGACATTTTCTATGCATATCTAAATACAAATCGAAATAAATCTGCCGATGTATTGACTCCAAGTTGGTTGAGGTGGTGGTCTTCTCTGGTCTTTGTTTGTGGGGAAGCTGCTGAATCTTGCTGAACATCATCGACCTTTTTTTATCATGCACACCATCGGCCATGATCCATCCACCGCTGGATGATGACGACCTCCCAAAGCCGTCAGCCGTCTCACAGGAGACCGGCGAGGTAACGATTCACCCAGCAACGGCACACCCGCCGATCTCACAGCTCATTGCCACGGCTGACGAGCTTCTCAGACGCGTTCCATTCCACTATACTTCATCGCTATTCTTGACCATTAAAACCTGAATGATTAAACCAGGTAAGACCCTCTGAGCTATAACATAAGCTCAACGGAGTGGCTTGTCACGGGGAAATCATAGCAGCCAAATACTCGAAACGTGTGCTTCTAAATGCGGAGGGGAAAACCTGAGTACCTCGAGAAAAATCCACGCCACCACAGGGAGAACATGCAAACTCCAAATATTCAGCAGGCGTCGGGATCGAACCCACGACCTCCTGTATACCAGGCGAGGTAGTCAACATCTCGCCACCGTGGCACGCCCATATCGGTATACATACTATATTGATTTACTTTGTAATCTGCCTCGGATAAAATATCCCCTCCATTATCCGCAAAATGTTCGTCTTGTTTTCATTAAACAGCAGCTACGGAACTGCTTTGGCGTGGCCCACCCCATTTGGTAAACTCCGCACGGCCGGTGCCTTTGACAGATGATATATTTCATCCGGTGGAGCATGCTCGCTGAGAAATTATGCTTTTTGCGACTCGCACTTCAGATAAATAGCAAAAGATGCTCCCTCGAGGAGAGCCACACTTTCACGCTTGAGAGAACAAGCAAAATATTGACGGCGGATGAAAAGTGCATGCGTGCCGCCACGTCGCAAGGACGGGGGCAGGGGGGAGGGGGTATGACTTCTTGTTCATGTGTCCGGTTGTGTTTGAAGGTAGAACGGGTCGATAGACCAGATAAATGAAGGCGATGCCGTTATAGAGCGCGCACGGTGCGGTTAGAGAACAGAAATGAGGGTGGGGTGTGGGGAGCAACGTTGTTAGCCGCCGCTCCGCGTGGATGCCATGACCACGGAGTGCCGTTATTGAATGCCCCCAGCTCACGGGGTGGATCTAAAACTTTGATTGTGCAAAGTGTATTGGCTTCTAACAAATTAATGGATGGCTCCTCTGGTGTCTAGTGCTTGAAATATATACAATTTACTGGACTGAAAGTCGTTAATGCATTAGCGCCAACTGCTTTGTACAAACATGCGCACGCCAACATTAACTCTACAACGGTGGTTAAATATCTTCCGCGATATAAATTGATAATGATAACAATATTACCAACTTGCATCCGTTTTCCAATTGATTGCTGGACGAAGACTTTCCCCACGTTGTGTCAGGACGTTTGGACCATACTTCACCGCACCGGTCTATGCGGGTTGATATAGGTGAACACGAGTCACCAAATCCACAGTGTGGTGCGCCAACCGCTTTGCCAACGCTGCACCTTATACCAGGGATCGGAAACCTGCGGCTTCCGATCCGCATGCGGCTCTTGAAGCAACTGCTGCTGTCGTGACTGTTATTTATTGAGGACCACATGCATTGCGGCTTTCTGAAAAATGTAAGGGTTTTTTTGAACGAATTCGAAAATATGGCACTTCTTGTTAGTTTGGTTGCCGAGCCGTACCCTGTACCGTGTTATACAATGCAATTTACGGACGTAAAATTGTGCGTGTGTGAAGTCAAGTATGCCTTCAACTTTTTTTAAAGCGGCTTGTTTTGTCACAAGGCATGTGTGGCTAACCGTTGTCAACTGCACAGCAGTGTGAAATTGTGTACGGATTTTTTTGCACACCCATAATGCTGCATGAATTAAGGTTGAAAAACACTTACATTTGACACTAAGAGCAATTTGAAATGAAGCTTAATGGTTGCTAATGAGTGGGTGCTTTGAGGCAACAGTGTTTATGCTACATGTCAATGCTTGTTCTGAACATTAGGTCCCGAGTCAAATGCCTTCATCGCAATAACTAATTCGCCAAGGAAAATAGATCGTAAAAAAATGCGCGCAGGCAATAGCAATGTGACATTCCCACATACATTGTATATAAGTCATGGGTGACAGTGCAGCCCTGAAAAATACAAAGTATAGAGAGCAAGACCACCACATCTACAAATGCTGACTTCCAAAAATTACTCACAATATATACACACAAAGACAAAGATCCTCCGTACAGTATAGCATCGACAGACTGTTGGGGCAAGTGCTGTTAGCGAGCACCTATTAAGGCCGGCACGGCACACGAGTGGGTGGGTGGTCAGCACCACGCCCGGCCGCCTTTGTCTCCCTAGTGGCAATGTTTACACACCGCACCAGGTACTCATTCGAGGCTGAGACGACCTAGGGGAGGAGGCCAAGGACCGGTTCAAATAATCGTCACTGGTGTCGGCCGTGAGCTGGAATCGAACACACACACACACTCCTTCAAAATTACGATTGCATATGGCATTAACTAGATCTCGAAGGTAAATGTGTAGCCCTGCAATTGCTTGCCTCATGCCACTGCTAGCGGAAGGGCTGCCACTTGAGGGAGCGCTAGAGAAGCCTTCCAGAGGGTAATTTGGCCTTCTCTTCCACGCTGATGAGATGCATTGGAAGAGGTGGGATTAGCCACACTTTACCCCACCACATGAACTTACTGGTGTTACCATTCACAGTGCCAAGTGGAGAGAGGCGCGGGGGGAGTGGGGGATTTTACGAACCTATATCACCCATCGTTTCAGCTGCTGCACCAGAGTAAGAACCAGGGGACCTCTGGATTCTAAGTCCAGCGTGCTAACCATCACACACCACGTGCAGCATCCCGAGGATGCGTAAGGTTTGCATTGTTTTCACACACCCTGCTTACGCATTCTTGTTACTTAGGGGGAGATTAAAAACAAGTGTAGCCGATGTACCTGCAGATGAGTCATATTGTTAAATCAAAACACACATCTCTCAAACCCAGAATCTCAATTCAATAGGCAAAAAGCTCAGAAGCAGAAAGCAAGCTGGGGTTGTTACATTAGCGTTTCCCACAATGCTCTGTTGGAGCTTCTCATGAACATCCACACCTACGTAATCTTACATGTTCCACGGAACTATGAGTCTCCGTCAGATTCTAATGAAAACGTTGCTGCTCTCCAATGTTTTTTGGGGAGTTGTTACCGCATGTTGTTCTGCACGATGTCAGACTTCTCGCTTCACGTGCGGGGAGCATATGCAGCACGTGTGGCGATATTTTAATAACCTCGCCTGGTATACAGACTGTCATGGGTTCGATCCCGACCCTGACGCCTGCAGTATACTTTAAGTTTGCATGTTTTCCCCGTGGTCGTGTGGATTTTTCTCCGGGTCCTCCGTTTTTTTTTTTGCTCCACATTTAGAACCACACGTTTAGAGTATATGGCTGCTATAAATTTCCACACGATAAGCCATTTCGTTGAGCTATAATTTGTGGGCAGGTCGCTTCTGAAAAAGAGCTACACAGATCAGTGGGCCTTACCTGGTAAAATAAAACAAATTTATCTTTTAGTTTCGCAAAACGTCGGACGTATCAAACAACGCGTGCGGCAAACCCAACAGCACATTGCAGAGCTGTGCAGAACAACCTACGCTTTTGTGAAATATAGCAGTGCAGTATATTTTATTACAAGTAAACCTAATAATGAAAAAGAGAAGTTACATTTTATGTATTACTGCCTGGAATAAAATCAAGATACAATTGTACATTATATTAAATGTGTAAAGGTCACATTGAAAAGAACAGTAAATGAAATATGCCTTTTATTCCATTCATTTTATTTTTTTGTCCATTGATGATCATTTAGAGCTCATAAGAGCATGTTAATATACTTTGAAGGATAATAGTACCCATGAGAAATTGATCATTTTCCTCCTATACCCCATTGCAATGAATTATTGAATTCCAACTGTAATAAATCATTTCACAGCAAGATAGATTTAAAGACAACCATTGGAATTTTTATTTTCAGTATAAATTAGTAAAGGTGTCCAGTAATATATGCATGCATTTTAAATGACTTACAATTCATAAACACAACGTAAAAACATATATTTATATTTTAGTATTTATTCATAACTGAAGTCACGTCGTATAAAAGAAACAATCATGATATGACCAATGCCACCAATTTCAAAATCTAACCTCAGGGTCTTTAAAGTCCTTCAAGGATTCATCCTGCCTACTTCTTATCTCACTCTACTCCCCTCCACGCTCTCTCCTACCTCTCCCCTCTCATCTCACTCTACTCCCCTCCACACACTCTCTTACCTCTCCCCTCCCATCTCACTCTACTCCCCTCCACGCTCTCTCCTACCTCTCCCCTCTCATCTCACTCTACTCCCCTCCACGCACTCTCCTACCTCTCCCCTCTCATCTCACTCTACTCCCCTCCACCCACTCTCCTACCTCTCATCTCACTCTACTCCCCTCCATGCACTCTCCTACCAATCCCTTCTCATCTCACTCTACTCCCCTCCACGCACTCTCCTACCTCTCCCCTCCCATCTCACTCTACTCCCCTCCACGCACTCTCTTACCTATCCCCTCTCATCTCACTCTACTCCCCTCCACGCACTCGCCTGCCTCTCCCCTCTCATCTCACTCTACTCCCCTCCATGCACTCTCCTACCAATCCCTTCTCATCTCACTCTACTCCCCTCCACGCACTCAACGCTCTGGCAATGAAGGCTTTCTCCTAAAAGCCCCAGTAAACCTTCCCTCAGTGGGAGGTCGCTCATTCTCCTCCCCTGTTTCTATCACCCATGACTTCCTCGCCTCATTTAACTGTGCGGTCAACTTCCTGCTGAAATCCAGCCTCAAGACTTTCGTATACTCCTCTGCCTGTGACTACTTCTTTTTAATATATGTGTCCACTGTGTCTCTTGACAGTCTTTAGATATGGTTACATTTAGACTCGATATAGATCCAGATTGTATTGTGTTGTATGCGGTGCATTAATAACATTGCAACCAGTCCATGTTGTGACTTCCACAGATAGTAGGAGGTATATGTTATAGGATACATGTTATAACCTTCCTTGATGAAAGGGAAATAACTCCTTTGGATATATACGGTACTTATTTGTTGTGTTCATAAGTTACTTGTGAATTAGTCAACATTAAGCTGAAATGTAGAATAAATGGGTGTTGATGCTTTCATATCCATTGTTCTGTCCCTTTGAAAATAATGCATTTTCAACAGGGGCGGAGCCAGGATTTTGACTTTGGGGGGGCTGACTTCAATATTCTGAGATATCCAGTGTTTATGTTTTCCAATGGGGGCCACAAATGTATAAAAAAAATTATAATGGATTTGAACGTGGATTTTATTAATAGGTCGGAGCCGCTGATGTGGCAAATAAGTTCGATAAGTTCGAAAGGCTGCCGCTCAAGCAGCCTGCAGAGCAGCACGAGGTGGCAGCCTGCAGGGCAGCACAAGGTGGCAGCCTGCAGGGCAGCACACAAGGTGACAGCCTGCAGGGCAGCACAAGGTGGCAGCCTGCAGGGCAGCACAAGGTGGCAGCCTGCAGGGCAGCACGAGGTGGCAGCCTGCAGGGCAGCACGAGGTGGCAGCCTGCAGGGCAGCACAAGGTGGCAGCACAAGGTGGCAGCACAAGGTGGCAGCCTGCAGGGCAGCACAAGGTGGCAGCCTGCAGGGCAGCACACAAGGTGACAGCCTGCAGGGCAGCACAAGGTGGCAGCCTGCAGGGCAGCACACAAGGTGACAGCCTGCAGGGCAGCACAAGGTGGCAGCCTGCAGGGCAGCACGAGGTGGCAACCTGCAGAGCAGCACACAAGGTGGCAGCCTGCAGGGCAGCACACAAGGTGGCAGCCTGCAGGGCAGCACACAAGGTGGCAGCCTGCAGGGCAGCACAAGGTGGCAGCCTGCAGCATTTTGCAGCAGCCGGATATCCGGTAATCCCGATTACCGACTTTCCCAAAATTTCAGGGGGTTTTGCTGAGCCCCCCCCAGCCCCCTCTGTGGCTCCGCCCCTGATTTTCAAGTAATGTATTGTGGGTATAGGTATATATATACCCACGCGATTTTCTAGGTAGATGGTAGGAGCTGTGACCTTTTTAAAATCAAAGGTGACTGCCACACATAGAGCTGTGTGTGTGTGTGTTCAGTTGGACCCAGTCTATGTTAATGTAGTCCAGATGCAGCTCATAAAAAGGTCGTACATAGTGCACACGTCTATGTGAAATGTCAAAATCTACAGGATGTCGCACAACATTGTTACTGTGCTCGATGGCATTAACATTGCGGAAAGTATTCGTGCAGAACATTTTAAGACCGAATTCATCCACACGTGACAGTCTCCACATTCATCAACAGAGCCACTTTATCATTTTTACATTTCCGCATTTCTTTGTATTTTTCTCAAATACAATAGCCAAAAAAAAACTACCCCGGCCTTTTATAGTTTTCTAAAACCTGGACCATATTATTATCGCTCAATTTTTTTAAGAAATGCATTTATACAGTCGGGAGCATTGCTGAAGGAGCGGGTATGTAATGGTACAGCGGCTTGCACACTGCACTATGGAGGTGCAGTGTTACCGGTAGTATTCCTGACCATGGCTAACATCGGTGCAAGAGGGTGACCCTGTCCTGGATTCCTCCAACGTTGACTCCACAAAGTGAGCACCTGGTGTGATGTGTACATATCCCGCACATCCGATTATCACGGTTGGCTACGTATGGCGCCAAATAGGTTCAGTACATCGGCACTGGGGATACAAAGGTGGTCAGTCATTTTGCCAGGCACCACATCCCTCCCTCACATGCCATGAGTGTGGGGGTGCTTTTTAAATAATGCAATGGATTCAAAAGTCCAAACTCTGCTTGGCAAGCCCCCATCTCATGAGTCCATTGCTATATGATGTACAGTAATAGCAACACGGTCATTGGATTTTAATTTTCTTGACGCCTTTTAATCTCCCCAAAATGCACGCACGTGCTAATTGTTGCCAAAGTACTAATACTTTCGCTCTGGCAGTTCACCAAACGAATAATCTGCATATGTACGCCGTGATTAATATGCTTCGGTGCAGGTTGACATCCGAGGGTAGCACTCAATGTGGCACGAAAATTAGACGAGTCGTAAGGAAGCAATCATGTAAATGAGCCAACAGCAATGTCAACAGCTATGGCACGAGCCATTAATGCAACCCCCTCTACTTCGGCATTGTGCAAGGAGTACGTCTTCTTAACGCCGTGATCATCCGTGCCAAAAACCAAGACACACGGGTTGACGTACAGAAATTCAACCAAACGGATAGAAAAATGAAAAATCAATCATACTACGTATTATGCTCACCTTCGAATGGTGACGTGCATTAAACACAATATGTACGCAGCGGTGTTAGATTTCTATGACTGTGATCATGTTAATAATAATACGAATTAGGATTACAATCATTAAACTAGGAATGTCAGTTGAGCTATTTGTAATAAATAACACACTTTTCATTTCATAATTACAATGGCAAATGCCATAATGCGATGATCTCATTGATACTAGATATGTTAATGACAGATACAAAAAAATATTCCCCTGTGCGCCCTGCAAAGAAGTCTCTGCAATGTCTACTTACTGGAAAGTGACATCTTTTGGTAAAAGTAACAGTCCTAACATTTTCCTTCTTTGCTGGACCATATTCTTGTTTCAGAGCACAATGTCACTAGTTAAAGTAATAGAAATACGAAAAAACGTAGCACCATCAATTATTTTAAACGGTAGTTTCTGCACACCGAAGATAAGTGCTGTGACGAACGGTGTGAATATAACATTCACTTTGGCAGTGCATATATGCTGCAATACCGCTGCTGCCCGAATTAATTATAAAATACAAGTTTGCTTAAGATGTAATAGCCTGCCTGTGACTGAAATTGCCGATCCATATTAAACACAACTAGTTCGTGCCATTAAATCCAACGGGAAATGGCCTCTGAATCAAATGCCCCATGCACTTAGTGTCCGCACATTCCCGGCAATGCACGCAATTTGACCTCAAAGGGCTGTCATTTGAAAAAAATAAAATGTCCCATCCGCTCATCATGGCCTCGTTGCACGAAGATACTACGGTGGTGTATGTTCTCGCTACGCACTAAATACTGCAGTGGTATCGCAACAAAAATAGCCCATGTTAAATACTGTGCGGAGTCAATTTGCTAAGACCGAGGCCAAGAGTGCGTTGGGTGAGAGAGAGGGGCGGGGGGGGGGGGCCGCGGTGATGGAGGGGGGGGGGGAATTTTCTCTTTCCTGTGGGCCAGATGGGGCATTCAAATACCTCTGTCGGGCAACTCATTAAACACAGCTCAGGTCACTTTAGGAACAGAGTGTTGCCAGGTCGAAAATATTACCCTCTCGTAGCCAATTAAGGCGGCTGAAATGCTTGTAGTGAAGGATAGAATATCTTCTGCGCACCATTGCTAAGTGGGAGGCTTCGTGGGGGCCCACGGGTCCCGTGAATTAAAGCCACGGCCTATAGGTTCCCTACCCCTGATCTAAGCATTCGCACATTGGTTAACATGTGCAATATATCATTTTTTGTATAATATTTAAACAATAAATTGAGCCACAAAACCTCATAAATTGTATCTGTTGAGCATTAAAGGCGTTTTAAGTCATGGCGTTCAATAAGTATGCTTTACTAGTGCGTATAGGGAAATCCAGGACACACCATGCAAATGTTAATTACCGCAGTGCTGGGACAAATGGTTTCAAGTCTCATAAGCATGCTAATCCGATTGTTCACGTCTACTCGACTCCACTATCACTAATGCTCATATAGAATCCTGCTGCACGCGAAACAATTACTCCCAAAGAGAACATCTCCCCATTAGCAGCATCCTGTCTATTTGCATTCACGAGAGGACAACGCGAGCTACATCACCATCTTCGGGTACAATGTGGACTTAATTATATATTTCATATTTCATTTTAATGTTATATCTAGAATAAAAAAACATCGTTCATGATAATTGAGTACTTTATACAACTATATATTTGTAATAAGTTAATGTGTAGGCACTGGATGGATTTTTGCATCACAGGATCGTAATAAATGGCAGCGGATTTGGGAAGGTATCATCCAGCAGTGGATTGAACACAGCTGATGATATTAATTTTTTAATAACATATAAGTATATGTCAGACGTATAACAATGCATGGATTTACATTTATCCATGTGCTTAGTACACAATGCATTAAATCACGTGCGATAATCCATTGTTTATCACTTATTCAAATTAGAATTATGATGACCAAGACTGAAGACAGAGTGGCAGCCAAAGTAAGAAACATTGCATGAGGCTAACCAGCGCAGCGTTGGAGCAATGCCTGTGTAGGAGTGTTGTGGGAAGGAAACACACAGTGTGGGAAGGTAACACACAGTCACACCATGGTGGCTACAACCACGTCCGCTATAGCCCCGCCCTCGGTGGTGTGTGGGTATAAAGGGCGGGGAGCCAGAGAGCTCGGGGCAGTGTGTTGGGGCCAAGAATGAAGAACCAGTGAAGAAGGAAGGCCGGCTAGATAGACCCTGGGACTTCCCTGACCGCTGTCCTTGTGAGGGCCGGCAGGGCAAGCCGGTGGTGCGGCCCCAGAGCCTCAGAGCCAGAGCCCTTTTAAGGGTCTGTCTGGTTGGTGGGGTGTCGTGATCTGTGCTTGACCAGGGCCAGATCAGATAGCCTCCTCTAGCGCCTGTAGCTGGAGGAACTGGGAGCATAGGAATTAGGCTAGGTAGCCTAGGGGGTGTCCCAGCGTGTATACGGGTGAAGGGGCCGTTACCCCTTCCAGTGTAACCCCTGTTAAGTTGAATAAACAGTGCTGCCTCTACTCCACCGTGTCCCGTGAACCCACTACACCTGTATGTATGTACGTATAACTTATTTCCCACAATATGTAGCCAACCGTGCTAATCAGAGGTACGGGGGAAGGACAATAAACTTTAAACAAAAACAACGAGATCAGTTCATGTGCAAGAGCGAGATGGATTTGGGTATGCAGGACCCTAAGAGATGGTGACAATATGGGACGACCATCCAGCAGTAAATAGACAATTACTGATGATCTGATGATATACAAATTGCAACAGGACGCTAATGTTATATATTTGCTCGTGGATTTAATCAATCTGTCAATATAATATAATAATCCAAAAACAATGCAAACGAAACGGTAAATACAAAGACACGAATAATTATTGGCTTGAAATGTTAAACTAAATCGCAGAAATTGAATGCTGGGGTATAAATTATTCCATGACGAATATATATTATATACACACTGTTACAATTCCACTGTTGATCTTATATAGTGTAAATAAAACATTGCTTCATTCTCGACATTCAACTCATGAGGATGTAAAAACTTGAAGAACAGTATTTTTTTTATGTCCAGTGCAATAAATATAAGTCATTACGAATACACGTCAAGAAACTATGATCTCAAAGGGTAAGGTTACAACATATTCCACTGTGATATGATGTCAGCCCTCCGACATGATGATGTGCTATTTCTCAAGCCAAGACCACCCACCCCCTCGGTTCATCTGAGCCAAACTTTAACATTCAGCGTTGAGAACTTCCCCGATCCCCCCCCCCCCCCCCCCCGTAAAATCCAGAAATTCACCAACTTGCACCCTGTGGTAATATTCTAATATTGGCCAAAGCTCCACAAAAGTTGCTGGTGGGGGAAGAGAAAAAGTGAGAACAAAGCACAGCATTGCATTGACTTGACAGACAACACGGCCCCCTTTGTGCTTAATTCCGTGCAATTCCATCCATTCCTTATCCGATTTAATTAGCATCATTATATTCATAGAAATGTGTCACCATCACCAGCCGAAAGCATGCGCGGAGCTAAATATGCTCACACAGGGCGAGCAGTTCTAAATGTTAAATGCACTGTACATCTTTCCATAAAATCTAATGGATATGAAGAATCACGCTCCTGAGTGGATTATGAGGCACGGCTTCGCTCCTTAGAGGAGACGGCGCAGACATAATGATTGATGATCCAGTCAATTGACATTTCCATAATTAAATTCCATAGAACCTTGAGACAGCCAGTGTCATATACCTGCCTATTATGCTGAATAGCGAACGAATATATATTACTCATGTGGGCACCCCTCCGAATCTGTTTTTTTTTATATAATCGGCGTGTTTTTAATGGACAGCTTTACTCAAATGCCAGACTAATCAACAGTGCAATATTAGCTTCTTTCATTTCATTATGAGCCTGTCTGTCACTTCGCATGAAGCTTGGAGCAATGCATGCTGGAACATCCGGTCTCTGCATGCAAAAAAAATATCTCATGATGGCTTGTGAGTGAGTGGCTTTGTTTCTCATGAAACTTCCTGGCAGCATTCGCAATGCATTCTTATATTTCAGTTGACAATTTAATTGCCTTTTGCTCAGGAAATGCTTCAAGGCTGAAGATTTTTACAGTCATTCTGGCTGCATTTTTCAGTTATGTAAAAATAACATTAAATAACATACTATTCGGCCCATTGCATTATTTGCTAATATATCCATGATATTTTCACCGTTTTCTTGAGGAGGATGTGAAACAAAGGCTGGATACAGTTACAAATGCACCCTGACGAACAGCAACTGGGCAAAACAAACCTGTAGTTGGCCATTAGTGCAAGCTTTTTTGTTTAAAATAGTACTCTGTGTGTCACTCGGGCCAGAATACATCATAATCCCTCTGTCAGGCAGGTATTTAGCTTAGATAATTGTTTTTTTTTGGGGAGGTGGGAGAGTAGAGAAAGGCGAACGATTTCCTCTTTAATTGTTTACGTTGCATTGCTGACCTTCACCGAACTCCCAGAGTCCACATCTTTATCGCGCAGTGACATTATTAAAGCATTACGTGAAAGCACGGGGTCACCGGTTGAAAACTGTGCTGCAGGACAGCGCTCAGAGCTCACCCGGTGCTGCCCACGCTGCAATGAACTCGCTTCTCCACTTGGGAAGTGCAGCTCAACACCGTCACACTGACGTTGGGCTCAAGTCAATTATGAAGCAAACGTTTGTGTTTTCTAGGCTTTAAATTCACAATGTGATTCCCCGTAGTTTCAGAGTGCTGCAACATTAACAATTCACTCCACAAACCCTAACAACTGGCGTTAACCAAGGGATTATCCACGCGCGCAGTTTCTGTGCGCGTGTTCTTGTGGGTGTGAAAAAAGAGTGGGCCAACAACTGGCGTTAACCAAGGGATTATCCACGCGCGCAGTTTCTGTGCGCGTGTTCTTGTGGGTGTGAAAAAAGAGTGAGCCAACTGAGGAATTGTACCTGTACAGTACTTGGATTATACATCACTTGGGGCTACCAAATTGAACTCTCAAAAAGGAACTTCTGAGAGTGCATCGGAAGGTCACAAGAAGCGCTTTCTCGCAAGTTGTAACGAAAATAAAAAAAACGTCGTGAAGACATGTCGAGATTGATCATTGCGCCGCAAAGATCGCAGTTGTACAAACGCAAACAAATGAAAAAAAATGCAGCTGTGCGGAAAGGCACGAATCGTATGGGACGTTTCTCCCTCGACTCTTAGGATCGTCGATAAGTTGCTTTCAGTTCGTCTGTTCGTGACTTTGACATTATCCAGTAAATGTTTTGAATCTTAAAAATAACACACACACACACGGCCTCTTGTGACCTGGGCAATTTATAGCAATGCTTCTTAATGCACGTCTGTATTTCGATTTAAAGCTTTCGTGACTGCAGGGATTCATCTTCTTGGTTCTTTCGGTAAAGTCACGTAGAATGGAAATAAAATAATACGTAACAAAATTCAATTCTCACGACGTTTCGGCCACAACACAAGTAGCCTTCTTCAGGTGAAGAAACAGGACCGTCCAGATGACAGCGCTTGAGTGAACACTGCCAAGCATGGTCCGCGTCTTTTAAGCTGTGTGGGCGGAATTAACATATTAATTAGCATGTTACCCAGCACCACCACCGGAGCGGATGAGGGGACGGCTGGGCACACAGAAAAATAAAAAAGCAGAACAGCCAAGGTGCGCTGCTCTGTCCTGTGTTGCGTTATAACTATGCTATAAACTGGACTACTATACAATACAATATTATACCTTCCTATCTGAACTACATGGTATAATATCATATCCATAGACAAATTCCACCTTTGAATTATACAATGCGTTACTATACACCACCCTATACTTTAGACTATGACATATTGGACTTGTAATATGACACTATGTCTTATTCTATCAACCCTACTGTATACCACACTGCTGTATATTCACTGTGCAATTACGATACTATATATTGCCTTCTGAATTATGTTAAACATTACAATGTTATACCATTTATTATTATACCGGGGTTGCTTCTCGATGACGAGGATCGTTGGGCCCGGGTGGTCCCCTTAACAGAAGCAGCTAGTGCCACCGAGCCCCCCCCCCCTGAGAGAGAGAAAGGGACACCACGGCTCCACATCTCTCTCTCTCTGCCTGCAATGTGTACAATGCCTGTGAAGACACTTCATTGGACCGGTTCGTCGTGGTTATTACGTTACGTGTGTCTATGCACTCTCGTCCGCCGGCTCTGCGCATGGCAAAGCTCTTCACCTTTTCTTTCGTTATTGCGTGAAATGGGAGCTTCTGAAGTTTTACACGAAGGCTTTCGCGAACAATATTATTCATAACAAAGCTTTTGGGTTAGAATGCCTAAGAACAGTGATGACGTCGTCCGGCTGCTCTGTATAAGACCGTAAGCAGTGGATTGCTTCACTATTCCGGCAAATCGCCAGATTACGCTGGATGTAATTACCGGCGAAACGTCGTACTACTCAACTTGTACATGTTGTGAATTTACTCTCCGACACACCGGTAGGCTGAAGCAGTAATAATTGGCGTTTTGTTTACGTGACAAATCCCTAACTAATTGGCTGTCGGGTGGTGGAGGGTTACGACGCATTTATGCATACGCGATCTAACCCAAAAACCTTTATTATGGGAGCTTAAAACAATTGTGATTTTTTCGCAACAACAAAAAATATATTTGCTCGTGATTTGAATCTCCAGTTTCACCACAATTACTGCTATGCTGACAATAGCTAGCCATGCCGTTCAGAGTAAGTATCTCATAGAATTAAAGATTTAAAAAAATGTTCCACGCTCGTAAGCATAACAGAACTGAACATTGCAAGCCTCAGAATGTAATTGTTCCACATACAGTGAGGGAAAAAAGTTTTTGATCCCCTGCTGATTTTGTACGTTTGCCCACTGACAAAGAAATGATCAGTCTATAATTTTAATGGTAGGTTTATTTGAACAGTGAGAAACAGAATAACAACAAAAAAATCCAGATAAACGCATGTCAAAAATGTTATAAATTGATTTGCATTTTAATGGGGGAAATAGGTTTTTGACCCCCTCTCAATCAGAAAGATTTCTGGCTCCCAGGTGTCTTTTATACAGGTAACGAGCTGAGATAAGGAGCACATTCTTAAAGGGAGTGCTCCTAAGCTCAGCTTGTTACCTATATAAAAGACACCTGTCCACAGAAGCAATCAATCAATCAGATTCCAAACTCTCCACCATGGCCAAGACCAAAGAGCTCTCCAAGGATGTCAGGGACAAGATTGTAGACCTACACAAGGCTGGAATGGGCTACAAGACCATTGCCAAGCAGCTTGGTGAGAAGGTGACAACAGTTGGTGCGATTATTCGCAAATGGAAGAAACACAAAATAACTGTGAACTCCACCTCGTGGAGTTGCAATGATCATGAGAACGGTGAGGAATCAGCCCAGAACTACACGGGAGGATCTTGTCAATGATCTCAAGGCAGCTGGGACCATAGTCACCAAGAAAACAATTGGTAACACACTACGCCGTGAAGGACTGAAATCCTGCAGCACCCGCAAGGTCCTCCTGCTCAAGAAAGCACATATACATGCCCGTCTGAAGTTTGCCAATGAACATCTGAATAATTCAGAGGACAACTGGGTGAAAGTGTTGTGGTCAGATGAGACCAACATGTAGCTCTTTGGCATCAACTCAACTCGCCGTGTTTGGAGGAGGAGGAATGCTGCCTATGACCCCAAGAACACCATCCCCACCGTCAAACATGGAGATGGAAACATTATGCTTTGGGGGTGTTTTTCTGCTAAAGGGAGAGGACAACTTCACCGCATCAAAGGGACGATGGACGGGGCCATGTACCGTCAAATCTTGGGTGAGAACCTCCTTCCCTCAGCCAGGGCATTGGAAATGGGTCGTGGATGGGTATTCCAGCATGATAATGACCCAAAACACACGGCCAAGGCAACAAAGGAGTGGCTCAGGAAGAAGCACATTAAGGTCCTGGAGTGGCCTAGCCCATAGAAAATCTGTGGAGGGAGCTGAAGGTTCGAGTTGCCAAACGTCAGCCTCGAAACCTTAATGACTTGGAGAAGATCTGCAAAGAGGAGTGGGACAAAATCCCTCTTGAGATGTGTGCAAACCTGGTGGCCAACTACAAGAAACGTCTGACCTCTGTGATTGCCAACAAGGGTTTTGCCACCAAGTATTAAGTCATGTTTTGCAGAGGGGTCAAATACTTATTTCCCTCATTAAAATGCAAATGAATTTATAACATTTTTGACATGCGTTTTTATTTTTGTTGTTATTCTGTCTCTCACTGTTCAAATAAACCCACCATTAAAATTATAGTCTGATCATTTCTTTGTCAGTGGGCAAACGTACAAAATCAGCAGGGGATCAAATACTGTTTTCCCTCACTGTAGCAGCAATGCGGCTTTCTTCAGGAAACGATGTTCTATGGTCCCCACACTATGGCACAAATACTGAGCCTATAAAAAGGTAAATCAGCCGCCAATCACATTTATCTGTCAGGAATCGCTCCACCCTGATACCAATTTGATATACATTTGAGGGAAGGCTAACAGCCCATTGGTTGGTACCACCTGGAGTGGCATAGCCTACCAGTACGGCATTCACCGCGTGCAGCAAGCTTGGAAATATGTTGTCCGTTCCATATACACACTGAATATTTATAGCCATATACAGGAGAGGCTTAAAAAAATAAAATCAGCATTTTTTCTTCTCCACAAAATTACATTTTTTAAAAATCTAAAATACAATGGTATCAAGTCGTTTAAAAAATATCTAGTAAAAAAAAATCTCCCACGGTGACCTTATATGTCTTTGTGATCTAGAGATGAAATGGTTAAAGAAAATAATTGAGAGCATTTGCCACCCTTGCTGGTATTGACAATTCATTTTTGAGCCGATGTCTGAAGAACGACCACACGGGACTGGAAAAGAAGTCATCATCAGAGATCGTTCTCTTGGGTTTATCTTCACTGTATGTCAAACTGATACGAGGGCAGAGGCATTTATGCGAGATCTATGCGATTGGCTACCGATGCCTTTATCGGCAGGAGCAGTATGTGCGTGTGTTGTATAAACCCAGAATTCGTCCCCCGATGATGGCTGCAAATTGCTGCTGCTGTGTGAAGCAGCAACGACTGGAGGGTGTCAGGCGGAGACAGCTTGAAGTCAGATGGATTGGAAATTTACACGCACTTTGTAGTTAAGCAAAGCTAAAGATTACTTAGTTTAACACGGAGTCTTTCGCGACCAATATTATTCGTAATAAATGTTTTGGGTTAGATCGCAGGAGTATGCGTCGTAACCCTCACCACCCGACACAGCCAATTAGTTAGGGATTTGTCACGTAAACAAAACGCCATTTAGTTACTACTTCAGCCCACCGATGTGTTGGAGAGTAAATCCACAACATTTACAATTTGAATACGACGTTTCGCCGGTAATTACATCCAGCATCATTGGGCGATTTGCCAGAATAGTGAAGTAATCCACCTGCTTCCGGTCTTAAATAGAGCAGCAGGGAGACGTCATCACTAGAGATTACTAAAATAATAATAGTGAATTCCAGCCCTTTGTAAATCGCCTCCTTGATAGCGGCCTCGCCACACCGTGTTAGTCGTCGGGGTTGTTTGACCATACTTCACCATGCCGGTTCGTGCAGATTGAAGGGGACAAGGCCCAGGACGGGTTCCCGACATCACTCACCGCTGATGTTACCTGTGAATCAGCTCACCGGGTTTAGAGAACACGTCAGGCTCTAGTACCGGTAGAGTGCATTGCGCTTTGATGCCTCGGATGTTAAACGCTACTACACTGTAACACGAGGCATTCGAGTCTATCAAACCCAACGTGGGTAAACACTCGGCTGCAACATAATTCGCAAGTAATAACCTACTCAGGCGCAAGTCAGATGCACTTTCTCTAATAATTGACACGGCTCTCAGTGCTATTTTAAGTGCATTCTTTTATTTTTTGTGTCCCCCAGAAGAAAAAAAAAATAACACCGCTGTATGTGATGCATGCGATGCTTTCCCTACTTTCCTGCAATGTCATAACTTCACCCGACCCACCGGCACTCGCGGCAACCGACCAGCACATCATCGTCTTCCGGCTCTTGAACATACATATGCTGCCTTCGCTGCGAGGTCGATTAAGAGAAGTGCAATCTGATGTTTTACGGCACTTGTCAATTCGCTGATGGATGAAGGCCGCCCCTTATCTTTCATTGCATAGCGGCTGTTTGGCTCTACTTCACCATACTGGTAAGCACTGGTTAGTGAAGGTTGGGGCGGGGGGGGGCGAGCAGGAGGAGTCTGCAACGGTTCGGATATCACTCGCCACTGATGTAAGCCGTGGCCTGGAATAGAACCCGGGTCACCAGGTTCTTAATGCAGTGCGCAATCCACGATGCCACTGCTCCACCCCGTTGCTTGATGACAAGCAACTCAATGTGAGTTATTCTATCAAGGAGTAGAGCAGTGAATCAGCACTGGGCTTCAGATGTCACTCGCCACTGATGTTAGCCACGGCGAGGAATCGAGGTCAGGAGCATTAGATTTATACTTACAATGAGCTAAGCACCGCGCCTCAACTTTAACCCCACCATCTGGTTTTGTACATACTAAGAAACTAAATTTAATACACGTAGATTTTCTTTTTGAACCAGACGTACAGTAATCACCCTGCAGTTTCCCCACCTCCCAAAAGAGCACTCTCAACAGATGTAATTCAGCCAATTTAACACATGACCAACGCATATGGAAGTACCATTTTTTTACGTATTTCTTAAAATATATATCATTGTAATACTATTTCAGATTTGTTTTTCTTTCCTGGCAGTGACACGCATACCATTTATATTGCTGTGCGCATCAGGGAGGGAATCGGGTTATTGGAGTGAGACTGAATGTGGTAATAACTTTGCTTTCATGAGCAATGCTGCCCAGCTCGGCGAAAAATTATTTGTCTTTTTAATATTACCACCTTCTCGAAAAGAAGACTCGACTGAAGTTAAAACCAATTAAGTACGGTGGCGATTGAGAACGGAAAGTGGGAAGGCATGGAGGCGTTTTAAAAGTGTTGGATAAGAAGACGCTTTTATATTCTTAGTTTTTTCGGTAAAGTCACGTTGAAGGGAAACAACAAAATAATAAAATATATATTTTATACAAATATATATTTTATTATATTTTTTATTATTTTATTATTTTATTATTTTGTTGTTTCCCTTCAACGTGACTTTACCGAAAAAACTAAGAATATGAATTACTGCAGTCACGAAAGCTTTAAATCAAAATTTAAGACGCTTTTACTTAATGCAGTACACACCTACCGAATGCATTTTAAGTGCAGGCCATGTCTGCATTGTGCTGTGCATCACGCAGCGTTTTTTCTTTTCTTCATCGGTTACAAAAGCAATGTGCGGTGTGCTTATTAGATAAAGGATTTTGTGCCAAATAAAAACAGCACCTACAATGAGCAAATGAGTGGAGCGGCAGCACCGAGGTTTAGTAAGGGGCCGTCCGTAAATGACGTCACGCGATTTTGAACGATCTTTGACCCCCCCCCTCGTCACACGGCGTCACAAAAAGTCAGACCCCCCCCCCCTAAAATATGACGTCACAAAGCTCTGCCCCCCCCCCCAAAAAAAAAACATATTTCCATTTTGAAAATAAAACATGCTTCAAATCGCTTTAAACTATTGCCATTGTAGTGCGTATTTAATGTGGCGCTGCACTCTGATGTTGTAGGAGTGTTGTTATAAAAAATTATATTCATTAAAAGTTACGCATTTTGATGTGACGTCACATTTCTCAAACCCCCCCCCCCCCTCATCGTCACACATCGTCACAAATGTCTGACACCCCCCCCCCCCTAGGCGCGTGACGTCATTTATGGACGGCCCCTAACGATGCGCTACGAACCTGGCCACCCGAGTAAAATTCCCCCTGCCACGGCTAACATCATTGGCGCACAATACCTGGAACTCTCCCTGGGAAACCAACCGACCTGAATCACAAAGCGGCAATGACCAGCGTGGTTGAAGAATGATTAAGCAACCACCGTGAACCACCAGGGCATGGAGAGGAATTTGAATCGCATGTGATGATGTGATTGATATGATTGACGTTTTTTAAATCATTATTTTGGATGGAATTTGTCTGTTACTGTGTTACATTAATAAATATCTATTTTTTTTTTAATCATGCCAATGTAGCACGTCACTCACGATTTGCCTACACCCATCTGGACACTTCCCATCACATTCCCCTCATTCCCTGCCCACCTACGGAAAAATCCACCCCCGTCCACGTGTCCACACATGTCAGCACATTAACATTTCCCTAAACAAAGACAAAGACTCTGTAAAGGCTGAACAAACTGTTGGGCCAAGTGCTGTTAGCGAGCACCTATGAAGGCCGGCACGGCACACGAGGGGGTGGGTGGCCCACACCACGCCGGGCCGCCTTTGTCTCCCCAGTGGCGATGTTTACAAACCACACCAGGTACTCATTTGAGGCCGAGTCGACCTAGGGGAGGCCCATGATCGTCACTGGTGTTGTCCTTGAGTGGGTATCGAACTCGGGCCGCGGGTTCGTAGCGCAGAGCGCAAACCGTTGCACCTCCGCTCCCCACGAACATTTCCCTATCCACACACACAAACACTCTCTCTCTCTCTTTGATACACGTTTTCACACGTCTCCATTGTTGGAAACACTCTCGTTCACCTATTGATCCTGCATCATTAATGGTCGTCACCAGCTTGCCGATAATGCGTTTTGTCCCTTCACAAGGGCTGCCCGCCAGTTTGCCCCAGAAATCACATCTTGAACAAAAACAAGAAGGGAAAAAAAGACCGCTTCATTAGATTGACACCTAAAGGATATTCTTCGTCTTTGGTTCTTTCGGTAAAGTCACGTAGAGAGAAATAAAATAATAATAGAATACGACGTTTCGAATGCAACACAAGCAACCATCATCAGGTACAAATGAATGTAAAAAACAAACCTAGTGAACTTAGAAATATAATGCAATACAACACAGAGAGTCGGCCAACACAACAGTCAACACCCTACCTGGTTGATTACATTCTTCCAAAGATTGCTAAATTTGAGAGAGAGAGACAAAACATAGACACGGAGACACAGAGAGACACACAAGCAGAGAGAGACTCACACAGAGATAAACAGAGAGAGACACACACATAGGCACACAGAAAGATAACGTCTCTGTGTCGAGGCCTTAAATATAATGTAATCAACCAGGTGGAGTGTTGACTGTTGTGTTGGCCGACTCTCTGTGTTGCATTGCATTATATTTCCAAGCAAAATAAGGGGCAGACCAGTGGCATGGCGATTCACATATTGTGTTATAAACATGGCGACCTGAGATAATTATAAATTAAAAGTTCCACCAACATGTTTGTATTTTATATTGACCATTTAGCATTATACATATTTAAAAATCAAAAGCATGCACCACACCATTTTTTTTGTAAACATGTTGTGGTATGTGCGGTCTATAAATCATCTGCTAATGCTACCCACCCCAACTATCGTTATATCCGTGCAATGAATCATTGTTAAGTCAGGAAGTTTTCATTAATAAGCCTCATATATAGGCATATTGAAATATCTATTATGTAAGGGTCAGTGCACTTAAAATATGTAACCTTTATTATTGAGGTTATGATGTCACATAAATCAATTCAATTAAATAAAAGGTCCTCTTCTGGCTGATCATAGGCCATTGCAAAATTGGACATTGTCTTGATTAAGCGCCTATTAAAACTGAATACACACGTAACATACAGTTGAATGAATTTCATCTAATTTCGGCCAAAATACAGGATTACGTAGATGCGATAAAAACAAAATTGCACACATCTTTGCAATTTAGCTGCATTCATTACATTCAGCAGACATGTCATGGTCAGATACGCACTTTGCGCACAAAGCTATAATATGACCATGTCACAGACGGTGGTTGATTAAATGTCTGACCAGGACCGTGAGCAATTCACTTCCATCGTATGATGCATTAGGACCTTTATCAAGAGCTGCATGCACCGTGAATATGATCCAGCCATAAGAGGTGTCACATCAGCCAGTTTGTGTCTACCTCTCTGGGTCGAGTTTTTTTTTTTGGAACTGAAGATTTGTGGAGCTGTCTGTCACTTTACGAAGATTAAGTGTTAGATCAAGCAAACGCTTCCCAATTGGCATTGATATGGCCCGTGTGCTGGATTTTTCTCCACCTTTTATCACTTTTAGCTGCCACGCAAGATGTGTTAAACAATCACATGCAGTTGTCTATGTGCAAACATGTATGTCAAGTCATCAGTGTGCATTTTTTACGCAATGGAAATTAACAAACCCACCGTGAATGCCGCTCTGCTGCACCTTGCTGGAAATACAATAACATTCTTATTATCCAAACTCAAATTATTCCCATTATCCACAAATATCCTCAGTTTTTCCAGCCATGCATTGCAGAATGGCTTCCTCGTCTACATGTGTTTTTCACGGATAAGTGGCTTTCATGGGCAAATGTCATCTCAAAATTCACAAATGTCCACAAATTATTGTACACGTTCGGGCATCGCGGATAATAGGATGTGCAATGTTGGTCTCCCAGATCACCGCGCATAAGAGGAGTTCCGGTGTTGATTGTTTTCGCCCATTTCAAGATTGCAAGGTGAAGTGGAGTCGCTCTGAATGAATGGGGGGGATAAGAAGCGATGGAAACTTATCAACGTCATACAAACCAAAGTACCTTACAAACATACGCTTGCATTTTTTTTTACATTTTTAGAGTCAGCCAGCTTCATACATTTATTTCACTCGCGCGGAACGTCCATATCCTGAAAAGGCATGCCGACAACACGACTACGCAAATGTACCGCACGGTATATGTAACAGTACACTGTGTAGATATTTTATTTAAAAAAAAACACCAGTGTGAGAAGAGAAAGAGGAGAATATGGAATCACACAAAAACAGTGCAGCAGCATTTGATGTCCGTGAATCGAGCACGCACACGGTGTGAGCCATGGCAAGCAATTCCACTTCTCTTCACGGAATACTGCGTCTGACATTTTTTGTGGGAGACGTTCCTTTTTTGTCCGCGTGCATTTGTAACCAAACACGTGGCGACTCTGTATCGTTTTGAAGCTGGCCGACGACACACTCGGTTGTTATAATCCGCAATGTTAAAACTAAGGCGGCGAGAGGATGGGGTGATGGCAAAAGGATGAGAGCGATTGCTTTTCACGAGCGCCGTGGAGGGTGACATTTTTGTGCAAAAAACTAAAACAGAACTTTGAGCAATATTGCCGTAACAGTGCAGTATGTATAAAGATACAGTACATTTTTATATTACACACTAGCTTATGGAATAAAATAAAATACTTAAAGACAGGTTTTGAAAACCAATGTATAGAATTTACAAACAACAAAAAATAACTCCATAATAAAGGTATTATGAATAATATTGGTCGCAAAAGCATACGTGTAAAAAAAACTGGATTAAATTGCAGCCCTTCTGCCAATTCAATGCTGCATCAAGGCCTTACCCTCCCACCACACCGTTTTGGCCATGGGGGTCGAGCATACTTCACCCATTTTGGTCAGCGTGGGGTTATGTTGTTGGAAGGGGGAGGGGGGGTCCCATTAACCCGTTAAGACATCACTTACTGATATCCATTGCTCGAAATCAACACTGAACTTACCAGACACATGAAGTATAATAAAGCGTGTATATAAAATCACGGGATGCTGCTACAGTGTAATAATCGTTTGCCCATTAAGTGCAAAGAACCCAGGGTCGTATTCGTATGACATAAGCTTGTTTGTTGCCGGCCTCTGCAGTTCACCCAGTAAAAAAAAAAAGTTTACAAAAAAAATCGTGTTTGCAATTTAAAACACCGAAATGTATTATTCACCATCAAAGCACAGTGATCTTCAACAGGTCCCAGAGTACCAAAACGTTATTTCACAGGACTGGTGACACGTAATAAGACGGTGAACGCAAAATAAAGTAATGGAGTTCAAACAAAGACATTCACAAAGCGTTGCGTGACATCTAATTTAACCAACACGAATGTACCGAGTGACATGTTAAATAAAACCAGTCAAAACGAGGAATTTAAACAGAAACACGTGCGCAAGTGCTGTCATAGTTGTCTTTACCTTCACGTCATATTTATTGAAACATTTTTTGTTAATCTTCTCAATGTATTCATCAGTGCGGGTTTAAAAGACATGCAATTGTTCCAGCACCCTTGAATATCTACTGTACGGTACTGTGTTGCTCCATCATTCTAGGGATGATGATGATGATGATGAAACTGTGGTCGAGTGGTTCACACACTGTGCTACAGTGAGGGAAAAAAGTATTTGATCCCCTGCTGATTTTGTACGTTTGCCCACTGACAAAGAAATGATCAGTCTATAATTTAATGGTAGGTTTATTTGAACAGTGAGAGACAGAATAACAACAACAAAATCCAGAAAAACGCATGTCAAAAATGTTATAAATTGATTTGCATTTTAATGAGGGAAATAAGTATTTGACCCCTCTGCAAAACATGACTTAGTACTTGGTGGCAAAACCCTTGTTGGCAATTACAGAGGTCAGACGTTTCTTGTAGTTGGCCACCAGGTTTGCACACATCTCAGGAGGGATTATGTCCCACTCCTCTTTGCAGATATTCTCCAAGTCATTAAGGTTTCAAGGCTGACGTTTGGCAACTCGAACCTTCAGCTCCCTCCACAGATGTTCTATGGGCTTAAGGTCTGGAGACTGGCTAGGCCACTCCAGGACCTTAATGTGCTTCTTCTTGAGCCACTCCTTTGTTGCCTTGGCCGTGTGTTTTGGGTCATTGTCATGCTGGAAAACCCATCCACGACCCATTTTCAATGCCCTGGCTGAGCGAAGGAGGTTCTCACCCAAGATTTGACGGTACATGGCCCCGTCCATCGTCCCTTTGATGCGTGAAGTTGTCCTGTCCCCTTAGCAGAAAAACACCCCAAAGCATAATGTTTCCACCTCCATGTTTGACGGTGGGGATGGTGTTCTTGGGGTCATAGGCAGCATTCCTCCTCCTCCAAACACGGCGAGTTGAGTTGATGCCAAAGAACTCCATTTTGGTCTCATCTGACCACAACACTTTCACCCAGTTGTCCTCTGAATCATTCAGATGTTAATTGGCAAACTTCAGACGGGCGTGTATATGTGCTTTCTTGAGCAGGGGGACCTTGCGGGCGCTGCAGGATTTCAGTCCTTCACGGCGTAGTGTGTTACCAATTGTTTACTTGGTGATTATGGTCCCAGCTGCCTTGAGATCATTGACAAGATCCTCCCGTGTAGTTCTGGGCTGATTCCTCACCGTTCTCATCATTGCAACTCCACGAGGTGAGATCTTGCATGGAGCCCCAGGCCAAGGGAGATTGACAGTTCTTTTGTGTTTCTTCCATTTGCGAATAATTGCACCAACTGTTGTCACCTTCTCACCAAGCTGCTTGGCAATGGTCTTGTAGCCCATTCCAGCCTTGTGTAGGTCTACAATCTTGTCCCTGACATCCTTGGAGAGCTCTTTGGTCTTGGCCATGGTGAGAGTTTGGAATCTGATTGATTGCTTCTGTGGACAGGTGTCTTTTATACAGGTAACAAGCTGAGATTACGAGCACTCCTTTTAAGAGTGTGCTCCTAATCTCAGCTCGTTACCTGTATAAAAGACACCTGGGAGCCAGAAATCTTTCTGATTGAGAGGGGGTCAAATACTTATTTCCCTCATTAAAATGCAAATCAATTTATAACATTTTTGATATGCGTTTTTTTCTGGATTTTGTTGTTTTTATTGTCTCTCACTGTTCAAATAAACCTAGCATTAAAATTATAGACTGATAATTTCTTTGTCGGTGGGCAAACGTACAAAATCAGCAGGGGCTCAAATACTGTTTTCCCTCACTGTATTAACTCAGCTACCACAGTTAGATTCTCGTCCATGGCTAACATACATGACAAGTGAAATTGCAATTGGTTTTGCAATTCCCCCCCCCATTCTTCACCAACCCACACACATACCCATGACCGATGTCACTAAAGAAGGCCATCATCCATTGATGAAATGAGAATGGCTGGAATTGACGTATTATTCATTAACACATTCCATAACATTGTGATCGTGGACTAACCTGCAATGTTTTTTTTCCCGTACAAAAAACATTTTTCACAATATACAGTCAGAATTATATAAAAGAGAATGAGATTTTCCTTTCACACATTTAAATGAAATGATGTGCTTTCTAAAACACTATACAGGTTTAACTTCTGTATGCATCATAAGGTGTCAGTGGGCATAATTAGATCATATGCGAAGTGTCCTTAATGTAGTCCCTGTTCATTCCAATCTGAAAATATATAATTACATTATGTATATAGTGTACATGCAGGTCATTTGCCATATACATGCTAAATGACATCTATATAAATTCATGACTTTGCCATTTGAAGTTATATTTTTTGATTTGGGCCAGTGATGTTCTTGATTACGTTCCGTATGGTAATAAGCAACACAAGACACAGGACTGTATACTTCAACGCTATAGAATTACGACATTCTGCAGAGTGCAAAGCATGATTGCCTCGGAACCAGTTTTTATGGGGTCAAGAGTTCAATTTCAGTAATGCTGTGGGGAGTCGCTAAACTTCGACGTCTGATGTAGACATTAAGAAACCCTTTATCATCACTCTCAACAGGAGGCCATTATGTGCCAGCTTATTTTCCCACGTCTCACCTACAAATAGCGCATCTTGATGGTAATTACTGCTAGTACATGTGGTATATGCGCAATTGTCATAGACCAATGCTCTCGCAAAAGCGCTTTGGTTTTGACGGCAGAATCTGGTCTGCCAGTGTGGGGCGATGTTGTTAGACGGTTTCAATCGATTAACCGGAGCTCCGGGGATCGGCGACCTGCGGCTCGGCTCTTTAAGGGGCTGCCACGTGACGCTGTTTATTAAGGATCGCCGTCTCGCAGTCACGTGCATTGTGGCCCTTGAAATATTGAGGGGGCGGGGGGGGGGGTTTGTTTACCGAATTCGAAATATATAAAAATACTGCTCGTCATTTTTGGCTGCAGACCCTTGCTGTGGCCAATCGAGTCGTCCGCGGCGAAATTTCAAATTTTGCCAAACGTGATGGGCTCACCCGTGAACTAACATGGCGAAATGAACGGGCAGATGCAATAGGCGAAATATGGATGTCGGTATCAGATTGAGAAGCACGCTGCATCAGATGCCAGAGTATGAAACTGTGAGAATAGTTATCTCGCGTTGAGGTAGCATGTGTTCTGCATTTGACTGCCGATGGGAGGTACATCAGCAGTGCAACGACCTGGGCTGTTTTTCATTACAGGGCTAACTTAATCAGACTCGGCAAACTCGTCTAAGTCAACAAAGGGATGTTTATACTATTGCAAAAAAACGTTTTTGAGGCTGTGTCGTGCAGCTCCGATGTGTTCTCGGGGTTGAACCGCTTGTTGTCCTGAATGATATCTGACGCGTCGTTCCAGTTCCTGCAGAAGCTCCCAGCACGTGGAACGAAATGTCAAACGGTACAACACGAAAACACAACGGTAGCGTCAAATTGAGGACTGGCTAAATATTCCGTTGGAAACGTCACGATTGCAATTAGCTACGTTCAAATGTGTACGGCAACACGGAAGCAGCAGAACCGTTCTTTCTGCGCAAACCCTATAAACAATAATAGTGAACACCGCAACAAATCGCCCACACGTGTGGTTTCATAATGGATGATGAAACGAACGCAGGAATGAGTGATTTACTAGTTTTACTGCCGTGCTGTTTTTGTTGTTGTTGGAGTGACTGTATTCATGTAATGGAATGTTCTTTTCATTAAATAAATGGTCGGCTCGTAACATATTGCGTTTTCTTTTTTTCTTAGCAGGTATATATCCTCAATAAGGGGCATCGTGGAGATTACATTTCAGAATAAAATATGATCGTAACAAACCACTGAATAAAACGTCAAATTGCGTCTTGTCCATGGATGGACAATTGACTGCAATACAGGGTGTTTTAAAAAGATGGGCCCAATTTCAAAGCAGTATATTTCACGATGGCAACACGTTACAATTACACAAAAAGTTACAAACGGTTCAATGAGTTATCAAGTTTTTACGAACCATTTTATAAATGCTCTATGTGCCCTCCACCTGCTGTACGCACAACATCGAGACGATAGTTGAATTCGTCCCAAACGCCTCTCAAAGTGTCTTCTTCCACTGAAGTCACCGCTGCCGTGATTCTGTCTTTGAGGTCATCCAGATTAGTCGCTAATGGTGGCACAAAAACACCATGGTCTTTTGTGCCACCATGCTCTTTGACATTGGCGGATCAATGCCAAAATGCCGTTGAAACGCATGCTGCACCGCAATTACGGATTCAGTCTTGCTGAACTGCAGAACGCAAAACGCCCCTTGTGTTGCGGGGTCACCGTCTTGCCAATGACTGAGGCTAGGGGCTGTTTGTGCGCTGGGAGAGGCGTCTCGCGGTAATCATTTGAAACTCTATGCCCCGCCCACTCTATGCCCCGCCTTCTCTATGCTCCGCCCTCTCTATGCCCCACCCTTTCAAGTGGTAAGAGTTTAATTCATGGGCGGTTCGTGGTTGCAGAGATATAGCGATTTCAAATCGGGTCCATCTTTTGAAACACCCTGTACATTAATACACATATTTGTGCAATTACAATTTCTGAACGTGCCATGATTCATTTTCACTATACCATGGATGCGGTGCATGATGAATTTATGTTTGTTTGGCATTGTTCAGAAATAGGCTTATTCCACAAGAAAGTGAGCGAACACCCTATTTTAGTATACGTTCACGTGTCAGAAGAAAACTCCATGACACATTCCCCGATTTCCCACAACAAAACCTGAATTGGACTCCCACATAATAAGTTGCAGTGTGCTGCTAAATTAAATGCAGCAGTCACCGCCATACAAAGTGTCATTCAAAAGTTATGGCAATACACTAGTTATTTCTCCTTCTCCAATGCTGCCAAATGTTTGAATACAGACATATTTTCTGTGACCAACCATGCAAATTGATTGCCACCTATATTACAGGAAACAATATCATACTATTCAATTAGCCAATTTGTCAGAACAAGACCCAAATTTATAATAATACTAATACATAATTCAGAGTTTCCTTACTTTAACAAATGCTGCTTGGTAATACTGGTCTGTGAAGTCGATAGCTAATATGTTTTTTATTCGTATTTGAAGACTGGAGTTCTGCCTATATATACACACACAAGCACCTTTCACAACATTTCCATAAGGCACTTTAAAAAGCTACAATGCGCTCACAACAACTACCGTAATACCTGAAACTGTCAATTAAAAATAATCTTCAAAAAGGTGCGGAATGTATACCTCAAACTAAAAACCGATGACCAATGGAGCAAACCAACTCCATTAAGGAAGTTCAAGATTAAAACAATATGTCTTCGGACACGATTTAGAGCATTAACAGCCCCTGAATCACCGACTTCAACGGTGAGTTGAGCAATAAGACTAGGAAGCCCCTTGCGTCTAGACTATTTATGTATGGGAGATAAACAACAGGAAGCGTGCCACACAGGAGGCCTACTAAAGGAACAGGCTACAACTTTTTTCCAGGAAATATTTGCACACAAAAAACATGAAGCTAGCAGCAAAATGTTGAAGGTTGAGCTCAATGGAAACGAGGTTTCTGCACTGATGTCGTTTACATTGATTTTGTTTACTTTTTGATGGGTCTCTCTCTGACACGTGCAAGCTTTGTTGTTGCGAGCGTGTTCTCTGGCCACAGTGTTTGCGAAGATCATATTTCCTTTCCCACACCTGCATTGCGTTACGGCTTATTTAAATGATTTAAAAGCTGGAAGGTCACTAAACCAAACCGGTAGAAACTGCCCTTTGAAGTTACTGAGAGTTTATTTAAACTCTTTCCAGCACCCCATTGATTGTTTGAAAACTTGTTGGAAATAAAATTGAAATTTTGTGACAAATCTTTTAGAAGCTCCCTGTCTCATCGCAGCGACATATTTATGCTGGCCTCGAGCTAACCTGGGCTTTCAAAATAATGAGACAATTTTTTGATAACATCCTTACTCTCTGGTGTGGCTCAAACACAATGAAAAGAAAACTATTTTATTTTATGGCCACATTTAGAGAACATCTCAATGGAGCATTTAATAAGCAAATGTAAAAAAGTATCTATTCATTTAGAGATAAATACATATTTTTATATCACCTTAATCAGACCTTTCACTTTATAACACCATAGAAGATTTCACGCACTCTTTCCACGTAAAATGTAACTCTTATTCAAATACCAACAAACTAGAAATTATTTGATTTGTTAAGCAGGCCAGACGTTTCTGCCAAAACATAAAAAAATGTCAGTTTAGCTTGATTTTACATTAGTATGATGTAAGCTTAAGAAATATTCATGACATTAAACAAACAAAAAAACCCAATGTACTCGGTAGTGAACACCAGTAATTAAGATGATGTTTGTTTTGCGAGACGTCATATCGCGCAAACCCCGAAATCCACAGCCATCATCTGTCAGTCGGGGAGGGTGGACCACGAACTGCAAACCAATCACACAACGCTTTCATTAGCCGAGGTGATGATCCATGCCAAAACTCATCCAGTCAGTCCACGCGTGTCTGCTTGGGCATTCTTTCATAATTAATAACCGGCGTATCCCGTCAACACCGCTCCGCCACATTGGAAGCGATGGACGCCCGGCTCCCATCTTTGTTTAAAATCTTTTGACAATGCAGGGTGTGCTTGTTTGTCGTTTGTGTACAGCAAGGCCATAGCCGTGGAGTCAACATTAGGGGGGGGACCAAATCTTCCAAGGTGTTTGGGGGTCCCAACCCAGAAAAATACCTACATTTGAAAGCTCATTTCTTGCCTAAAATATAAAAAAAATTCACTAACACATGGGATGGACTTTTTATTTATTTTTTACAATAATGTCTAATAGTGTATTGTATTACATTGCTCTGTTTTTACTTTTTTTTTACCATATCATGTTTCATTGTATGTAATGGCATAGATTAAGGATTAGTCAAGAACAACCATAACCACAATCATATCAACAAAAATCTATGCAGACAAGTCCAGATATTGTGGCCAAGGTTTATAAAAAAATATATATTTACATAGCAAAGCAAATATATTTTTTTATAGCAATATATTGGGGGGGTAAATTTTTAGCATATTTTAATATTGGGGAGGATATGGGGGATATGTCCCCCCCAATATATATTATAATTACGGCCTTGGTGTTACAGTACGTGCCGTGTGTGCACACGTGCTGGATTGCGTGTGGAAAAATATGTTGGAATCGTGTTTTTGTGTGTGTGTGTACATATGCACTGTCGTGTGTGTGTACATGCATGCCCGTTGGCAATAGGTTGTATGTGTGCATGTATGCATTCAGTGTGCACATGTACACGTGTTTAGCACGGTTGGCTACGCACGGTACGAAAAAAGTTCAACATCCAATACATACATGTTGACAATACTGCATGGATGTTGACAATACTGCATGGGGTATATACTGCAGCCTATGTACAACGTTGATTATAATCGGCAATAAAACATGCAGCGTTTTATTTCGGGCAAAACACATTTACAAGTAACACGTCAGTAAACATGGGACGTTGAGCCAACGTTGGCGCAACGTTGGGCCAAAGGTTCCAAGGGCTTGCCAACGTTGCATGTTTACTGGGACCCAACTTCAAACTGCGAGCGAGTTTCTTACTACGACTATTGAGAAAAAAGGACTCCAACAAGCATTTCGAAGCAATTCTCATTTCATTGGAAGTGCCAAACGATACGCAAAAAGGTTACGCTCTCTCTCTCCATGCTTTTGGAACATGTTTTAATTCATGTGCGCACGATATTTAGAGCAACTCTGCTATTGGGCGAGATTAAATGTGTTCATTTTGTTATTTTGCATCGTGACAAGCTTTGATCCTGCGCATAATGTTATTTCAGTGTTGTCCGATATGAAGTGTTTATTTAGATTTTTAAAAAGTTCAAAGCTGTCAGAACAAGAAGAAAAGGTAGATATGGCCTATTATTTGACGCATTTATGTTACATTAATTACTGGATATTATTCAACCTTGTTCCACATAGGTTAACTCTATATTAAATTCATCATGTGCTGTGTTTAACTTTATAGCTCACATAGATGACTAGACTAACCAATTAACTTGCAAATTGCTAACTTAGTGCATACTTCATAAGTCCAAAATTATAATCGTTAAGGTGACCAAAACAGTTTCTCAGTCTTGTGTAATGAAACATTTTTCTGCCTTTTTAACCCCTCTAATTAACATTTCCCGAGATATACATGCCATTTCCTCACCTCCCAATAAGCTATCTTTCCCCTTTCAAAGTAGTCGTGCTCCCCCCCCTTAAGTAACTTAACCATCGGAAACACGAGTATGTCAGGCTGCTGTTAGATAACAGTGTTCAATTATAGCTGCAAACCCACCACGCGTCTCCCATAGGACAGCTTAAGTAAAACTAAACAAAAAGTGGAGCACTTTTCATGAAATCATATTGTCTAAAAGCAACGGTGGAGATGCAGTCACGAGGTCAGCTCATGCGCAGGTGGGGAGGCACGGTGGACGATTAACATCTCGGGATTGTAATGCAGCGATAGCTCGCGTGCTGCGTGAGCCCCGAATTCACTGGTTTGATCACGGCTGACGATTATGGTAATGATGTGGTGGTGGCAGCGCTATTATTTAACACGTTGCAGGCTTTCGCGACCAATATTATTAATGATAAAGGTGTTTTGGGTTAGATCGCGTAAGTGTAAATGTGTCGTAACCCTCCACCACCCGACACATCCAATCAGTAAGGGATTTGTCACGTAAACAAGACGCCAATTAGTTTACTACTTCAGCCCACCGGTGTGTTGGAGAGTAAATCTACAATATTTACAATTTGAGTACGACGTTTCGCTGGTAATTGTTGTTTTGTTTACGTGGCAAATCCCTTACTAATTGGCTGTGTCGGGTGGTGGAGGGTTACGACACATTTATACTGACGCGATCTAACCCAAAAACCTTTTATTATGAGTGCTATTATGATTGTATAGAAATTATGGAGTGATTGGTACGAGAGATAAAAAAAACAATCTCTCAACAATTGAGGGGTATTTCCAGAAACGTCGCTTGTTACATATATTGTTTTGCCCTTTGAGGGCAGCGTTATAGATGACATTAGTTCAGTTTGTTATTTGCCCTCGTCCACACCACCAACGTACTAACAGCACCACAATGAATGAACTTCTCTCGACAAAGACAAAGAGTTAATTCGTTCTCCGAGCTGCACGATAATTCAACGCCACGTGGGGAATGTCCGCCCGATTTGTACAAGGGCGCCACCTGGTGTCATTTTTAACCGCCGAAATCGCCCGTAGCGTGCATTCGTTTAGTCCCAGTCGTTCTCAGAGTGTGGGTTCCCACACCACCGAGTGTTCCGCGACGCTCCTCCAGGTGATCCGCGGTCGAATGCACATTCGGGGGCTGCCGCGGTGGCTAGGAGATGTTAACTACCTCGCCCGGTGTACAGGAAGTCGTGGGTTCCATCCCGATCCTACAAGTCCTTACTTTTGTGAGACCTCCTTTGCCAGTAACAAGATATAGTAATAGGTTTTACCCTTTTAACTGGCACAAAAAACTGACACCTTTATTCAAGGCATCATGTCTGCAATAACCACAACACAAGCAGTCAAAATGCAAACAAAAAGACAACTCTGATAATAATATGCACTGTCCTTGAATTTGATTGGTCCACACCCGAGAGTTGTCTTTTTGTTTGCATTTTGACTGCTTGTGTTGTGGTTATTGCAGACATGATGCCTTGAATAAAGGTATCAGTTTTTTGTGCCAGTTAAAAGGGTAAAACCTATTACTAAGTCCTTACTTACTAACAACTCCTATTATTTTTAATTGCTGGAGGGGTTGCCCCCTCTACCTGAAAATCCTGGCTCCGCTATTGCTTCGTTGAGCTGTCATTTGTGGCCAGGTCGCTTCTGAAAACGAGCTTAATACCGCAGCTCGGTGCGGCCTTACCTGGTAAAGTAAAATAAACGTGTCTAAGTGTAAATTTTGATTTAAAGCTTTCGTGACTGCAGGGATTCATATTCTTGGTTCTTTCGGTAAAGTCACGTAGAAGGGAAACAATAAAATAATAAAAATATAACGTTAAGAAAAAACCGCCACTTTTTTCAAATGTTCTTGCTGTGGTTTTCACACCTGATGATGATTGCTTGTGTTGCAGTCGAAACGTCGTGAGAATTGTATTGTTTTATATTTTTTTGTTTCCCTTCTACGTGACTTTACCGAAAGAACCAAGAATGTGTCTAAGTGTTTTAGGTTGATCTGCAAATCATGAAGTTAAGTAAACTACGTTGATAAAAAAAACACCCTAACCCTAAGATCTAAATGCCTCCCACGAAAAAAGCCATTATAGCTGCGTTTAAATAAAAAGTTTTAATGTTCTGCTAATATGAATAATTTGGTGTAACTGGTGTTGAGCGATAAGCGATTGAGCTTTGTCAACAGCGCCGAGGGGGGTTGGTCTAGGTTGTCCGCCGACCTAAAAAGTTTGACAAACACTGCACTTGGTACCGCATTTGTTGAACGAGCTTAGGGGCCGTCCATAAATGACGTCATGCACCTGGGGGGGGGGGGGTCAGACATTTGTGACGATGTGTGACGGGGGGGGGGGGGGTGAGAAATGTGACGTCACATCAAAATGCGCCACTTTAAATAAATATAGACAACACGTTCTACTGAATGAAATAGACTTTTAAATAGATGTTTTCGCCAACAACATCAGAGTGCAGCGCCACATTAAATACGCACTACAATGACAATAGTTTAAAGCGATTTGAAGCATGTTTTATATATATTTTGGGGGGGGGGGGGGCAGAGCTTTGTGACGTCATATTTGAGGGGGGGGGGTCTGACTTTTTGTGACGCCGTGTGACGAAGGGGGGGTGGGGGTCAAAAATCCTCCAAAATCGCGTGACGTCATTTATGGACGGCCCCTTTGGAATTACGGCGCTTTTGGAAAGCAGATTTTGTTCGAGTATTAGTACGGCGCTTGTGTTCCAGTCGTCTGGCATACACTGCTGGACCATGCGATCCATTTATCGATACCACACGAACATGGCAGAATTGTTTCAAAACCTCTCTGCATGTCTCCGGCCATTCTTAATGCACTTATTACACATTTGAAGGACCGCTGTTACACTGTGTCGAACATAGCCCGTCTGATTTTCTTTCACATCATGCAATCCTCCCGCTGAGAATATGGTGATTAGAAGTCAGTGGAGTATCTGTAAATGGATCGTCATTTCCTTCGTGGAATTGAATTGTCAAGTATGCGGTATCAATAACGTCCACCAAGGGGTGGTTAAAATAGAAAACTTTTCTCAAATATTGAAGCAAATTTAATGCAATACATACTCGTCGTAGGCTCGTGCGTTTCTCACCACTTGCCAGCAGAAGGCAGTGTGCACTTTCACGAACATGTCCAGTATCAATGTTTGTCGGCAACTCCTAAAGGAGGAAACTCACCAAACGAACGACATCTAGACATCTAGATGTCGTTCGCTGGATAGACCCAAAGTCAAAATGTTACTTGACCAAAAAATTACAAAAAGTAAAAAAAATATATCCCGAGCCAATTTACCCAGGTGTTAAGATGTCCAAAAACCAAATAGATACTTTTTGCAACGCACCAAAGCCTGCATTAATCACACGTACTTGTGTGAAAAAAAAACATGATCTGATCATATATGCGTTGTCTTTTAAACTGATTGGCCTACACCAGAGACAGCCTTCTTCGTGGTGGTGTCTCACCACTGTTCCACCAGAGAACGCCAAAAGGCCATCAGTACAAAGACAACGCAAGTATTGGAGCATTCATAATTATCCGAGAATGCGCGTTTGCATGTTTTGCAGACTTGATGCAAGACTTTACGCCTCGCAAATGCTACCCACTTGGTGTTAGAAGACCAAATAGAGACCCGAACATCGCACCTCCTTCGCTTTGACACTCCTCCTGGACCGGACTTGAGTAAACCGTCAACCGCATCAGATCATCATCCATCGACAAGGCGGACGACGAGCAACAACTTTAGCAGCGCGATCGTGGTCTTGCAACCCAAATCATGGGCCGCATTTCCAAACCGCGGTAGGTCTACGCTCTTTCAATAGAGGAGGAATAGATGCATCTGCGCGAATTCTCTCCTTAAGCCCTCTCGCGGTTCGAAGATCTCCTCGACGTTGGCAGTTAGCTACTGAACATTTTGTCGTAGGCAAGAGAGTAGTAGTAGAAGAGGGAAGACGAATAATCATGCCACGGAACAATTTACCGAGTCACAAAAAAGCTCTTCTAAACTGTCGCAGAATCCTAAAAAAAAAACCGACCTGGAGTCTACTCATCCCGGCAGGTCGCAAGGCACTAACTAATGTGTGCGTGGCTACTTTGCCATTGACAAACAAAAAAAAGTCGATAGATCTAGCGACAAAATCACGACGTTTGCACAACAGCGGAGCAGATTAGTAGCGGGGAGGGATACCGAGTGACAGCCGACAGGCAACATTTTTGTTGCTGTAAATTCCTCCCCCCACTATTCAGCTTCAAGTATTGAAAAGTTGTATATGTTTTATATTTGTATCATGTTATCGTTTCCCTTCTACGTGACTTTACCGAAAGAACCAAGAATATGAATCCCTGCGGTCACGAAAGCTTTAAATCAAAATTTATTGAAAAGCGTTTCATTTTACACAGGGGAAAGAAAAAAATCGCAAAACCGTCACGAAAAAAAAACGACTGCTGAAACAAATTAAGACGTCAACATTTTCAAACTAACAACGACGACAACAAAAATGCTCTCTCATCGCGAACAGAGCGAAATCTTTTGGTACCTTCACTGTCCTCTCAAAGGGACATTTGCTGTCGAGTTAACGTCAAGAATTGCTGCCCGCTTTGAACATAAACCGGTTCGGGCTGGCTTCACGCGAGACGCGTCGCGACACCAGCAGCGACGTTGTTATCTCAAAGAGAGATGCGCTCGCCTCTTGCCCACACCAAGAACACCAAAAAAAAGAGAGAAACGTTTAAAATAGTTCGACTCATCGCAAGAGCAGATAAGCGCATTTCTTGGGGGGGGAAAACGACACGGAAAAAAAAGGAAGCGGTTAAATGTGGAACTTACTTGTCGCACACGTGTTGAATGTTTCCACTTCTTTGACACCTTGGGGTGAAACCATCAAGAGTTCTGTGTCGTGGTTGGTGCGGTGAGGTGACAAGCATTGTGTGCCGTTTCCACCATCCTCTCCCCACTGATGATGGGTGCTTACTGGGACCAGTTAACGAAACTTGCTTCAACAGCCTCACCCGCCATGAGCCGTGGTATATCCACCGCTGGATGACACATCTCCACAATCCGTAGCCACGTCTCCGAATGTTGTCACAAGCCCATCTATCCCCCTGCACGCGAGCATAATTCAACGGGGTAATGAGGCATACGTGGCAATGTTACCTGTTAATATCCTGCCAAATACATGTGTAATTTCGTACAGTGATCTTCTCTATTCGTTCGTGCAAGACTAAATGTACGTCGAAAATGTGTCAAACAGGTTTGAAGAAACTTTAGTTAACGAAGAGAACGAAAATTGACTACAATACAGGAGAAGCCCTCTCAACGATGGTGATTGGTTCCACCGGTCGTCGCTAATTGATTTAGAGGAAACAACTGTGGTCCGCGCTCGTTTAGCGAGTACAGGAAGTACATGTTAAAAACTGATCTCGTTCCGATAGCATCGAAATTACCCTTTTTCACCCAAAAATTTTCTACTCATAATATTTACACAATGGATATTGGTACGTAAAAATACCGACAGCATGAGAAACACTAAACATTAGAAGTAAACGTGGTTAATTAATTCATTCATTATTTCCTGTAGCTACAATGTCCCGTTTTTAACGGGGGAATGGTCGTTAAGCGAACACATTGGGCTCTATGGAGGCACTAAAGTACTATACACTACACTATACACTACACATTGGGCTCTATGGACACCCGTTGTTAAGCGATTCGTCGTTAACAGGGGTGGTCGTTAATAGGGTTTTTTACAGTAATATATTTTTTGCTCACATTTTACATGACACTTTGTAAATGTGTGTATTACTTTCAGTTCGTGCTGCTGACATTCCCCGAAGATACTGGTGTAACAACCATCAACCACATCAGAACAACAGGCCGATGCGCAAACCATCATGACGAGTGGACAATGAAAAGACAAGCCACAGTACGATTGTAACCATGCAACCCCCAAACTTTTGACGGTGGCTAGATGTTAACTACCTCGCCTGGTATACAGGAACGCGTGGGTTCGATCTCGACACTGACGCCTGCTGTATATTTGGAGTTTGCACGTTCTCCACCGTGGTGGCGTGGATTTTTCTCCGGGTCCTCCGGTATTTCCCCTCCACATTTAGAAACATGCGTTTTAGAGTGTTTGGTTGCTACTATACATTTCCACGTGATAAGCCACTTCGTTGGGCTACCATTTGTGGCCAGGTCGCTTCTGAAAAAGAGCTATACAGCTCAGTGGGCCTTATCTGGTAAAAGAAGAAACATTTTTAGAGGAAACAAACTGTGTTCTGCGCTCCTTCAGCGGAGGAAGAATCGCAATAACTTTACAAACTGTCTCCTGACGCCCTCTTGTGGCGGGTATACTTCGACTTTGGCATTTAGATCTTGACAATAACGCCAGACGCAAGAATAGAACAGTGCTGTGGGCATGCCGTGTGTGATTTTGATCACCCAGGAGAATTAAAGTATTATCATCTCTCGAGTTCTTACCTGGTTAAACAAAATAAACTTACTTTATAAAGGCAAGAAACGTCAAACAACATTGTAAGGTTTCATTTCGCTGTGGAGAGCCATTCACGCTTATTAGGCACAATCAAAATACATATGACGAAGTTATACTGCTGCAAAACTGGAAGAGGATGTGAGCACACTTATAATTCTGTTCAAGTCTTCATGAGAAGCAACGAGCCTCGTCTGCTAAATAATCATGGGCCCAGAACAAATATTTTACTTGTTGGTTCCACCTTATATGTAAAAACATGGAGTTGTATCAACATCATTTAATTGCCAATAAAAGTTAATTGCAGAATGTAATAACCTTATTCAATAAGCATGTTATCACATTATCTACTTTTATTAGCCATATACAGAAATAGGTATGTCTAAATATTTGTCACTTCGCAGGATTGAAACCACATTATTCTCCGTGCCATGGAAATACCCTCCCCCTTCGACTGAATTCTCATGGTCAGATCGTCAAATGATCACACAACTAGATGACATTACTTATTAAGGTTAATGACAGGCTGATGGCATGTATCGTAGAGACAATTGAGAAGCAAGTACTGGGTATACCACTAAAAACGTCTGGCTTGTTACAAAACATGTGGGTCACTGTTCATACATTACATAAACCTGTTATAATTGTGTGCCTCCGCTATCATGTTGGATATTTATTACAGAACTCTTAATGACAACCTCGTAACTACCTGGAAACCATTTTTATGTTTTAAAACGTCAAAAAGCACCAATACGTGGTTTGTGAGTAAAATGTTAAAATAATTAAGTGCAACCATTTAAAATAACTTCCCTAAAATAAGTGGTTTGAGGACTTCAGTCTAAACCAAACCTGGGGTGAATTATAACACCACAACATTCATAATGACATCACACATCGCATGCTTACAATTGTACTTGGCCCCCAGATTTGCCATATAGTGTACAGTAATCAGAGTCATCATTAAAATGTTTATTTGCTTGAATCACACGACAGTAAATATTGCATCGATTTCCCGTTAAATAACAGTAAAACCTTTAAAGATTTCGGTAACCAGCTAATTCAGAAGTGATAAACATATTGAATACATGGGAAATATCTGAATAGTTACAATGTTATTGTACTGCATTACAGTATTCCAACTCACCTAACCATTAAAAGTACATTTATATGGGAGGCACATTCAATGCCATGTGGATGACTTGATTTATGCATCTTTATATTAATTCTGGCGAGACAAAGGGCTCCAACAGGTTTAAATGACCCGTAACCAACATGAGCTTCTCTCCATATCATTACACCTTTGAGAATTATTTAGTACGACTGTACCGTCGACATATTTCAGTTTTAGAAGTTACAATGGACTAAACTTAATATCTACTTCAATTTACTGTTCCATTTAACAACCATTCGGTCACCTGCTTCATTGCAGTGTGATAGCCACTGCAGCCATTAGTGCTTCTGCTTTTGCAAAAAATAATAATCCAAAAACGGATGTACAATCTTTTTTTCGGGACGTTTCCAAAATTCGGTTTCAATTTACTGCAGAGAATTAAGACAAGCATCCTCTGCTGTCATGGTTAGTGTTAACATCTACCAATCATTGGCATAGCACGCAATAGCCTAAACCAGCTATTTTTATATTTTACTCAAAAATAAAAAAATACTACTTTATACCAATTTTTTTCAAACACCTGACCTACACGAGTTAAATTATCTATAAAACACGTAAAACGTTTAATTGCAAACGGTCTTCCATATACACATATATAAACCGGATTGATAACGAAACACATTATTGAATCTCGGAATGTGTTTGACCCAAGTCATGATTCTGTAGAACTGTGGTTTTGGTAACTGATCTCAACAAGTATACTTTTGGTTTCACACCCTGAAGCAGAATGACAGAATGCACTCTTACTCACAAGATGTGAACTACACAGTTACTGGCGAATATTTACTGAGTTTCCAATAAAACAAAATAACCAGGTTAACATGTACAGTATAGTGCACAACATAGCTGGCAGCAAATATTTTTTCTTGAATAACATGGCAAAAATGTAAAAATCACAGTACTTTGCTAAAATTAAGCAAACATTATTTTAAGGGCATTGTGTTAAATTAACTTTTTGGTAAAGCTTTGACATAGAGGCAGCCCAGGAATACAATTTGCTACAGAACTGGGTTGTGTCTTTGAATGCAAGTAACCTTAATTTAGTATTTTATATAATAAGATAACAACACTTATGCTAATCCACCAGTGCATAAGGGCCTCTCCATGTCATGTCGGTCAAGAGGGGAAGTCAGCTGACGATGCCGGTCAGGACGGTTTGGTGAAGGTGGCAGGCGCCGGAGACGATCAGATATAACACCTGCCAGACCATAGCCATGGCTGGGAATCCAACTCAGGTCACCTGCTTCATTGCAGCGTGATAGCCACTGCAGCACCACTTACCTACCCCCCCCCCCCCCCCATATTTTCTCGATACAGTATGCTAAAATGAGTACGATATGAAAACACATTTTTGATAGGGTATTTACGAAAGTATAAAGTACAGTGTTTTGAAGTTGGGATTAATTTGTAACTGCTAAATCCCTCAAATGTTCATACCACTTTCTGGAGTGGTTTTACGAGGCATACTTCAACCCTGTGGAAAACAACATGACGAGTTTACATATGCCGCGGTACACATGGTTTGATTTTTTTTCTTTCAGTCTATGGACTACACTTTTAAACAAATTATATGCATGTAGCCCAGTAGATTGTTACACCGACACTAAATCACGGGGTAAAGGTAAAATATACAAGTGCAGCCCTGCAATTTCTTGCCTACATGACAGAAGGAGGCTCCACTAGGAGGAGCTCCAGGTAATATTCTGGGGCCCACTCTTCAACGGTGGCCAGCCGTCTCGGGAACAGGAGGTTGGAAGTACAAAACACAAAGATCCCCCGTATAGCCTTAACAGACTGTAGGCGCAGGTGCTGTCAGCGAGCACCTACGAAGGCCGGCACGACGCGCAGAGGCGGTAGGTGGCCAGCACCATGCTTGGCCGCCTTGTTTTTCTCCCGAGTGGCGAAGTTTACACACCACACACTTTACCTCGCCGCACTCAATCTTCCAATCAACTCTGGTGTACCGATTTATACTCGACTGCTGGGGTGGACAAGAATTGTGAAGGATTTAAGAAAAGTTCTCAATTGTTTATTTCAACTTGCCACGCCCGGACGAGTGCGCTAACCGTTACACTACAGTAGTAGTATATCGTGTCATACAATGTCATATAAATTGGCTCAGTTAAACAAAAGCGAGTGATCGACTAAACATTGTTGAAAGGTTTTGATTTAAAGCTTTCGTGACTGCAGGGATTTATATTCTTTCGGCAAAGTCACGCAGAAGGGAAACAACAAAACAAAAAAAACACAAAACAACAAAATTCTCACGACGTTTCGACTGCAACACAAGCAATTATCATCAGGTGTGAAAACCACAGCAAGAAAATTTTTCAAACCACATGAAGAAAATTTGAAACAAAATTTCTTGCTGTGGTTTTCACACCTGATGATGATTGCTTGTGTTGCAGTCGAAACGTCGTGAGAATTTTGTTGTTGTGTTTTTGTTGTTTCCCTTCTGTTTGGCTTTGCCGAAAGAACCAGTAATATTGTTGAAAGGTGTTGTGCACTTGGGTATTATATGAAGAAGAAAAAATACTTTAAAACACTGAAAATTATGGAGCATGCAACTCTTTGTCTGGCATAAAACCAGAGTTGTATTTTTTTGCTGGAAACATTTTTTTGCTCACGAACCAGGAAGAGGTTCCATCAAAATGTACAAAAACCGATGCTCATACTAACATTGATTACAATTTATATTTTAATAAAATCAGGATCAAGATAGGCTGCTACACATTTGCATCCGGCTTCTCTCTAACCACTAGTTATTAAACACACTCCAAATTGGCAACATTACTACGTACGTTTAATATGTATAACAGTCTAACATTTGGCATACACTGAATTGCAAAGAGCGTAATTTAACTTTTCATATTGTTTACTAGCCCATGCAAGAAAATCAAAGTACAACAACAAGTAATTTTGTAAGATCCGTGGCTTTTTCATAAACGTGTTATGGCAACCTGTTTATGTGTGTGCATAAAACGTTGCCAATATTTGGCAAAACATTTACTATTCCTCAGTTTGATGTCAAGTCAAGTTTCAGCAAATTCGTCGGGAACATGGGTTGTTTCATGCCCCACACCTCCTTTCCCTATCACCAAAATGAATGTACACCAAGAACCTTCTCCAAGTTGTCAACTATGATTCAAGTTATAATACAGGTTTGGATATATGTGTGTGTGTGTTAAATAATTGTGTGTTAAGGTTGGGCGAAGACACGGTCTTGTAAATTATCCTACCCTTTTGCTCATTTGCGATGAAAGGGGGGGGGGAACTTTAATATGTTAACATTCGTTTAGGTTCACAACATTTTTTCATAACGCTCGTGCCGATATGGCGTTTCTTTTGTTCTGTTCAAATGTCTGTTATCGTTGCTGCGCTGTTTTGCTTTCGTCAATTTGGTAACCAAGGTCCTTCCTTGAGGTCTCACCCGGTTAAACAACAAACCCAACTGGAACCTTTGAACCTTGCTTACACTCCCCACGTATAAATAATAAGCCCTACGAGTGAAACCAAGGTTGGGGAAACGTGACCACGTCTGAGTACGCTGTGCACATTTCGTGGGTATTTATTTCAACGAGATGTATTTATTGCACAGGCAGAAAGAGCTTGGGGAATGGATATGCAGCTCGTGCTGCAAATGCCGCAGGAAAACTGAGAAATGTGGCCAGGATTCATCCGAGGCCACCCACATCTGACCATTTTAATGTCCCCATGGACATGTGCCTACCTATATACCGCGTGAAAAAAAGGGCTGCTCTTGACTCGAGTGTCTGTCATAGACTAACAGCGTGACCTTGATATGAACACCCGACTCTCTCCTTCCTGCAACTGTATTGTAATTGCAATGGCAATGTACACACTTGATTCGTATTGCACAAGAGGTTTTTTTGGTTAGATCACGTAAATGTGAACGCGTCGTTTTGCAACATTTACAATTCGAGTACTGTGGGTTTACTCTCCAACACACCAGTGTACTGTACTCGTAACGAATTGACATATTTTGTTTACATGACAAACCTTATTAATTGGCTGTGTCAGGTGGCGGTGGGTTTAACGACGCATTTATGTTTAAACAATCTCACTGCAAAACCTCTATTTTATGTATAATATTGGTCGTGAAACCCTACGTGTTAAGCACTTGATTCAGTTATTACATTGTTTATGACTATATACTTAATTTGCATCATTTAAGGTTAGCATTGGTTGACGTTTTTAGTAAGAATGTGATTTACAATTGTACGGAAATATTTGCAATCTGGCCAAGCAGTTAAGTTGCAACACGCTCACGTGTTCCACGTGGAAAACAGGTGTTCGCGAATTGTACAATGCCACCGCATACCGAGTGACAATGTTTATGCTTAAGCGTTGGTTTATTATAACGCGACAGAAAAGTGTAGAAATAGGTGTGTCTGTGTGTGGAATTACACTTGAATAGAGAGATACAAAATATAGGTTTTTGTTTATGAAGACACCTCAGATTCACTATTATATCCAATGACTGTAGTAGTGTGCGATTCCTAAAATCTGTACATTAATATTATACCGCTATATTCTTGTGTTTATATTAGAGGTCACATATCACCACAACACGATTACCGTATTTTATATACAAATGATTGCATGTACTGCTTATTCAACGATATGGCAATAACATTTTCCCGTTATTACGACATCCTTCACATCCGCAATGCGAGTGGCCAACCCCACTCTTCCATACATCAGACATACCTCGGTCACCCATATCGCCCTCCCCAACCTCCTAACGGACAAAGGCTTGCGCATCTGTGTAGTTGTTAGGGTCCGAGTCAAAGTAATCAAGCCTCCACTGCAAGGTCTCGAACGTTGGTCGCTCTTCTTCCTTCTTGTTCCAGCACTCCAGCATGATGGAGTAAAATAGCGGAGGGCAATTATCTGGCTGTGGCATCCGGTATCCCCTGTCCAGCTGCTTCAGCACCTCCATGTTGCCCATTTCTAAAAAAAATAAATCACATGATGAGAACATTATTATTATTATTATTACTACTGCCTATGACAATTCCCTGGGGAGTCGGATATGCAACATAATACTAGTGGGCGCCACGGTGGCGAGATGTTTACTACCTCGCCTGGTATACAGGAGGGCGTGGGTTCGAACCCGTCCTCGACACTTGCTGTATATTTCGAGTTTGCATCTCCTCCACATGTTTGCGTGGATTTTCCTCCGGGTCCTCCCGGTTTTTCCCTCGACATTTGGAAACACGCCTTTAGAGAGTTCAGCTATAATTTTTTGAGCTATCATTTGTGGTCAGGTCGCTTCTGCGAAACAACTCATGTTTCTCCGTGGGCCTTAGCTGCGCAAATAAAAAGAGTGTATAATGTTTTTATTATCATCATTATGCACACACTCTCCACTCTCCCTCAAGACTCCCCACCGTGTGGAAAGTCAACAGAGGTCATCCCTATTGTGACATGCCCCTGACACGTAAATCTGGAATTTTCACCACTACCTTGCAGCCAGGCATTGTACCACTCTTAAGTTGAAGGTGGGAGAACACACATTTTCCTTTTTAATAATAGATGAAAGTAATTGCGTTACAGACATTATCAGCGGATGAAGCCTTTCGCGAACCCATGTCAATCATGGGGGGGGGGGGGGGGGGGTGGGTACCATCCTTCACGATGCTAGTCAGTGCAGCCTGGTTAAGGTGGTGGGGGGGGGGGGGCATGGAGGGCAGGACTGGTTGTGATACGACTTGCCACTTACAGTAGCCGTGGCGGGAAATCGAACTCTGATTTGCGGGTTCATAACGCGGTGGCAAACCAAACTAATTACCACCCACGGAGGTTCATTCCTCGCCGTCTGTACCAATTCCCCGGGGAGTCAAACATACAATGTATGTAGTAAATATAAATATAATGCTCAAATCATTAATGAGGCCATAGAGGGTGAGTTTAAAGCCCAAATATAAATAAACAGCTACATTCATCGTTGTGGCTATGATACAGCCCCAAGGAATTGAACATTCTAAGAAGAAGCCTCATGAAAGACTGTTACGGCTCAATGAGCTGAACTGGATACATTAGAGTTGCCACATGTCTAGGTTTTAACCAGACAGTCCACAGATTGACATCTGTGCTCCAGTGGTAAGAATCGATTCATACCGAGATCTGATCCCGGTATTCTATCCGAATGCATTTCAGTCTACTGCCCGGTTTTGAGAGAGAAACGAATCAAAATTTGTTTCATGGAAACAGCGGCAACCCTCGGTTGCAGAGAGAACGCACAACGTCGCAAACCAACTCGCTGAGAGACTGAGGTATGTGCGAAAAGGTCAGATATGTGAACACCTTTGGGAAATGACAGCTAAACTGTGCACGCATACACTGCACTGAGTGTGGGCGGTTAATTGGTCATGGTGAATGAGCCAACGCTTTACAACGCATAAGCATAACATTCAGCGTCACGTTTGCACGTCGCGACATTTACACCGACAACAAGAAAAGGCATCGGCACATGTGAGTGATGTGATTGATACTAATGCTTGCAAGTGTGTGATGGACATATGGGCAGCCTTTCCATAACACCGAGGTAGCCTAGACGACTGGCCAGGTTAGACTTTAGCCCCAAAAGATCATGCATATCGGTTAGGGCTCTTGCAGGTCGTGGGAAAATTCCAAAAGGAATCTAATCAGTACTAACCAAATAAAACAACTGTATCTAAATCACACACCCTAATGTGGTTTAACTGGTTAAAACATGCTTTCGGACACTGATATAATCTCTAAATAAATGTACTGCATATATCCTGCACCTCATTTCCATGGATTATTAACTGGATCAAATAAAGGATTTTCATTTTAAAATACATAATTTTAATTATTAACCTGTAGTTTAAGAGGCCACACCAACATCACATACTAATGGTATGAGATCATGTTGGCCCAAGTACTGTATACATATTTATTTAGGCTGGAAATGTTTCCAAAACCATCAATAATTATACTGTTTCATTAATACTTTTTTTTATATAATGGTAAACTCTTAAAACATATTGCCATTTCCTCCCAATTCATTTTTTTCACCCTGGTTGTGCCACTAAGATTAATTATACTGTCTGATCAACCTCAAAGCAATGCAACCCTTTAATGGAAGTGGATATCACAGAGCCACGTCTGAGATCCCTCAAAGCGACCTCTGTTGCGACACAGTAGAGGACAGCACCTCACACTCGCTCTTCATTTGGGACTTAAGGTTCGTGGCATGAGAATCAAACAATGTGTTCAAATTGTATTTTGATTATATTTATTTTTTTACTTTGTGGAAAACCAAAGTTAATGCTAAGGTTTTTTTTGTGTGTGCAGTCATTGGTGGCCAGGCTGAGACCATCAACTCACTACACTTGAGGACCCAGTTTAATCACAGGCCTGAAGTTAAACCTGTGACCTCGGTGGTGCCAACTCAGTACTCTGAACCGACAATGGGAAACTGAGAAATATTTTGATATTAATTTTCCATGACATCGCATGCCATTATCGTGCACACATGCCATGCATTTATTTTGTTACATATTACACACGTGATCATTTGAATTGAATTAAAATGGTATTATTATGCTCAGCAGAAAAAAAGAAATGCAATCATTGCCAAATGTAAAACAAAAATCTGGGGCAACAGTAACTAACACTGCTAAATTAACTTGGCAGGTATAATTTTTAAGTACCGAGAAAATTAAATGTGATTGAAACGTAAAAAATAAATGAATACCTGTTGTGACCGGAGATTTAGGTCTCTTGGCCGTGGTACATTTTCATTGGTGTGTGTCAGTAAACACGTGTTTGGGCACATTGAAACTAAACAAACTAAATTCAACTATAAACTATTTTTATTTTACAACGTAAGGCCTACCGAGCTATATGGCCCTTATTCAGAAGTGACCTGGCCACAAATGGTAGCTCAACTAAGCGGCTTATCACGTGGAAATTAATAGCAGCCAAATACTCTAAACATACGTTGGATATGAGTGGAGAGAAAAACTAGAGGACCCGGATAAAAATCCACAAGACCATGGAGAGAACATGCAAAACTCAAAATATACAGCAGGCGTCAAGGTCGGGATCGAACCCACGACCTGCTGCATACCAAGGCGAGGTAGCTAACATCTCACCACCGAGGTGTGAACAATGCACTCCATTGTAAAATAATCAAACAAAAAAAACATGTTCTGGTAGTAAATGCATATTCATGCTGTTTCATACTACCAGAGAATGTTTTCTTGTTTGAATGTTCACCACAATTAGACGTGTGGTTAATGCTGACATGATTCTTTGCAAAAGTTCTCTATTTGGTGTTTTAACATCTTAACGCAACTGTTTTATTGCTAGAAAGGGTCAAACCTATTCTTGTATTTTGATACCGGCAAGGGAAGTCCCAGAACGCACTCCATTGTAGCAAACGAAGTGGCCAGCTACTAACCGGGGTAAGGCATCCTGCCGTACGTGATGAGCTCATACAGGAGGATGCCGAAGGACCAGACGTCGGACTTGACGGAGAAACGGTGAAAATTCACAGCTTCTGGGGCAGTCCACTTGATTGGCACCTTGGCCCCAGCCTTCCCCTCGTATTCGTCTTCCTGGAAAACAAAAGAGCATTCCGAGGAACGCGCCATGTGTTCAGGCATACACAACCTGCGGCGACTTGCATCGTGACACAAACACGGTGCAATCAAATCCGCATCTGTTAATTTATACAGCATGGATTTTGTTTTTTTTTTGGGGGGGGGGGGGGACTTTCCAGAGTAGTTTTATGACTGCGAGTTTTAAAAAGAAAAAGCCCTACTAAATATTATGAAGTTTTTTCGTTTGTTCATAATTACATCGGTCCAAGTTACTATTTATATAACGTACCTATATGACAGTAATCATATAAAAAGCATAATTTTTTTTTTCCAACAAGCTTATGCTAAATTTTTATTTAAAGCTTTCGTGACTGCAGAAATTCATATTCTTAGTTCTTTCGGTAAAGTCACGTTGAAGGGAAACAACAAAATAATAAAATATATTTTATTGTTTTATATATATTTTATTATTTTGCTGTTTCCCTTCAACGTGACTTTACCGAAAGAACTAAGAATATAAACTTATGCTATATGAATATATTTCATAGACTACTGTACATTACTAAACAATGTTTGAAATTAGGTTTACAATGATGACACCTCTTGACCATTGACAATAACGACTTTCATTTAGAGGATGCTTAGATGCCTCAGAATAGCAAAGCTCCTAACCGCCACTTTTTTTCAAAATTTCTGGCTGTGGTTTTCACACCTGATGATAATTGCTTGTGTTGCAATCGAAACGTCGTGATAATTTTATTGTTTTATTCTTACTATGTTATTGTTTCCCTTCTACGTGACTTTACCGAAAGAACCAAGAATATGAATCCCTGTGGTCACGAAAGCTTTAAATCGAAATCACGCCTTACATCAACTATTTCAATGCCCCGCTGCCGTCTAGCCAAGGGGGCCCCAGTGGCAGCTGTCCCTACGCGGGGCACCAAGTTTAAGCAGCACGGGGCCTGCCAATCAGTCTGCCAGTAGGGGGCAACGTTGCAATGTGGGGGCTTCCCCCCCCCCCCCCCCCAATTAAGTTGCAGTGTACATTTTCAAGTTTGGACCATATTATCGGAGTAATAGTAATAATAACCAGCCGTGTTGATATGCACCACGAGAATAGAAATATAGGGATTGGTTGAATGCCAGAAGGCCATTGACAACGATCGACGGCAGAATACCGAGGGGGCGCTTGTAGTGTAAACAGGAAGACACGAAGGAAGCCGAAGGGTAGACCCCTCCAAAATTAAGGAGAAATAGGACCAATACGAGAAGAGGAATTATTCTTAACGGCAAGAACAAGTGGCAGTGTTGGAGCGTTTGCATCAAAATTGATGCTTCGAGATGAGGGGGAGAGAGAGAAAGTCTACTGCGTAGGCTTTTCACGGTTGTGTTGTACAGCCCTCTCTAATGTGTTTTCGGATTCCGCATGCCGAGAGATTCTACAGTAACTAAAAAACTAAACATTTTTTTTATTTTACCAGGTAAGGCCCACTGAGCTACGTAGCTCTTTTTTAGCAGCAACCTGGCCATAAATGATAACTCAACGAAGTAGCTTGTCATGTGGAAATGTATAGCAGTCAAATACTCGAAACGCACATTTCTAAGTGTGGAGGGAAAAAAACCAGGGGACCCGGAGAAAAATCCACGGGACCACGGGGAGAGAGACCCGCAAACTCCAAAATATACAGGTCTCATGGTCGGGATCAAACCCACGACCTCATGTATACCAGGTGAGGTAGTTAATATCTCGCCACCAATGACGACCCTCCCCCCACATGGAGCAAAATGTCCGACATCATTCTGAACAACGCCCAGTAACGACCCAAAACACCTCAATACTGGCGAGCTGGAGAGAGAGAGAGAGATTGCTTGCTTGCTACGCATACCTTGATAATCCGGGCGAGCCCAAAATCGGCCACCTTGCACACTTTGCCTTCCCCAACAAGGATGTTTCGTGCAGCCAGGTCTCTGTGGATGTAGTTCTGGCTCTCGAGATAGGCCATGCCAGCGGCGATCTGGCGAGCCATGTCCACCAGTTCCGGTGCCTTGAGCTGTTTCCCCAGGGGTCCTGGACACAGGAGTAGGAGCAGCATTCACACGGTTGACCGTCGCGGCGAAGAGCGCCCTTGCTTTGAGTTTTAAAATGAGAGAAAAGAGAATATTTGCATTCGTTGAATGCTTGAGAGAACTTAAAACAACTTGATGGGACCGATAATGAATGACACAGTCAAGACGTTCCTAAAATATGGTTTAACGTGCGGCCCTGCAATTATTTGCTCACACCAATGCGTTCAGGAAGGCCACCACTAGACGGAGCCCTAATGTCTTGGGAAAAGTTGGGCAGTACCCATAATTGATCACATCCCACGTGACCTGCTAATTGACTATTGTCTACCCAGTGAGTGGTCAGAGGACAATAGCCTTGGGTATGCTTTAGAAACGATATTGGTACTGTAAAAAATATGAATGCAATTGTTTTTTTACAGAATCGGAACCTTTATTTATCCTGGAGACAATTTCGATGAGCCATGAAGCTCTTTTTCTTCATGAAAATTCCATGCAACACGTGCAATTGTTTAGTTTGTAAATGGACGAAAAATCATCATCAGCAGCAGCAGCTGCTATGATCTATCCACTGCTGAATGAATGTCAATTTGATACATCTAGCTTTTATACGTGTTCTGCTTTCTGTCTTCCAGAATTTCACGCGTGTATCTCTCATTGCTTCTTCATACACTTTTCAAAGTTTGTTCCATTTTCTTTGTCAGTTTCCATGTTGGTGGTGCATGTCATAGCAGGCGATATACAAGGATTTAAATCTCTCTCCTTTAGGCACATTTCAACGTTACTTTTCATTATCAAAAAGTGCTTAAACCCCTAATCACTCGTGTGTTCATCGCACTTTCATTATTCGACTTAGGTAAATACTCCGATGCGTTTTCCAGTTCTGTTCGTCCAACAAAGATTGTAATTTGTGAAATGAACTTGTTGTGAATGACTTTTGTTTTTGCCTACATATATACTTAGCTGCAAAGTTGGGCTCAAGATTCGTTTTATTACGTTCTTACATTTCCGTGTATTTCCTTCCCATTGTTCTCTGCTAATCAAAGAGGGTGGCAATACTAACTTGAAGACTAACAGACCCATGTATATCTTACTGCACGTATACCTACCAAACACTGAACAGGCCAGACTTGAGGAATGTTCTATTATTCCACTACGAACAACATCCTATCCAGTCACATTCAGGGGACACACACTAATGAATATCAAATGCCACTGTACTTGGCCATGATAGGCTATGAGAAGCCACGTGACTCAGTGGAAATTGATGCGGTCATCCAAGATTCCACAAACAACGGCCCACAAAAAGGGACAATTTAAATTATTTACAAGAATGGAACGGTTAAACTGAGATTGCATGAAGGTAACTGTGATGAGGGTCCAAGCCATGGAGGTTATATTTTCGCGATGTTATTCACAGCCACAATGATGTTTTCCTAAAATCTGTAATGGGAAAAAAATGGATATAAACATAAAATGCAGGAATATCAACCATCTCGGATTTACGATGGCAGAGCTATTCTAACAACCAGATGACAGTTGTCTTTTTTTATAAAAGCCAGCATCACGAAAACTGTAAATGTAAATATTTGTTTTTAGGTTCAAGAAAGGCATAACACAGTATGCCAAACTTGTATATCCTGTTAAACATGATATACTGAAGCCCAATTTAGTAAATGCTAAACGTGCCTTGTCTTGCGAGTTTTTGTGATGACGAAAATCATTAAACTTTTGCAATTTGTTGTTCAATCTATAATTTCTGTGGCTTTGTAACTAGTGTATTTTTTCTACGAATCAGTGTTTTACCTACGTAAGCTGTAGCCTAGGTGTAATTAATGACATTCGGGCCGAACCTTGAAACGTGACACTCGTTCCTTTTCACATCATGCGTTTCGCAAGATGTTCAGGAGCTAAATGCCAATGTCGATGTCTGCCAACCACGAGAGGCCTCCAGGAGAGAGTTGGTGAAGTTTTGCTACTCCTACATTGAAGGAGCGCAGACGACAGTAGCTTTTACAGTAACCCCCCACTCCGCCACTAATATTTACAATTACAACTAATTACAAACTAAACGTCTTGTTTTTTTACAATCTACATATATCTCGATCTCTTTCACCCAAGCAATTGTCAACAAATATAAGGTTTCGATCAAGACAAAGACCTTCGCCCCCCTTGTGTGACATATGGAAATTCGAATCACTAGCACGTATAATTTAACGATGTAAACATTTACGTCTTGACGCAAATTTGTCCGAGGGTAAGGTGACGCATGGTCGGTGCCGCATACTCTCGCCCTAGCATAAACCATCATCAAGCGAACTCCGGTCATCCTCACAGTGGCTTTCGGCTATGCTATCGAACAAAGACAGTCACCGCATCGCGCGCTTTCAGAAGCGCTTCTGCGGCCGTCTGGAACGCTCTTCCTTCCGATATTAGGAAGCCACCGGAGTTGCGCTCTTTTAAATCTAGGTAAAAAAAAAACTCATTTATTTAGAATTGTTTTTTTATGCATTTTGTTTGTTGTCCTTCCCCGTACCTTCAATTAGCACGGTTGGCTACATACTCGTGGAGCGCAGGAATCAATCAGCGTGAGCCGCATCATGCAGGAAACCAGCGCATGTATGGCACTAAGACACGGACACATTATTCATATTTCTAACAATAAGCAGGGTATTTGAGAACTTTGGGTGGTCGCGAGTTACCCAAGTCACGCCGGACCATGTTAAGGATTATTAAGAGTCGGTGTGTAACAGCCAAACAAAGGCAGCTCCGAACAGCAGGGAGAATTAGGTCCCATGCATTCCAGAACGACTGCCTTGTGTCTTACCGAGAAATGTGACGTTACATTAGCCCAGTACCTCACTCCCCACTAGTCCCCTCATACATCCCCCTATGCTATCTCCCCAACATAAAGTTAGCGCTTAACTTACAAAAGAAAACAAGATGCCACTCATATGTCAATCCATTCAGTTAGAATTATGAAACAGATGTAAAATAGCAAAGAAATTGTGACCTTGAATATAAATGAAGAATACAGCATTTAAAATGTCTGCAGCCTACCCTTGAAACGTACAAATAGGTAATGTATTGACAAATAACTTCACAAATGAGTGTGTTCAGGCATACAGATGCATGGATTTTACACGAGATTGAGGAAGTGGCTGGGTGGCCAAGAGGCTGGAACACTAAGCTGCCACTGCAAAAATGCCTGGGTTCAAATCTCTGGGCAGCTGTGCACGACTGATGCGGATTCACGAGTGCAGCGAATCTATGGTCTCTTCATAACAATTCATAATGTTAAACTCTATGGTCTCTGTTTGTTTGTTTGGTCATCAACGATTGCGTATAACAAATAAATCACATTCAATTGTGATGAACATTACTCCTGGTGGCTGGGCGGATGGGAAAGCGCTGCCCCCGCCCCCCCCCCCCGATTGTGTGAACCGGAGGTCACGGGAAGGGGTCACATAAATATGTTTTTGTAAAATCCAATTCCGTGTGGCCGTTCTCTAACGGGGAGAGATGCACCGCTTTTTCCAGCGTTCCGGACGGATCTTTTCATCTCATGACACGATGGAATAAAATTGGCCAAAAAACAAGACGGACTCATGAAAAAAAATTCTGAAAAAAATCGATGAGTTCAGGTTGAACGTTGTACGTGTGAATCTGCCGAAACCAAACTAAAATCAGCAACGTCGATGTTTGTACCTCTCAGGTAATCCAGCAAGCTGCCGTGCCTCATGAGCTCGGTGATGATGTAGATGGGCTCCTCTTGACTGCACACAGCGTAGAGTTGGATGAGGTTCGCGTGGCGGAGTTGCTTCATGATCTGCGCCTCCCCGATGAACTCCTCTTTTTTCATAGCTCCTGAGCAGCGTGGCGGGTGCAAGAAGAAGCAGGGCATAGCCAAAGTCAACATCGCATTATTGGATACATGCTATTGCAACAAGTGCGCATCTCTTCTGTTACGTTCCACCTGCCTTCAATAAAACCTCCTGTGTTCGAAGCCAGTTCAAACACGTTCATTGATATTCGAGCCATGAGCCGCACAATGAACATCACTCGATTTTGTTGCGAAATCACTAGCAGTCCTCTAACGGCGTCATCGCCATGAAAATGTCATTTCTTTCAAGCGTACCAAGTCAGTGGCATTGTCGATCTCATGTAATAAAAACTAGAGAAAGGATGCGTGTGCGGTAATCACAGTGAAGGTGCCATTGTTGTAAAATCGTTCATTTATGTTCACGGAGGTAGAAGGGGCATTATATTCATGTACAGCATACAAGTCAACACCGTTCAACATATTTCGCACTTAAAAGTGAAACGTGCGACCCTCCCGTGTCCACAAATTATTCTTGCTTGTGCGATCTGGTAGCGCCATTTCATTCTACATGGTACATTAGCATTTCCCGAACCGACGGTTTGCATGGTTGACTACGTGCGGTGTGAAATAAGTTCAACACACACACACATGCACGAGCATTGGTTGCACATCATTTGCAGACGCACGCAATTCGACACAAGTACCACGAGCCAATGAATGAATTATCGATCGACAAATTATTTTTCCCCCTTCCGGGGCGTAGTGGTTGCTGTATCCTGGTGATTTGGTGCACAAACGACGACCGTCAGACCTGGCTTGAGGGTTTTCACCGCCACCAAGGTGCTGTTGTTCCAGAGGCCTTGCCACACCTCGCCGAACATGCCAGCCCCCAGCCGTTTCTGCAGTTGGATCGAGGCCCGCGGGATCTCCCACTTATCCACCGTGTTGTAGGACAGTCCTATCGTGGTGGGAGCTTCAATCTGCCATCACAAAAGGGCGCAGGAATGCGTGCTGTTACGCGACTAAATGGTCGTGCGACGTTTAACGCAACTCGACGATGTACTTTGTAAATACCGTAAAACATTTTCTTCCCGAATAATTTTCCTAAAGTTCAAGGTAATTTCAACATGTTAGATTTTGACCAGGTCATTGGCACACATTGCCTTCATCACCATTCGCCATGAAGAACTCACTGCTGGATGAAGACCTCCCACCAAGCCACCACCAGATCTCACAATCCTGCGATGCACCAAATCCATACAGCACCGTTGCACGAAGCCATTTGATCGTTGTTTCCTCTACGAAGTGTTATATATATATTCCTTCACCTTATCCATCACCCATTCTCACCAAGTGTCCTACCCACTTTGTCTTCATAGCTTTGAAGATTTGATTAACTTATGTACGTTCTCAAATCGAGAACATACACAAATGAGATGTTAACTGCCTCGCCTGGTATACAGGAGGTTGTGGGTCCGATCCCAACCCTGGTGACCGTATATTTGGAGTTTGCATGTTCTCCGCGTGGTCTCGTTAATTTTTCTGAAAATCCTCCGGTTTTTCCCTCCACATTTAGAAACATGCATTTAGAAGATTTGGCTGCGACTATAAATTTCCACAAAAGCTACTTTGTTCGGCTATGACTTGTGGCTAGTTCGCTTCTGAAAAAGAACTATATAGCTCAGTGGGCCTTACGTGGTAAAAATAAAAAGTTTAGTTAAGTTTAGTAGTTTAAATCCATGCGTTCCTCTGTCCGTCTCTCAGTGTAATTCCAAGCATGTATCTCTCCATGCTTATCGTAAACTTTTCAGTTGTTAGATATTTTTTGGTAATTTTTATTCATAACCATCTTTCTGAACCACGTCATAGCAGATTGTTGCACATTACTTTGCATTATCAAGTTCAGCTTTCCAAAAAAAACATGGGTCTGCTCATGTGAATGTCACTTTCGTCTCATTTATTGCAGGCAGCAAATGTCAACAATGCCTCACAAAAGCAGTCAAATTCATCAATAATACTGCGCTAAAAACTAAAAATATATGCAAAATAAGCGAGCTTTCAGGCAGAGAGACCGAGTGGATAAAATTTGGAGGCTGCATTTCAAACCACGGGGCTTGAGAATAATTTTAATTAAAAAAAAAGTTTCCAAATGAACACTTTCACCAAATTGTTTGTTTAATGATGCCTCACAGAATCACGTGGTTTTCTGTGGGGAATCCGAGCTCCGTGCAACACCTGTCTCACGGCCAAGTTTTTGTTTGTTTCTCACGACGCGTTAATCCCTTGTCGGGGAACCTGAGAACAGAGCACAGAAGAGGGAGGAACCAAAAAAAAAAAGCTCACCACCACGCAGGGTTTTTGTAAGGCCATGCAGAGCCCATCAGAGTTTGATTTGTAGTACTGCACCAGTTCAATCAGATTTTGGAACGTGACCCGTCTCGATATGAAGAAGCCACCATTCTCATCCAGTTGCCGGATCCGGTAATGCTTCACGGTACTGCCGTCGCGCACTGAAAATAGACAATCACAGAATAGGCCGGATTAAATATGACACCGAGGTGGTATGGTCAGAGATCGGCCAAATAGCTCGGCTGTGGTGTGTGTGCGTGTTCATACCCTTGTGTGTGCAAGTGGGGAGTGCAACCCGAGTTCGATTCCCGCTCACGGTCGACTCAACCTCAAATGAGTTCCTGGTGCGGTGTGTAAACATCACCACTGGATAGAAAAAGGCGGCCGGGCCTTGTATTGGCCACCCACCCCCTCGTGTGCCGTGCCGGCCTTCATAGGTGTTCGCTAACAGCACTTGCCCCAACAGTCTGTGAGGCGAAAAGGGGGGATCTTTATCTTTATCTTTTTTGAGTCGGCAAGCGATTTTTTTCACGAAGATATTGTGAACTATACCTTGGCCCACTCCTAGAGGTCTTCATTTCCATTATGCAATAGCCATAATGAGAAACACAAATCAAAGGACGTCTTTCTTTCACGAGTGTAACATTTGCCATTAAACTGCGCGTATGTTTGGTTTGTGGCCATGATATTCTACGGTATGCACATCACCGTATTTCACGCTGGTGGAGCGGAAGGGTATCACGGTTAGCGCATGTGCCGTGAACCCAATCACGCGAATTCGATTCCTGGCCACGCTAAACATTGGTGGGCAAGGTGATGCATGAGTTAGTACTGGCCTGCCTAAACCCCCTCGCCAATCCGCACTGACCGACCTGCTAAAGCGTGGTCTCACAACTCCCACCACTGACACAGAGCAAGGAGGCCGTCCAACAGTAGAGACACGTAATTTTCATTCACGGGTACGCTGAATATGCTGTGCTTTTATATATATGTGTGTGTGTATGCACACAACTTTTTTTGGAATGCGGCCTAAAAGTACAATTCACGATCAATCGGTTTGCACATATATATTTGGCCACTTAAATGCCCCAGCAGCAACTCAAAGCGCCTTACGGAATCACAACCCCCCAGTAAAAGCAAAAGCGCATAGAGCTAAAACACTCTTTGTCAAGGGGGGGGGGGGGGAGGGGGATTCAGCCAGCAGATTACATCAAAGTCCACGTCCACGTGGCACCAAGACGCACGACTGAAGCTTGGGTATGCCTTCCTGAACATATTACTACTATAATGAGCCAAGTATGTCTGTTTGTGTGTAACGCGCGTGACGTCACGCAACATTCCACCCCACCCGTCATTAATATTCATGAGCGCGTGACGTCACTCCACATGCCCCCCCCCGTCATTAATATTCATGAGTGGGTGGATTTTTACACTCACGCAGAAGAAGGTCGAGCGGAAATACATTTTTTTTTCGCAAATTCGCTTTAACTTTGACGTTTCTTTATTGAAAGTGAATCTAATAAGTAATTATACGCAGCAACAAAGTGGATTTGGTGTTTTTATTCATGCCTTCAGCACTTGAGACAAAAGGCAAGTCTAATTTATGCTTCTACATTATGGTAAAATAGCCACTTCTCAGTGATTTTCCAGATATTGTATCGATTTCCAATTCATTTCAATCCCAGCGACCGAAAGCAGAAGAGAATTAAGTATCAGAGCAGTGAATTTGAACAAATTGAAGATCAGTTATATACAGTGCTAGTGACATCAAGTGAGGTGTTTTATGATGTAGTTTTGTGCAAGAATCACTGCCATTAAATTTACACAAGATTCAATTATACTCTGCTCAATTTTTTCAGAAATATTACAGCTTCCATCCTAGGACGGGCAAACAAGTGGTTAATAAGGGATCAAGATCTTAATAATAATACTACAGGTTTGTTTTTTTGCGCTTGGTCACCGTGATACAACAAATCGTGAACGTACGACTCTGAATCCGCGACTGGTGCCTGCACTCAAAACCTGTTCTCATTGCTGCTATAATGTATATTAAATGAATGTAGTGTGTGTGTGTGTTATAACACGCCGCACGCAGTTGGTTTCACGGTTGCTACGTAACCAAATACAAACATCAATGCCACCTGAGACCTTCACCGTGGAACTCCCTACGAGGGTGTGGACGCAAACAAAAGGTTGGGACCGCGGGGAAGGCGCAGAAGGAGCAACAGCGGCAGAGATCACAGCATCTCATCCATTCCCGTTGGTCGTTGGGCGGAGGATTAGCCACTGGCGCTTGTGAGGTGGCCAGGCGACTCGAACATCACAGTGAGGTTGGCACCGATGTTCGAATTGGATTTCAGCCGCTTGCGTTTATAGAAAAAAAAATGTTTGGTTTTCGAGTCTCGCGAGTTGATGGTCCATAAAGCCAATCACCAATGAATACACCAGAAAAAAAATCCAATTAAAAAAAATTCAATTAAAAATCGTAAGTGTGGTTTGCTCACTTATGGTTTAGCTCATTTCCAGCTTGAAAAAAGTATTCCTACGACTGTGACTCAGCAGACAATACTCGCTTGTAGCAGGGCAGCTGAAAAAGTTCTGCCCCCTACTATGTGGGCCAAAGAGCACTTTCAAGGGAACTTTATGAGTATTTCCACGATATCCACTTCCATAGGCCGTTCTGTAGCACGAAGAGTTGCGCTGCCGCTCTTCGAGAGACCGAAATGCAATGGCGGAACCAGCAATGAAAAATGAAAGAGGAGTTGTTAGTAAGTAAGGACTTGTCCCTTGTTTTTTATTTGACGCGTGTGCGGCCATTCATCGAGGGTCGAATTCGAACCGCGTGTGATCGGCATCGCGCTCGCTGAAGGTGTTGATGCCTTCAGAGAAGTCGTGGACTCTGTATACGCAACTGCGCACAATTCTGAGTCACTTATAACCGCTTTGCCGTTGCTTGTTGCCAATTATGGACTCAGACTATTGTCCTATCATCTCATAGAGTCCCTGGCACATAATAATAATATGCTATACAGTGGCAGTGGGGGTCTCAATGCCGATTTATTATTAATAAACCCCAATGATTCGATCGATATTATGGATTTCGATCGGATCATTGGGGGGGCACGTGCCACCCCCCCCCCCCCCCCCCCACTGGCTCTGCCAGTGCCCAAATGGATCCTTCGCCCCGTGACGTAACCGTCAATAGCACAATAGGGTAAACACGTGGGAGAAAAAACGCTCATAACTAATTTCAATTAAAACGTGGCACTTTGCACCTGGCACGTGCAGGCCTTTGAAAACAGGAAGGGATACCTGAGAGTGAGTAGTCGGTCTTTCTGCTCTCACTCTGCCGTATGAGGAAGGCGCCAGTTGTATTGACGTCTGCCAACAGATACTTTTCGGCATCTGCTCTCTTGATATCGCCAAAGAACCATCTGCAGGAAAAGACGAAAAACACGTTTTAAACACGGGCCAATCACGAGTTAGTGGCTGCATAACGGTTACAATGCGTTTAGACTTGTATCGGATAAATATCCGCTCGTGTTTCAAGCGACATTGACGAACGCATCAAATCATGTATTCTCCATGTGCATTCGTGTTAAGTCTTTGTATATATGCGAGTGATAGTCGTTTGCGTTGATTTTAATACCGGATAATAATAGCAATTGAGGTTTGTGTTATATATTTTTTTCTCTTCAAAGCAAAGGCAGCAAAAATCTGCCAATTAAAAATCACATTTCAGAAAATACATATTCACTGACTGCAACCACATTGTTGTTGTATATTACTTGGCTGTATACGGCATGTTTGCATTGAGGCACCTTCACACCATCTTGTGGGGAGTTATGAATGTGTGAGCTTATCACTTTTGACCAACATCATCATGACACAAGCACAGAATCGCATTTATACATTATGCAAGAGTTTGTTCTTAGCCTCATGACACCTGATACTTAGTAGATGTGACAGGAGAATGTACCAATGGCGTGTATTAATAAGTCTCAACAATAATGAACACCCAAAAGATCACTGGTCGATTTATGGGCGAAATTCTCAGCATATTTAAGTACAGGTTTTCGAGATTGTGCTCGCATAGCCCTCGGATGGACTTTCGGGCTGTATCGCGTGTTGGACAGGCACGATGTCCGATGTTTCGCGCAGCATGCTGGAAGCTTCTTCAGGAACTTCGAGCTCCCAGCATGTGGAGCGAAATGTCGAACGTCATGTTAACTACCACGCCTCGTATACAGGAGGTTCTAGGCTTGATCCAGACCCTAACACCTGTATATTTTGGTGTTTGCGTGTTCTCCCCGTGGTCGTGTGTATTTTTCTCCGAGTTCTCCGGTTTTTCCCCCCAAATTTAGAAGCATGTGTTTAAAGTATTCAGCTGTTAGAAATGTCCAAATGATAATCCACGTCATTGGGCTATCACTTGTCACCAGGTTGCTTCTGAAAGAGCTATATAGCTCAGTAGGCCTTATCTGGTAAAATAAAAATAAAATGTTTAGTTAAAATTGTTCATAGTTTACACAAATGAGCAACTGTAAAAATAGCTAGAGCATTCAGGGCGGCCGAGTCACCAACTTACTGGATTTACATTTAAACATGAGAAATAACTCGGCTTAATTTAATACAAGTGCATGTGTAATTTTAATAGTATTAGGTTTCAAAAATAGACAGCCAGAGACAATGACAGTGTTTGTTTTGTTATATACTGTGCTGTATGTGAAAGGTTTTTATTACAGGAGCATCTCTATTAGAATTGTCATTGGATGGAATTTGTCACACACAACTTACATCAACTTACACATGATTCACTGCATAATTGAATGCATTTATTCCACAAAGTCCATACATTCATATCCTGGTCATGAGTAAGATACATTGTTGAATATGGGGGGGGGGGGGGGGGAATTAATTTGAAATCCATTCATTGCTGATGAAGGTTAGCGCATTAAAACTCAAAGAGCACCACAGTATTGTATGCAATTTCTGCAAAAAGTTAACATTTAAAATAACGTTGGGTTAAAATAAGCATGCGAATTTTCGGTTCGTTCGATCCCATTATTTATATAGCAAGGTTTATAAAGCACACGGACTCTTTCAGGAGGGTCCTGTCTTAGAAAATTTGGCAAATTTCATAAAATATCACTCATTGGTTTTTTCGGTAAAGTCACGTATGTAGAAATACAATAAAATATATTACCGAAAAATCAATGAGTAATTTTATGCAGTCACGAAAGCTTTAATACTTCATAAAATATGTTCATGAACAGATTAAGGTATTGAAGCAAATGAGCCTCATTGCTCAACACAAAAAACTATACTACGTAATATGAATCACTTACTATGCTCAAATCACTGTACATGTAAATCTTTTTAATGACTTTTTTTTACTATGCTGGCCCAAAATTTGTCTTAAAATACTGGACCCCAGTATTAAGACATTTTACTAATTCTTATAGTTTTTTTTACCACAAAGTATGAGAATGAAAAACATGTTTATACATTCACAATTGAAATACTAATTACAGAGTCGTGCAAGTTGAATGTACATTAGAAATTAAGGCAGCTCGCAAAACTACCATCTTTGCCAAGTGGTGAAAAGTAATTTGCTAATACATTGGATACTCTGTATGGCTGTTGTGGAATTTTGGTTAAAATATTTACAAATGTCATGTCATATTCTTATAACATGAACAAAATAAATATATATTTCCCTTGGCGAAAATCACTTACATTTTTATTATTATTTTTTTTTTACCAGAAGCACCAAAGCTTACACAAATAAATACCCATCATAATTGACCATATTGTTTTAAAAACATCACGTCAATGTTCTGTGCTGGTACAAATTTGTACCCAATTAGCGAAACATAAATATTTGTGTGCCAGACTGTGTGACGCAGCCCTCTCTCACGTGCCAATGCTTCAACCGCCACGTCGCTTCAACAGTCATCACGATTGCAACACTGAAGCCAAACATTTACCCTCACTCAGAAAGCATTGGGAAGTGGCTTGCACAACAGTTAAGACGCTGCGCACTGAACCTGGCAACCTACATTCGATTCACGGCTACAGCGAGCATCAGTGGCGAGTGATGTACTGGGTTCCCCTTCATCACTAACCAACACTGACTAACGTGGTGAAGTATGGTCTACAATTTGCCATGACTGACATGGTATGGGGAGGCCTTCATCCAGCAGTGGACTGACAAAAAGCTGTAAATTATATAGGCATACAAAATAATGCGTGCCCAAATTACACACCTTTAAGTTTATACAAAAAAAGGTTTATGATCATTTGCATTGTTAAATGTACCCATATATCCATGTCTGTGTATATATAGAGATGAAGAAAAAGTCTTTATATTCGTCTCTGGCAAAATTAAGGTGACGCTATTGATCAAAAACACATTTTTTTACTCAAATGCACGCTGCAGAGATGTTTTTCCATCACCATAATCAGACGTCGTCTATCCCACTGCTGGATTCATTCCTCCCAAGTGCCATCGCCATCCCTCAAGGTGAGAAGGCTGCCGTGAGCAATCTCTCTCCGGAGCATGAACCGGCCTCGTGGCTCCATCTCCGTCGCTCTGGTCGTCCTCTCCCCTTCCTCCGGCTGCCATCCCATCGCCGGTCTCATCCATTGGCTATCATCTCCTTCTAGCGACGTATCCCGGTCAAGCAACTTTATTTTTCTTCACTGAGTCGTCAATATTGATGCTCCTGTTGTTTGTGGAGTGACTCATGCAGCCAGCTGTGGCTCTAGGGTTTGGTGTCACATGTTATTTATGTAGTTTATTGTAACAAAAAATTCGGTCACAGTTCCTGTGATCACTGTTACATTGCATTTATGGCTTTATTTTGGTGATTTCTAAAAGTTGTTTTGGTTTGGCCATGTTTTTGTTTATTGTAGTACGGAGTTAGACTGATGGCCTTAATCTAAGTTTTCTTGTTGTTGTTGTTGTTTGACTTGCATCCCACTGGGATTTTTGCACACAGCGTTGGTGTACGGTGCTATTTCAGGAATATTTTGATGTTTTTTCCTGGATTTTCTGTTTGCACAGTCACATAGTCACTTTAAGATGTTTTCTTGTTCATGTTTTTGTTTTTTTGTTTGTTGTGGTTGCACCCGATTCAAGAGCCGAATGGCTCACAGGGCTATACCAAATAAATTAAACTATGAAACTATATTACGTCTCTTGTTTTGAGAGACATGTTGACAGTGGGATAGGCTGTTTTATGGCGAAATAAATTTCTCGAACGATAACTATTATTGACACAACACTTGCTTTATTTATGAACATATCAAATATGTGTGAGCCGTAACTTAGGCCAAGTATGGTTTACAACATGTGCTAAGATAGAGGAAAGGACAACCCCCTCCTTGTTTTACATCTATTTCAAATTTTAACTTCAAACGGTGTTAATTGTAGTACCCTGCATTGCAGCAGGAAGTGCAGCAAAATTAATTGTTGCACAATACTATGCTGTCCAATGTCTACGCTGCACACGTTCATCAACACGTACTGACCAATAGTATTGAAGTATGGGTCAAATAACCCCGAAAGCTTGCATGGTATGGTGAGGCCCTCCTCCACTGGCGTATTGACAAGCGGGCTGCACATGTACATGTCACGAGGAGCAACCATCAGCGTTTGCTGTTGGTACTGAAAAACGGTGCAGCACGGCGTAGCCAGCGTTGATAATTACGTAACATTCCGGCAGTTATGAATCTCAAGTATAGAAAAAAAATATACCTCTCAAGTAAGGTTAAACTTCACTGTCGCCCTGAATGAAATGCCATTGTGTGTCTATGTACCTGCCTGATAACATAACATCGACACCTGGGTTGATTTTATGATTTGTGGACCTTGCTCCCTGGGGCGAGTGCATTGGTCTTCTCCCGGCCCCAAAGATAAACCAGAACAGAAGGTTCCAAAGAGGTACCGTGTATAGCAACTGCTGTTTAAATACGCCTAGTGATAACTGCATTCTATTACAAGCCGTATTTAACAATACAGTACAGTAAGATGCATATAATTAAGCATCTTGGTGTGTTTTTCTAAGATTATTTTTTGTTTGAATCTATGTTTATTGATTATCACGATTCAAGGCTGCCATTCGATTCAATATTGTTATTTTCGTGATGAATGTGGCAGCTACAAATGGTTGGAGGGTCTCATGTGAATATACTGTATACAATATATAAAGAAAAAAAGTGGTTCTCATGCACTCATATTCTGCAATGAATTCATAAATACCCATCAATTGATCAGTTTCAGGAGTAAGATCAATCATGAAATTTCAAGACGATGAGTGATGGCATTGGCCGGGAAAGGTCCTCAAAAAATAGAATTTCATGGCTGATGATGATGATACATTTTCAAGTGTAACCATGACGTTGGTGAAGGATTATTTGAACCAAATTCTCAAAATATTGTGAGCGTAGTTGGGATGTACAGGTATGTACCCTATTTTACGTATATTTTAGGCATGTGTTTGGTAAAATGGTGCATACTAAAGACATTTGACAAAAGCGTTCAAGGTTTTCATTGGCTGGTCAGGTGCATTCATTGCAGGACAAAGAAATCCGGGCAGGACAAGGAAATCCGGGCAGACCGAGATAACTCCGGATTCCAGTAAGAAGCATTTCTCAACAAAAAAAATGCCATTCCAATCTAGTCACAGCCGAGAAGGTTTTCGGTGGATCTAAGTGATGCTCGCACTCAAGATTCCAAGGGATCGCGAGCCCAATGACGACTGTGGGCCGATGGTACTTTGAATAGTAACCATGAGGCCTTACACGATCATTTTAGAGAGCCTGAGGTCGGGGTGGGGATGGAAGGTTCCGTGCCTTCCCGGATCTCGCTGGCAATCTAGCCGAGGATCGCTTGCTCACCCCCCAGTCTTCGGGATCTCAAACCTATGCTAAAATCTCATAATTTATTACATACCTATGTGTACAGGTCTATCTGTCAATCTACTACTTTGACGAGGGCATCCCAAGCCATGCCTTACATTAACATCGAGTACAGTAGTTAAGAATAAAATCTTTGTTAAACCTGAAAGGTCATTTAACTATTCTGCAGAGAGATCCTATATAAAAAACAGGTATCAATTACAAAGGGTTGAGAGGCTTTCAGAGATGGATTGATCATTGCTGGTGATGATGATTAAAGTACATGTACTTGTAGTGTCTTTTCTTGTTTTAAAAAGCGTTAAGTTTTAAGATTTGCTGGTTTTTTCATGTTTTAAAAGCTTCTCATAGATACAGCATAGCATGAGAAGGTAAAACTTGAACTCCATCCTGCAATTTTTGGATGCCAAAAACCAGCTGAACAGGTAATGAACCGTCATACAGACCATGCACAGGAATGTGCTTGTACAGGCGAGATTATTTTGTTGGACCTTACACAAAGTTTTACCCGCGACACACCGTGGAAAGGGGAGTAGAGTCGTCGTTAAAAAGGGCAGAGATGGCAAAGATAACCGGGACAAGGTACGGATGATGGGGAGGAATTCGCCAAAAAGAGGGACACAGCTCAAGATGAGCAGCTGGAAGAAAGCAGCACCAGGCAGGAAGGGGAGGAGGATGGGAAGAAGGAATGACCAGGCGAATATGTCAGGGATGCATGTATGCCTGTATACTTGTTGAAATTATTTTACACCGTACGTAGCTAACTGTACTAATCGGAGGTGCAGACAAGTACAACAAACAACACAAAAAGCAGTTCTAAAGAAAGTCGTTTTCAATATAAAATTTAACTTGCCTAGCTCTAGTGGCTTCCTAATATCGGAAGGAAGAGCGTTTACAGACGGCCGCAGAAGCGCATCTGAAAGCACGCGATGCCATGACCGTCTTTGTTCGATGGCAAGCCAAAAGCCACTGCTGCGAGGATGACCGGAGTTGTGATGGTTTATGGTCATCTCTCATCACCCTATTATCCCTTCAGAGGGTGATGAAAGACGGGAAGTAGGGAGAGAGAAGGAACAAGCAAGAAGTAAGCTGCGTGGAGCAGAATCTGTTTCCATAGTGGGTGGGGAGAGGGGAGGAGATTCAGAGTGGTGGTGGCCACGCAGGTCAGGTGATTTACGGGAGGCTTGAGCCGATTTAGATATATAGATTAAAAATATGGGGGCATACAGCATCAAGTTACCTGCATCCAACTATTCTACAGTATTAAATAACGTTATCAGGAATCTCACCGAATTCTCGCATACAGTATATATTTCCATTAAATGTATCTAAAATAATAAATGCCAAAAAGGTTAAGAAAACTGGTTTAAAACAAATCAACAGGATGCATCACCGATCATTAAAATAATACAAGTGCATCAAATCAAAAATTTTAACCACATTGCGTTGCATTGTTAGATTTGTGGGAGGGAGGCGGATATACAGGGGGAAGAGGGGATGGTGGGGGGGAGTAAACATTCCTAGAATGTGAGTATAGCGATAATCAGCAAGCGCAAAGCCATTCCTACGGCTGATGTTTGTGTGGCTTACCAAGTCGCGTTTTGGGTGGCTTGGAGGGGGTTTGAATAGATGGGGGCCCAGTTTGCTGGTAGTCTACGTCATTCATTCTACATTTGTAGCTTTGGCATTTCAGTGTAGAAAGGCAGCGGATGCTATAAAAGGTATTTACCCCAGTAAAGGGGGGGGGGGGGAGTCGAGTTAAAGATTTTTATGAGGACATTTAGAGATGCCCCCATGGGTTTTGATGCCACGGAAGGAGACATTTCCAGGACGCATTCATTATATTAAAGTGTTCAATTATTATGAAATGCAAGTTTCGGATGTTGGAGCATGGTCGGTATCTCATGTGTATTTGTTTAATCGGATATCCCTAAAGTATTTGATTATTTGTTACCTGCCAGCCATGGTGGCCACTTCAGAGTTGCAGGCCTCTCTGACCTCCCCTAAGTGTCGTGAAGTAGTAGCATTGCTGGTCAAAACATCACCGACTATATAGTCATCAATATCGGCAGGGAAATAGCAGAAAATTGGTGACTAAAAGAGGAATATTGTATAATGCTGTGCCACAAAGCCTTACAAATGTTTAGCCGAATGAGTGGGATGTTTATGCTTCCTCATTGCTGATGTGGACTTGGCAAAATATTTTCATTGGGAACTCTGGACATAGTTCACATTCATAAGAGGTTTTGTTGGGTTAGATCACGTAAATATATAAATGTGTCGTTAAAACCCGCCACCACCCGACACAGCCAACTAGTAAGGGTTGTCACGTAAACAGAACGTGGCCAATTCGTCACTAGTACAGCACACCGGTGTGTTGGAGGGCCAACGACACGTTTATATATTTACACGATCTAACCCAAAAACCTCTATTATGTTAGATATTGGTCGCGAAAGCCTACGTGTTAAATAGTTCACATTAGAGACCAGGTTACATTACCGCTCATGCGTGTTAATCATTAAATAGCGCTAACGAGCTCTCGTAAAGAGCCACCGGACGGAAAATAAAGTCCTCGAGATTAACTTATGTACACCGGCATATTCGGTTAGATGCAGCTGGTAAGAATTGCTTTGTCAAGATTGAATCCGGTTTGCCTAAAACAGGGTATGCACCTTGCCTTGTACAAAATGCAAATAACTCAGTGAGCCAAAGTTAAACGCAAACCTTTGCTTGGGATAAGCTGCGTTAAAATTAATGTGCTACATAAACAAGGAAGTAGAATGGCGGCGCGGATAATGTAAACAGGTTACTCATTTCAAGTGATGGAGTAAGGGCGTTTTTGAAGTGTAATCTTTTCTCGAATGTAAAAAAGCTTTGCTTGCAACAGCAAATGCCTCTATCGTGTCAGTACAGTATGTGTATATGGTAAATAACAGTGATTTTTGCCACCATTTACCACCGAGAGCATGTTTTGGTAACTTTTTTAAATGTGTAAATTACATGCGGTTGAAAGAGCACCACATTTTGCATGAAGTGTGATACAACGCAATTTCACTTGACAATATAGTGCAGCACTGAACTGCAGTGAATTATTGTACAATAAAGTGATGTCCTTTGTTAATAGTACAGGCCCAGCAATAGCCATGCACTCATTATTAACCTCCAAACTATATATATGTGTACTATTTGGTTCTTTCGGTAAAGTCACGTAGGTAGAACAAATATATATCACGACGTTTCGATCGCAACACAAGCGGTCCTCAGGCGGAAAAAATAATCCAGCAGTTCCACTGGATTCCTGCAGTCACGAAAGCTTCAAATCAAGATATATATGGTTGACAGGGTTGGCATTAACAAGCAATGCCACCGAGTTTCATTTCGGGCCACGGTTGAGATCAGTTAAGATTGATATTTGGTCTTGAACACTGGCACGGCTAAAAATAATCATAATGAATTATAACGATAATAATGTCTATCGAAGCACTCCACATTGTGTGTGCACTGCAGGGATTATTAAAGGAGAGGCTTCTTTTTTTCGGAGCCACTTGTACAAATATTCGTATTTTTGTTTTGACAACAAAAAATTACAGCCGGGTGTCAATGCTATTAAAAAGTGGCCATTCAGACGAGTGCAAGGGCATATTGCGTTTTTTTTTCCCTACATGCACCAGCAGCTGTCTCTAGAGTTCGCCACCACAACAACAAAAAACTGGGACATATCATCGGGAGGAATGAGAACGTATCGCAGTACTGTACTCAGAAGAAGGGGGAACGGCCCTGAATTAAATCGTCTTTAGTGGTGCGCTGTTAAGCAACTGACAAAAAACCAAGACCTATAACGTCACGCGACTACCAGCAGATCATGTACACACCAGTACCTGACTTTCACCTATTAGTGAAATTCAAGGTCGTGTGTATTTTTCTATAAGGGGCCGTCCATAAATGACGTCACGCGATTTTGGACGATTTTTGACCCCCCCCCCCCGTCACAAAAAGTCAGACCCCCCCCCCTCAAATATGACATCACAAAGCTCTGCTCCCTTCCCCCCCCAAAATATAAAAAAATGCTTCAAATCGCTTTAAACTATTATCATTGTAGTGCGTATTTAATGTGGCGCTGCACTCTGATGTTGTAGGAGTTGTCATAACAATTACATATTTATTTAAAGTTGCGCATTTTGATGCGACGGACACATTTCTCAACCCCACCCCCTCGTCACACATCGTCACACATCGTCTGACACCCCCCCCCCCCTAGGTGCGTGACGTCATTTATGGACGGCCCCATACCCCCTCACCCACCAGCCTTTAGTGGCTAATTGTCTCACGACAAAAATCTGCGTAATTTTGCTGCGTGGAGGGTCTGTGGCCAAGCGGATAGGATGCGAGGTTGTTAATCGATTAAACATTTCGGGTTCTAATAGCGATCACTTTGGCGAGAGCGTCTCTCTGCATAGAGACACAAGTTGCAACTTTCAAAAAAATGATTTCCTACACGGTACAATAATACGACAATAATAATAAACCCGCGTGTGAACAAGGCATAATTTGCACTGCTATTATTGTTTGAATGCAGCCGTATACCCCGCTATCCAGAATGGATTTTTCGTGGAGCGCAAACATCCATTGTCCTCCCGTTTTCCCCCTGTGCTCCCAGCTCCTCCCCCCCAGCATGGGCATCGTTCCCTCTTCCCTATCAGCTGCCCAGGGGCGTGTGGGGCAGGACTTATAAGTCACATATTGATATACCGTATTTATATACCGTACAGGACAAGTACTTTCCGGAACGCTGCTTGGCTGTCTTGAGGAGGAGTACACGCGGACGCCTATCCACAATCCTTCCATGTGTATGGTTCCTGAAGCCCTCTCGCGGGCTAGCAGACCTCAGACATTGGGTATTCAGCTCCTGAACACATTGCTGCTGCTGCTGCCGCTGCATCATGCACGCGTTTAAAAAAAAAAACCAGAACATCGTTGCGTCCCGATATTCCCACCGCCCGCATCGGGGAGGACACGTGAAGGCGGAGAAGATGGATGGATGTGGCGGCATTGACACGCGAGGGCATCATTCTCGCGGAGCAGCTTTGCGCGCGCGGGGTTTGCCCCTCTCCGACACAACAACAAAAGCATTTTGCGTTTCGCCACGCACCGTGGCGGAGCGCAAAAGGAGGAGCAGCAAAAGTTGGCGAGCAACAAAAGTTGGCGAGCGAGACAAGTCACGACCACAGAGTAGGGAAGGGTGTCGATGAGGAGGAGGCGTTGTGATGTGTGTGTGTGGTTGTTGCTTTGTGAAGCGACTCACGGCTCTGCGTCGAGGCTCTGATACTCGGCGACGTAGTTGGCAGGGATGTATCCCCGGGTGTTGTAGCGCTCGTTACTGGTGCTCGCCGTCTTCTTCTGCGCGTACCACCAGTCCGAGTTCGTCTTGTCCGTCACCTCGAGGAGTTCGCCCTCCTTGAAGCTCAGATCCTCGTTTGTTCGTCCGTCGTAGTCGTAGAGGGCCACGTAGAGAGGCAGCGGCTTGAACACCGGAATGGGAAATCTATGCGATTGTGCGGCTGTATGCTGGAGTTGATTTGGAGGAGGGAAGGCAGTCTGATCTCTTCCCGTGGGCCAACACAATTGCCAGAGGCATTCGCAGCAAGGGCAGCACGATCTTAAGCACGTAGCCATGGTGTTCGTTTAGCAGGTCCTTCGCCGTTCTTCTTCGAAGATTGTACGAGGCTATTAAAACAACAACCACAACCTAAAACGACAGCAGCAATCGCCTACCCACACAACTTCACCATTTCGAACGAATCGTCATTATCTCAACTACACACAGCTGGCTCGCTCTCCCTCTCTCAAGACGTGGGCGGGGGGAGCCATGATGCCAAACTTTTAAAGTAGCGAAAATTGCTTTTCTTTTGTAGTCGTTTGCTTGCGGATTTGCGAACGAGCAAGTCGCCGGTCGTGTTGACGACAACGCCGCAGCTTTGCCGAGAAAGCCGGCGACCCCTCCGCTCGTGTCGCGAAACCCGCGGCGTCGATCAGGAAGAAGGAAGTCGCGCGCGTGGAATCCCGCTCGACCGGACGGGCGCGACCTCCTTCATTATTATTAGCAGCTTTCTTTTGCCAGAGTCGCGTGCATGCGAGACAGGTCGCCCAGGTGGGTAGGTAGGGGGGGGGGGGTGCTTTGTTAGGCTTCACCCGTCCTTCACTGTATCACGTAGGCGATAAGCCTTTTTTGCGTACGCAGGGCAGCGGCGCTATGCGTTTCCTCGTTCTCTCATTGCCCAAGCGCCCACGTTACCTGGAATATCCAGGTGAAGCTGGATTCGTATCTACACACCAACTGCGCCCCCCATCACCCCACGTCAAAGATGTCCCGTGTCGCCTTAACAAGTGCTGTTAGCGAGCCGGCACTGCACACGAGGGAGTGGGTTGGAAATTGACCACGCCCGACCGCCTTTGTCTCCCCGGCCGGCAATATTTACACACCGCACCCAGGTACTCATTTGAGGCTGAGTTGACCTAGGGGAGGCCCAGGAACGGTTCCGATAATCATCACTGTGTGCGGGAATCGAACTCGGGTCATCGGGTTCGTAGCGTAGCGAACCGCACGCTATTTCTACAGTGTAAAACTGGTATTGGCCAATCTTCCCGATGCTACGTTGATAAAGAGCTTAGCTTACTGCCCCCACCATCACCAATCCCTTCTCTCCACCCTCGCTCTCTGGGTTTCATTATTTTCTTTGCATGCGTCGGGTGAACGTTTCGTGACCAAAGGCGAAATTTTGGGAGTGATTAAGCCAAACGGGATGGGTGGATACGCGCCACACGAAATATTTGGCAAATTATAAAGAAAAAAAGTGTGTGCAGCCATGAAATTGCTTGCCTCACGTCACTTAGCAAAAAAGCCTCCATAAGAAGGAGCTCTACAGAGACTGTTCAGGAGAAATGTTGGCAAACTCTGAATCAATGATGTGGACTTTGACCACAATTGTTGACACCTAGATGACCAATGTTATTTAATTCGCACAATTGTTACGTTTGTTATATCAAGGAAAGCCCGACTGAGTTTCGAAACTCTTTTTGCCAAGAGTTTTAAAGTAGGGGGCGATGTTGCTTTGTGAAATCCGAATTGAGTAATTTTCAGGTCAGTTTATTTTGGCTAAGGCCCATTGAGCCACGCTCTTTTTCACCGTAGCATCGGGAAGTTTGGCCAATACGAGCTTTACAGTTTTTTAGCCACGTGAGAAAAGTAGAGAACCCGGAGAAAGACCATGCAAGATAGGAAGAAAACATACAGGGAATGGAACCCATCGACTGATGGCTGTGACAACCTGCTGCCCTGTGTAATGATTATGTTTTGCGTAACATGTCTTTTTAAAAGTACGTTAGTCTCTGGTGTTTTTTTTAATTGTTTGACTTCTTGGCTTGACACATCCGTGAGATGACTTGTCGTGTTTAACATTGCGTTAAGTATCATTCTAAACACAAATACTTGTCATTCCTATAATAAATATTTCGCCTCCCGTGGAATGCCAGGGCTAAATTACCAAAATCCAACTGGGTCGGAACACGTATGAACGGACCTGTTAACGCATATGTAAACGGATTGCACCATACATACAAACACACATACTGTACAGAAATGTAAAACACGCACATGGGCATGTAATTAAATTGTTCGAAACGATGTAAAGATCGGGTATTTTCGGGAACGGACTACATTTGATATTTGCATGTTTATTGCAATTGCATCTTTTTTGACGGTGGAATACTTGTATACATTTCGTGACGCGCTTTTAAATAAAGTAGGAAATTACAACTGATGGATAAAAAAAACATTTTTAACGGATGTGTATAAATCTCGGCCATGTGCATGGGTCAATGGATTAGTTCAGCCGCCAAATAATAATTATGAAAACAACTCGTGGGGATCCTGTTCCGCTCCAACGGAAAATCATCGACGGCTTTCATTTCCATAACCGCCTCACAAATCCTGCACTCGGAGCACTGAAAGTAGTAATCTGTAGAATTCCAAAACAATGTATCGTGGGGTTTTTGTTTGCATTATATTCTATAGAGTTTAAATAATCTGGCGAAAATAATTGTAATTATAGAAGCACACATTTGAAAAGTTATTGTTTAAATGAACCGTGTCAGTTTTCTGAATGTATCACTTCCACCGCTTCTTCTGCGTTGCTATCTTGCGAACTTCTTCCACCGATTATGGTGCCAGCGGTCGACAGCGGCCACTAACAACAGCAGAGTTATTGTTGGGTTGGAAAGGAGTCTAACCAGGAGCCAGGCAGGAAACTGGAGGCATAGATTATTTTTTTTAATCGTATTTTCATTAATTTTGTTATGACGAAGCCAACACAAAAGACATCCCACTCCAACGAGCTTAAGAACACAGGCCACGCAATTTGTAAACCTACCTGAGCCTGCACAATAGGCGTTACGTGTAACACAATTCCACCATTTCACGACTGCCAAAACTAGATACATGCAATGCGGCCGTACCGTTTATCCTATCGAAACAAAAATCACCATCAGCCATGGTCAATCAACTGCTGTATGAAGGCCTCCCCCAAGCCACCGTCACCTCTCACCATGTTGCGATGTAGCAATTCACCGATTAATTATCTGCGAAACAAAATGGCAAACAAAAACAATCGATTTGATTGAATCGTAAGGTACACACAAATAAAAGTGTAACCATGTAATGTATTGCTCTCTCCACTGCTGGCGGAAGGACTCGAGAGAGTGAGCTGTAGAGCGCGCCGCTCCAGAGGGCATTTTGGCCTACTCTTCCTACGCTGGCCAAATGTCTTGGAAGAGGAGGGAGTAACCCACACTTTACCCCACCGCAGGTGACCTGCCCATCGACTATGGTGTACCCATTGATATTTGCCGGGTGGACAGCGGGCGACGATCGGTGGGTACGAGTGCGTGGCTACGTATACACATGTTACATAAGTCATCATGTCTTTAATCAACGTAATCTTAAATCGATCTCAAACCTAGCGCACGTACGATTAAAGTTACTTGCTATTAAGAAGGTACATTGCCCGAACATCGAAAATTACGTGTGTGTATATATGTATCCATTTAAGGCAGTGTTATTGACGAACTCGTTGAGTTTGTTGGGAAACCGAAGTGGGGGGTGGGGGGGCATTGGCGCAGTCCATCATGAACTCGGATCCTTAAGTTCCAGCTCTTATAGTCAAACATCCCCCCTACGACGGACAAAAGTCGAGCTGATGCTCTGTGCAGTTGTTAAAGCATCTGAAAAGAATTGTAAAGAGCTGCAAATTATTTACTTGTTGTGTTACTTTAACTGGGTGCCCTATAAAACTGGTTCGGTGAGATAATATTCAAAGTCGCTTAATTCAGGCCTCGACATTCAGGCATGCGGTGGCGCAAAGCGTGAGTATTCCCACCTGTTCTGACTGGCGTGGAAGGTTTGGCCAAATTCCTTCTTCGAGGGGCTTCTCTAGAACCCCCTCTAGAGGAGGCCCCTTCCAGCAGCAGTGGCGTGAGGTGCCGTTTATGATGATTATTTTGTGCACATTGTGGATGTTTAATGTCTTGTTACCAATTATTGTGTGCACATTGTGGATGTGTAATGTCTTGTTACCAATTATTGTGTGTACATTGTGGATGTTTAATGTCTTGTTACCAGTTATTGTGTGCACATTGTGGATGTTTAATGTCTCGTTACCAATTATTGTGTGCACATTGTGGATGTTTAATGTCTCGTTACCAATTATTGTGTGCACATTGTGGATGTTTAATGTCTTGTTACCAATTATTGTGTGCACATTGTGGATGTTTAATGTCTCGTTACCAATTATTGTGTGCACATTGTGGATGTTTAATGTCTTGTTACCAATTATTGTGTGCACATTGTGGATGTTTAATGTCTTGTTACCAATTATTGTGTGTACATTGTGGATGTTTAATGTCTCGTTACCAATTATTGTGTGCACATTGTGGATGTTTAATGTCTTGTTACCAATTATTGTGTGTACATTGTGGATGTTTAATGTCTTGTTACCAATTATTGTGTGCACATTGTGGATGTTTAATGTCTCGTTACCAATTATTGTGTGCACATTGTGGATGTTTAATGTCTTGTTACCAATTATTGTGTGCACATTGTGGATGGTTAATGTCTTGCTACAAATTATTGTGTGCACATTGTGGATGTTTAATGTCTTGTTACCAATTATTGTGTGCACATTGTGGATGTTTAATGTCTCGTTACCAATTATTTTGTGTACATTGTGGATGTTTAATGTCTTGTTACCAATTATTTTGTGTACATTGTGGATGTTTAATGTCTTGTTACCACCTCCAGGGTCTCTGTCGAGCTCTCTCGTATAGTAGAGGCATTTGTTTTCCCCCAGCAGTGGCATGATCAAGTCATTTGCGGGGTGAACACCTTTACCCGTTTTTAAATCGGTGAAATAGACGGGAGTCTATTCAAGACCGCGCCTGATTTTTTTGCCTGCGGGAAGAAACCGAAATAGTCTGGATACAACACGCAAAAAAATGTATCCACGCACGTCTCGTCCCCTGCGATCAGATAGACGCGAATCCAGTCAAGCGACATTTCAAGCCACGCAAATCCCTCGCAGTTCAACATGGGCGACGTGGTTGAGTCACGTCTGCGTTACAGCCGTTCACGGGATATGTTTATAATTGCAATGTGTTCATATACGTGCAGGGTGCTAGGTCTACTCAGCCTCGCGTGATTCCCTAGTGCGGTGTGTAAACATCGCCACTGGTTTGAGACAAAGGCGGCCGGGCGTGGTGTTGCCCCCCCCCCCCGCCCCTAGTGTGTGCCGTGCCGGCCTTCATCGGTGCTCGCTAACATCACTTGCTCTCAACGTCTGTTAAGACTATACGGGGGATCTTTATCTATTTTTTTCCATCGTTGTGTGTGTGTGTATATATAATAGGTTGAAGTGAAACGTTAGAACAAGTGAAATGTGTTTCTTCTTGACATGGCCGAGCGCGTTTCCTGCTCGTTGCCGAGGTTTGCGGTTCTCATATCACCTTAGGGGCCGTCCATAAATGACGTCACGTACCTAGGGGGAGTGGGGGGTCAGACATTTGTGACGATGTGTGACGAGGGGGGGGGGGGTGAGAAATGTGACGTCACATCAAAATGCGCAACTTTAAATATAGACAACACGTTCTACTTAATTAAATAGACTTTTTAATAAATGTATTCTCCTACAACATCAGAGTGCAGCGCCACATTAAATACGCACTACAATGACAATAGTTTAAAGCGATTTGAAGCATGGTTCATTTTCAAAATGGAAATATGGTTTTGGGGGTGGGGGCAGAGCTTTGTGACGTCATATTTGAGGGGGGGTCTGACTTTTTGTGACGCCGTGTGACGAGGGGGGGGGGGGCAAAAATCGTCCAAAATCGCGTGACGTCATTTATGTATGGCCCCTTAATCGAATTTACGTAGCGTTACAACCAGCGGCGCGCCTGCCAACGAATTAACAACGGTGCAACGTCTGAATGTAATGTGCGGAGATGAGATGAATGACATCGATGAGAGAGGAAGCAATGGGAGGCAAATGTGTGTGATGATACGCGAATTCGGTGAAAGCGAAGTTGATGACAGTAAACGATCGAATGAATGAATGGGAGTTAATGAGTGATAGCCATAGCGTGAGAATATGAAGAGGGGACAGTCACGGTGGAGGTTATTTAGGGGGGGGGGGGGTGGGGGTCGTGGAGTGAGCTCGGGGAAACAATTGAGTTTTGAGTGAGGAGCGGAATCGAACTAACGAAGGTGACTGCTCAATGTGGTGGGGAAGTTGATTGCAGTGACGGGAGGCGAGGGAGAGAGAGAGAGAGAGAGCGTGGATTGAGCACAAAGAGGAGAAGGAGGAACATCGAGAGAGAGAGAGAGAGGCAACAACGATTGGGAATGTAGAGGGCGAGTCGGCGACCTAGAAAGAAGGCACAAGATCGCCAAGATATGATGGGGCAAGACCACGAAGGGATTTGTAGACCACGGTGAGGCATTTGAAACAGATCCAGCTCAGTCGGCCTGCCTGCTTCATCCTGCGAGTGTCTCACAACACAAATTAAATACGCGCCGTCTGCTGCTTCACATTTGACGGGAAGCAATATTCCTCGTGACGCGTTTTCTAAAAATAGTATGCCAAATAGCTTGGCGCCATGACCCAAACGTTGCAACATTTGTTAAATCACCATTAGGTAATACCACATTTCTTTAGAATATTTTTTTTTCTGTGTTAGAATTTGCCCTCCCCCCGCCGCAGCAACTCCGGTTGGCTACATAAGTTGTGAAAGAAGTTCAACAGACTATAGGCGCATGTTAAAAATAGCGCCATCATGAATCATCGTGCTATAAGAATTATGCGAATGCCTTGTCATTATTAGCCATAGGAAAGAAACATAATTCTTCGTGTTTTTTTGTATTTACCCAGTAAAGTTGTACTTAGTTCGAATACTTTATTTTAGGAGGGTCCCGCATTGAGACGTTTGGCCAACATTAATTACATTGAATGTTTGTGGATGATAATGAATTCACATTTGCATTGGGGAAATATTTCTTCGAGACAAAATGCATTCATATCAAACCACGTTGGCCACAAGGCTAAGATTGTATATTAGTTTCCACTTGTTACAATAAAAAAAAACTTTGTTACACCATGTTTCGCCAAAGTCTTGCATAAACAATGTGTGCGTGTACTTTTTTTAAGCTCAAAGTGTAAAATAATAGTAAAAAATATAATTGAACAAAACCTTTAACAAAATATGAATGAGTCTCGAATGTTTTTTGTTTTCTTACTTTCTTCCAGAAGCAACGATTGTAGTGCGCGAATTCCTTTCAATGACTGTGTTGAATGTGGGAAGAGATTCCGTGTTCCAACGTGGAATAATTGCTACGGGGATAAGGGCTTTTGCCCGCAACCTCGCGCGTGATATATTTTTTTGGATGGGAAACAAGGCCGCGGGTCTAAATTGAATCCCGTAAAAAAAATAATTCCGAACTGTTCCGGCCGAAAATCAATCGCGGGTGTAACATTCACAGAGCTTCGCGGAGCACGGATTTCAAGGGCTCGCACATTGACAGCGCAGCCCCTATCCCGGCCACCTCGCAGCGCGGCGCGTTCGAGAGTTTCAACGAATCCGCGGGGTCAACCAACAACAGATATCCCTCCTCTCCAAATTGCGTGGGTCGCTGCTGATGCACAACCACGCCCAATAGACCTTTTGTTCTTCTATATTTCTGTTGACATGGGTTTTTCTCGTAATTTGCATGTTTTTTTTTTGGGGGGGGGGTTACACTCGACGTCTAGCATCGAAGTCAAGCAGCACTCGCCGACGATAGCTTACCCCTGTGGATGAGTCGCATTCCGCACTTCAAACAAGCACGCGTGCAGGGAATTCACGCGAGCGATGGAATGTTCAGATATTCAAACGATGTGCCCACAAGTGTGTGGCGGGGAGTATGTGGGCGAGATGGTGAGCATAGTTGAACCTTCGCTGCGATAGGTGAGATACACACAGCCGTGCGATAGCTATAATTATGAAAGTAGTACACTACTCTGTTGAGCATTCATTCAATTATTCGACGAATAAGATAACACGACACAGTTGGGGGGGGGGGAGGGAGACTCAAGCCTTTTCCCACGAGTGCAGCTGACCTAGAGGTGATCTGAAATAAGTGCCCTTTTGCAGGACACGTCGCTTAGAATGGATGTTGGATAAATAATTAACACTTAGTCCACCACGGTGATGGGGCCATGCAATCAACTGGCGTGCAGGTGTCGGCCGGATTGTCACATCGCAGGATCACACTGTGCAGCGTGGTCCAGATGTCTTGTGACCACCCAATTAATTGACCCCTACCATTGTTTTCCCTTTACGAATTCATTTCTGTTTTCACACCCATTAAAAAAAGGTTGAAGAGAATTAAATTGGGGTCACAAGATATAAACGGGTGGTTCGATATGCTTTGTGATCCCAAATTAAATTACCCCTTAAATTGTTTTCCTTTTGCTTATTCATTTCGATGTTCACACCCATTGCTATCCAAATAGATTAAGTTATAGATAATTAAATGGGGGGGAGGGGGGGTCACAAGATATCTAGACCACCCCATACAAGGTACCGCTGCATGGGGGAAGCCTTATTGACCTTGGCTGACGATGATGACGATGAATCAACTTGGCTGGTTTCGGGAAGCCAGATCGAAGCCAGTTTGTTTGCCTTCCAATAATCCGTTCAACATCCAGACAATTGCATTTGACCTCATGTTCGATTCCTGGCAGCACGGTTCTTGACCAACGCATACGCTTATCATCCGAAAATGCGTTCTAAACAATCGCACCCGAGATGTTATTTAATAATATGTATTATATGATTATATAAGTATAGATGTTATGAACGCGCCTGGTACTCGGATGACACTGATGGGTTATAGTTTTTCACATTACCAAGCGTGCGTGTGTGTGTGTGTCGTTGCCTTGACCTATCTCAAACTGCTAATTGTTTGATAATGGGTTCTACCCTTTGGGAATCATTATAATTTATCGTCCACTGTCAAACTACTTCAAGATAATAGCCTCCTCGCGACGCGTCGGTCACACCCTGTCAACTGAGTTTTAAATCTATACACGAGTTGACTCGTACTGAATATGCTTTCATAAGCACGCTATATAACTTCAGCAGTCATGATCAATCCACGGGTGAATGATTGTCTACTAAAAGCCGTTTCCATCTATCACGATCATTCGATGCAATAATAAGACAACACCCCCCCCCCCCGTATAGCCTTCACAAACTGTTGGGGAAAGTGTTGTTAGCGAGCGCCGACGTAGGTCAGCACGACACACCAGGGGAATGGGTGGCCAACACCACGCCCGGCCGCCTTTGTCTCTCGAGCGGCGATGTTTTAGTACATCGCACCGGGTATTCGTTTGAGGCTGAGGCGACTTAGGGGAGGCCCAGGACAGGTCCACATAATCGTGACTGGTGTTGGTGACCGTGAGCGGGAATCGAACTCGGGTCGCCGGGGTTTGTAGCGCCGCGCCGCGGGATCCCTGCACACGTTCAAGAAGCTGCTGGTGTTAAGTTCACTTTTTGTTCCTCCCTTCGTTCGAAGCCCACTTCACATTTGCTACGAGGTGAATTACAAGGAAAGGTCACTTTGTCGTCGGACGGGGGTAAGAACGTCGCCGTATACAAATTGGCGAAGCGAATGTACTTTCCGCATTGATGCCCTGCTTGCAATTCTTGTGTTGTTGAACTTCTTCTTGTAAAAAAAAAGTATGCCAATCGCGGTCAGGATCTGTAAAAAAGGTATGTTGGGGGCCGACGGTAAGATTCCAGATTAGTCCCCCCCCCCCACTCGTCTGATTCCTCCCGCCCCCTTCCTCATCTCTTATTAAATTGTAGTTTAAACCAAAATTGTAAATGTTGTGGATTCACTCTTCAACACACCGGTGGGATAAAGAAACGAACTATTTGTCTTTTGCCAACGTGACACATTTTTTTTACTGATTAGCTGTGTCGGGTGGTGGAGGGTTGCGACACATTTATAAATAAGGGGCCATCCATAAATGACGTCACGCGATTTTTAACGTTTTTTGACCTCCCCCCCCCCCCTCGTCACATGGCGTCACAAAAAGTCAGACCCCCCTCAAATATGACGTCACAAAGCTCTGCCCCCCCAAAAATAATATATGCTTCAAATCGCTTTAAACTATTGTCATTGTAGTGCGTATTTAATGTGGCGCTGCACTCTGATGTTGTAGAAGAAAACATTTGTTAAAAAGTCTATTTATTGAAGTAGAACGTGTTGTCTATATTTATTTAAAGTTGCGCATTTTGAAGTGACGTCACATTTCTCAAACCCCCCCCCCGTCACACATCATCACAAATGTCTGACCCCCCCCCCCCCTAGGTGCGTGACGTCATTTATGGACGGCCCCTAACGCGATCTAACCCAAAAACCTTTATTATAAATAAATTGTAGCTGTTGCTCTGCATCTGCATCAGCCATACCTCCCCCGCACCTCGGATCATCACAGTTGGTTACGTACGGTGCGAAAGAAGTTCAACATACATAGTACATTCGCGAAGCCTCCTCGCGTTTGACTCGCGGGGGAAACTGTCCCCTCCCCCACCGCACACGACAGCCGTGCATATTTGACCCATACCAACATACCTACCTGAACCACACCGACTTCAATATGCGTAGGAGGAAGGGTCTTGCACGGTTATTAAACGTTATTTGTCTTTTCTCGTGGCATGTTTTACGAGTCATGCTTGCACAAACGAATAAAGTCTACACGCGCGCCAAATGGAATGCACCTTAGCGCCGTAAATGATAAACCTATAGATAGCTCAGGTGTCGATCAAAAGTAACCACCACCGATGTATATAGTACGACGATACAGACATTTTATTTCGGTCAGTTTAACACGTAGGCTTTCGCGACCAATATTATTCATAATAAACGTTTTTGGGTTAGATCGCGTTATTTATAAATGTGTCGTAATCCTCCACCATCCGACACGGCCAAACAGTAAAAAATGTGTCACGTTTGCAAAAGACAAATAGTTAACTACTTTAGCCCACCGGTGTGTTGAAGAGTGATTTAACATCAGTTACAATTTTTTAGTACAACATTTTTGAGTACAAAAAAAGTTGTAAATTATGTTAAATCACTCTTCAATACACCGGTGGGTAAAAAGTAGTGAACTATTTGTTTTTTTGTAAACGTGACACATTTTTTGCTGTTTGGCCGTGTCGGGTGGTGGAGGGTTACGACACATTTATAAATAACGCGATTTAACCCAAAAACGTTTATTATGAATTTTAGTTCGGTCTCAGCACACCGTTCTGCAGTAGTTTCTTGAAAACGAAGGCAATCATTCACAGCTCTGAGTCACTCTACTCATGGATGAAAGCCTCCCACGTGATGTCGGTAATGAAGGTTGTTTGACCATACTTTATTAGGCTGGTCGGTGGAAGTTAGTGTAGGAGGTTTTCAGATATCACACACCACCAAACTAAACACTATCGTCTGTAACAATGCATTCAAAGGAAACATATGGTTAATAGGTAGCTCTTTGGGCAATGGCCCTTCTTTTTAGCACGTAAATCACCCGTCACTTTAGTTTTGCGTGGCCGGGAAGCATGAACCAATGCACCACCACTCCAATCTGTTGGAAAATAGCATGCGAATAAGGTGAATACGGGATGGGCAAAAACAAAAAAAACACCTGGATACATAGTTAACATCCATGTGTTGGTTTCTATAATTATAATTACATCAATATTGATCCCTCTGATAACTATACAGTATGGAAAAAATGAGTTTTGCTCTCTAGTTGGCTGCCTGGAGAGAGGTAAGGACAGACGGTCAAGTCCATAGGACGTGTTGCTTTTGATTTAAAGCTGTCGTGACTGCAGGGATTCATATTCTTGGTTCTTTCGGTAAAGTCACGTAGAAGGGAAACAATAAAATAATACAAATATAAAACAATAAAATTATCACGACGTTTCGACTGCAACACAAGCAATCATCATCAGGTGTGAAAACCACAACAGGAAAATTTGAAAAAAGTGGCGGTTTTTTTAACGTTAGTACCACGGATAGCGATTTTACAGTTTGTTCAGATGGACTAGTCCATCTATGTTCGGAATAGAGGAGGGTGGAGACGAAAAATAATGGATGCGGTCTGAAAGCCACCTTAAGCGTGATCAATAAATTAAGACCCGAAATGATTTATCAAATCCTTCCAATGATTGCTAAGCCAGAATCCATCTTCTCGGTTGAAATTGTCTCTGTGTTTGTATATGTGGATGGCCCCAGACGACCTGCTTGTCAGTTTTGATGTAGTTTCCTTATTCACCAAAGTTCCTGTACCTGACACCATTGCGATCATTGAAGACTTGGTTCATCAAGGACTAAACACTGAGGTACCCCCCCTGGTGAAACACTGTTTAACCAATACATACTTCACTTGGAATGGAACTTTCTACAAACAAACTGAGGGCACCCCAATGGGCTCCCCTTTATCTCCGGTTGTAGCCAATATTTTCATGGAGAAATTTGAGACTGACGCCATCCAGACTGTCACTCTGCTCCCAACCTTATGGAAGAGGTACGTGGATTACACTTTTGTCATCTGGCCACATGGCCGGCCTGCTCTAGACCAATTCTTCGACCACATCAATTCCATACACCCAGCCATCAGATTTACCATGCAAGTCGAAAAAGATGGCAAGCTACCTTTTTTGGGTGTCCTAATAAAAAAGAGACCTGATGGTTCAATGTGCCACTCTGTCTACAGGAAAGCTACCCATACGGATGCTTACCTGAAACCGGATTCGCACCACCATCCATCCCAGAAGAATTCCCTCATCAAGACTCTGCACCATAGAGCCCAATGCATATCCGACCAGGAACACATAGCCAGTGAACTCAAGCACGTACACCAAGCTCTTGAGGCTAATGGTTATTCCGACTACACAATCCGCAAAGCTATCACTCCAAACCATGAAGAAAGACCCTCATGAGGAGCCTTTCAAAACCATCACTTTACCCTACATTGCAGGGATCACAAAAAAGATCTCCAAAATCTTGAATAAACACAAGATCCAGTTCCGATTCAACACATTACATAAAATCCGTGATCTGGTTCCGTCTGTAAAAGATGTGATTCCGGACATACAGTACCCTGGCGTCTACAAACTAAGTTGCCTCTGTGGTAGTAGTTACATTGGAGAAACCAAACGGCATGTCTCGGACCGCATTCGTGAACACAAAGCAGACCTGAAACACGGTAGGACCAACACCTCGGCCGTGGCAGATCACTGTTATAATTCAATAGGTTCACATGACATTGACTTCTCCAAGACAGAGGTTCTTTGCAAGCCATCTGACTACCATGAGAGATTCGTTCATGAGGCTATCCACATATACAAACACAGAGAGAATTTAAACCGAGAAGATGGATTCTGGCTTAACAATAATTGGAAGGATTTGATAACCCATTTCGGGTCTTAATTGATTGATCACGCTTAAGGTGGCTTTCAGGCCGCATCCATTATTTTTCGTCTTCCCCCTCCTCTTTTCCGAACATAGATGGACTCGTCCATCTGAACAAACTGTCAAATCGCTATCCGTGGTGCTAACGTTAAAAAACCGCCACTTTTTTCAAATTTTCTTGTTGTGGTTTTCACACCTGATGATGATTGCTTGTGTTGCAGTCGAAACGTCGTGATAATTGTATTGTTTTATATATTTTTTTGTTTCTCTTCTACGTGACTTTACCGAAAGACGTGTTGCTTGTTGATTAATACAACTCCGGATTGATCCCTCTTCAAACGTTGTTGACATGTATACAGTATATATATATAGACTGTACTACAGATAGGGTTCACAATCATATTCTGGAAGAGGGGGGGTGGGATTCAACTGGCAGTACACTGTGGATTAGTTTCATCATTGTATTGGACAACCAGCACCCCGTGACGGAGTGTCTGGAGTCCAATTCCGTTACCTGTTACACAGAATCTACAAGGTGGTCCAGATGTCTCGTGACCCTCATTTAATTCTCTAATACTTCATATTTTTTTGCAACTAAAGTTTATTTAAAACACAAATGAATATGCAAACGAAAGAAACGTTAGGAGTCAATTGATTGGGGGTCACAAGACATTTGGACCTCCCTGGACAAACAGCAGTCTTACAGAGACCCCTATATGTGCATTCGTGTGCAGTCTAAACCAATCAACTGGGCACCCTCAAACGTCAGCGTGTCCACCCAGAACAACCGAGTGTCGCTCATTGATTACAGAGCTTGAAGGCACAAGCGGTTGTCATTGAATGTGTAGCAAACCAATACGCTTCGATGAATTGTCAATACTTTTTTTTTCCCACAGGAAATGGCCCTGCAATACCTGTGACGTTTTGTCAATGCAACCGACGAGTGTCTGGGCGCACATGGGTAGAAACTTGATTGTGCGGAAAAGACCCACCACGCGCACCGAGAGAGTGAAACTCGGCACTGCTATCTCCCGGCCACATATCTCGCAGTGCACGCTAACGAGAACACCTTTGCAAGCCCGCTTGATCGAAACTGCCGAGCTTCAGACCTGCTGAGCTTCAGATATCCGTGGAGATTGGATGTGTTTTGTTGGATCTTAGGGGCACCAAGGTGGCTTGGTGTCATCTCCCTTGCCTGGTATACAGGAGGTCATGGGTTCGATCCCGATCCCGACCCTGACGCCTGTTTATTTTGAGTTTGCATGTTCTCCCCGTGGTCGCGTGGATTTTTCTCCGGGTCCTCCGGTATTCCCCTCCACATTTATAATTATAATCAACAGGCGTTTAGAGTTTTTGCCTGCTATATGTTTCCACGCGATAAGCCATTTCACTGGGCCATCATTTGTGACCAGTTCGCTTCTTATAAAATAGCTATCCAGTATAGCACAGTGGGCCTTAACTAGTCAAATAAAACATACCTACTATATCGTGACTGCATGCATTCATATTATTTGGGTCTTTCGATGAAGTCACGTAGATAGAAAAAATAATAACAATAAAATAATAAAAATGAAAATAGATTTTTTTATAATTTTACTGTTATTATTTTTTCTATCTACGTGACTTTATCGAAAGACCCGAATAATATACCTACTATAATTACACAGGAATGTCCTTAACGCTCGTGACGTCACTCCACGTCGACCAGCCCCCCTCATGAATAATCATGAACAGGTTTCGTCCTCCACATGGACCCGCCCCTCGTTAATAATCATGAGCGGGTGACGTCACTCCACATCGAACAGGCCCCCTGATTAATAATCATAAACGGGTGACGTCCTCCAAATGGACACCCCCCCCTCCATTCATAATAATTAGCGGCTGACGTCACTCCACATGGGGGACCGAGGCGGACGGCAAATGCGTTTGAAAAGGTCCAGGGCGGAGTGGGATATCCAATTACGGCCACCGACTTCTATCTTTATAACCATTTTGATCACTCCACCCATAATCATGAATTCTCTTACTCGACTCTTGCGATAACACGCGTTCCCACGTGCGCCCCTGGACGGGGAGGTATTTTTTTAAAGGCGTTAAAATAACCGACCACAAAATATCCGTCAATGACAGGAGGTGGCAGTGTGTGGTAACGTATACAACACGTAACGTACAGATTCACTGAAATGCATTCACATTCATGGATGCATCAGCTCCTTCACACGAATGGCCACAGCAAACTGTGTTCCCACCGCTCCGCTGTTGCCCTCATTTTGCTGACTCCCATTGATATCTCAATATACTTCTGCTCAGGTAGAATGAAGGAATCATTGTTACATTAATTATTCGCGGTTGCCATTGTGTTATACTGCATCCGAGCCTCTTCAAGAGGGTTACCACCTGTGAGCCACCTAGGATTAGTTACGTACGCTGCAAAAGATGTTCAATATACATGCATACAGGTACACAACAAAAACCGTGATATATAATGGGAGGTATAAGTGGGAACTCTATCTAATTGACAATAACCGTGGCTTTTAATGCTCAATGTTCCGGGAAGACCTTCAGAATTCACCGGACTAGCTCTAATAAAAAAAAACAAATTTGGAAAATCAGGACAGGTGGTAACCCTACCAGGCTGTTGGGGAAAGTGCTGTTAGCGAGCACCTATGAAGGCCGGAACCCCACACGTCCGACCGCCTTTGTCTCCCCAGTACTGATGTTTCACAAACCGCACCAGTTACTCTTGTTCAATCATGGCCGAGTCGTTCGACGTTTCGCCACTATTATTGATCGCAAGCCGGAATCGAACTCGGGTGGCCGGGATTCGTCCAAACCAAGCCGCTACTTCAACCCTCCCCTTGCTCACGCGCGAACGGGCAAGCACTACCTCATCACTCCTCGTCACTCCAATCAATGTCATCTGCAGCTCACCACCACCATCACCACCATCACCACCGAGTGTCGTGATGCGGCACTGCAGCCGCGAGGGGCGCTCGCGAGGAGGTGTGGCGAATCTGCCAACTCCAAATCGATTTGCCCATTTGGTTGGGGCAGGCCGGGGTCAGAAGGTAAATCAGCCGCGGTGTCGCCCTCAGCCCAGCCTTCACGATGGCACGCCAAGGCAGCACCGTCGTTTTCACGCCGACTGTCTGACGAGCGCACCCCACTGTGTCACTGTCTCTGCTATTAATGCCCGTCCTCGACCGTTACGTCTTTGGCGTACACTCCGCTGCGATGTTCACGAGGATTTTTCAATCGTCGTTGATTTATCATCGGGGTGGAGCACAACACGGTTCAGGTTGATTGATGATCCAGCACTCACTGATTCACTGCACTCACGCGCGTATCGTCGGTCAGACGCCTCCTTATCACTCGTGTATCGCGACTACCACGGTTCGTGGACTCATGTCGAGGACGCGGTCCACCGGACCGTTTCGTCTCACCTTCGCTGTATGTAACCACCACGCTAGATTGCAAACTCAGTTCTTTAGGACTGCATTTTGTCTTTAGTTTGTTGTCCTTCCCCCGCGCCTCCGATTAGCACGGTTGGCTACGTACGGTGTGAAATAAGTTCAACATACATAACCACCGCACTGCAGGTCAAACACGCTTCTCTATCCGCTTTTATCCACAATTTCCTTAAATCCGTCTCTTAAACCTTGCTCAATTCAAGAGACGTATTGACTATTATCTCGTGCAACTTTAATAGTGCTGCTTGTTACTGAGCGCTTGACGTTTGTGGACTTGTGCTCAGCAACCATGATTTGCACGTAGGTGAATACGTTATATGTATATGGCATTATGACCCCCCCCCCACCACCCCCCAACGAGATTTGAGGCTGAGACGTAAAAAAACAGTTTTCCCGTAGGTTTGTTCGCATCTTCAGAGTATTTTTGGCTGCTTGTAAATTTCCACGTGATAAGCGACTTCGATGAGGAATCATTTGTGGCCAAGTTCGCTTTTGACAAAAGAGCTAAATAGCTCAGTGGGCCCTACCTGGTAAATGCTTTGTTTTCATAGCTTAAAAATGGTTTCATCTTATTTGATTGCATTACCGAGAAAACCCTACGGAGAGCATACGTGTGGCGAGCACGCCCCATACAGCGATCCGCGTTTCTGCGCAGGGAATTGTAATTCAACTTTCGCATCGACTCGGCCCACCTGCGCGCCCACAAAGTGACGTTCAACTGGCGGTGCGACAGGTGCCGCTGTACGGCAGGCGCTCAGGTGGGACGTTAGCAACCTCAAAAAAAAACACCACCGTGTTTGCACTGGCTGACTTTTCGAAAAAAAAAGGAGAGAGAGAGAGAGGAAAAAAAAAGTGTCCAACTTTATCACCGTTCACACGCATACGCAACACCTTCAAGCCGCTGATAAATTCTTCATGAGCACAGAGCCACGGTTGTAGTTTATCGACACGAGACGGTGTACTTGGACAAATAAAAGTCAACAGAGATTTCTCCTCGCACCTGCTCCGTAATAAACCCGGGGCCGGCTATTATCGCCACCAATTTCACGTGCGTTATCGGCAAAGTGTGCAACGTGATTGTTTATACACCTTTTCTTTTGCAAAAAAAAAGGTCACACAAGCACCTGCTTAAGAAACAATGGGTTTCCACATTCACTCATTTACGCGTTATATGGCACGAAGAGACAGCGGCAGGTGCCGTATGAGCAATAACGTTAAATATTAATTTGTGTTTGTTTGAGACATTCGAACACGCGGGGCAAATGACATTGCCAGTGTTCAGCGAAAGAATAATAATTTTACGGACAATTGTCACTCAACTGCTGGATGAAGATCTCCCTACGCCGTGTCGGTCGTATTGGTTAACCAGAATTCACCCACGCTGATGTTAGGCGTGTCCTGGAATTGAACTCAGGTGGCCGGATTCGCAGCGCAGCGACCTAATCACTGCTCCACTCCATTTCCTGCATACCGTATAAAAGTGTTGTAACGACATCGCCAGCCGAGTGGGAACCATTACTTTTATGCAGTCAGTGTATATAGCCATGAGCTTTGAGACCGATCTCATCCGACTTCAGAAGCTCAGCAACGTTGAGCCTGTTGACTTTGGCGAGATACTGCCTGGAATTTGATTTATGTAGCGAATGCTTTTACGCGTTACTGTCACACAGTTAGAGTACCAGATACGCGAGATAAATTCATCATGAAATACACGCATATGTAATAAATACATGCTATCAGGTATTTTAGGTTTGGGCTACGAGGTGACCAGCAGATGGCAGAAGAGCGTTGTGTTCAGTTCACAGATTCTTGCGTGGATTGCATATGTGCCTTGAATCTATCGTCATATGCATGGAGTGCCACGGTAGTGAGATGTTAACTACCTCGCCTGGTTTACAGGAGGTCGTGGGTTCGACCTCGACCCTGACGCCTGTATATTTGGAGTTTGCGTGTCTCTCTCCCCGTCGTCGCTTGGATTTGTCTCCAGATCTTTTGGTTGTTCCCTCCACATTTAGGATCATACACAATGTGTTAAGTGTATTTGGCTGCTATACATTTCCACGTGATGATAAGCCACTTCGATGAACTAGCTCTCATTGGTAGCCAAGTCACTTCTGATAAAAAAAGAGCTATGCACCTCAGTGGGCCTTACCTGGTAAAATACAATAAAAAAAATGTTTCTAGTTTAGTCGATCTGCTTTGGTTTCCTCTCGGTTTCTTCCCGTATGCCATTAAGCCACCCATGAACGGGATTAGCAAAGGATCGACGTGAAGGGCCCACTTGATGTTTGTGTGTATGTTGAACTTCTTTCTAGCCAGCCGTGCTAATCTTAGGTGTGGGGGGACATGAAGCTAGTGCTTGTTTTACTTTGTCAACCACAAATCTGAGATTTCCTCCTATCGACCCGGGTACCAGAGAAGAACCATTCCTTGCGAAGCTGGGTCGATTCGTCAATTAAGTCAGCAAAAAAGGATGAATCAGCCAAAAGCTTTACGGTCGATTGATTACTTTGGAACCCTTTTTGAGATGGCGGCCAGCTGCCCACCGGCCCCTCCCCCACAATTTACCTCCTGAAGGTGGGAAACCCCCTCCAAGCGGCGACGTCACCAAGCACCACCCATCACCTCCCGTCTAGCGGCACACGTGGGGAACAGGGAAGAGACGTTTGTTTTTATCCCCACCTCCAACTATCTATTATTATATTTTCTGAATAATGGAACGGACAGAGTAATCAGTCTCTAAAATAAATTGCCTCAAGACTCAGTGAGATTTTCCTGGGTAAATCATTGCAAACATTATTACTTTTTCGCTTTTGGAAACATCTTCAGGAGTGAAATGCCAATGTCTGCTAGCCACGAGAGAGCTTCATGAGAGCTTGTGTAATTATGCTATTCTTCTTTCGTTAAATGAGTGCAGACTACGGTGATTTACGACATTGTCCATAGTTTTGGTTGCATGGCACCAGTCGCACAAGTGTCTATGAGGGGGATGTGCGCATCAACCTGTTGATGTCCTAATACAGTTGATGGTTTTACCCAATGTCTTTGAGAAATGTCAAAGCCGGGAGGAGCGATGTTTTGGTCTCGAATAAAGTTGGCTTTTTTGTTTGTTATGAATGGCCACGTTGCTCCACTCTGTTTGCCAGCGTCCTAGAATCTCAGCCAGATCTGGCTGAGATTCTAGGATGGCCCCAGTGCGGTCCAGGCTGGGGAACCTGGACTTGAGTTGGTGGCGAGTTGACATTTTTGAGGTCTTGGTTAACAGGTAGGTATGTAATTGACAAGAGCACGTGTAAACTCCCTTGCAGTTTACGTGCCTCTGCGGACGTTTGGTGGCAGGATGGTTATGATGTGCATTGCGTTATTTTATGGTGCATCTACCAGCTTCGTGTATGAGCACTCCTGGCAGTTCGCAGCACAACAGCTGAGGCGCCCGACGTCATTCCTGCAAGTTTCCGTCGTAGGGCGATTCTTGAATTGGTCTTTTCACAGAGCTGCTTTATTTGGGGCTTGGAAGGTCAGGCTTGTTTCCATGAAGCCCGACATCCAAACCTGACATTAAAAACATTATTACTCAGAAGACATGATTACCACCATTTACTATTAACCTTCCACGCGATCGTGGTTGAATGTTCGGTATATAGTTCTCTTGGTAGAGCGGACAGGACTCCCAACACATGCATACGCGAACTCATATCCTGGTCAGAATCGGTAAAACAAGTAAGACACCACCACCAACAACAACAACAACAGTCGTCTTACGAATAAATGGCTTGGTAAGGCCTTCATCGAGCAGTGGATTGGCAAAGGGCTGTGAATTAATGACGTTATACGCAAATGCTGGCGCATTGGCTGCCAATTGGAAGGCTGCAAGTTCATATTGTAGCTGTATTATAACCCCTATCGCAGGGCCGCCAGTTATAAGTAAGTGCTGCGCAACGCTCATTCGAACACGCAGGTAATTCGGACTCGTTTGCATCCAATACGCTCATGGGCCAATTCATCTGGCAGTGGATTAACAGTGGCTGACGATGAGCGAAGATGATGATGAAAGGGCCCATATTCACACGAGCAGGTCACATTTACTTCCACCCCCCCGCCTCCCGCATCTCCGATTAGCACGGTTGTCTACGTACGGTGCGAAAGAAGTTAAACATACACGGAGTGCATACATTTGGCTCGCGGCGCATGCTTGGCAATTGAATTGCATGCGTGTCAACGGCTCTTTCTCAACACGCGCTCTTCTCCAGTGCGAGCTTCAAGACAGAGATCTTCGGTGGACTGACGACAAAGGTCAACATCGGATTTCAGCATTGCGCCGGGTGTCGTGAAGAGACCAAATCCACCCCCCCACCTACCACCAAAACATGCTTCCCTCCGATTGCATTTGTCATATTCGCGTGACACACGAGACTCCGGCTAGGGCTCTCAAAATGCCTAGACAGAGACGAGGCGACTGCGTTATGCTCCGCTGTCTAATCTCGCCTTTCAATCATATTCGACTTCAACGCGGTTTTTCTTCTGGTGCCTATCAATTGCAGAGACTGCATCGACTCCCCGTAATGACGATTCCTGGATTGTTTTTTTTGTGTGTCACGGATCGCTGTCAACATACCCACTTACATCACAACTTTAGCCACTTCCCCCACCACCACCACTACTAACCCAAGCGAACATGTATAAGGAGCAATAATACACGTCTAGCGATGTTCAAGTTTTGCGTGTTTCAAGGCCATTAATGTCCACGGCGTGCGAATTAATCTGCATTACTAACTTTACTAAGCGTAGCCTCTAAGTTATGTTGACATCTTCTACAGACTTTTTGTAAAACTTTTGCAGGATGAGGCGCTCCCGTATGAATGCACCGAATAGCATCCGAGGCCGTACGGACCGTGTGAAATACGTCTCACTCGAAGAATGTAACCGTACAGGGTTCAAATATTGAGGATTCTGCAGGCATTTCACGTGATATGTATGCGCATGCACATACAGAGGTCAAATATTTTGGTAATCTGAAACTGATATATTTTTTAATAAGTTGCATTTTCCAAGTGTTCGTTTTTTTGTTTTGATGACCGCATGCCGCTGTGTTTATCGTATGGAAGTGTCTTGGGCTATTAAGAGCCGTTTGTTGCCAAAGGGCTGTGTTTGGCTTGTTGTCCTTCCCACAGCACCTCCGATTAGCACGATTGGCTACGTACGGTGCGAAAGAAGTTCAACATAATACATATCTGTAAGGAAAATATACACATGTGCGTGCACATGCAGATCTTACGAGTTAACTCCACATTATACAAATGGTAACGCGTGAGTTTAATTTAATGACTCGTTAAAAATCCGTGACAAATATAAAATGTCACAGTGATTCAGTCATATTATCAACAGTATGGTCATCCTCATCAGCTATTGTCTGTCCAGGAGTAGAGCGGTGGCGCAGGTTCCTGATTGTTAGCACACTGCCCTACACACCGGGCAAACCTTAGTTCGCTACCCGCTCACGGTTTCCATCAGTGGCGAGTGATATCCTAACGAGTGGCTTCCGTTTATCAATCCACATTGACCAGCGTGATGAAGTATGGTGAGACAACCAACAAAACGTGAGGATGCCTTCATCAACGGAGTGAATTGGAAAAGGGTCACACGTGGTTATCACTGCTTTGTCTCTCCACTGCTGGATGAAGTCCTCCCGACACCATCGCAAATCTCTCGCGGTGCCGCGATCTGTCTCACTCCCGCACACGACCTGATCTCATCGCTTCGTCGTAAACACTTGCACGGATTCGACCAGTTAGATAGAGGGAACTTGGGTCGAATATTCGTTTCAATTGGCGACGTTTACGTAAATATACCAACCAGTGGCATCATGCGTTGGTGGCGTGCGTGTGTGCACAGTTGTTGGGATTGTTATGTTGTCATTGGAGCTATGTCACGGTGTTGATGTAGTCTGTCGAATATATTACGCCTATTTGTGGCACGATATGTTAAGTAATAACTTCAGTAATATGTGACATTCATGAGACAAACAAAGCAACCCCCACGCGTGTGTGTTAACAGTACTGGAATGATTGTCGTGTCAGTCATGGGGGATTCGTGTCCATACCTCACCATGTTTAACCACACTCATCAGTACGGATGGGTGATGTAGCGGTGGAGAGTAGGGATGCTTCCACGACCGGTTCAGATATCACTGGCCACTAATGTTAGTCGTGGATATGAATTGAACTCAGGGCGTCAGGTTAAGAGAATTGTAACCACTGCTCCTCAATCTTGATTTGAAGCTTTTGTGACTGCAGGAATCCATACTCTTTGGTTCTTTCGGTAAAGTCACGTAGGTATAAAATAAAATAAATCACGACGTTTGGGGCGCAACACAAGCGTCCGTCATCAGGTGGGAAAGCTCATCTCTCCTGCTAAAGTGGTACTAAGTGTTTTATCGTCGTCATCATCATTATCAGCAGCCATGAGCAATCCTCTGCTGGATAATGGCTTCCCCACTCCACATTTGTATATACCTCGCCTGGTGTGCAGGAGGTCGTGGGTTCGAATCCGACCCTATGCCTGCTGTATATTTAGATTTTGCACGTTCTCCCCGTGGTAGTGTGCGTTTTTCTCCGGGTCGTAAGGTCGCCCCCCCCCCCCCCCCCCCACATTTAGAAACATGCGTTCCGAGTTTTTGGCTGCTATACATTTCCACGTGATAAGCCACTTCGTAGAGCTATCATTTGTGATAGCCAGGTCTCTTGTGAAAAAGAGCTACGTAGCTGAGTGGGCCTTACCTGGTAAAACAAAAAAGGTGAGTTGAGAAAGATGAGTTGTGATCTCTCGTGAATCCACGTGAGCTGATTCCATCGCTCCATCTCCCCATTGCCCGAGTTCCATTTATGTATAAATGTACCGACCCCCCCCCCCCAGTTAATGTACTAAAACGTACGCACATCTAACATTTGATTATGTAAAAGGTAAAGAACAGCGTTACAAGCCACGTGTGTCCGAGACTGTAAGACAAGACAAAGCAACAATCTCGTGCCAATATCGTAAACCAAAACACGGCAACAAGTGCGAGTTTGTGTGCTTTTAGTAGGCTGATAGTAAAGGGGTTTCTTTTGTTTTTACCACACCCTAATACAATACATTCATACATGCAAAACACAAACACACATGCACAGAGACAACGAAGACAACGATCTCCTTATAGCCTTAAAAGACCTTTGGTGAAAAATGCTGTTATACTAGGGGGTGGGTAGCCAGAACCACGCCAAACCGCCTTTGTCTCCCCAGTGGTGATGTTTACACACCACACCAGGTACTCATTTGAGGCCGAGGAGATCTAGAGGAGGCCCATAACCGGTTCAAATAATCGTCACTGGTGTTGGTTACGGGAATCGAATCCGGATGGCCGGGTTTGTAGCGCGCAGCGCGCTAACCGCTGCACTCCCGCTCACCGACAGAGACAATGCAAAGACAAATATTCCCCTATATATAGCCTTGACAAACTTTTGGGGCAAGTGCTGTTAGCGAGAACCTATAAAGGCCTGCACGGCACACGAAATTGGTGGTTGGCCAGCACCACGTCCGACCGCCTTTGTCTCCCCAGTGGCGACGTTAACACACCAGGTGACTCATTCGAGACCGAGTTAACCTAGAGGAGGCCCAGAACCGGTTCAAATAATCGTCGGTGGGGTTGGTGGCCGCGAGTGGGAATCGAACCCGGGTGGCCCGACGAGAGACAGCCAAGCGCTTGCACGGCGCTCGGGCTGAACGATTAATCGATTTTAAGTGAAAAAGTTATTAATCGATTTCAAATCGAAATTTGAAACAATGCGATTAGCAAATCGCAACGGCTGCGATTTTTTGCGATTTGAAAAGTCCTATTACTTTCTTAGAATGCATAGAGCAGTTCATATTTTGATGGTATCACGTGGTAATGCTCCATCACATGTTTTAAATCTATTACACAGTGTCAATATTGAACTGAAGCTTGCCTTTAAACAACTTAATCGCAATCGCCAATATCTGTCGGAAAAATAGCAAATGAAAATATTTCCCCCCCCAAAACCGTTCAGCCCGACACGGCGCTCGCCACGCATGAGGCTCCGGGTGGGTCCCACGACCAAAAGTGCCGAGATTCTCGGAGCTGTAGACACGCGCGTCAAGTGAACGCGGCGTTTCTCATCTGGTTGAGACGAGCGGGGGCCCATTGGCCGCGCGCACCCACAGCGCACGCGCGCACGCACACACGATGTTTGCCCCGTCCGTGTGGCCTGGGCGGTTGTTTGCATTTGGTGGTATCCGCGTGTAATATTGATCCTCTATCGGCGGTTCGGTTGTTTGCCTCCACGCCACGCACGCCCGCGCCTGTCCAACGGGCAAAGGCAGCTGGCAACTGCAGCTGCGGCGTGGGGCGGGATAATAAAACCGGATCGTAAAAGCGAATTCTGTCTCGCATCGTTTCTGTCTTCGGCCAAACTTTCCCTTGCGCGGTGCCGAGTGCGATTGTTATGGGGCTCTGTTAGAGATGGAACATTAACTGCCGCGATTGGAGGTGCGTGTGTTACGGATTGGGTGGGGTTTTTTTTGTGGGAAGGGTTTGTTTTTGACCATACTTCACCACGCTGGTCGGTGCGGGTTGGTGAAGGGAGGACATTGAAACTTTGTCAAGCGCTCTGAGTGAAGGCGCGCTCTATCGATATACAATTAGATTAGATGCGTCTGTCACGCGGGTGGCCTTAGGGTGGAGAGGGTGTTTGACCATACTTCACCACGCTGGTCAGTGCGGGTTGTATGGAGCATATTTCGTCTCGCCTCTCGCCGAGTAATTCGTGGCCCGGTGCTGAATAAATAATAAGTAACCTGTCCTCTATGGCTTTAGGAACTAAAGTTTTTTTTTTCGTCAAGTCAAAGGCAATGCCCCGTCTCATTAACGATATTGCGTCTAAAGATTACGCGTGTGTGTGTGTGTGTTTTGTTGTTGCTCTGACTAACGCACGTGATCCGACGTCTGACGAGTGAGACGCATTCCGGGTGATGTAGTCACAGCGTGGCTAAGTGGCCTTTCGAATCTCGATGGCGCGTAGGATGGGCGATCACCACGCATAACAGGCGGCATAGGCTGCGGGGGCCACGTTGTCATTGCGTGGCCAACAAACGCGGGAGGATGCTGCAAACATATCGTTGTACTGTACTTATATGCTTACACGTCTGCGTTCCCCAGCCGTTGAGTGATGTCGAAGTCAGTGCTCGGATCCGCTGCTTCGTGAACCCGCAATGATCAGAGTGGTGAAGTATCGTGGAAATTGGTGAAGTGTGGTGCAAATTGGTGAAGTGTGGTGAAACTTGGTGAAGTCTGGTGAAACTTGGTGAAGTGTGGTGAAAATTGGTGATGTATGGTGAATACTGGTGAAGTATGGTGAAAATTGGTGAAGTGTGGTGAAAATTGGTGAAGTATGGTGCAAATTGGTGAAGTGTGGTGAAAATTGGTGAAGTGTGGTGAAAATTGGTGAAGTGTAGTGAAAACTGGTGAAGTGTGGTGAAACTTGGTGAAGTATGGTGAAAATTGGTGAAGTCTGGTGAAAACTGGTGAAGTATGGTGAAAATTGGTGAAGTATGGTGAAGTACGGTGAAAATTGGTGAAGTATGGTGAAAATTGGTGAAGTGTGGTGAAAATTGGTGAAGTGTAGTGAAACTTGGTGAAGTGTGGTGAAAATTGGTAAAGTGTGGTGAAAATTGGTGAAGTCTGGTGAAAACTGGTGAAGTATGGTGAAAATTGGTGAAGTATGGTGACGTATGGTGAAAATTGGTGAAGTATGGTGAAAATTGGTGAAGTGTGGTGAAAATTGGTGAAGTGTGGTGAAACTTGGTGAAGTGTGGTGAAAATTGGTGAAGTGTGGTGAAACTTGGTGAAGTGTGGTGAAACTTAGTGAAGTGTGGTGAAAATTGGTGAAGTGTGGTGAAACTTGGTGAAGTGTGGTGAAAATTGGTGAAGTCTGATGAAAATTGGTGAAGTGTGGTGAAAACTGGTGAAGTGTGGTGCAAATTGGTGAAGTGTGGTGAAAATTGGTGAAGTATGGTGAAAATTGGTGAAGTATGGTGAAAATTGCAACGATCCATTGCTGGGTGAAGACGATCAGCGTGGGACGATGACCGCGACGATTTGTTTGACCATATTTCACCAGGCTGTGCCACATTGGTCAGTGCAGATTTGTGAAATAGTGGGGGGAGATGGGGCAGGGGGGGGGCTGCTCCGAATCAGGGCTGGTTCAGATATCGCTAGCCACCCATGTTAAACCGTATCCGGGAATTGATCTCAGGTCACCACCGAGTTCATCGTGTATGTTGTTCAATTGCATACACATACAGCAACTTCTACATCAGCAATCCCGGCTTATACATCCATCCAGCAAAGTCGCTCGAGTTCCTATACCGCTGCATATATATAATAGACTCAAACGATAAACGAACGTGGTAATTAGCTCTGTCCTTCGGCTGATTAAGGTGCGAAATAAGTTCAACATACACACATTCGTAGGTGATAAGTATACGCTTTTGGAGGCAGACGCGTGCCTCCGTGCAGAATATAAGAACCCAGAAACGTTGACCTGGAAACACGATTCCCTTCCAACTACAGGGCTTGTAATTGCATGTGCCTTATTAATCCAGTAGATGTCAGCCGTTCACCTATGCTCGTTACAGCAAACGCGAATGATGAGTGGGAGGGGGGGTTAGAAAAATGCTGCGTATTATATAACATAAAATCTGTACAATACGGTAGCATTTCTCATGCATTCATGCAGCGGTCATTTTTTTTACTTCAGGTTAACCTCTGGCCAACTCGCACACAACGCTGCGTTTTATATCAAGTGGAACCACCGCCTACCGCATAGCATGAACGATCGGGTCACCGCCGCCATGGCTGTAGCCAATTATTTCTTGAACCTATTAATGCACTAGGTATCCTCTCTTTTTCATGGTTACGTAAAGGAATGCATTGTTCACGCACAAATAGGTCCACGTTAATTGATGGTAGGGTCATTAATCACAGGACGTGATTGACTTTTGTTTCACTTTGCGTACAGCTCGACCCGCTCGAGTTCGCTTTTCGCTTTCTCAATCGCCATCTGTCTTTTTTCTCATCGGAATCCTGTCTCGCAGAAGCGGAGATACATTTTAAACGAACGAGGTTACAAAAAAATATATACCATCCGTTCCCCTTGTCCTACCAAAGTAAATGTCAGCGCTGGTCAAATAAACTATACAACGTGCAAAGAGGTCCTGGCATTTGCTTGTTTGTGTTTGTGTTGGCAGTAGTTTTCGTTAACAGCAGAACACACGAGCTGAGGAATGTACGTGGCCGAGTAATAATCGCGTAAGCGGATGGATTATCGACCGTAAGGAAAGAAACCCCAATGATCCGTGATAAAATCCAACCCCCCCCCCAATCGGAAAAAAAAAACCTCAGATGAATTCACATCACTGTCAAGTGCCAGTTAAAGGTATAGAGCCTAGTGTGTAAAATAATTGGACCCATTGTCTGTTGCTAACCGTAAAGTGGGCACAACACTGGCACTAATGTCTCTAATGTAATTATATTATCCTCGACCCAGCGTTAGCAAACCTATTTGGTTGCTGTGTTCACAATTGGTCATACCATAAACTCAACCACCGCCATCTTCATCATCATTATCATGATCGTTATCATCATCATTGTCATCATCATCATCACCACTGGTTCCAAGTCTGCAAAATTAAGACTTCAGGAGGTGGTGTTGGCTTATTTGCTGTTGCTCACACGAGGCTCCGTGGAGCGCGGTTCTTGGAATCAAATCCCAGGGAATTCCTTGGGCTTCCGAGAGCCTTGGCGCAAGGAAACACGTCATGTTGACGCCCAAGCATTACTTTGAGAAATTAGAACAAGCTTTGCAATAAAGGTTCCCGAAGCAGACTCTAAATAGCCTCTTGTTTTGGGCTCGCATTTTCCTATGAGGTCACAATGTTTGCATAAACTGTATAATGTATATAGACCAATTACAACTCCTAGGAAGTAGGAATATTACAATGAGTCTACTGTGTAGGTAGCCTTACTGCAGTAACCTTATACAGGTTTATATAAAACTACCCATTCATTCTTTGCGTTATCGTGTATAACTGAATCTTTAACCGCATTCATACCACTTAATATTTACATAACGTAGCCGAGATGACAGACATGTTAGACTCTTTGTCCTAACGGAGTGGTAATCATCAAATACTAGAAACCTTATATTACATTTTGCAAGGCAATCATTTAAATGAACGTCTTATGGATATCACCATAATCCCACTCGTGTATTTCCTGTCGATGTCTTACAATGTGCGATGGTCCAAAAGGTCGTCGTTTGTAGGCCCATCACCTTGCCATTGCTGTAATATCTGTCCATACGTCTAATGTACATTCCCCCCCCCCGTCTTTCACAAAGCTTGGAAGTTATTCCAGTTATAAACATCCTTCCGGGATGTGTATATAGCGTGCAGATAAAGTGCTTCGCGGCTCATCCCATTCATCATCATCACAGGAGCGCGAACGACGTTTGATTGTGACAATATCGCGAACAGCCATCAACACATTTCAGCTGTAAAAAAAAAACCGCATCCGTTATCTGGGCCCATTGTCGACGCGGGATTCGTCCCAATTCACGTTGATGACCGTAGGTGCCACGACAAAAGTGTACAACTATTACGAGAGACACTTACAAAAAACACGCACACACACACAACACACGCGCGTACGGCTCTCAAACTTCCCTTGCTTTTTTTTGGAAGGGGGGGGGGTTCGCGGTGGTGTTTGTTTCTAATTCCCGGTAAGTCTATTTGTTTTACATTTTTAATCCGCAATCTAAAAAATCGGTCGCATATCCGTCGCGCGCTGATCGCAGTAGGTATATGGTCCACGCAAGAAGCCCATTGCGCGAACAGCGTGCGTTCGGCGGCGGTGACGCAAGCCGTTTTGGTAAAAGACGACGCCTTATATTGCGCTCCGTAGCGGCACATGTAGCAGCAGCAGCAGCGCAGGAGAGGAGTTAGTGTTGGGTGCCAGGGGCGTTCGGAGCAGTGGTTAGTCACTCCCAACCTGCAGCATTCAAATCCGGAACTTCCCGGCGGCCTCCATCACCACCACCATCATCATCACCACCATCATCATCATCTCTCACTCTCGCTCTCTATATATATCATCGATAGCATTTGTACAGCGGGGTCTCGTAACCGCGAGCTCAGATGCGGATTGCCGTGTCAACTCGATTCGTAGAGACGCGTGAACGGTGTGCTGCAGTGGTAAATCTACCGCGAGGAAGCGTTCCATAAATCAAAACAAAGGCAGAGGAGGAGGAGGGGGGTGGTGGTTTTGATATATGCGAAGTGGTAGTCCATTGCGCATGGACGAGCATTTCAGTAATTATAGCTCTACCTGGCTGGTGAAACTCAAACCCCCGACCAATCCTTCTTGCCGATAGCCGCGGCAAACGCGATCAAACAGCGTCGTTCGAACTCAACGATGCGCTTGGATTCTTGAAGGCTGCGCCGCCGAAGGAGTCCGCAGTTTCGCTATGGATGTACTCAAGGCCGCTGCGGTGCTCCTCTGCTACGTCGCCTGCCTCTTGGAGCCGGACCTGGTTCGCGTGGAAGCGGCGGCGCTCAGCTCTCGCCACCGCTTGACCTCGCAGGCGAAAGGCGCCGAGTCGGCGTCCAGGTCGGCGCCGGGTGCTCGCAAGGTGTCCGTGGGAACGGCTCATCATCATCATCACCATCATCAACACCATCACAGCCAGCAGCAGCAGCAACAACACCGCGCCGGAGCAACGGCAGGAACTGGGGCTCATCATGACCACGAGTTCCGCTGGAGTGGTCACAATGTGTCGGTGGTACCGCACGAGTACATGCTGTCCCTGTACAAAACACTGTCGGTCGCCTCCGCAGGCAAGGACATCAGTGCGAACACTATCACCAGCTTCGTCGACAGAGGAGAAGGTTGGTGCTGCTACGATTGTTTTTTTTTCTGTCTCTCTCTCTCCACCTTCCACGCTTCTCTCCAAAGAAATAATCATATTGGTGTTTTGAGGTGTTATTGTTATTATATCTTCAAAAAAAATCGGTTTTCATTGGCAATTGTTAGGACTGCGGTTGGCTGAACCAAGGTAAAATATTCGCAAACGACTGAAACAAGGAACGCATTATGCGTTCTTAGGGTTGTTATCCGTGGCCCCGGTGAAATGCCTTACAGGATCCACGCGTGCTATTTAATCACGCCGTGTTATGACGTGCGGCACAGCACGATAATGCCACCCTGGGATCGCTTTATTGCAACTCGGGATCATAATATCGCCGCAATGCAACCGAGCGCGCTGCTGTTTGCTTCCTCGAGGAGTTAAGGCGGAGGGTTCGTCCGTCGTGAACGCTGCTTGCAGAGGGCGATTAGCAGTGTTGTTTACGGAGAGGTGCGTGCACATGCACACTCCACTGCTGGATGAGGGCTCCCACACGCCGCGCAGGCAGTGAAGGGTTGTGTTGCCCATACTTCACCATGCTGCCAATACTTCACCATGCTGCCCATACTTCACCATGCTGCCCATACTTCACCATGCTGCCCATACTTCACCATGCTGGACGTACTTCACCATGCTACCCATACTTCACCATGCTGCCCATACTTCACCATGCTGCCCATACTTCACCATGCTGCCCATACTTCACCATGCTGCCCATACTTCACCATGCTACCCATACTTCACCATGCTACCCATACTTCACCATGCTGCCAATACTTCACCATGCTGCCAATACTTCACCATGCTGCCCATACTTCACCATGCTGCCCATACTTCACCATGCTGGACGTACTCCACCATGCTACCCATACTTTAACATGCTGCCCATACTTCACCATGCTGCCCATACTTCACCATGCTGGACGTACTCCACCATGCTACCCATACTCCACCATGCTGCCCATACTTCACCATGCTACCAATACTTCACCATGCTGCCCATACTTCACCATGCTGGACGTACTCCACCATGCTGGACGTACTTCACCATGCTCCCCATACTTCACCATGCTGCCCATACTTCACCATGCTGGACGTACTTCACCATGCTGCCCATACTTCACCATGCTACCCATACTTCACCATGCTGCCCATACTTCACCATGCTGGACGTACTTCACCATGCTGCCAATACTTCACCATGCTGCCCGAACTTCACCATGTTGCCCATACTTCACCATGCTGCCCATGCTTCACCATGCTGCCCATACTTCACCATGCTACACATACTTCACCATGCTGTCCATACTTCACCATGCTGCCCATACTTCACCATGCTGCCCATACTTCACCATGCTGCCCGAACTTCACCATGCTGGACGTACTTCACCATGCTGGACGTACTTCACCATGCTGGACGTACTTTACCATGCTACCCATACTTCACCATGCTGCCCATACTTCACCATGCTGCCCATGCGTTACCATGCTACCCATACTTCACCATGCTACCCATACTTCACCATGCTACTTATACTTCACCATGCTACCCATACTTCACCATGCTGCCCATACTTCACCATGCTACTTATACTTCACCATGCTACCCATACTTCACCATGCTGCCCATACTTCACCATGCTGCCCATGCTTCACCATGCTACCCATACTTCACCATGCTACCCATACTTCACCATGCTGGACGTACTTCACCATGCTGCCCATACTTCACCATGCTGCCCATACTTCACCATGCTGCCCATACTTCACCATGCTACCCATACTTCACCATGCTGCCCATACTTCACCATGCTGCCCATACTTCACCATGCTGCCCATACTTCACCATGCTGGACGTACTTCACCATGCCGGCAAGTGCGGCTTGGTGAGTGCGATGCGAGTAATGTTTGAGGCACGACCCTTAACTTTATTCGGGTTTACTTCAAGCCACATGCCATGATATGTGGCAAGGTATGGGTCATCACGATTAATTGCAATGTAGTGTGAGGTTATATCAATGGTTGATATTCTTTTACACGAGCAATATGCTATTTCAATTCTACTTACTGAAATTATAAAATTTTGTTTGATGCATTCCACCTGCGACATTGTAATTGAAATAAATGTATCGCTAAAAGACACAACTTTAAAAGAAGAAAAAAAAAAGCTGGTAGCGTACTGCGGGTTGCTTTGAATGCATTTGTTGTATATTATGCTGCGATGAGTTTTGATAAAGGAACTAGGGAGGCGACAGGTGAGTCTGAACGGGTACGTGTGTACGTGTTGGGTGGGGGTGGGGCTGGTTCTCACCGTGATAGTGACTTGCAATTGGCGCTGTGAGAGAGAGAGAGAGAGACACACAGACAGAGAGAGAGAGACAGTCTCCCTACGTGCACTGAAGCGAGGGGAGAGATGCGGCTGTGAGCGAGAGATCGAGCAACCGGTCGTATTTCATCGACGTGGCAGCTCTTGCCAAAATCTTCAGTCGCTCCCGGTGCGCTCTTCTCTTATCAGCGAGCGCTCTTATCGAATCGCGCATGCCATCGTTAATGCTCCCCCGACTTGGCTATAAAAGCTCCTGAGCAACTTTCGATCGACAGAGGTCTCTCCTTGTCGGTATTAAGCTCGGGCAAACCCCAACAAAAAGATATACATATATCCGCCAACGTATTTATGGCGCTTTTTTTTTTACGGCTGCGGATTTAGTCACGAGCGTTCCCAGATACACGAATGTATCACGTCTTGCGATTTCCTCACGTTTGTAAAATAAAGAAAGAAGGGGTAAAAAAAGCAATGCAACAAGTCCGGTTAACCTCCTCGGCCAATATTTCCCTGCTGGCGCCCCACGGCGTATCACCGCAATGTGTTTGCTTTGTTATTCGTATTATTTTTTGGGGGGGAACGTTACCGGTTTCATCGACTTGAAATGTTGGTGTCCCATGGGTGTTTCACGGCGTCCGTCAATGCCCCGCTCGTGAACCTCGCGCGCCGTGCGACAGAGAAAAAGACTCGCGGGCAACGCGCGCCTTAGAACCGCGCCTTCTGCGTTTCATTTTACGCTCCACAATCCCTTCGAATGAAGCATCGGCAATTCTACTCTCTGCGTTGATTATCGAAGAAAATGTAAACTGCAGGATACTAGACTTCGCACCCCCCCCCCCACCACACACCCACGCGCAGTCTTGTATAAGAGCGCATTGATTGACTGCCGTGTTTTGCCGCGGGTATATTTTATTTGGCAAAAAACGACTCAAGAACGTGCGTCAAGGAGTCGGGCCTCCGTCCCTGAGAGGAAGTGGGAGCAGGCTTGCACGCAATCCAAACGTCTCGTTATATAGCGCCCCGTGGCATGCGTGAGTCCTATACGATCGCGGCCAAATTTAGCGGCTCGCTATAAATAACACATCCTACATGAGACTTGAGAAGGAGGGAAAAATAATATATTCCCCCGGCAATTGCAAGTCTCCGTACATTGCCATGTTAATTGTCCATTCTGTACCTGCGCAAGCCGAAACCCAACATGTTGACGTGATAATAACGTGTACGTAATTGCGATGCTATTTTTCATAATTTTGGTATGTGCTGTACCCACAATTTAATAACCGTAAACGCACTCGCATCTTGTCGGATCTTGGGAGCTAAGCGGAGATGAGCCCCTGGCGAACGCTTGGATGGGTAAAACACCCACAAGGCTTGCCAGGTGGTATAGGCGCAGGGGCTAGCGAGGTGTGGGCAGGAGATGGCAGTGCTGAGTGTTGTTCCCCCTTCGTATGCGTGGTGGGGTTTTCTCCGGGTTCCCAGCCACGCGAAGTCAAACTCCCATCGTTGATGGCATTCATGGACAAACCCCTCCTTATGTAGAAGGCGCCCTCTCAAAACAGAAGTCTGGGAACCCCGTCGGGTTTATATGCGTAAAACAATTGGCACCAATTTTGTGATACTCAACAACTTGATGCGCACATCGCCTTCATGAGTGGGAAATTTAAGAAAAGCCACAGCAGTGCGATTGTTGGCATGCGACCCAACCAATGGACCAAAGATTGGACCTTGAGACACATAGAGATGCACAGAGACTCACAGAGATGTATTAAAGTCAAACCGCAGTGCAATTGTGGCTATGCAATCCAAACTATGGACGATATAGTGAACCACTGTAGTCTGCACTCCTGCAAAGGAGTAGGACGAATAACACACCTACACGAACTCTCTCCTTGATGCCCTCTGCTGCCCGGCAGACCTCGACATTGGCTTTCAGCTCCCGAACACATTGCTGCACGCCATCACGCTCAAGAATAAGAATCTCCATAAAACGGCCCCGGGGGGCGGGGGGGCCATTGGTGATCATCATCATGAGTAAGAAGGCCGTCACCGTAACCATTTGAATTCTGCAGTTCACCGCTGAGGACGGCAGGTGGCGCTTTGAGTGGTGCGTGTGCCAATTGTTGCGTTGCGTGGAGGTGGCGAAGCTGGCGGTGTGCGGGGGGACACGGCGGTCAATGTAAACAGTCAACATTGCCCCCATCGTCTGTGCCGGGCAGCAGCAGCAGCAGCAACCGCCTAGCCCGTAGCTCTTGCCGACGACCACAATGCACGTGTGCTTTATTATTTACACCCCCCCCCCTTCCCCCCTGCGCGAATAACAGCAAGCTGTTCGAGAAAACTGTATAGTTTTTAGTTTTTTATAAAACATATACAAATCATGGACGGACTTCTAGAATTCCTTTACGGAAGCTTATTTGATTGAACGCGTGGCGTTCAATGACCGCACGCCCATTGGAAATGGATTGATTGATCGATGGTATTTATTTACGGGGGGAGGGAGAAGCCTCGCCAAAAACAATGAACCCGTGTGTAATTACTGGCTCTTGTACATGTAAATGCTACTCGGTGGAGTGCAGCGGTGGTGGATCAGACGTTGCGGCACTGCGCTGCGAACTCTAGGAACCTGAGTTCGACTCACGGCCACGGCTTGCGTGAGTTTGGCGAGTGATCTGTTGACCGGTCATAGCCCCCCTCCCTCTCCCCCATACATACCCCCATCACCCCACCGCCCCCGTCCATTAGCTACCACGCTCTGATCAGCGTGAAGTGTGGTCAAACATCCCTGCTCGACCGACACGGTGTTGGGGAGGCCTTCCATTCGGCAATGGGTTGACAAATGACTGCGCACGTACAGGAGCCCATTGAGACCAGTCGCCTATATACATATATATTTTGTGTATTTGCTATCAAGGGATACATGATCACTGTATAAAACGACAACTCCAGTCTTAATAAAAGAAAGCAAAAAACCGCAAACAAAACGATTAAAGTATCAACAAATACATCATAACAGTTTGAATGAGAACACAAAATCGCATCTACGAAGCGCGTTGGGGCATTTCAGCGTGTGACTTTTACGGCAAATAATCCAGCCACAGGGCGATCCATTTACAGATACCCCAACTTATTTCAAACGGGCCCCTCGCTTCGTTCACAGCAGGTGATTGCACGCTGCGAAAATCGATGCCTCCGTGATCTCACGGAGATTGTTACATTATTAATCGATATCCCTATTGAGAATACTGGGAGACAAGTGTTGCTTTCGCTATTATTGTAACTTTTATTTAAGCAGTGGGGTATCTGCGAATGGTTAACCCGGTATATAGCACATATTTAAGAGGAAATCAGTGATGTGTCTCCAAATAAAAAAAACAAATATGATTAGTCCGTCAGCCTATTGACTTCCCAGACCTGCGTTAGTCAGCACCGTTTGTTTAAGCCAGCGGACTCAACAGTCTGGAATGGTTTCGATCTACTGAGTCTCATCAGCAAGAGCGAGGCTTGTTTCTACAAATGCTGATGAGTTACCGCCACCACCATACGTTAATAGCAAGATCACCCCTTCCGTACGTGCGATGTGGGAACCTGTCACAACCGCTGGTCCATAAAGATTCGTTTATAGACAGCGGGAGAGCAACTGAAGATACATTCACTGACACATTGCGTCCGTGCCTAGCACTACATTAAACACTGTCCAATTATGTTCACATGGCCCGGAGTAAATGTTTTCTGTTGCGGATGATTCCAGCTGAAATATGTGTTTTTGTTTGTTGTTTCAAGAGGTTATTTCTGATTTTCAAGCTACCGCGCGAAAATCTGCGTCTATGTTTATGTTTCATCGTGTGTTGAAATCTACGCTGGCTCTCCGGGCTCAATAGATGCGGCATTTTACTGTGATGTGTGTGCGTTAAACAACTCGTAAACATCTCGTAAGGCGCACAAACACACCGAGGCAATCCACTTTCGTTATTTCAGCACGTCAAATAAATTTGTTGTGTTTTAGTCCATTGACATAATTATTATTATTATTGGCCTTGTGGAATTATTTCACCAGCAGCAGCATTTGTATCCGTATAGTCCAGTGTGCGTGCATGTTGTCTTCAAGCACGCGCACAAGCGTCATGTGCGTCTGCGCTTTGAAACATTAACGTATATGGGTCAATCGACATTGCGTGTTTAAGACTGAGCGTACATTACGATCGGATGTATCCTTAACGCGAGCGGCGATAAAGTGCTCCACGCGGGGTGCGTTAATCACAATGCCATCATCCGAGTGTCAAACATTTTTAGCACCATCAACGAGAATCGCTTTGCCCGAGTCACGCTTTTGAACACCGCGAACAAACCTCGGAGCGCGAATTTTTTTTTGCACGATTCCGTTGTGCGTCTTAATATGTATTGCTTAACGTCTCGCGAACGGGTTGTTTTATATGCGTGCGTGTGTGTGAGAGAGAGCTTACTTACTACGATACAGTATATAAACATACATACATCTGCTCATTCCACAGCAGCGCAGATGCAAGATATGTTTATTGAGACGTTGTTCTTTTAACTATGAGAGACAACAGCCAACCTTCCCCAGAAAAAAATATGTATTCGATCAGGCTGTATGTGTATCGTACGTAAATGCATCCTTTTATTCGCGTAAGTTAGAGTTCACGTAGGTTCGACGATGGTCGTTTTTTTATCCTTGGGAGCAGAGGCGCTTATCAGTCGCGAGCTATCTCTCACTGATCTAGTGTGGGAAAGGGATGGCGTAAGCAGCATCACCATCATCATCTCTGTCTCATGTGTGTGTGTATACTCTTGGGGAGCGGTAGTGTAGCGGTTAGCGCGCTGCGCTATGAACCCGGCGATCCGAGTTCGATTCCCGATCACGGACAACACCGGTGACGAATCTCTGGGCCTCCCTAGGTCGACTCAGCCACAACTGAGTACCTGGTGCCGTGTGTCAGCATCGCCCACTGGGGAGACAAAGGCGGCCGGGCGTGGTGCTGGCCACCCATCCCCTCGTGTGACGTGCCGGCCTTCATAAGTGCTCGCTATGAGCACTTGCCCCAACAGTATGTCAAGGCTACACGGGGGGACCTTTGTCTTTGTCCTACAATTTGCCCGATAATTTTTTTGTTCCAACGAAATTCCGGCAAATAATTGTTTTATCGTAATCTTGCAACAAACATCGCGTTTCCCTAAAACTCTCCATTTTTGGGGCGCGGGGCGAGTACGCGCGTCTCTCTCTCTCTCGCTCGCAAGCAAACAACACGCGAAAGTCGTGCTACTTGGGTGTCGAATCATGAACATCATCTTACGAACGACGGCCGACGACGTTCGCTTATCAACGGATGCGCTTTAATCTGATGCCATTTATTTTGGAATGCAGAATTATCTCGCGAGGTAAACGCACGCCCGTTAATAAAGAAATACGCAAACAAATAAATAATAACCGGGACACGCATTATCATATGTATTTGTATTTGTGCGTAGACTTAAATTTGCGCGTATGTGCCGTGTATTTAAACGACAACAACAACAATAACAACACAAACAGAACGCAAATCAATCCGTTACCGATTTGCCATTGTTTCCTAGCGAATTAACGTGACGGCGATTTTATTCAGTGATTCCCACCACACACTCGATTATATGCGCAATAGACGCGCGTTTTAAGAGTTCATGAAAATTCTAATATGTATGGCTGTTTACTTTAGACTGAACATTCTCAATATGCATCACAGCATTGCCATTATCGCTTTAAACCAAACAAGAAAACAGTGTCATGTGGACTGTATGAGACATTCATGTTGGTTCAAACTAAAGTCGATATTCTTTTGAGCCCGTGATTAATATATGTTGGAGCAAAATGCAAAATAACATTTTCGAATTCGTTTGCACTCAACAACACCATAGCGGAATCAACACTATTGGTCCGCACGATATATGCCTACACAATCTAATCGGTAGATGTATACTGTTGTAAAGCAACGCGTTCAGTCGTTACCACGTTACGACTCCGTCTTACACGTGTCTGATTTTAAAAATACAGCCCCCCCCCCGTAATAATTTCTGTAAATGATTAATTTCGGTAAATATGCCCTTAAGATGCGACTACGTGTAGTACGTTGAAAACAATGATGCGTAATCAATAATATGTTGTATAGACGAGGAATCGATAAGACATATTCAGGGTATGAGCAGGGCATGCGAACAATTCATACCTGATTTCCGCTTACGCTAAAATCCAGTATTTATAATTTATTTTCAAAAGACTTTCCCTTAATTCACCTTATATAAATTGACCTATTGACACGTGTTCTGCCTCTCAGTCTTGTATATTCTCGGCCTGTTGCTCTCACATTTAACACACTGCGCATCTTCTTGTGACGTATAAGCGAGCGGTGGTGCAGTGGTTAGCCCACCGTGCTCACGAACCCGGCCTAACTGAATTCGAGTCCCAAATACGTACGGCTAATATCAGCGGTCGAGTGATAGCTAAACCGGTCCATTCAATCCACACACACATCACCAATACATGGGGACGATTCTTTCAGAAGTGGATTAACAAACGGCTATAAGTCACTCATGTTTAGCAAATCACTAGATTATATGAGCGGGGCAAAGAGCATATTATATTTCGTACGTGCAGTTTTTTTGACGGCTCGAGTTTTCGTTTAGCAAACGGAATAAATATGCCACGTGCCATTTCATACGTAATCTCTCCACGTGTCTGTATTCATATGGCCTCACATAGTATACACTATAACCACTTGATGCACTCCCCCCCCCCCAAAAAAATATATATTTCTGCTATGCATGTTTTATACTGTAATGGTTAAGTTGGATTTATTATTTACATTATCGTGATCACATCCAACAATTGCCTTGAGCATCAAAGTGCAGGATATAATGATTGCCTCGCAGCTCTTGCATTCGATGAATACGCTACTGTGGATTCATGAGTTTATTTCAAATAGCCATTTCTATTATGCACCATTTGGCATGATGTTTTCATTGAAATGCATTAAAACGTACAACGCATTTACGATATTTTTGATGTATTGCATGTGGAATTTTAATAACCCCCTTTAAGTAAATATAGGCATGGAACAACCCACAGGCCAATTATAATTGCCCAGCTAAAATAATGCATTGATAGAGAAAGGAGGGCATTTTAAAAAGAGACCGCATACACATATACGTTGCACAGTGAGGTATGTAGCTCCATATAATGAATTGCATATGCAATGTTCATGTCATAAAACGCATGGACATTAACTATAGAGATGCTTGTCCTCAACGGTAAAAAAAACAACTATATAACACATTTCCTGTATCTGCATCTCCATTGCTTGCCATTTTTCTAGAGTTCGCTGATATGCACACAGGACAAACCTGATAAAGCAGAACTCTTACTCGATCGAAGCACAGGCCTAATTGCATCTGCAAAGCACAAACAAAGCAACGAGTCCACAAAACATGCACCAAACCATGCACCGAACACACACACACAAACCGCAGATGACACGCACGCACATCGAGCGAAAACAATGCCTTCGGATTAGCGCTAACCAATTAGACATTTCTCGCCATCGTTAAGTAACGCCTTGCTGTTTCGAATGTCTTTTCAGATGGGAGCTCGGTACGTAGGCAGAGGTATTCCTTTGATCTTACAACGCTGTCCCGACAGGACGACCTGATTAGCTCTGAGTTCCGAGTCCTCCGGAGAGCGCCCGAGGAGCCCCAGAGAACCTCCCGCTTGGGTAACCTCGTGTCCCTCAAGCTCTTCCTGTGCCCAACCACCTCCCGTGCACGTGAGCTGCTGCTCGACTCTCGCGCCGTCGACCTCCTCGACAAGAAGCTGCCCAGCTGGGAGGTGTTCGACGTGAAGGCCGCCGTGGAGAGAGTGTATAACGACACGTCCGTCACGTCGCTCTGCCTCGACCTGGAGGTGTCTTCGGAGAACTCGCGGATCGTCATGGAGGGGCGCTACGTCGGCTTTTCCCGGAAGGGGCGACGGCCTCAGGAGAAGGCGCTCATGGTCATCTCCAGCCGGGCACACAAGCGGGGCAACCTCTTCAACGAGATCATCGACAAAGGGAAGGCTTCCCACGGCGGAGGAGACGGCGATTCGCACGAGAAAATCAGAGGAGCTGTGGACGTCGTGGGCAGAACTCGAAAGAAAGACGAAAGCGAAGAAGTGTCCCTAAAATCTGGACATCGTCATCAGTTAAATAAGAAGATTGGCGGCAGAGCAGACAGTGATCAAGCTAAAGGCCGGGCGCCAAAGCAAAGCGGGGGCAAGGCTGGGTCACTGTCCCGCGGCAAAGCTTCCCAGAAATTACGTAAAGGGGAAATTGATCCAGCTGACTCTGATCCACAGTACCGCAGAAAAAGGACACCCCTGGCCAATCGTCCTGGCGGCAAGGGACATAACAAGAAATCAAAGTCTCGGTGCAGTAAGAAGCCGCTGCACGTTAACTTCAAGGAGCTGGGCTGGGACGATTGGATCATCGCTCCGCTAGATTACGAAGCGTATCACTGTGAGGGCGTTTGCGATTTCCCCCTGCGCTCCCACCTCGAGCCCACAAACCACGCGATCATCCAAACGCTGATGAACTCCATGAATCCCGACTCGACGCCACCCAGCTGTTGCGTGCCGACCAAGCTGAGCCCCATCAGCATACTCTACATTGACTCGGGCAACAACGTTGTCTACAAGCAGTACGAGGACATGGTCGTGGAGTCTTGCGGTTGCAGGTAGCCCGAAAGAAACCATTGGAAGAGCCAGCAGACTCCAGTGACGGACAGTAACTTGACGTCACACGTTTGCGCGTAATCTGTTTTGTGGAAGGAAAGGCAGCTTCTGTTATGGTTCACCACACACCAGCTCCAGTCATGTCATCAAACGACTGAAATTTAAAAGGATAAGACATTCTTGAAGTGTGGTGGTATCCTACAGCAAGTATGTTGGGTTCATTTGCTGTGGATACTGTAGCACTAAGGGTAGCTACTGACAGACATTGATGTATATTTGATAAACGGAGCTCACTTAAAAGTCTGTGCGTAGGCAAACTTTTTTTTAACTATTGACAAAAAACGCAACTCGACGCACCCATTGCAAGGAAAACCCGCCCGCTTGGAAGGAAAGTGACAAACGACCGACGAAAAAAACGTAAAGCATCGCGCTTCCACGTGCTGCTTGCACAGATGATTTTCCAATTGTGGAAATATTTTATGGAAAGAAAAAGGACCGTCCGTCTGTCCCCCCCCCCCGCTCCCCGAAATTCGCGGAAGGAGTTAAACGTCGTGCGCGCGGTTCTTTCTTACAGCCACCTGTTTAAACAGTGGACCTACTTTATTGAGACGGGACCATTGGCAAAGAGCAAATGCTGCGGAGATAAGGCTGGCATTGCCTATGCGGAGTCCCTTGGAGGACAGCAGCTGCTGAGGACAAGAGGGGGGTGGGGGAGTTGGGCTGGCTGGCACGCCATGCCTTACGAGCAAGCCTAAATACTGTTTAACTTTGTTTATAGCCTGGAGCCATGGCATGTAATTATCTGTCTGTAAAGAGAGCAAGAGGAGGGGGAGCCTTGCGTGCATCTCCGCTCAGTTGGCAGAGAGAGAGAGAGAAAAAAAATTGTGGGTAATTTTATTATTTTGTTCGGGTGGGTTGGTGATTGTGCACACTGGGAAGACTGGACAATGAGCTCAGTGAATGGACCCTCAACATTTGCCAAGGAATAAATGTTTGATTGCTAGTGGCAATTGCCACAACGTAGCCTGTGTTTCACGAAGAAAAATCTTGTTTTGAAAAAAATAAACAACCCCTGCGTTATGTTTTTGCAGGCTGCAACACAGCACATGACCCAGCGGTGTCTGACTGCGGTTATATGTTTTTAACATTAAACTACACTGAAAAAAAAAAACAATGGATCTGGTTGAAAATAAATCTTACCTTGCTTTAACAACAACAAAAAATCACACAGAACGCAAATTTAAAAGTTGACTTCCAGTTGTCCAGTACGATAGCAATAATAAGTGTCCGTAGATTTTTATTTTTTACAAACATTACAGTAACTGTATAAAACACAGCAAGATTAAAAAAAAAACTGCCGGTACACTTAAAACTAGATGGAAGGCCCTCTCTTTTGAACACTTTACAACACACCGTATAATAGCGAATCTCATCAGCAAGTGCAAATATTTTGAGCGCCTCCAGAATTTGCCCACGTTTTGTGGGCCTCCGGCTGATGTGTTTCGTTATGTTACAGCTAACTGTAGAGTGGACCTAAAGACGTCTCTGTGTGTTTTATCAGTGCATTAGAAACACGCGATGTTATAAACAGTGTTTATATATTGTCGACATATAGAAACTATTACTTTAATACATGCAATTGTTTCTCTTTGCTGTTATAGACTATTTATTTTCTGTTTATAACAATATAACTTTTTTTGTTGTTGTTGCTGTTGTTGTTGTGCTGGAATGGTAACAAATGTAGAAGATAAAATAATAAGGTGGGCAGAGACAAAAAAAAACACAATCAGTCCGTAAAATATAATTTAATAAATGGCTCAATTCTGGGCTGTAATGTAGACAAAATGCACATGTAATTTGATTTAATGCACTGTTTCATGTTTGTCCTTTGAGTTGTACATACTGTGGATTTCTGTGGATTGACATGTATTATGCTTTATGTAATAGAGGTGGCCATTTATATTGTTTTTTTCCCAGAATGCGTTTTGTATACATGGTATATTACATTCCTTTTTTTAAAATGCACTCGTATAATTTTAATTGACGTATCACAAAGCTACACGGACTCCACATGCCACGATGCAGACCAATGCACACTCACAAGGCAACATCTTTTTAGACAATACTCACCTGAAGCTCTTCATGCTCAACGAATGGAAACAAAAACCAACTGTACAACAAAAATAAACAGTCTTGTGATTTCTTATTTAAGATTTTTTTTTAACCATGTTAGAGTAAGAAATCATTTATAAATATATTATATATAAAAAAAAGTTGCTATCCGTAGTAATTGATCCGTTTTATATTTACGCAAATTTTGCAGATGGAAAAAAAACACCCCGAGATTTTAATTTCCTGTAACTTATTTGTTAATTACGACTTGTTTTTGTTTGTTTAAAGAGTGGATATGCTAGTTTGCCAAAACTGGGAGGTGTTCCAAACAGAAAGGCGCACACAAGCTGATGAGACAGATACAAAACATTTAAATAAACCTGAGGTTACGGCAACAAAAAAACAACAACAAAACATTATATGCCTAAGATAACCAGCCAGTCCACTAACCACATCGAGTGGCTTTCAAAAGACCGCTTAGGTCTTCACGGATGAGCTGCTCAGCTCTCCCTATATGTTCACGGGTCATCCCCCGTGTTGTTGGGCACAATGTCTGAATGCTTTGCTCCACGTGCTTGCCGGTAGCATCATCTTCTTCTTCGGCAGAACTTGATTTGAAGCTTTCGTGACTGCAGGAATTACTCTGGTTCTTTCGGTAAAGTCACGGGGAAAGAAAATAAATTAAATCATAGAATACGACGTTTCTATTGCAACACAAGCAATCGTCATCGGGTAGAAAACAAACACAGTAAACTTAGAAATACAATACAACACAGATAGTCGGATAACACAACAGTCAACACCCTACCTGGTTGAATATTTTCTTCCAAAGATTGCTAAATTTGAGAGTTCTTCTGCAGAGTCTAGTAGCTGAAGTACCTCCCAAAATGTAACCATTAACCGACTTGATATTTTGTTCACTAGTTACATTAGCGTACGCTGTGTTTATTATAACGAAACTATCTCGGTGTGGTTCAAACAACGGCCCACTTAATGGCGCGCTTGGGCTATGAATCCGGTGACATGAGTTCAATTCCCGGTCATGGCTAACATTGGTGCGCAAGTAATTTCCGCACCGGGACCTGAGCCTCAGAATTCAATTATTGACGATTCTCGCAGAAAGTGGAGCGAGACGCTCGGACACAATGCCGAACAACACCATGGATAGCCTGAAACACACAGAGGAGAGAGCAACAAGAAACTGCGATTAGTTTATGCTATTCGCAAATGGTAAAACGACCTCAGGTGTGATATAATCAAGATTTAAATAAGCAGGCTTAAATTATACAGAGGATGAATGAAGATGGCATCTTCACTCCGATCCGTGTCTACAGTCTATATGGGAAACATTTTATGAGGAACGTTCTTGAAAGCACGTTATCATTTGGCGCAAACAGCACGGAACCTCTGTTGGCGAATGCCATCAGTCTGTACGGCGAAGAGAGATGTTAACGCCTACTTATCATTGTCTCGTCGGGGGCAGGAGTTGTAGATGCAGAAGTGAAGGTGCAGAGGGATATATCACCGGTAAATAAAGGGTTTTTTTTTGGGGAGGGGTGTTAGGTTGCGTAAATATAAATGTGTCGTTGACCCACCGCCACATGACACGGGCAATTAGTAAGGTGTGTTATGTAAACAACACGTGAAAATTGGTTACAACTTCAGCGCACCGGTGCATGTGTTTAAAAGTACACCCACAACATTTAGAATTTGAGTACGAAGTTTCGCTGGTGATTACAACCAGCTTCATCAGGCGATTTTCCATTATTGTGAACAAGTCAAACCATTACTAATTGGCTGTGTTGGGTGGTGGCGGGTTAACGACACATTTATATGTACGCGAATCTAACCCAAAACACCTTGATTTTGAATAATACTGGTGTTGAACGGATATACCGCCACATTATTTGCACTCCGGTGCCCCTTCTCATACACCCCCGCGATAATCTACACGGAGGGCTCGCTCAGTGCCAAGAAGAGATGTGATCTAAGGCAACGATGATGAAAAAAAAAATATTTGTGATGTTCCGCTGTGTGCTGGCCTCTTCACAAACCATCGATATCCATCGTGTTTTTCTTTTCTAATCCCATGCCATCACACTTATTATATCTCCATAACGCATGGTGGTGAGCGGTGATTGCATTAAACAAGTTCAAACAATCATCGCGGTGACGTGCCAAGTCGTCGTGATTTTTTTTTCGTGGCAAATACACGGACATAAAAAAAAACTGCGAATTTATTCAGGGTGCACATTTTATGTGTTCTACTTATTCTCACATCCACTTAATAATGGACATCTGCCCAACGCGGCAGTTGAAACAATGGTGCAATTTATTTTTTAAAACTCATCCCCCCCCTCCTCTCCCCCCGTCTCGCTGCTGTCCACCAAGTGGTATAAACGGGTTCACCGCGATTTAGGGGCCGTCCATAAATGACGTCACGCGATTTTGGACAATTTTTGACCCCCCCCACCTCGTCACACGGCGTCACAAAAAGTCAGACCCCGCCCCCAAATATGACGTCACAAAGCTCTGCTGCCCCCCCCCCCCCCCAAAACCATATTTCCATTTTGAAAATAAAACATGCTTCAAATCGCTTTAAACTATTGTCATTGTAGTGCGTATTTAATGTGGCGCTGCACTCTGATGTTGTTGGAGTGTTTTTATAACAATTCTATACTCATTGTTTTTTTCGGTAAAGTCACGTATGTAGAAATACCATAAAATTTTATTAAAATAAATCAGTCACGACGCTTCGAGATGAAGATCGCTTGTGTTGCGGTCGAAACGTCGTGATTGATTTATTTTAATAGAATTTTATGGTATTTCTACATACGTGACTTTACCGAAAAAAACAATGAGTAATTTATGCAGTCACGAAAGCTTTAATTCTTTATTAACAATTCTATATTTATTTAAAGTTGCGCATTTTGATGTTACGTCACATTTCGCAAACCCCCCCCCCCGTCACACATCGTCACAAATATCTGACCCCTCCCCCCCCCCCCCAAGTGCGTGACGTCATTTATGGACGGCCCCTTAGTCCGATAGTCATATTGCGTGCAGCGTCCGTTCTCGCACCGCTTTCAAGCCATCCGGGAAGCGGAGACGAGAAACGCCCTCCGGAAGGAGCTCTCCAGAACTCCCTGGACATCTGTGATAAAAGAGCTTTACAGCTCATCGGATTTCTCCGGTATTAATAAATATTCTGATTCCAGTGGAGGCCCCTTCCACCAGCAGCGGCGTGAGGGAGCAATTTCAGGACTAAGGCTTTACGGTTTTTTTTTTCCACGTTTATCTTGTTTCCCCAGCATGCCTATAACATGCATCGCTCACTGATACGTATCGCGTTTTACAGGTTGAGGTCATATGCGAATATTAGGGAGACGCTGAATGAATGAAACAGCTCCCAATCAAGATAACATTCAACCTAAATGTTTAAAAATACTTTCGGTGTAACTGCATAACTATTTGGGCGAACACAATTTTTCAGCTTAAATCCTTAGTGTGCAGTCGTTGCATTTTCAAATTGCAATTTAACAATTATTCCAGTGCAAGTTCTGTGTCCGTGACGTTCAAAGCAACCAACTGAAGCCACTGGATATATTTCGCTTCTCATTTAATACCAACAACACAAAGAACAAAGCCAGCTCTGTGTGCGATAAGACTGCAGCATTTTCCACACTCGGGCAGCAATTTTTTTGTGTTTCTTCTTCTCATATTGAACAAAAAAACCAAACTAAACAGAAGCCTTAAGAAGAAATAAAACAAGGTGTAAGTGAAGTCGAGTCGGTAAAACACATTTAATAAAATTGCTATTTTGTTCACCGTTGTCGCTAAATATATTTTGTACACGTATAGCTGATGCCACAGTGGGCTGGTGCAGTGGTTATGTACGTGTGTGTGTGTACGTTGAACTTCTTTCGCGCCGTACGTAGCCAACCGTGCTAATCGGAGGTGCCGGGGTAAGGACAACGCTCTGGGACTTTGAACCCTATGAGCTGAGTTCGACTCCTGGCCACGACGACCACCAGTGTCGATGGGCCTCTGCAGTAGTCATGGTGCACTCCCTTCACTAGCACGCACTGACCAGACTGGTGAAGTATGGTCGAACAACGCCCATGACTGATAACACGGCGAAACCTTCATCGAGCAGTGGATTGACAAACATCTGTAACGAGTATCAGAGTAGACTGTGCAAATTAAAACGTTGCTGCGTATTACACTCAGCGCGAAACAGATATATGTAAGCACAATACAGTGCTCAAATAACATTTCTAACAGTTATCACGCAAGTTCCATGGCGGTTCGCCGACCCCATTCAAAATATGACAGCGTGCTCCCCAAATTTTTTTTTTATAGATTTTCTCTAAGAAAACACGCGATGGAAGTAATAAAACCGGGCATGAATGTTTACGTTTTATTCGTGAAAAGACGCGGCGGCGGCGGTGGTTCATCTTCTGGCATCGTCTCACCGCCCGCCAGCTGTACATTTCAGGTGTTGAACGCGCAAACGCCTGTGACCCGACTTCAAGAGTTCCCCCACAAGCTGGGACCGTTGCCTGCTGTGGCTGCCCTGCCTCCCTCCGTAAGCCCACACTCATCTCGTTCAACTTGGCCTGAAACCAGAAGCCACTTGTCCAAACCTATTAGTCTGTGCAATGGGTTTAAGACAAAGAAGGAATGCTGCGTTATAATTTTATAATATAGAAAACCAAATGGGCAAGAATTTAATGTTTTTATTAACAATTAAATGGGTCGGTGCATGCGAGCGGTTGTACGGGCTGTATGATGTTACATACAGTATTACAAAAATGCGGTGGAACAACACATTCGCCGAAGCTTACGTTTTGTAAAATAAGGCTATCCCTTCTCAAACATTGTCCATATAAATCCCTGCTTTTTTTCCCCCGACCTCTAAAACCAGACTCGTAAATCATTTTATATTTTGAAACGCGTGTGACTTGAAGTGTTTTCATAGCTAGGCTAATTAAAAATGAAAGCATAATTAGTTTAAGCTGTGAATTGTATTTATTATAATTACTGCTCCTACTACACAACATTGAAATCTCCCGCAGAATTCTACATGCGTATCGGCAAAACATTGGGAGGCTCTATCTGCTGTTTCAGCAGTCATTAATAAATAATACGTCATAAAACATACACTGACCACCTCACATCGTTGAATCAAGAAACTGTAGATTATTTATAGAAGGAAAGAGACGTGCTTACATTCTCCCCTCCCTCTCTTTAAGAAAATATGAAAGCAATCCAAAGTCATGCCAAACCGGTCTAATTTTAATTGCAGGACATGTTCTACAGCTTTCTGAACACTTCCTCTGTGTTCATTCATTTTTCTGGGCCCTCTTGGAAGGCTTTAGTACAATGTAATGTCACTTTGCGCACAGAGCTAGCGGGGTCTTTACCGTCTTTTCCTTTCACGTTTTTTTTATTTTTTAGCATTCACACCAAAACGCCTGGCTTGGCATCTTGCACCAAGGAATTATCCTTGACAGGTCCCAGAGTTAATCCCAGGGGGCCAGCAACACTGTGCCTGCTTTATGAAGTGCACTGGAACCCCATCACATGCAAGCAGGTGTGTTTTTACATTCTTGGTGTTTCCTTAGAAATACAACCCCAGAGCCGCTTGCTTTCAATGAGAAGCAGAAGAAGGAGGAGGAGGAGAGAAAAAAATAAAGCAGCAAAATGTCAACTAAGTTGAATTCTGGCAAATAAGCTTTGTTGCTTATCCATGTTGCTGGCAGATCTTTTTTTCCAGTTGATTTCTATGGAAAGCAACACACGTAAAAAAAAATCTGAATAATAAAAGCATTTAAAACAAAAAAAGGCATCTTGTTCAACAGATTTAAGCCGGCCCTTTTTGCGCTTGCTCGAATGAGAAGTGAATGAACGTATTTTGCTGTAGAGCAAGTGACCGAAGATGACGTATTTCTTTTTGGGGCCTCTCCACACTTTGATAGCGCATGTTCACATGGCTGAACAAAATAAGTTGGCAACGCATTATACTTTCCTCGGAGCTTGTGCAAATAAAACTTGACTCTCAAATCCTGAAAATGTTGAACGCAATCACGACGTCTTTTTTCTCTCTCTACTCTCTCTCTCTCTGTCTCTCAACGATGTCCGTGTTCGCATCCCTCACATCGCAATGACACGTCGTGAGCGTGAACGCGATTGTCCGCAGTTGCCTGCCGCAATGGTGCAAACTCATTTAAGCTGATAAGACTGGTCCGATTGAACTCGAAGTGGTGAAAAGCATTCCAGGACTCTTTCAAACAAATCCACGACAGGGATAGAGAAGAAACTTCAAAGGCTCCTGGGGCCAGGTTTTACCCAAGCCACGTAGGCGGTACGCATTTAGCGCACAGTGGAGGTAGTTGCGTGCAGGGGATCCGAGTAAGGAGCCACGGACATTGGGGGCGAGCGCTTTAGAGGGATTACCATCTTCAGAGCCACAAAACCATCCCTTCCCTGGCTTCGTTGGGGAGAGAGAGGGGCGGGGGGGGGGGTGCGGAAGTTTATTTACTTTTTTTTTACACACCAGATTATTCAATAAAGGTAAACACTCCAAGTGTTAATAACTTCCAAGGAGGTCTAGACCCGGAGTCCCCGGAGGAATTAGGCGAGGCCTCTTGTTTTATGGGCAGGAAATGCCTACCGGAGAACCATTACTTCTCTGGTGGCACCACAATGAGCTCTCTGCTGCCCATTTAATGAACTCGAGTGTTTTGGTGGGGCAGGATGTGCGGAGGCAACCCGTTTCCAACCACGGTGGCACATCTCAGTGATTTCAGCTCTTCCTAGAGGCCTTTCATTCACGCCGGTTCCCTTCCTGCTCACCCCCCCACCCTCCTCTGCCTCCTATCGCCGTAGCCGACTGCAGACGTCTTGCTCTTACCCACTTTGAAGAAGAAAAAAAGCTAATGGGCATGTGATCAATTACTCTCCCACTGAGTGGAAAGGGCCTTTCCTGAGTCTGAGCTAAAAGCCCTCACTTCAGACACACACACACACTGCATACAGCCTACCTGACCACCCAAACAATGTTACAGCTTGGTGCTTGGGGGTGCTATGTTAAGTCCACCTAATACCTTTTAGTCATGCTAGATGTTTAATAAAGAAATGTACCTCTATACTGCTTCGGCGATTACTATGTACAGGACAACCAATTAATGCGAGCTCATTCTCTGCTACTAAATAGCAGCACTTATTTGTATCAGCTAATGCGGAGTTCGAATTACTTCTGATTCAATGGCCAAACAATAATTACAACAACAATGTAAAGTACCGTACGGGGAGTCCCGGTTAATAAAATCCAAGCGTTGCTCTCAATCTCTTTCTGCGAATCTCTTTTCCACGTGAGATGGAGTGCATAGTACAACCTGAAAACAATCCCCTTTTTCTAGTGTGAGAAAAAAATATTTCCCTTCAAGAAGAAAAACACCCCCCACACACACCATATAACACGCATTCACACGCATAAAGGAAGGGGGGGGGAGAGAGACATTTGAAAAACTCCCATACATTCTTGCTTTAAAGTTGGATTCCAAAAATGTTTGTAATGTATATTTGACTTGTTAAACAAAAAAATGCAGTAAACGTTTTACCCGTGTCTTGTTCTTGGTGCCCTTATCACTAAATGACATCTGCACAGGGCCCCGGTGGGAGTGGCCGCTTCGCCATACATCGCTGCTCCTTTCTCTTGCTTCGTCATATTGGTGTGATAAACACTGTGCACGGACAATGATCTTGCATTGTGTATACTACTTTAAAATATTATTTATTCGCATTCGAATAATAGTTCCATGTGATCGGCTTCGTCCTTAAGGAGCGCCCGCCTTTGCGTTTGCCAAAGACAATAAATCGGAAACACTTATTGTAAAATTTCTGACTGCTGGTGCAATAAAAGTGTTGGGAAATAGCATAGTAAAAATCAAACAGCTGCACAATTAAGGATGTATTTATTTACGCGTCCATTCCAGGTTTGCTAACATTTTGCATGCATGTTATGAACAACAATAGTGACAATATAGAGCCCTGTGTCAATAAACTGCTGGGTGTTTCGGTCATGGGGCTGCCTTGACCATACTTCACTGCACTCGTCAGCGTCATATGGTGAAGGTCAGAAGGCCCATGGCCTCTTCACATATCGCTTATTCACCGATGCTCGTCATGGCCGGGAATAGAACCTCAGGTGGCCGGGTTCAGAGTATGCTACGCTCTCCACTGGGCGACGTGTAGATCGCATTGCGTCTATCGACATATTTTGGTGGAAAAAGCAATGCTATTCGTTAGCGAATGACTCGTTTAAGCCTTATCAACAACAAACCACATCTTGCTTTTTGTTCACGTACTTTCTTCCTTTGATACCACCCAGAAATTCCAGCCCCAGGTGCTAGTGCACTTTTTTATTCTCTATTCTTCCCCTGTGCATCCTATTGCGAGTCACAATCTGTTCTATCTCCACCTCCGTGCAAGGGGCAGCATTTAATTAGCATCTGCTGGTGGGCAGTCCGCCTAGCAAGAGAGGGGGGACAGTCCTCCGTCTGGAGATAGCACTCTCAACAGAAAGTTCTCTCCAGACCACCCGGACTCCACTGGGAACATCAGAGGACGCTTATCTGTCTTTTACAAGCCCCATTAAGCCATTGTTTTCCCCCTCCCCTGCAGGACAGTCCCCTTCCATCAGGCAGCTGGATAAGCCCTGTGTGTGTCCTGCACTGGTGCCGAATTCACCTCCAGTATAAACAGGTGCATTTTAACAGCTCAAGAGCTGTGCTAGCACTTACTCACCTTTATTTATTCACAAGCCTACCCTATCTTACAGATAAAAGGCCCCCCGAGACTCAGCCAGGGGGAGATCCACAGTTATTATTACGCCGCCGCTGCCATTTGCCCCACCTTGGCTGTTTTAAGTTATTTTTCTTCTCCCCCCCCCCATCCACCTATGTGACTTCTATTAAAATGCTGTCACATTGAGCTGGGATATCTCCTGGAGTGCAAAGGTCACCCGAAAGACCTTCAGATGCCGAGGCGAGAGATTAAATTTGGATTTTTTTCTCGTGTCGAAGTAATGTACCCCCCTGAGCACAGTTCACTGCACACAACCATCAGATGTGATTTGAAGTTCTGAAAGGCAGGAGGATTATTAAAGGGATTTGGAGGTCAGAGGTGGCATCTGTCAAATCAGAGCTTCCCAGTGACCTGACAAGCCATTAACTGATTGGTTATTTCCAGGGATGGCACAAGATCTTGTTGGTGAAATTGTTTGCTTTTTTTTCAACGGTTTTACTCAACGGTTTTATTTAACTTCACTTGTGTTTGTCATGGTCAAATCTTGTAATCAAAAGTTAGTCCACTTCCTGTTGTCCAATCAATTACAAATTTTGCACACGTACTCAGATCCGGTGACAATGCATGCCTGTATTAAAATCGGCACCAATTCATCAATTAATTGCCTCCTTTCGAGAAATGTTTTTTTTTTAAATGGACGAGATATTAATTATATGTTTTTGTGTACGTCATAAACGCAGCGGTCCCTAAACTGTGAAATCGGTTCGCACAAAAAGCAGGTGCCACGTGTCTCAGGCGCCATTGACGCACTTCTCGACCGTGATTTAAACGAAGTTGTTAATAAAACCGTTAAAAAACTATTTTAAGGAGTTTATTTCGACAAGACTAAACACATCGTGATGACAACGCACACTGGAGAGAATGGGTATATCAACTTGTAACTGTATCAATCTTACAGGTGTTTTTGGTAAACACAAATACTCTTGGTAATGATGATTGTGTTGTTATGTCCCATTATGCTTTTGTAAGAAATATAATTTTACAGCTTTCAGTGATTAACTTATAAAATGCATGAGAGTAGAATAAATACGCAGTTATAGGTTCAGCTATATATTTAAATAGAGGTAGATATGCAGGAGAGAAAAATGTGAAATCGTAAAAAAAACCTGCTATTAAATGCAATTACTATTTGCATAGTTTTTAAAAATAAGTATACATATATTTTATTTAAATACTTCACGTGGTTAGCAGCACTCGTGTTTATTTATTTAGTTTATTAAATAAATCTGTGTCTACTGAATCAAATATCATGCTCACATTCTAAAGTACATTTAATGCTAAGTTTTATAATTCAATTGTTTATAAAAGTGCACGTAATATTCCAAATGGACGGTCGATGCGCGTTGCTGTGATTACACCCTAGTCCTAGTGCAACAACAAACGCCCTCCACGGAACACTCACTTCGTGCCACACATCGCGTCCGGCAAAGTCTAGGGGGACAGAGCTCATGAATGGCACAAGCCTGCATGAAATCCACTCAAAAGAATCCTCTTGAACCATGGAAGCCGGGAATGCGGCCGTGGAATCCCCCAAATTCTCCGACAGATGACCCGCGACACCGGTGGGAAGGCGGTGGGAAACAGGTGTCGGGTTTCGACCACTTGACCCAGAATTGAGCCCCATGCCCTCTCACTCACGGCGCCAGCGAGCTGACCAAACGATATCTGCCGGGCGTGGGATAGCCTGCAGTGTCCAGGTGAGGCGTTATCTGTCGGTGGCGGCACATCGTGCGCCTTGTAACCCTTCTAAACATTTCCTGTTTTTTTCTCTCCGCTGCACTTGCGTGATCAGCTCTAGTGATCAGCAAACGGGTTGCGATGGGATGCGGTGGGGGGGTGGGTGGTGGTGAGAAAGCAGAAAAAAGAATATGCCATCGCTCCGGGGCAAGGCATTTTATTCGTTTAGGTTTGTGTTTGTTTACATTTTATCCGGATAGGCTGTTTAGCAGCTCGTGATTGGTCAATTAACGCGCCAGTGTTAACGCTGGGGGTGGCAGCTGGCTCTAAAACGACTCGTACGGTGGTGGGCGGTCGAGGGGTGCAGTAGAGGCGCAAAGCTCCGCTGCTGGATTGTTCAGGGAATTTTAACGAAACAAAAAAAATGAGCTGCGTGGCCATGCGGTATTCATACGCTTGCATAACTTCGATTAGAAGAAAACTAAATGACGTTATTGTTGCAAGCGAAAGGCCACAACAGCAGTTTCAGAAATTAATTACTTGTGTTTGATATGAAGACACAACAGATGAACATTCCTAAAAAAATTTTTACAAAAAATAAATATCCCGTGTGCGTGTGGGGGGGGGGGACTTGTGGTTAGCGCATTGTGCCACAAACCCAGCGACCTGAGTGAGATTCCTGGCCACTATTAACATGAGTGCTGAGTGACATCTGAACCGGAGCTGGGCACCCACCATCAGTAACCCACTGTGACCAGAACATGGAAGTTTGGTCAAACAAATCCAACACTCAAGACAGCATGGAGAGGCCTTCATCTAGCAGTGGATTAAAACATCACTCAAAATTGTCACGTGTTTTTGTACGATTCAGTCCTTTATTTTGCCATATACTCCAGTCAACACTAAAATCAATGGATATTATATGATGAGTACATAAGGCTGGGGATTCAACAGAGGATACATTCGGTGAGTGTGGCTGTTCTTGCCACAAATGAACCATAATACCATGCTGATCTCGTCAAGTAGCATAAACCATCAGACAAACTCTGGTCATCGTCGCAGCAGCGGCTTTTGGCTGGCCATTGAACAACGGTGGTCACTGCATTTAGCGCTTTCAGATGCGCTTCTGCGGCCGTCTGGAACGCTCTTCCTTCCGATATTAGGAAGCCACTTGAGTCATGCACTTTCAAATCTAGATCGAAAACTCATTTTCTTTGTGTTTAGCTTGTTGTCCTTCCCGTGCACCTCCGATTAGCACGGTTGGTTCTGTATGGTGCGAAAGAAGTTCAACATACATGTACAATGAAACGGTTCACAATGTCGACATGAATATGGAGCTACTGCAAACACCTCCAACACCCAGCCACCCCTGCCCCCACAACGAAATAAGAAGTGTGACTTTTGTAAGATATATTTTTTCATGATTTTTTTATACTGCTTCTTGAGAGTTGCTACACTGTAATAGTAGTACGAACGTGTAGTTACTGTGATGTGTGATGGTACACATTTGCTGTAGTCTAGATATTAACTATCACGCCTAGTATACAGGAGGTCGTGGTTTCTCTCCCGACCCTGATGCCTGCTGTATATTGCAAGTGTGCATGTTCTCCCTGTGTGTCCGTGGACTTTTCTCTGTGTTCTCTGATTTTCCCCTCCACATTTAGAATCAACAGGGATTTGAAGTATTTGGCTGCTATACATTTCCACGTGATAAGCCACTTCATTTGGGCTATCATGGCCAGGTCCCTTCTGAAAAAGAGATATACTGTATAGCTCAGTGGGCATTAATTGGTAAAAAAATGGTTTAGTTTTGTAGAAAACGGTGGGTGGATTATGCAGATTTGCTAAAAATCTAAACTTTACAGGCTGAGAAATGCAAAGGAGTTCAGAGCATAAATAAATTAGTTAATGAATTACTCTTTAGTCCTTTCGGTAAAGTCACGTAGAAAGAAAATGAATTAAATAATATAATACGACGTTTCTCTGCTCCAGCAGACCCATCTCTCTCTCTGCCCCCCTCTCTCTATTTAAGGCCACGACACAGGGGCATTGGGTCTCTTTGTGTCTATGTTGTGTGTCTCTCTCTCTATGTGTCTCTGTGTTGTCTCTCTCTGCTTGTGTGTCTGTGTGTCTCCGTGTTTGTGTTTGGTCTCTCTCTCAAATTTAGTTCTACCTGATGACGACTGCTTGTGTTGCAATAGAAACTTCGTATTCTATTATTTAATTTATTTTCTTTCTACGTGACTTTACCGAAAGAACCAAGAGTAATTCCTGCAGTCACGAAAGCTTGAAATTAAGTTTGAGTTAATGAACCCATATGTGTGGATGTGTGTGCATTATTCCCTTGTGTGAATTAGTTTTACTCTGAATAATGCTGATTATCTCCCACCTAAAACACACTCACAAATGTAAATTCACCAAACATCCCAAGTGCACAAACTTATCGAGTCTCATTGATACTTTCCTGCATAATAATTCACATTGTTATTTGTGAGTCATGTATTTAAATTCGCAGACTTTCAACCTAAGCACAGCATTCCAAAGCAGGTCAAATAATACAATTATATACATTTTCATTTACTCGGCCTTTTTATGGACCTCACTTCAACACGACATGAATAATCTGATTCAATTACGATTTTGAGATTCTTGTTGCCGCTGAGATAGAAACGGGGTTCACGTGTTTTATTTAATTAAAGCTGAAAGTGGATGTACATTTGGGATCCCAGAGACAAAGATCCTCTTTCCCTCCCCATATTTTCTCATATCCTGCCTGGGCAGGTACTGCGAGCAAGCACCTATTAAGGAGGCAATGGCATTCGAGGAGTTGGTCTGGAATGCACCACATGCAGCTTTCATTGTTTCCCCAAGTGCCGATGTTTACACACTGCACCAGCTGCTCATTTCAGTTTGAGTTGACCTCGGGAATTCCCAGAAACTGCTTCAGATATATTCCACCGATGTTAGCCGTGGCTGAGAATCGCGCAAACTCCGGTCGTTTCATCAAGCAAACTCCGGTCATCCTCGCAGCAGCTTTTGGCGAACCATCGAACACAGGTCACCGCTTCGCTCGCTTTCAGATGCGCTTCTGCGGCCGTCTGGAACGCTCTTTCTTCCGATATTCGGAAGCCACTGGAGCTGTGAACTGTGAAATCTAAATTAAAAACGAATGTCTTTAGAACTGCCTTTTTGGGGCCGTCCATAAATGACGTTACGCACCTGGGGGGGGTCAGACATTTGTGACGATGTGTGACGAGGGGGAGGGGGGGGTTAAGAAATGTGACGTCACATCAAAATGCGCAACTTTAGATAAATATAGACAACACGTTCTACTTAATTAAATAGACTTTTAAATAAATGTTTTCTTCCTACAGCATGAGAGTGTAGCGCCACATTAAATACGCACTACAATGACAATAATTTTAAGTGATTTGAAGCATGTTTTATTACTTTTGGGGTTGGGGGGGGCAGAGATTTGTGACGTCATATTTGAGGGGGGGGGGGTCTGACTTTTTGTAACGATGGGCGGGGGGGGGTCAAAAATCGTCTAAAATCGCGTGACGTCATTTATGGACGGCCCCCTTTGCGTTTCGTTTGTTGTCCTACCACACCTCTGATGAGCACGGTTGGCTACGTACGGTGCGAAAAAAGTTCAACATACATACGTACAAATTTAGGTCAACCGGTTATGTAGCACGTCACTATAACCACTATGCTACCGGTTCCCGTACAGGCACACACACACACGCACTCATGTGTACATGTGCGTATGTTACACTTGAGAATTGTACTCCTTGTGGAAGACATTTTAAACATTATCTATGGTTACCAATTCTGCTTGTAGATGGCAGATGAGTGAATTATTTTAAGTATAGCGTCGAACATAAACATGCAACAAATTTGCTCAGCGTGTCGGTGCACGTCTTAAGGCAATCAAAAAGGGCATTAAACTACTTTCATGTAAAATTGTATTTCAAATGACATCATAACAATAGCAACCAAGTAGACATAATAACAATGTCACACTTTTACGGTCATTTTGTCGGATATTTACGGTCATTTTGTCGGATATTGAGTTCTCACCGCTTGGACTACGTGAGCAAAACGAACAGTGTTCATGAATTACAGGGGTATTGAGCAAGAGCTAAAAGTTTGTCCCAGAAAGCAATTAGCTCTTTTTAACTCACTCCCAGTACACAAGCTATTAACCGCTGGGGTATTTTTCTTTTGCTCTCTAAAGTTGCGGGCTTTTCCCATGATTGCATTTGAATTCAATTGTGTGTGGTTGTTTTTTTTTTAAAGCAAGCACCAATGCGTGCAGTACTCAATACGCGTTGGCAAACAAAGCACGCACGTGCCTTGTCGCCGCAAGCAGATGCCTGTGCTCTTTGATTCTTTCCGTAAAGCCACGTAGGTAGAAAAGATCGAAACGTCGTGATAGATTATTTTCTGTTTCATTTCATTTTTCTACATTACGTGACTTTACCGAAAGAACCGAAGAGTATGGATTCCTGCAGTCACGAAAGCTTCAAATCGAGACATCAGTCTATGGCTTTGTAATGCCATTCATTTCGGGCTCTCTCGTGCCATGTTAATTTGACACGATGGACTCGCTGGCCACGTGACTGTTACGGGCCCTCACTCTGGGCAGCCACGGCTCATTGGGGAGGCATTGACGACAACAGTGGAAACACTCCTCGCTCTCACCCCGGTTAGGGGGCCGTACATAAGTGACGTCACGCACCTGGGGTGGGGGGGGGGGTCAGACATTTGTGACGATGTGTGACGAGGGGGGGGTGTTTAAGAAATGTGACGTCGCATCAAAATTCGCAACTTTAAATAAATATAAACAACACGTTCTACTTAATTAAATAAATATACTTTTTAATGAATGTTTTCTCCTACAACATGAGAGTGCAGCTACACATTAAATGCGCACTACAATGACACTATTTCAAAGCGATTGGAAGCACGTTTTATATATGTTGGGGGGGGGAGGGGGGGCATAGCTTTGTGACGTCATATTTTAGGGGGGGGTCTGACTTTTTGTGACGCCGTGTGACTAGGGGAGGGGTTTTCAAAAATCGTACAAAATTGCGTGACGTCATTTATGGACGGCCCCTTAAATCGTTTTCAATTTCATTTGGTGCGACTCTGCTCATTTGGCATTTACAGTCATTGTAACCAGCATTTCTCTATCCACCGTTGGATGAGAGATGTTGCCATCTCTCATGGTCTCACGATACACCGGTCTGTGTCGCTCATACACAAGAGCCGCTCTCTTGCGGTGGATGTCCTCTCGATCATGCTCCCTCCTTTGGGTGTCATTCTGTCGCTCGTCTTGACCACTAGCCATCGATCGTCCCTTCCAGTGATAGGTCCTACCCATGCCCACTAACTTTTTTTTAACAGAAGAAAGTTCCTAACTTGCTGTGCATATTTTGTAATCCAGGTGTTCCTCTTTCCATCTATCATTCTGTCTTCAGTGGTAAGTATACAATGATACAGCCTCTCTATGAACGAAATCCGTAAACTAAACTTTGTTTATTTGTCCAGGTAAGGCCCATTGACTTACATAGATCTTCTACGAACCGACCTGGTAACAAATAATAGCTGAACGAAGTGACAATGCGGAAATTTATAGCAGCCAAATACTCGCAACATATATGTCTAACTGTGGAGGTAAAACCCGGAGGACCCGGAGCAAAATCCACGCGACCACAGGGAGAACATGCAACCTCAGATATACACGGTGTCAGGGTCGCGATCAAACCCACGACCTCCTGTATACCAGGCGAGGTAGTTAACATCTCCCCGGTGAAGCATTTATTCTTATATCTAAAAAGCATCCATAATAGAGGTTTTTGGGTTAGATCGCGTACATATATAAATGTGACGTTAAACCCGCCACCACCCGACACAGCCAACTCGTAAGGGTTGTCATGTAAGCAGAACGTGGCCAATTCGTCACTAGTACAGCACACCGGTGTATTGGAGAGCCAAGCCACAACATTTACAATCTGAGTACGACGTTTCGCTAGTAATTACAACTAACTGGCTCTCCAACACACCCGGTGTGCTGTACTAGTGACGAATTGGCCACGTTTTGTTTACGTGACAACCCTTACTAGTTGGCTGTGTCGGGTGGTGACGGGTTTTAACGACACATTTTTCATATTTGTAGTGGAATAAATAGGCGCATGGGGGTAATTGGTGAGTTTGCGCGGGAGCAGGACAGTAGGGGGTCATATTGGGACGATGAGGTAACGATTGGGCCAATTAAGCCGGGGGAGCCAAGGACGGCTGTGATTGGCTGCTGTTGTTGTCAGGGCTGGAGTGTGATTGGCTGGTGTTGTTATCAGGGCTGAGGTGGCGTCTTGAAGTCTGGCTAGGTAACAGGCGCACTTGGCACGCGGAGCATCGTTGGGACCCGGGTTAATTAATTGGGGTGTAATGAGAGCGGGGATAAATTGGGGAGACGCGAGGAGAAACGGGGAGTTGGAGTCGGGGGCTGGACGAGGCAAGACGTGGAGCAGCTGAAGAGAGAGACGCAGCTAGCAGTGGAGAGAGCATAGTGATAGCGAAGAACGGAAGACAGAGACGAAGCAGTTAGCAGTGGAGAGAGCACAGTGATAGCGGAGAGTGAAGAGCAGGGACGAAGCAGCCAGCAATAGAGAGAGCACGGTGAGAGCGAGGAGCAGAGACGAAGCAGTTAGCAGTGGGGGAAGCACAGAGACATCGGAGCTGACGGAGAAGTGAATATTGGAGAGACAAAGGCGGCGAGCGAGTCGAGTGAGGCACGGCGAGCGAGCTGTGGCAACAAGGGAACTGTGAAGCATTGAGGAGGACATGTGGAGAACTGTAAATAAAGTGGTGTTGGAAGAAAGACAACAGTTGTCCGAGTGAAATCAACCTCTACATATTTACGCGATCTAACTCCAAAAACCTCTATTATGGATGATATTGGTCGCGAAAGCCTACGTGTTAAACCGATCTAAAAAGCAGTTTTGCTGCTCAATTTAGCATGGGATAGCGTTCACAGCTTGCTTGCAGCCCTGAGTCACATTCCTATTCTGGCGGGGGCGAGTCTTTCCATAGGAATACCACCGTTGACTTCCCCACAAAGTGCTACTAAATTTATCTACCCCCGAGGAATGATGGGCTGAGTCAACCATCGACCGGGATTAGAACCCTTTAGCGTTCCAATTGCAAAGCTGTGAGCTTCTGACGTCATCACTTTCGGTTGAGGATATTCCACCAGCTTCATCGAGGGCCCCCGTCAAAGGCGTTCGACCTTCCCTCATTATTCGCTTGTCCAGGCATCTTGAAGGAGATGGGAGCACGCACCCGCACTTTACCACCACCACCACACGACCTGCCAGTCGACTAGCAGTGGGTGTTCCCATTCATACTTGCCGGGTGACCGGTGGAGGTGGGATTTAATTAAACTTGCCCGTTGTCTCAACTGCCACTTTAGGTGATCGAACTGGTGACCTCTCACCGAGAGTCCACCCAGTGTGATAATCATTGCACCATGGCAGCATCCCCTCAAGTGATAGTAATGTTGACGTGACAACATTACTTTTTTTGTCATTGGAAAAGAACGAATAGCTTCTTTGACGAAGATTTCTGCTCCCCACAGAGTTAACAATTAATCCAGTACATGTTTTCTAATGTTCCTATGGCAGTCTGTGTTTAATAATCATGTTATTTTTTTTAACCTGCGTATTATTTGCATTGTCATGATATTTATAGAAAGTTTGGCTGAATGCATGAGCAGTGATGTATAGAGACAGGCTAAAACTTACTTTATAACTATCTTCATTAACCCATAGATCTTCCATAATTCACAATGTAAAGGACTCATTGTTAAAACACATTCGCTTATTATTAATAGTAACCATGTTAGCTAATAGTGATCATGGGGGGAGTGGTGTTACAGTGGTTATTGCACTGCACCATGAACCCAACGTCGTGAGTGAGATTCCTGGCCACAGCTAACATGAGTGGTGAGCAATACGTGAACTAATCCGAGACACCCACCTTCAGCACCCCACTATGCGCCAGAATGGTGAAGTATGGTTAAACAACCCGTATGGCTGACACAGCAGGTAAGTATGTTGAACTTCTTTCTCACAGTACGGAGCCAACCGTACTAATTGGAGATGCGGGGGAAGGACAACAAACTATACACAAAAATCAGTTCTAAAGAAATTAGTTTTAAATTCAGATTTAAAAGTGCATGGCTCCAGTGGCTTCCTAATATCGGAAGGAAGAGCGTTCCAGACGGCCGCAGAAGCGCATCTGAAAGCGAGCGATGCGGTGACCTGTCTTCGATGGTTCGCCAAAAGCCGTTGTGAGGATGACCGGAGTTTGTCTGATGGATTTTGCTCCTTGACGAGATCAGCGAGGTACTGTGGTTCATTTGTGACAAGCACCCTGTGGGTATTTGGCCCGACCCTATTGGTGGTGACCATCATCTAGCAGTGGGTTTACAAAGATCTGTACACTCGTCATTATTCAGCCCCATTTAAATAAATAAAAACAATGCGGCCACTTTTTTATTGCACAGAGTTCAGAATTTTCTCTGCAACAACTATATCCAACAATTGCTTGTGCAAAGAATGCGGAAGAAATTAGTTCCAAATTTGAAGATAAAGTGAACTCTTTACATTCATGATATCCTTTGCTTTACTAGTATTATGGTACAGTGTTACTTTTCCTGAATTGTAAAGTAGTGCAAACAACACTTGACCTACTATAGTCGTGTAAAAAAAAAGCCTAAGTGTAGCATTAAACCATGGAAACATACTCCAGTTCATAATATCTACGAAATAAAACAAATAAATAAGGCCCTATTTGTGCTGGCATTTCATCAGCATGTGGTTTTTTTTTGTACCAAATGTCTAAAGAGAGAAAATATATGTGTCCCTTTACAGCCTGGCTCTTCAAATGCACCGAGCAGTTTTGGACCAATATATCTCCGACAAGCGCAGCTTCACGCACTTCTTGCCACGCAAACGACGTCGACCATAATTTTTATTTCGTGGCTTGCCCTCCCCACCTCCCCCTCTTTTTTTGTGTGTGACGGAGAGCGGCTCCTACATCTTAGTTAGGCGAAATGAAGACCGACAGAAACAATAGGGCAGGTAAAACATTTTTTTGGCTCCAAGCGTGGAGCTATGTGCACAGCATCAACTTCTGAGAAGTAGTCTGCAGGAGGAAAAAAAAACATTTCAAACGACAGAGCCCCCTCGCCGCACACAATCGGCTGCTTATTGTACGACGCCAGACTGAGCAGAACAGTTAATTTCCTCTCTACTGGATCACAGACAAAATGGCTCATCATGTCATTTGCCTCTTCAATAAATCGATGTTCAACCGGAGTTCGTATTTCATCGGCTACGATTGTACTGTGCTTTTTTTGTTTGTATCTAGCATGTCCCTACTGACCAAAGTGATGCACATGTTTGCAGTTAGTTTTTGTATGAATACAAGAAAGGTCATTTTAAAGTGCAACTAACCAAACATGCACTTTATGGGAAAATGAAACCCCAAACAGCACAGTGCAGTAAATAACCTATCTGCTTTCATAGATGGCCACGATGTTTTATCCACAACAGTCCACAGCACGCGTTCGGATTGGTTGCATTTCAAGAGTGTGCTTAGCACTTACGAACATGTGTATGCCATTAAGAGAATGCCTCAAATGTAGCCCCTTAATGTTTTATAACGTTCTCGAGGTACCGTTTTTTTTTGTTCCCGGTGCGTAATGCTCTTGGACCAGAAACCTGCTGGTCTTGTTGAACAGGGCTCTACAATAAATGAACACAGTATTTGGCAAAAAGAACAATTGACATTTTCATGGAGGGCTGCGCATAAAATCTTCACTTTGCAGAGCTCGTGAATACGCATTCATAAAGTGAGGTCAAGATGTAAATTTTTTGAACCCATGGCCAAATTCCTCGTATAATCGCTCCGTCGGCTAAGTTTCCAGTACATCGAGGGAAAAAATGAATGCAAAAATATTATGATATAATCTATTAAACCCTGTAATGAAGGTTCACCCCCATTCACTTATACAACCAGACATGTGAGATATTGTGTTTACCTCGCGAGGGAAGAAAAAAAAAGCACAGCCACATTGATTCTCCTGGCCGAATCGCTGTATTTTACGGATGCAAAATAACCTTGGGAAATATATTAACGTGCACTGAATACAAACAAGAGTTAAATTAGTTAACTAAGTGATAATACACTACTGTGTAAGTGTTCGCAGTTGTGCTGTTTAGCACTATGATGTGTTTCTGGGTTGTGCTGCGGTACTACCCGATAATATATGTGAGAAATAAGAAACAATATAGTATGGTTACACCAAATGCTTTGAAACATTTAAGCATCTTACTGTGTTTTTAAGTATATAAAATGTTGGTGTGGCTTAAAATGTGTTTTTTGATTGTTTGAGAATCATGCCCAGCTGTGGTATCAACATATAATCGTGGTTGCTGCTGTTATAGTCCAAGGTTAGTTACATATCTAATGGCCTAGATATGCAATTATAATTTTAATCATTTTTTGATGTTACCAGGTAAGGCCTACTGAGCTATATACTGTAGTTATTTTTCAGGAGAGACCTGGCCACAAATAATAGCTTAATGAAGTGGCTTATCACGTGGAAATTTATAGCAGCCAAATACTCTAAACACATGTTGATTCTAAATGTGGAGGGAAACACCGTAGACTCGGAGAAAAATCCACGCGACCACGGAGAGAACATACAAACTCCAAATATACAGCAGGCGTCAGGGTCGAGATCGAACCCACAAGCTCCTGCATACCGGGCGAGGTAGTTAATATCTCGCCACTGTGGCGCCCGTTTCATCAGGTTTTTCGACAATAGATCAATTAATAACTATATGTTAACCAGTTGTGCCCAGCCTCACCTGACTTCAGGAATCTTGCTTTTGTGCAACATTTGCAGATGAATAAAGGTCAAGTTCAAATGGCCATCAAGCTCAATGCTGTTAATAGCACTGCACCTCACAGTTACTTCCTTCTGTTGGATCCTGTAGTTGTTGCAAAGTTGACACACCAAACCTCAAAAGGGTCCACTCTTACAGTACCCCAACAGTACCACCCCACCATCTGGCTTGCAGTCTTCCTTGGTCTCCGACCTTTGGCTGACACTCAATTGCCTGTCTGGGTAACCTGCCCTCCTCCATTCTGTGCACATGCCCCATCCATCACAACCTCCTTTTCCTCATTACATTCAACACACTGTGGTTGCTGCATTTTAGTCTGAAACTCCAACTTTCTTACTCCACCACGGTGGTGAGATGTTAACTACCTCGCCTTGTATACAGGAGGTCACGGGTTCGAACCCGACCCTGATGCCTGCTGTAAATTTGGAGTTTGCATGTTTTTCGCATGGCCACGTGGATTTTTCTCCAGATCCTCCGGTTTTTCCCTCCACATTTCGAAACATGTGTTTCGAGCACTTAGCTGCTATACATTTCCACGTGATAAGCCACTTCGTTCAGCTATCATTTGTGGCCAGGTGACTTCTGAAAAAGAGCTAGATAGCTCAGTGGGCCTTACCTAGTAAAATAAAAAAAATATATATAGTTTTAAATGTTAGTCTTTGAATTTTAGTCTTTGAATGCATGCCCAAGCACCCTCTGCTTGGGCATGCATTCAAAGACCAGGAGCTTATTTTTAGATGCTTTATTAAAGTACGGTTTGCTTTACAACACAATATTACAGTTATTATTCCCGCCTAAAGTCTCTCCAATCTTTTCAACAATAAAGTTGACCTCTTGTAATCTTTGAAAGCGATTTAATGTAGTCCATCAAAAAACTTGCCCGTGCTAATGCAATCGGTCCCTTGACTTTGGTCACACAAACCCCTATAATTACACACTTCATCAACCAATACTTCCATTTGACATCTATAATGAAGATGAATTTGGACAACCAAAAAATTCCTGTCATTAACTTCATTTTTTGGAAAGTCAGGTTAGGATTCCAGTGTCCAGCTTCAGTGCCTAAAACGGCTTTAAAGCTGAAATGACCCAGACAAGGCCACAGCTAATCAAACCTGCATAATATGCATATTTAAAATATCTAATTTGTAAATTACTCACTGTAATTTCTGGGTATTTACAGATATGATGATTTGTATGTTTTGTCTGACCCTTAAAGCACATCAAATAATGTTGACTAATTCACAACGTTATATTGAGGCACATTGGTATATTGCTCTTCATTATCAAGTTCAGTTTTACAAAAAAAAACACTCAAAGCCCTACTTGTACGCCTCTTTATTTCCTCGCATTAAAGACGGAGCAAATGCTGAAAAGTGAACAAAAAAGCGTGGAGAGGTGGACGCTTGGACGACAAGAGGAACACGTGTATTGGAGAAAAGATGCGTGGTTGGATACATCATCCGGACTGTTGAGGAAAGAAAGTGAACTCGGGCAGGACATGTTACGAAAAGGTTGCAGTGGCCCCTAATTGAGGCTAACGTGACAGCCAAAGGAAGAAATTCCCAACAAGGATATCCACAGAGGAGATGCAGCAATAATGACATCATCGGCCACAGTGGTGATATGTTAACTACCTTGCCTGGTATACAGGAGATTTAGACTTAAAACTTTCGTGACTGCAGTAATTCATATTCTTGGTTCTTTTGGCAAAGTAACGTAAATAGAAAACCAAAAAACATCGAAAATGAAAGCGAAAACACCGCCTGATGAAGACCGCTTGTGTTGCGATCGAAACGTCGTGGGTTTTTTGCTTTTATTTTAGATTTTTTTGTTTTCTATTTACTTGACTTTACCGAAAGAACCAAGAATATGGTATACAGGAGGTTGGGGTTTCCATCCCGACCCGGACGCCTGCTGTATATTTGGAGTTTGCATTTGTAGTGACCCATTCTATGTCACTACACATGTTTTCCCGGTGGATTTTCCTCCAGATCCTCCGATTTTTTCCTCCACATTTAGAAACATTCACTTATAGTATTTGGCCGTTATAAATTTGCACGTGATTATAAGCCCACTTCCGTTGAGCTATCATTTGTGGCCACGTCGCTTCTGAAAAAGAGCTATATAGCTCAGTGGGCCTTACCTGGTAAAATAAATAAAAAATAGTTTATATAGCTCGCGTGCAGACGCGATATTTACTATTGCATCTCGTGACCATGAGGAATGGCAGCGGCTTGAGAGGGGGGCTTCAGCCAGCAGTGGATAGATCATGGCTGCTGATAATACACAACTATATCCTATTGAACTATGCTTAGTGTGATGCAATTGTTAATGTCCGTCTGCCCACATACCATCCACCAGCTCGAGATACCCAGGTTAACAGGAAAATGGGAGTATCAGAATGCTCAGCACATCTGAATGCAAATTCATTCTGTTTACATGCATTAGCTCAAATGTCTGGACCTGGACAGTAACTTTTAACAGTAATACTAAAATCCTTATCTTAACTTTAACATTTGTTCTAATTCTAAACCTCGGTCAAATTATGGACATCTGTGAAAAAGAGCTTTACAGCACATTGGATTCCTCCATTAATAATGCACGTTCTCATTCTCATGTCTCTCTCCTTCAGCTAAAACCCTCACCCGTAGCCTCATCACAACACTAACTCTAACCCAAACCATAAACCAATCCTAACTCTTAACCATAAGCCTAACTCTCAGACCAATCATATCACTAACCCTAATTCTACACTTAATGTTCGCCCGAACCCGAAGCTTAACCTCAAGGCTAATCATAACTTTAACCCCAAGTTTAACTCTAAACTTTAGGCTAACTGTGACTCTGATCATAATCCTAACCCTAACACTGAGCCTTTAGGTTGAATTACGTATGGGCATACTGTGCTGTATATTTATGTATACTGTACCCTTTTTGCCACGTGTCTTTTCTAGATGTGTTTCTTCAGGCAACACTTTAGTCGAGGAATGTAACGTGGCCTAAGCAGAAGCATTGATTGGTTATGACCTCTGCTTTCTCTAGATATTATTTTTTGCCGTGATTGGAAAAGCCAGAGAGTAAAACAATTCTACCTTTTTTATTGGTGAAATAAGCAAATTACTTATCATCTGCTCTAACCGCTCAAAATAAAGAATTGGTCTGAATAACATGCGGTATCTTGTTACACTTTTGCTAAAAGTTATTTATATCATTTCCTATAGAACATACGGGTACAATTAGCCAAGTGAGGGAATTTAAGGGCTGCTTGCCGGTTATGTGCATTGTAATATACCCGGCTTTGCTAAGAGCAGAAAGGAATTGGATTTGAGGTCGAGTCAAATTTATGATTTCAACCAATAAAGACAGTTGCCTTAGTGTTGTGGGTGGCAATGCCATTAGTTATATAAGTAATGTTTTACGGGTGTCGTAACGTGCTGCATTTGCTTTATAAATCACTGAAAGGCCCCCATGCGTTATATATTTTTTTATCCTGAAATAAATCACTATTAAGTTTCCTATTATAACAATTACAAATGCTCTGACAGTGAAACACCTGCCTATTTATTATGCGGAGGAATTAACATTCGTATCCCCAAACATGGCTCAATTAAACATTATTATCTACTATTATTTGAGATTATTATTTGCTGTTCGTCTTTATTTTTGACACATTTAATATGTATGAATTGTACATTTCGTATAAAACAAAAATACGCCCCACAATCGGTTGAGCACGATAGCGTGCGGTCAGTGTAAATCAAATAAAAAAAAATGCGCGCATAAAACTACGATTGTAAAACACTGGGATATTTCGGTAAAGTCACGTAGGTATAAAATAAAATAAACCACGAAGTTTCGATCGCAACACAAGCAATCATCATCAGGTGGGAAACCACGATTGTAAAACACTGGGATATTTCGGTAAAGCCACGTAGGTATAAAATAAAATAAATCACGAAGTTTCGATCGCAACACAAGCAATCATCATCAGGTGGGAAACCACAGCAATAATTTTTATTATTATTATTTTATACCTACGTGACTTTACCGAAAGAACCAAAGAGTATGGATTCCTGCAGTCACGAAAGCTTCAAATCTAGACTTGGATATTTCCCGCTTGTGTTGCTTGTCGTTGTTGTTGTTTCACAATTCGACCGGAGAACGCACATTTCAAGCGGGTTCTCCGCGAGAGAAGAGCGCAGCGATGGCAGTTGTCACTGCTCCCATCTCCGCCGCTCCCCATCAACCACCCGGCATCGATGCGTCAGCTCGCTTCTGTCTCGCCCGCTCAAATTAATGCGCGCGCACATTCTCGGCATTTTCTGGTAAACTCATATGTACACAATACGGATTATTCCCCATCTCCCCCGTCCCCCCCCCACCCCCCAAAAAAAATCCTAATTCCTGAGTGTGTGTAACACGTTGCATTCTTTCGGTTTCTCTGGCATGGAGGCACTGCTTAAACGGCTAAATGGTTCGCTCTCTCCTCCAGGGGGAGCAGAGGTTTGCCCTCTGTTGATTGTGTGTGTATATATAGTTCTTGCTCATGTTGCCGTGGTGTAATGGTTAGCACACTGGACTCGCGATCCAGATGGGCAAGTTTGGATCGCAAGTTTCTTCAAAATGATTTTCACCCATCAGTATCAATGGGCTCACCACAGCGAGTCGATCGGCATGGTACTCACACCTCTTCTTGCACGACGTCTGGCCAGTGTGGAAGAGTAGGTCAAAAACATACCCAACAGAACTCCCTTCTTGTACGAGGCCACGCCGCCAGCGATTTGGGTTTGTGCAAAAACATTGCAACGTTGTGCACCGTTGCCTCTAAAACAATCTTTGCACGTAGAAGCTCAGCGTGGTTGGGCCTGGTTAGCACTCGGGTGAGAGTCTGGGTGGGGGGCCTGCAGGGAGGGAGAGCCCGGTGTTACAAGCGTCAGCCGCTTTGTGGACAGAGGAAGGCAGTACAGCAATGGATTCTTGAATCCATCTGTGCGGAGCTTTGAGTGTTAACCCTCATGTACATGAGGTTGTTTTTTTCTTCTGGGTACTCTGATAATTACCTTAGACCTGCCAAACACACAGGAATGTAATTGGTCAAACGTCCGGACGATGCACAATCATCCTGACACTTGAGTCACGAGTGCCAGTGAGGTGATGGTCATTATTTATATCAACCGTTATGATGCATGCGTACGTACCGATTTATTTTTCCAAAATAGTAATACATCAAATCAACCTCGGGACATTTAAATGTGAGCACATCTCAAACCTCTGTGCAAAAAAAGAGGACTGGCCCATCTTGGGAGGTAGGAAAAGGGGAGAGGGACATTATCTAAATAATTTTTCCTGTGGGTTTTCACTGGGTTCTCAGATGTCCTCTCATATTCCAAACACTTATTAATGATGCTATGGCTACTGTATCGGTCAAACAAGAGTGTGGTGGTGGTGCGGTAGTGAGTGCACTGCGCGATAAACCCATCGAACCCAGTAGGATTCCTGGCCACGACTGACATCTGAACCGGTTTGGACTGATCAGCAGTGGTCAAGTATGGCCAAACATCCATCATGACTCACATGGAAGTGAATAAACAAAGGGGGTGTGTAATCTAATTACATTTTAATGGACAAATATGCCCCATGCCCATCTCTCCTGCACAGGAACCTTTGAGGCTGACCGACTTCTTCTTGAGTAAATAATTGGCATTATTATTCAAGATATACAGTACCTTGGGAACACATTGCCGGGTGAAAGCCTACCAGCAAATAAAATTCCACAGTTAAATGATTACAACTTAATGCAATATATAAACACATGACAATAAATAATTATACTGAGTTCTCCAAACCGAAGATAAAAAAAGCGAGGCGGTTGCTTGTGACAAACGTCTCTGGAATGCAACCTCTAGACTGTCACATTCCATTACCTGCACAACATCGTTTGAAGTGTTATCAGCTCCTCGCATGCGAGATATCAAGCGCTGCGCTACGGACCCGCAGACCCGAGTTCGATTCCTGCTCATGGCCAACACCGGTGACGATTGTTTGAATCGAGCACCTGGTGCGGTGTAGTAAACATCGTCACTGGAGAGACAAAGGCGGCCGGGCGTGGTGCTGGCCACCCCACCACCCCCTCGTGTGCCGTGTCGGCCTTCATAGGTGCTCGCTAACAGCACTTGCCCCTACAGTCTGTTAAGGCTATACGGGGGGGGGGGATCTTTGTCTTTGTTATATTTATATATTATGAAATAATGGTTACAGGAGGCCATAACATTCTCACAGGAATAAACTCCAACTTGAACATAAGAAGTGACGACAATAGTTAGTGTTGTGCATTCTCAATATACATACCTTTATAGTAACGTACGATTAACGATAATAACTTTCATCCACAATGGCTATATATAGATTCAGATTATACACTTACACTTCATGAAGCTAAATCAATTCCAGCCGTTCTCAATCCACGAATGGACGAAGGCCTCCCCATGTTATGATGGTCATGGAGGATTTTGACCATACTTCACCAGGCTGGTCAGTGAAGATTGCTGAAAGGGTGGAGGATGGCAATATCACTTGCGACTGATGTCAGCCGTAGTCAGGTACCGGCCTCGGGTTGCCGGGCTCATAGCGCAGTCAATCATTCTTTGTTTTGTGTCCCAATATCGCGCTCGCTAAAGTAGTGTATTGGTGCACATTTCAGCGGAACAGGAATGGTACCCGAGGCACGGAGCAACAGGAATGGAAAAGTAAACCCGTCACGACCTCGGCGGCTAACGCCGACTGAGCAAAGTAAATCGCAACCGCACGCAAAATAAAGTGTGCTCACCAATACACCTTTGTCATTATAGTTTATATTGTATTTGACTGAGACTGTGATTTCTGCTTGTTATTTTTTTTACTTTTTAAATGCTATTTCATGGATAAACAAATGACATTATTACCATGAGCATGAAATTAAAAAAAATTCATACACACAAACACTTTTAAACACAGAGCTTTGTTTAGCCTCGGCTTTGTTTAAATCATATATACAGGTGCCAATCTGGCCAGGAGCCCAGAAGAAGATAAATTGGTGAGCAAAAATGTTGCCTCTAGCTTGAGGATGTTTTGGCCAGGAAAGCTACCTGACCCCAGTGATTAAATTTAGAAAAATAGCCACTAAATAATGTCACATATCAAAGTTTTCCTGATGTTTATACGTGGGAAATTAACAACTTCCCCCCATAATGTGCATGCCATATATATACACATAAAAGGCTATTCACATGTTGTTATATTGCAAATTGTTTAAAGTGTTATAAGAGTGGTTGGTGTGTGACACTTTCACTCCAGCGACCTGAGATCGATTCCGGGCCATGGCCCAATCCGTGCCACACCATATCTGGGCCCGCTATTTGCTCCTCTGATTCACCGGTCTGCACTCGTCTGCATGGTGCTGTATGGGGGTGCCACGGTGGCGAGATGTTAATGACCTTGCCTGATATACAGGAGGTCGTGGTTTCGATCCCTACTCAGACGCCTGCATATTTGAGGTTTGCGTGTTCCTCTCCCCGTGGTCACGTGGACTTTTCCCTGGCTCCTCCGGGGTTTCCCTCTGGATTTAGATGCGTTTAGAGTAGTTGGCTGCTATACATTTCCACGTGATAAGCCACTTCGTTGAGCTATCATTCGTCGCCAGGTGGCATCTGAAAAAGAGCTATACAGCTCAGTGGGCCTTAGCTGGTAATGTAAAAAAAATAGTTTAGAAGTAGCCCCCATGACTGATATACCGTTGGGAGGCATTAATCCCATTCGTGGATTGACAAAATATAAATTATTTATATATATACATATCGTACATTATCATTGCTACTACTGTTATTAAATTCTGCATGTTCCTAAATAATTCCTTCAAACTAGAACGCATTACATGAAAACACTAAAAATAACTACATTTGATGTTCCAATATGTTATCGTACATTTCTAATTGTATACTTTTTTTAACTCGTACACAACACAGCAGGTTGTGTGTGGTGGGGTATAAAGTGGGTACTCCCACCTATACAAATACTTCTGGCTAGCGTGGAAGAGTTTGCCAAATAACCTGTAGAGGGTCTCTCTAGAGATTTCTCTAGTGAAGGCCCTTTTGCCAGCAATGGCGTGAGCAAGATATTGCAGGGCCACATTTTTCCCTTTTTCGCTGTACGAATATAAAAAAATGCCCCAAATCCATTGAAGTACATTTCCAACACCAATGGCTCCAAACATAGTGAATGTGAATCACTGTAGAATGTACTGTACCTAGTAAACATGGCAATCTCAATTTCCCCATTTATTAGTGGGATATGCAACAGACTTCCGTTTCTTGTTTATCATTACCCCTCTGGAAAGAAAAAAAAGAGACAGCCTTTCATAAATTGGTCCGCTTTTGCGCACTCATAAATGAATCATTATACTTTTAGAAATGGCTTTTGCTTGTTCAGCATTGCCACTAAAACGACCCCAGAGCTAAGGATTTGGGAAATTAGAGGGCTGCACATTTTTACGTGAACAGCTGAGCAGTTATGTTTGAAATATTTTGAGAATGTAGCAATTCTGCTTTGTGTTGGCCAACATCCCACAATCCTGAAAAAGATTCATGTTTTAAGCATTCCTATCTTCATGACTGTTTAACTGAAAAAATAATTTCTTTGCCATCCCGATTATTTCTAAAGCCGCTGTGTAAATTGAGGCTAACGGAGGATGCTTTGCATATTTTAAAATTAAAAGTAACTTCTGCACTTTTAGCAGTTGAGATTCATGAACTCCCACCGCCTTTGCCCACCCAGAAGTATAAATCGGTAGGCCACAGCTCGTCGATTGGCGGGTCATGTGGTAGGGTAAAGTGTGAGTACTCGTCCACCTCTCAAAAAAAATTCCCCTACTTGGTGGGGCTCTGTAGCTCTGCCTCTAGCGGAGAGCCCCTTCCTCCAGCAGTGGCGTGAGTGAGTAACTGCGGGGCTACACTTTTATATGTTTCGACTTCGGCTCATGAGGTAAAATGCAACAGGGTGGCACAATGATAAAGCGTGTGGTTTTCAAAAGGGAAGGTTGTGACTTCGACTCCTTGTCTGCAGTTGATTCGGCTCGTCATCCCTCTGGGATCTATGCAATGAGTAAGACTTTTGTTAACTATGGCTTTTCCAATGAAAAACTCACCACCGGCAAAGTAATGTGGAATTTCCACCACTGTCCCAGAACTGTGAGCAGGAGATGAACGTGGCTCCATCTCCATTGGATGGACCTTTGATTATCACGGTTGTCTATGTACGGTGCAAAATGAGTTCAACATACTACTTACACATATTGAGGGGAATGCTACTGATTTTTGTTTAGGTTTAGCATAGCCACATGCGCGAAAACGTGATATATCCAAATCATCAGCTGCCGTTCTTAAATTTCCACCAAATAAAGCAAAAGTGTGGTTGCTAACGTATACATTTTATATTTAATTATGTAAGGTCATATCCTATCACGGAGGGGGTGGTAAGTGCACATTTTGGGAGGTGGATAGCTTACTGCGCTATGAGCCCGCACAACCCGAGTTCGATTTCCAACCACTGCTAAGACGATACTGACCCCCCGCCACTATACCAAGCTGCACTAACCAGGGTGCAACCGTCTCGATGGCTGACATGGTTGTAGAGGCCTTCATCCAGCGGAACAACGACCAAGGGATGTGAATTCTACATATATATGTATTTGTTACGCACCTATCACAGCAGGTTTTTTTTTGTTCCATCGACCTCTGAAATCAGAAGGGAAAAAACTTAGCTCAGTGACGTATTGTCGCCCTCTTAGCGCTTCGAGACACCTGTAGGTCATTTAAATGTCTCCATCTATGGGTCTGAGCATGCAAATGGGAAGCCAAGCTTCGGTTGTTCTTTGGAGACGCAAGCTGGGATCAAATGGCTCGTGTGGTGATAATGAATCTTCTTTAAGACGCCAGTGCTGGGGGGGTCCCTCCCTTCCGCTCGGTCAAAGTTTGTTGCTGCAGAAATTCTCGCTGCCACCTTTACACTCCTCAACAGACAGATGGGAACATTTCAGTCACAGAGAGGTTACAAACCAGAAGCATTGTTATTCCCACCCTTTTTTTTACGTTGCGTGCGTAGATTTATTGCCGGCACTTTCTAAAGCGCTATTAACCGTTTCCCTTCCATTGTAATTTATACATCCTTGCTACTGGCATGCGCCTTGCAATTTAACCGCATTGCAGTAAATAGCTGAACACATGCAGTAGTGTATTGCATTTCAATTCACCATTCAACTGTTCGGTGAGAGCGGTGGCGCAGTGGTTAGCGCACTGAACCCTAATCCCCCCGAAAACCTGCGTTCAATTCCCAACCACGGCCAAAATCAGTGGCGAGTGATGCCTGACCCGGTCTTTGCCCCTCCCCTCCTTCAGCAACAAACGTTGACCAGCACGGTGAAGTATGGTCAAACAACCGTAGTGGCTGTGTTAGGGAGGCAATTCAAAACCAAATTGTGCTTGCCGCACTATGGCTATCAATTTGGCACAGTTGCTCACAAGAATTGTAGCTTGATTCTGCATTCCACTGGGTGTATATGCAGCCTGCAGTACTCATTTCACATGAAAAGCAAACTCCTTGCCTATACAACCAACATTTACAATGAGGCCTTTATGCAAGTGGTGGCAGGCAACACCACAGCTACTCAATTTTCCTCAATGCTGGGAATGAACACTTTTTTGTTATAATATGTAATTATTTTACTTTCTCTGGCATAGAGTATAAAGGCATCAAAAACGCACACAACTCAAGTTCCCTCTTTTCTCTAGCATCCATAGAACACTCCTCTTTACCTGCACAAAAATACTCACTTTGTGTTCATGTGTTTTAACCATTTAATATAGATTAACGTTTACTTTAATTGAAGGCTCTTCACAATTATTTGCGAAAGCGTTGTTAATATGTGCTGTAGAATCCTATAAGATTTAATCATTCCTATAGTATTTATTTGAATTATATTAATCGCTACAAACGCTTTGATATTTTATTTTTGTAATAAAGCGTTGCCTTATAAGAGCAACTGTTTAAGTTGTACGTTGATTTTGGGCCAACATTGAGAGGGAGTTAAAATCTCAACGGGGGTGGAACGATGGTGCGCAGTGGTTAGCACACTGCCCTACGGATAATAAATCTAAAATTACATCTTTAATCTGCTGCTATTAATCCATACGAATGAAGAAGACTGCCCCGTGAACTTGCGCTACTTTGTGGTAGGGCGCCACGGTGGTGAGATGTTAACTGCCTCGCCCGGTATATAGGGTTCGTGGGTTCGATCCCGATCCCGACCCTGACGCCTTTATATTTGGAGTTTGCATCTTCTCCCTGCGGTCGCGCGGATTTCTCTCTGGGTCCTCTAGTTTTCCCTCCACATTTAGAATACCCATGTGCTTAAAGCATGCGGCTGCTATACATTTCCACGTGATAAGCCATTTCTTTGAGCTATCATTTGTGGCCAGATCGTTTTTGAAAAATAGCTATATAGCTCAGTGGGGCTTACCAAGGTAAAATATTTTTTTTTCGTTTATAGTTAAGTTTGCCTGAGATTAACTCCGAGCAATGGCTAACATCAGTGGGGAGTGATATTTGCTGGACTGATTCTGAGCCACCTCTTCAACAAGCGATATTCACCAGCGTGGTCAAACCCCGTTACCGACACAGCATGGGGCTTAACAAAGGGCTGTAAATTATTAGTCGTTGGCCTGTATTATCATTATTATTAAAATCAGAAAACCATAATACTGTAATTACATTTGATAATATTCATTTCCACCCCACGCTTTGTTATTTTTTTTATCTGCCAACTTTCCCTTAGCGACGATGTAAATGAGTGAGTAAATAATAATAATAAAAACTAAGCGAAATACAGTAATTACGTTATAAGTAAGTTTATTCTCTCTCTAAAACCCCAGCGCAACTAACTGCTGCTAAATTGGCACTCTACTTTTTTTCAATATCGTATCGGTGACATCGCGTGTGATGCACGCCCGTCTGGAAATTGGTTGGCAGGGATAGAGTGGTGCTCTTTGCATGCCCCCAAAAATGATGGCCATGGGAGAAAGGTGGCCTTCGGGACCTGTTCACATTTACAGCCACACCCATATCCGGTTGAAGGCACAGCTGGGTTCACCATACGTGGCACCAAGTGGCAGTGGTTTCAGGGTTGTGACACATGCCAAAGAACACACAGACACACACGAGACATCACTCGTGTCTCTGCGAAATATATTAATAATAATTGGAAAGGCCGTTTTGCTATGTAATATCATTGCTCTTGAAAATAAATCGTGGAAGCCAACGTGTTTACTTAATCCATAATGTGTTATGTTTTATACGCTCATATGGTTATACTTATGAGATAGCATAAATTATATCCAATATATTGCCATAGCTTTATAACGAGTATTTTGAGAAGTAGGTGCATATAAATTATCCCCCCCCCCCCACTGTGAATTGTTACGATTCAAGGCCACTCTTTGATTTAAAAAACAAATATCATATTTTGATTTAAAGCTTTCGTGACTGCAGGGATTCATATTCTTGGTTCTTTCAGTAAAGTCACGTAGAAGGGAAACAATAAAATAATTAAATATAAAACAATTAAATTCTCACGACGTTTCGACTGCATGTTTCCCTTCTACGTGACTTTACCGAAAGAACCCAGAATATAAATATCACATTGTGATGAATGTAGCGGCCTCTCGTGGGTGAAGGGGTCACCTGAGCTCATTACGACATATCAGCTGAAAAAAGAGCTTCAATCTCTGATGCATGGTACGATGTATGCAATTTTGAGCGTAATAATTGATGCAACAATATGTATGTAATTTACAACGTTTTCGTTACTATAAAGTTGGATTAAGGCCTTCCCATGCCGTGTTTGATCATAGGAGTGGTTTGAGCATACTTCACCACGCTGGTCAGTGTGCATTAGTGAAGGTTCGAACCTTCAGATATTACTCTTCACTGATGTTAGTCACGGGCGGAAAATAATTATCAGGCGACTAGGTTCATAGTGCAGTGCATGAACCGCTGGATCATAATGATAATAATTGGAGAGAATAGTCCACGTGAGGAGTGATATGGAATGTAGCAGCACTGGGCTGTGAGAGATGGTGGCTGTGTGGGAAGGCTTTAATTCAGCAGTGGATTAAAAAAAAACAACGGCTGATGATGATGGTGATGATCATGTACTGATATTAACTGACAAATTGATGCATCGTTAAACCACTTTTCAGACGCAGCTTCAATTATTCATGAAACCCATTGCTTTCACCCTCAGGCTATTAAATATATGAATGTGAAGAGACAATCACATTTCGGCCGTAAACACTCTCGGTCTGAAAGACACCAGAAATGCAATAACATCTCAGTGAACACATTTACAGCTCTTCAACACAAGCCCGATTGTATTTTGCCGAGTTAAAAAAGGGAGGAAATTAATTCTGCGTCCTCCATTTTTGTCCATGCATCATTATGCAATTTAACACGTGGTAAGCTTTCGTGATCAATATTATTCATAATATAGTTTTTTTTGGTAAGATCACGTAAATATTAATGTGTCGGTAAACTCGCCACCACCCAACACAGCCAATTATCAAGGTTTGTCACAGGTGTAAATGTTGTGGGTTTTCTTTCCAACACACAAGTGCGCTGTACTCGTAACGAATTGTCACGTTCTGTTTACGTGACAAACCTTACTAATTGGCCGTGTCGGGTGGTGGCGGGTTTAACGACACACATATGTACGCGATATAACGACAGTCCATACAGCAGGTGGAGGGCACACAGAGCATTTATAAAATAGTGAGTAAAACTTGATAACTCATTAAACTTCGATTTAAAGCTTTCGTGACTGCAAGGATTCATCTTCTTTGGTTCTTTCGGTAAAGTCACGTAGAATGAGAATAAAATAATAAAATATACAATAAAATTCTCACGACGTTTCGGCCACAACAATTTTATTTTATTCTCATTCTACATGACTTTACCGAAAGAACCAAAGAAGATGAACTCATTAAACCGTTTGTAACTTTTTTTATTATTATTGTAACATGTTGCCATCGTGAAATATACTGCTTTGAAATTGTGTCCATTTTTTGAAACACCCTGTATAACCAACGGTGCATCTAAATAATCCTTTACCTCTTAGATGCGCGGCTCATTGTGTCGAGGAACAACGGCGTTTGCGCGCATCCACTGAGTGGTATACGCACGTCTCCCGTTTTTGTAATGTTGCTTAATGCTTCCAATTTGCGTAGCTGCGCTATTAATCACGGTGGGTTTCATGCACGAGGAGGAGGAGGCGGGGGTGCGCACTGAAAAGTCTGCAGTTGGTCTTGGGAGGAGCAACAATCGCAGCGCTTCTTATTTTTGGGGTTTTAGTTTTGTTGAGCCGATTGTTTCAGGTGCAAGCTTTCAGAGTTACTCTTACACACACACACACCGGTCCTGGAGTTTGGCCGGATGAGTCAATGGGGTAAAGACCATGGAAAAAAAAAAGTTTTCCACCATTTGGCAGAAGATACCACCATATGGTCAAGTTCTCCACAGCATCTCTGAGGCATAATTATATATGACTAAGTACAAAGAGACTATGACCACATACGGTAATGCAGCTTAGGAAATTTGACAAAGATATATGAAACTTCCCATGTGGAAACTAACATTCGTCATCAATAATGCTGTAGTTTAAAGTCGGTGTACATGTGTCCTTTGATGTGCTATTCGTTTAATATCTTGATTAGCAATCAGGTATCAACATATGCTCAAACTATCATCATATGCTATGTATAATAATTATATCCTTAAATTAAGTATAGGCTTTCAAAAGTAGGCCTGTTCACAATAAATGGGAAGGAAGATTATGACATTAATTATTTACTTATGGCTGCATTACACGGAATGCTTTTTTGTTTCTATTTTCGAATTCACAATGCGATATTTAATAATTAAAACACGCTCGGGGTTCTCTCGGAGACATGTCTTTGACGAACAATGCGTATTACGTGTCGCTCGTTTTCAAATTACAAGAAAATATGAATTGAAAAAGGAAGGGGTTTAAACAGTGGCCACCATCTGCATAGCATATCCTTTCAAGTTGCGAAATTACGTGGAAGCCACGCTTAATAGAGCAACGTGAATACGAGTAGAATAATTGTGTGTGTCGCCCTGTGACATTGCTGCCAGATATCAATAAAAGGGAAAAAACAACCAACAAATGTCGCGTGTGGTTTCGGTGGCCTCTGAAGTCTCCAACTTTGAACTGGTTTAAAATGTGCCCAAGGTCTATGCTGTTGTGGGATTCGGAGATGCGAGACAGCGTCTGGAACACACTCCGTGTGCGTTCTGGCAGGCGAGCATGGCCGCCTTTGAATGCTACATTTGCGCCACTTATAGAGCTGACCTGAACCAAGCCACAGTGCTGCAGACTCAAGGCAAAGCGCTTCGCCACGGATGGCTACAACACCCGCCTCGTGTCGGCTCACATGATCAATGCCTGCCCCTCCCCGCCACCTCCACTGCGCCCCACCCCCCCGACCTCCCGTCTCTGTCTGAGTCCTTTCCCCTGAGCCCACTTTTTTGTTTTTAGCTGTAACCTGTTATCGCTGTCACACTTTGTCGATGACACCGTAAGTAATATTGTTGTCGTCAGACTTCAACCTCCGATTAGCGCGGCTGGCAACGTATGGTGCAAAAGAAGTGCAACATGCGTACAATGCAACCTGACAGCGACACAAAACAACGGCTGTCTAACCAGCCTGCCGCCAGAGATGAAGCCATCTCTTCTGCCAATCGTTTTAAAGCAAAACAGAAATCACTCAAGAGAGTATCTTTGTGGAAGATATAAATTACAAAATAGATAAGCAGATTATACGTCTCCTTCTTAATGTCTGTGTGTAAAGAATTCTTTTTGCGGAGATGTTTTTTTTTATGGAGGACTTTCCGGAGTCGTCTGCCTATCTGTATTGTTTCTCCGAAGGTGGGTCGTTCTCACAGATGACGCATGCCATTGGTGAACCACGTCAACATCTGTTACCGTTTTCTTAGTTTTTTCGGTAAAGTCACGTTGAAGAGAAACAACAAAATAACAAAATATATATAAAACAATAAAAAATTCTCACGACGTTTCGACCATAACTCAAACGGTCATCATCAGGTGTGTCGGTTTGCATAAATTTATTTTGAAAACGGCATATTTATTTATATATATAAAAAATAACGTTTGCGTCACGCGCAACGATGGCAGTTTGCCAGGACTAGTCCATCTATTTTTTGAAAAGAGGAGGGGGGAGACGAAATTTGTTTTTATGTATGCTGTCTGAAAGGCACTGTAAGCGTGAACAATCAATCAAGAACTGAAATGATTTATCAAATCTTTCCAATGATTGCTAAGATAGAATCCATCTTCTCGGTTGAAATTGTCTCTGTGTTTGTATATGTGGATAGCCTCATGAACGAATCTCTCATGGAAGCCAGATGGCTTACAAAGAACCTCTGTCTTGGAAAAGTCAATGGCATGTGAGCCTACTGAATTAGAACAATGATCTGCTACGGCCGAGGTGTTGGTCCTACCGTGTTTAAGGTCTGCTTTATGTTCACGAATGCGGTCCGAGATATGGCGTTTGGTTTCTCCAATGTAACTACTACCACAGAGGCAACTTAGTTTGTAGACACCAGGGTATTGTATGTCCGGAATCACATCTTTTACAGACGGAACCAGATCACGGATTTTATGTAATGTGTTGAAACGGACCTGGATCTTGTGTTTATTCAAGATTTTGGAGATCTTTTTTGTGATCCCAGCAATGTAGGGTAAAGTGATGGTTTTGAAAGGCTCCTCAAGAGGGTTCTTCTTCATGGTTTGAGTGATAGCTTTGCGGATTGTATAGTCGGAGTAACCATTAGCCCTAAGAGCTTGGTGTACGTGCTTGAGTTCACTGCTTATGTGTTCCTGGTCGGATATGCATTGGGCTCTATGATACAGAGTCTTGATGAGAGAATTCTTCTGTGATGGATGGTGGTGGGAATCCGGTTTCAGATAAGCATCCGTATGGGTAGCTTTCCTGTAGACAGAGTGGCTCATTGAACCATCAGGTCTCTTTTTAATTAGGACATCCAAAAAAGGTATCTTGCCATCTATTTCGACTTCCATGGTAAATCTGATGGCTGGGTGTATGGAATTGATGTGGTCGAAGAATTTGTCTAGAGCAGGCCGGCCATGTGGCCAGATGACAAAAGTGTCATCCACGTACCTCTTCCATAAGGTTGGGCGCAGAGTGGCAGTCTGGATGGCGTCAGTCTCAAATTTCTCCATGAAAATGTTAGCTATAACTGGAGAAAGAGGGGAGCCCATTGGGGTGCCCTCAGTTTGTTTGTAGAAAGTTCCATTCCAAGTGAAGTATGTATTGGTTAAACAGTGTCTCACCAGGGGGGGTACCTCAGTGTTTAGTCCTTGATGAACCAAGTCTTCAATGATTGCAATGGTGTCAGGTACAGGAACCTTGGTGAATAAGGAAACTACATCAAAACTGACAAGCAGGTCGTCTGGGGACAGGGAAATACCCTTGATTGTTGATACCAGGTGAGTAGAATTTTGTACCGCAGAGGTGGTCTTTCCAGTGAAAGGACGCAGGATTTCAGACAAAAAACGAGCTAGTTTGTAGGTGGGGGAGCTGATAGTAGAGACTATGGGACGAAGAGGTGTATCAACTTTATGTATTTTTGGTAAGCCGTATAATCTTGGTGGCCTGGCAGCAGAAGGTTTCAACGAAAACTGTTTAGATTGATCAATTAATGCGGTTGAATCAGAAATTATTTTGTTGGTTTGTGTGACGAGGCTGTTGGTGGGATCTCTTTTTATTTTTGTATAACTACCATCGTCGAGTAATTCTTTAATTTTGTTGTTGTATTCTATTTTATCCATGATAACAGTAGCATTGCCTTTGTCAGCTGAGAGAACTACAATATCATTCCTCTTTTTTAATTTATATAATTCAAAACGCTCATCTTTGCTGAGGTTGCTAGCTGGCATCTTAGCGTTTTTGAGGGTTGCAGCGATTTCAGATCTTGCTACGTCTGCAGCGATGTGACCCAGGCCCCTGAGAGCAACGTCTACTTGGGCAATTATATCATTAACTGGTATGTGTTTAGGTGTGACTGCAAAGTTTAGACCTTTAGCTAAAACGGATTTCAGACCATCGGAAATAGAACTGTTACTGCGATTAATTACGACTTTATTAACATCTAACTTTTTGGTGTGTGGGTCCGGTCTTTTGTTTAAGAGGAGGTTAAATTTGGAAATCAGGTTTTCCTTACATTTGGTCGACATAGTAGCAGCTGAAGAGGCAGTCATATTGTCTACATGTTCCCAATCCGATGTGGACATTATTGCCGTCAATGATAAGTGTGATTTGTAGAGTGTCTTGTCTAACTGATCTAGTTATGTGCGTATAAGTCTGATTTTTTCTGAGATAAGAGCTAAGCTAGTTTTGAAAAGAATTCGTTTCGCATTAGAAGAAGTTACAGTAGCAGAGGTGAGTGTAAATGCGATTGGTATTACCCCAGAGTCGCGGCATCTCTTCAGGAAGGTGAGAGACTCGATCAGCTGAGCTTTCTTATCCCGGAGTTTGTTGAAAGATCTTAAAGTTATGTGAAAACCCTCCCCGTAGAGGCGATTAAATTTTGATTTAAAGCTTTCGTGACTGCAGTAATTCATATTCTTAGTTTTTTCGGTAAAGTCACGTTGAAGAGAAACAACAAAATAACAAAATATATATAAAACAATAAAAAATTCTCACGACGTTTCGACCATAACTCAAACGGTCATCATCAGGTGTGTCGGTTTGCATAAATTTATTTTGAAAACGGCATATTTATTTATATATATAAAAAATAACGTTTGCGTCACGCGCAACGATGGCAGTTTGCCAGGACTAGTCCATCTATTTTTTGAAAAGAGGAGGGGGGAGACGAAATTTGTTTTTATGTATGCTGTCTGAAAGGCACTGTAAGCGTGAACAATCAATCAAGAACTGAAATGATTTATCAAATCTTTCCAATGATTGCTAAGATAGAATCCATCTTCTCGGTTGAAATTGTCTCTGTGTTTGTATATGTGGATAGCCTCATGAACGAATCTCTCATGGAAGCCAGATGGCTTACAAAGAACCTCTGTCTTGGAAAAGTCAATGGCATGTGAGCCTACTGAATTAGAACAATGATCTGCTACGGCCGAGGTGTTGGTCCTACCGTGTTTAAGGTCTGCTTTATGTTCACGAATGCGGTCCGAGATATGGCGTTTGGTTTCTCCAATGTAACTACTACCACAGAGGCAACTTAGTTTGTAGACACCAGGGTATTGTATGTCCGGAATCACATCTTTTACAGACGGAACCAGATCACGGATTTTATGTAATGTGTTGAAACGGACCTGGATCTTGTGTTTATTCAAGATTTTGGAGATCTTTTTTGTGATCCCAGCAATGTAGGGTAAAGTGATGGTTTTGAAAGGCTCCTCAAGAGGGTTCTTCTTCATGGTTTGAGTGATAGCTTTGCGGATTGTATAGTCGGAGTAACCATTAGCCCTAAGAGCTTGGTGTACGTGCTTGAGTTCACTGCTTATGTGTTCCTGGTCGGATATGCATTGGGCTCTATGATACAGAGTCTTGATGAGAGAATTCTTCTGTGATGGATGGTGGTGGGAATCCGGTTTCAGATAAGCATCCGTATGGGTAGCTTTCCTGTAGACAGAGTGGCTCATTGAACCATCAGGTCTCTTTTTAATTAGGACATCCAAAAAAGGTATCTTGCCATCTATTTCGACTTCCATGGTAAATCTGATGGCTGGGTGTATGGAATTGATGTGGTCGAAGAATTTGTCTAGAGCAGGCCGGCCATGTGGCCAGATGACAAAAGTGTCATCCACGTACCTCTTCCATAAGGTTGGGCGCAGAGTGGCAGTCTGGATGGCGTCAGTCTCAAATTTCTCCATGAAAATGTTAGCTATAACTGGAGAAAGAGGGGAGCCCATTGGGGTGCCCTCAGTTTGTTTGTAGAAAGTTCCATTCCAAGTGAAGTATGTATTGGTTAAACAGTGTCTCACCAGGGGGGGTACCTCAGTGTTTAGTCCTTGATGAACCAAGTCTTCAATGATTGCAATGGTGTCAGGTACAGGAACCTTGGTGAATAAGGAAACTACATCAAAACTGACAAGCAGGTCGTCTGGGGACAGGGAAATACCCTTGATTGTTGATACCAGGTGAGTAGAATTTTGTACCGCAGAGGTGGTCTTTCCAGTGAAAGGACGCAGGATTTCAGACAAAAAACGAGCTAGTTTGTAGGTGGGGGAGCTGATAGTAGAGACTATGGGACGAAGAGGTGTATCAACTTTATGTATTTTTGGTAAGCCGTATAATCTTGGTGGCCTGGCAGCAGAAGGTTTCAACGAAAACTGTTTAGATTGATCAATTAATGCGGTTGAATCAGAAATTATTTTGTTGGTTTGTGTGACGAGGCTGTTGGTGGGATCTCTTTTTATTTTTGTATAACTACCATCGTCGAGTAATTCTTTAATTTTGTTGTTGTATTCTATTTTATCCATGATAACAGTAGCATTGCCTTTGTCAGCTGAGAGAACTACAATATCATTCCTCTTTTTTAATTTATATAATTCAAAACGCTCATCTTTGCTGAGGTTGCTAGCTGGCATCACATCGGATTGGGAACATGTAGACAATATGACTGCCTCTTCAGCTGCTACTATGTCGACCAAATGTAAGGAAAACCTGATTTCCAAATTTAACCTCCTCTTAAACAAAAGACCGGACCCACACACCAAAAAGTTAGATGTTAATAAAGTCGTAATTAATCGCAGTAACAGTTCTATTTCCGATGGTCTGAAATCCGTTTTAGCTAAAGGTCTAAACTTTGCAGTCACACCTAAACACATACCAGTTAATGATATAATTGCCCAAGTAGACGTTGCTCTCAGGGGCCTGGGTCACATCGCTGCAGACGTAGCAAGATCTGAAATCGCTGCAACCCTCAAAAACGCTAAGATGCCAGCTAGCAACCTCAGCAAAGATGAGCGTTTTGAATTATATAAATTAAAAAAGAGGAATGATATTGTAGTTCTCTCAGCTGACAAAGGCAATGCTACTGTTATCATGGATAAAATAGAATACAACAACAAAATTAAAGAATTACTCGACGATGGTAGTTATACAAAAATAAAAAGAGATCCCACCAACAGCCTCGTCACACAAACCAACAAAATAATTTCTGATTCAACCGCATTAATTGATCAATCTAAACAGTTTTCGTTGAAACCTTCTGCTGCCAGGCCACCAAGATTATACGGCTTACCAAAAATACATAAAGTTGATACACCTCTTCGTCCCATAGTCTCTACTATCAGCTCCCCCACCTACAAACTAGCTCGTTTTTTGTCTGAAATCCTGCGTCCTTTCACTGGAAAGACCACCTCTGCGGTACAAAATTCTACTCACCTGGTATCAACAATCAAGGGTATTTCCCTGTCCCCAGACGACCTGCTTGTCAGTTTTGATGTAGTTTCCTTATTCACCAAGGTTCCTGTACCTGACACCATTGCAATCATTGAAGACTTGGTTCATCAAGGACTAAACACTGAGGTACCCCCCCTGGTGAGACACTGTTTAACCAATACATACTTCACTTGGAATGGAACTTTCTACAAACAAACTGAGGGCACCCCAATGGGCTCCCCTCTTTCTCCAGTTATAGCTAACATTTTCATGGAGAAATTTGAGACTGACGCCATCCAGACTGCCACTCTGCGCCCAACCTTATGGAAGAGGTACGTGGATGACACTTTTGTCATCTGGCCACATGGCCGGCCTGCTCTAGACAAATTCTTCGACCACATCAATTCCATACACCCAGCCATCAGATTTACCATGGAAGTCGAAATAGATGGCAAGATACCTTTTTTGGATGTCCTAATTAAAAAAAGACCTGATGGTTCAATGAGCCACTCTGTCTACAGGAAAGCTACCCATACGGATGCTTATCTGAAACCGGATTCCCACCACCATCCATCACAGAAGAATTCTCTCATCAAGACTCTGTATCATAGAGCCCAATGCATATCCGACCAGGAACACATAAGCAGTGAACTCAAGCACGTACACCAAGCTCTTAGGGCTAATGGTTACTCCGACTATACAATCCGCAAAGCTATCACTCAAACCATGAAGAAGAACCCTCTTGAGGAGCCTTTCAAAACCATCACTTTACCCTACATTGCTGGGATCACAAAAAAGATCTCCAAAATCTTGAATAAACACAAGATCCAGGTCCGTTTCAACACATTACATAAAATCCGTGATCTGGTTCCGTCTGTAAAAGATGTGATTCCGGACATACAATACCCTGGTGTCTACAAACTAAGTTGCCTCTGTGGTAGTAGTTACATTGGAGAAACCAAACGCCATATCTCGGACCGCATTCGTGAACATAAAGCAGACCTTAAACACGGTAGGACCAACACCTCGGCCGTAGCAGATCATTGTTCTAATTCAGTAGGCTCACATGCCATTGACTTTTCCAAGACAGAGGTTCTTTGTAAGCCATCTGGCTTCCATGAGAGATTCGTTCATGAGGCTATCCACATATACAAACACAGAGACAATTTCAACCGAGAAGATGGATTCTATCTTAGCAATCATTGGAAAGATTTGATAAATCATTTCAGTTCTTGATTGATTGTTCACGCTTACAGTGCCTTTCAGACAGCATACATAAAAACAAATTTCGTCTCCCCCCTCCTCTTTTCAAAAAATAGATGGACTAGTCCTGGCAAACTGCCATCGTTGCGCGTGACGCAAACGTTATTTTTTATATATATAAATAAATATGCCGTTTTCAAAATAAATTTATGCAAACCGACACACCTGATGATGACCGTTTGAGTTATGGTCGAAACGTCGTGAGAATTTTTTATTGTTTTATATATATTTTGTTATTTTGTTGTTTCTCTTCAACGTGACTTTACCGAAAAAACTAAGAATATGAATTACTGCAGTCACGAAAGCTTTAAATCAAAATCTGTTACCGTTGTTCACACGTACATTAAACCATGTCGATTCGGCCCACTGTCTGCACAAATCCGGTCTCCCTACCAACTATTCAGAGGGCCTTTAAATGCTGAAAGAAGCTGTCATGTCACGTTATATTGTGGCAGTGCCTACAATAACTATTTTTTTTAGCAGATCTTTTGTAATCCTACGCTGCAGCAGGGTTTTATTTCTGAATGTCTGCGATTCTGTAAATATTCCACATTTCACGTAAAGTAATGCTCTTTCATCGACCGAGGAAGACAAAGTTGGTGACGATATACAGTTATCATGCGCGTTGATTTCTTGTGAAAAAAAGTCGTAAGCCGCAATAAGAAAACAACTGTAGAGTGAATTGAAGGGTCCTCGTGGACTGCCTGAAGAAATAAGAGGTTTGTGAGGATAATGATAATGGCAGGCCAAGCACATAAGTAAAAGATGTACGGCCAAAACTCAGTGCCAAAATTCCTGCAGTGTATTTTGTAATCGTGAAATGCACCTGTGTGCGAGATTTAGTGCAAAGGGGAAAATCTGATGCTGTCGCCAGCTCTTTAAAAATATAAATAAAATGTAAAAAAAAAATAAGGGAAAAGAAGCAAAAAAAATAGGCGAGACATTTTCTTGTGCGAAGTCAAGTTTCTGCGTCAACCCATATATTTTTTGGGACCTCCCTCACACCCACCCCAAGTGTGCCTTCACTATCCCTCCCCCCCCTCCCCACGAGTATTAACCCAACCAACTACTAGGCTCGTCGTGATATAATGCACAGCCAGCTTATTTAACCCCAGTTATTCATTCCAACTATGCACACCCACCCCAACCCTATCCTGCAGTAATTTTGGAATTTACTTTGGGCCACATCCCAGAGCAAGGTGCCCTTTTAAATTCACCTCGAGGCTTCGCTAACGCTCCTGCTGCTGCCGCCGTCAGTCCCATTGTGTTTCCAGCATTGGTCACACCTTAGCTGATAGATTTAAGAGGCTGTTTTATGGCGAGAGAGTGAACCCGGCCGACTATTCCCGAGCCCTTATGGGGGGGGGGGGTGCTGCATTTGGCCCCGTGCTTCGTCATAAAATTCGCGGAGAGTGAAGACAGCTTGATGGAGAGCAGGTTTCGCCGTTTCCCCGGGGAGTCGAATAAACCATATTCACATTTAGCCCTTGGAGAGAGGCAACGCAGGCGGCCGAGAACGGCATAATGGGCAGCATTGACAGACAAGCGCCGCTCACGAGGAAGATTCGTGCGCGGTGCGGCGAGATGATATGGAATGTCTGCCACCCCCCCGCTCCTCCCCATGCGCAAAAAAGCCGTCCATGCACTGCGTGTAGCACTATCTATAAGGCGTTTAATAAGAGCGTGGCAGTCCTTTGCTTGGATTCAGGCTCTCTCCTTTGCACTGGATCTATTCCGTTAGTTTCGCCAATTTTGGACAAGTTCTCCTGCCAAAGATCTTTTATTTTTATTTTTTCACGTGCGCGCTCGATTCAGGACGCTGCCGGGGAGGGGTGGGGGAGGTATTGCTTAGCAAATTGGACTTTGATACTTGAAATCCGGAGTTCTATTTCCCAGCGTGGCAGTTGAAACAATAGGAAAGTTTATTAAAGTATATTCAATCAGCCCCTCCTGCCCTCGCTCCACTGCCGTTTATGTCTGATTAGCACGGTTGGCTACGTACGGTGCGAAAGAAGTACATGCATACTGCCAACAGTTTCAATTGACGCACCACAGAAAGTAGATTGTCAGGTGGCATATAGTGGATTTAAAGTATGGGTACTGTCACCTCGTCAAAGGCATGTGGCTAATTTAAGAGAGTAGACCGAATACACTATGGAGGCACTCTATAGCTTCCTCGAGTGCCAGCAGTAGCGTGAACACGTGTTATTGCGGAGCAGCGCCTATACCGTGCCTTTGACACTGGATGCAAGTGTTTTGAACATGGAGCACACTGCAGTAACCCAGCATTTGTTGACAGTCACATGGTTATGCAATCGATGTCAGCAAAGCCGGTAAATGTATTACAATTACTCAACATTTATTCGACAATAGATAATCGGACAATACTTCTTTGCCATTGACGTGCCTTTCTACGTAAAGAAAAGCTAGTTTTGACACGTAACCAGCCCCATGGCCTTCTGAGAGTGCACATTTCAGCAGCATTGATTGGAGTGTTGCTTGCAGTTAATCAATCCTGCTAAAATGACGCGCTCCCAGAAGGCCGTGCGGCCGATTGCTTGTGTAAAAACTTAAACACTTCATTTTCCTTGTATGTTGAGACATATTTCTGGAGACAAATCATCCGATTATCTAATTTTTTCCTATATGTACATTCTTCAGAAGGACACTCGTGATTGTCTTGAGTTTTATATTTACATCATATATTTTTTAAGTCGTGCAACATTTACCACGATTGGGGCGGTGATATGGCCTCATCCGGAGCGCGTTCACCGCTCGCCCCCCACCCACCAACCCACCCCCCTTGAGTTTTTCTCGGAACTTCTCTGTTGTGAAGGGGGGGGGGGAATCACATTACCTGGAAATGCAAACTAATGGTATGATCAAACTGTGTCCAATTCAATAGCACTGTTACAAAATAAAACTGAATGTGAAATTGTGGGTACCAATTTATCCGTAGGAATATGTTAAAGTAATCTTGAGACGTCATCGTACTCATTAGCTATATACATTCCAATTATATTATTTTACAGCACAAGAAGAGGCAAAGGTGCGGCCCTGCAATTACCTTGTTATGCTACTGGTAGTGGAAGGGAATCCAGTGGAGGTGGAGGAGCTCCTGAGGACCCCTCAAATAGGGTATTTGACCTACGCTTCCAATGCTGCCTAGACGTCTTGCAAGAGGCGGGAATACCCACATTTTACCCCACCACACACAACCTGCAGTTCGACTAACCGCGGCATTACATTGCATTGCCACTAATTGCTGCCGAGCGAGAAATATCAGCAGAGGCTTTGGGTGGCGTGGCAATGTGCTCATTACACACTATTAGCCTCTTTAATTTGCTCAATGCGCTTTCCATCACTCTGCATCAGGCACAGACCGTGACCACTGAAGGGGCTCAGTCCCCTTCAATCTATTACGGTTTTAGAGTCGTGGAAAAATCCTCCTCCTAAGACGTGGACGATCTTATTGTTGTGCTGCGCTCGAGGGGACTTGTGTTGTTGTGAAAGCCGCTGCAGCAGTAGTGGTGGGGTCACTCCCTAAAATATCCCCAATACGTAACTGGAATCGTTGTTCGGTTCCGGGGAGAGTTTTTCCTAAAGAAACACATGCCTGCTTGCAACAGCTGGCCTATTGGAGGGCAGCTTGGAAAAATAGAAGGGAGACATGGAGCCAACATGACACACTAGCCTGAGGAATCAGTGAGGAAGACAATCGGGATTTCGCTTTTTGGGCACAACGGTTTAATTGGGTCACTGGCGACCATATTTCATATACACGGCTGTGGATAAAATAAATTATACCGTTCGGTAGGGTAAAGTGTGACGTCACGGTGGCGATCTCATGTTAAATACTTCACCGGGAATGTGGGTTCGATCCCAACCCTGACCCCTCTATATTTGGAGTCTGCATCGTCTCCCCGTGATCACGTGGATTTTTCTCCGGGTCCCCCTCTGGTTTTTCTCCTCCACATTGAGAAACGCGCGTGTAGGATGTTTGGCTGCTCTAAATGTCCACATGACGAGCTACTTTGTTGCGCTATCATTTGTGTCCAGGTCCCTTCTGAAAAAGAGCTACATAGCTCAGTGGGCCTTACCTTGTAAACATAAAGTATAATAAAATAGTGTATAGATTAATCGTTTAAATAGTAAGTATTCCCACCTCTGCTAACATTTCTGGCCATGATGGAAGAGTCGACCAAGTACCCTCCAGCAGTGGCAAAATAAAGCAATTTCTTGGCCGCACCTTTCGCTTTTTTATCTTTTAATAACCCGGGATAGTTTAGATGTTTGAACACCTGATCTACGTAGCAGGGGTTTGTTTGTGCATTGTCTCTTGGTTTTAAAGGTCATATTTGTCACGACGCAACGATAATCTGCGTTATACACGGCAGGGTTATGCTAACACTCTAACATTACTGGAAGGTTTATTAATAAATCGACACGTACTATGTGGTTACACAGAGATTCAAGCGAATGTTTGAATTACCTGAATCAATTAACGTGAGTTTTAGTTTGTAAATTCGAACGATGGCTATTTGACGGGAGTTTTATTTTTGGGTCGGATGGAGGATGTTCAATGTCTGTGACGTTTCTGCTGCACGTGGTCACACGCCAGACAACACGCGGTAACAACTCGAAACACATCGGAGGACTGCACAGCAAGACAACCACGGGAACCTACTACATTTGAGCAAGGTTACATGACTAAGTTCACTGATTTAAAGCTTTCGTGACTGCAGTAATTCATATTCTTTGCTCTTTCGGTAAAGTCACGTTGAAAGGGAAACAATAAAATAATAAAATATATATATATATAAAACAATAAAAATTCTCACGACGTTTCGACCATAACACAAACGGTCGTCATCACACCTGACTTCACACCTGATGACGACCGTTTGTGTTATGGTCGAAACGTCGTGAGAATTTTTATTGTTATATATATTTTATTATTTTATTGTTTCCCTTTCAACGTGACTTTACCGAAAGAGCTAAGAATATAACTTCACTGATGTTTATAACAACCATTTTTGGTGCAGCATCTATGGACCTATCCTATTCATTATCCGATTATGCTGATATAATTACCACTGTGAAGGTGTTTGTGGTTGGGTTGTATAGCTGTGGTGTAGCGGTAAGCGTGTCGCGCTATGAACCCGGCGACCCAAATTCGATTCCCGCTCATGGCCAACACCGGTGACGATTATTGAACCGGTCGTGGGTCTCCCCTAAATCGACTTAGCCTTAAACGAGTACCTGGTGTGATGTGTAAATGTCGTCACTCAGAAGGCAAAGGTGGTGCTGGCCACCCACCCCCCCCCCCCCCCCCCGTGTGCCGTGTCAGCCTTCATAGGTGCTCGCTAACAACACTTGCCCCAACAGTCTGTTAAGGCTATACGGGGGGGGGGGGTCTTTGTCTTTGCTGTATGGCTCTCCGATGTGTTGGGTCGGATCACGTATTGTTCAGCACACTTTGTTTGACGTGTCCCTCCAAGTGATGAAAAGAAGCTCCCAAAACGTTGAGCGAAACGTCGGACTTCAACAACAACAAGCAGTACAAACCGGAAACCCATCGGACATCCATACTGATGTATGTAAGTGTGATGAACTTCTTTCACACCGTACGCAGCCAACCATGCTAATCCGAAGTGTGGGGGAAGGACAACAAATATAACACAAAAAAGCAGTTGTCAAGAAATGAGTTTTCTAGATAATGACATTGTAAACCTGCATACGAACTGACGCTCATGAATCAAATGACGCAAGGAGGTTGCACATTCTGTGACGTGGACTCTAACGTCGCACATTGCCAATTGCCTTCGTTCCACGTCTGATTTGTTACCGCAGTATACAATTGATGAAAAAAATAAAACGCCGTCCATAGCAAGTTTCGAAAGTTAAATTTAAAAAAAAGATGTGGTCATTGCAATAACAAGAAAAGTAAAAAAAATATTGTAGTGGGCAGGAGCACATGGAAGGAGGGATGGATCACAAAGGATGGATTTTTATGACCTTTGGTGACCCTGCATGCTCACCTGCAGACACAAAGTTCTCCAGGTGAGCAGACCCTTGCGTGCCTGGTGTATCATAAATGGCATACCAGCAAATACGCTCCATTATCTGCTCTGTTTCAAACAGAGCCCAGCCTGACATTTTCCAGACTTCCATAAAGGCCCCTGCGTATCCAGGCAATTCCCAGAGCGGCCTCACTCAAAGAGTGATGTGATCAAATTAAATATTCTAATGTGTTATTAGAACACGGCCTGTCATGTTATTTCACATCTCTGTTATTAATGTAACCCTATCTGTTTGATCCGGACAATGTATATCGGAGCTGCAATGCACCCGGCATGGTTATTATGGTTAGTGCCTGCCACTTACACAGCTGTTTTCAATGCTCCCGCAAAAGCACTGACACAGATGTGGCCTCTTAAGTCGGACCCTTTCTCTGTTAGCAGATGACCTTCGGAGCAGCTGCATTAAATCCCTACACCGCACTCGATCCACCCGCCGCAATGTAATCACAGATACGGCAAAAGTTAATATAGATTTTTTTTTTGTTCCTGTTTGTTAGCCCACGCGGGTATCAGAGCTGTCCAGCGTCGCATTTCGGGAAGCCACACGCGTTCACAAACAAGTGAGACCGAACGTGATCCTAAGAAAAAGGCAACAACTTACAGCCGTTTATTTGTTATGTAACAAAGTCAGAGCCACTCAGGTCACCCATCAATTTTTTGTTACAATTCTACGCAAAAACATGCTGATACTGCGTTTGCGCAAAGTGGCACATGCTATGAAGACGAGCCATTGCCTGAAACGTCGATCATTGATTACATGTATATACAGTATCTACTTTAGGGCAATGCTATTGGCGAGTGTGTTGGGTTTTCACAATTGTAGATTATATTTAACGTAAATTTATACGAAGAGCTCAAACTATTTCTTAATGTATATTAAAAAAAAATAACTCACACTGCGCAAGTCCCAACTTCTACTGTTCAACTCCCGGATTCATACTTTACAGATAAACATCTCAATGTGAAAATAAATGGCTTTGTTACAACTTTCGAATGTACAGATCCCATCAGATATATATGTGAGTAGTAAAACATACTTTTGGATATTGAGAATTATATATTTTTTATCAGTATGCTCTGTAGCTTATCCAGTGCATATGTCACAGCCTATCATGGATTATCCATATTCTCGCCGGTGGTCATTCCGTCAGTCATATCCTTTATTTCAACCAGGTCGTAGTCCCGTTGAGACTACACATCTCTTTTTTCAAGGGAGATCTGGGTTACAAGAGCATATTTATATAATCATCTGCAGAGCTCTGCTGTGATTTTATTGGATTTTCTGGTGTCCGCATTGTATTCACGTTGTCAAACCGATGTATTTGTTTAACAACGAAGTAGAACGCGGGCGCGTTTAAGCGCTTCGCAAGATGTTAACGTGCAAAAAAAAGCGTGCATGCAAAAGTGCACTTGTCATTTGATGATAGAACGTTTCAAATATGCCACGGTCACTGGAGGCAAAGTCCGGCTACGTATATATATTCACGAGATAAAAATTGCCATGAAATGAAAATATATTGCAAGCACATGCTGCAATGTTACAATTGTCTTCCCACTGCGAATGGCCCATGTATTTCGTATGACCCTCTAATACAGGATATTTGACGGCTGTTTTATATTAAACATGCCACTATGCTTTCACACATGTGAAGTGCACTCAAAAGCTTTTGACAGTGGGAGAGTTTAAAAATGTTTACAAAACTAGCGCCTTTTTTAATTCTTCTTCCTCATTAGTAAGACCATCGTTTAATATTGCACGATGAGTACTTAAAATGTATGATTCAAACCGAGATGAATTTCATTCAGTGTTCGCAGCTTGCTGGAAAATATCGAGCGCCTGTGCCTAATAAACAAATGTATCCCCCGTAGGAGCCTATATAGGCTGGCACAGTTCATTAAGGTGCAGCGTGGACACCACCATGCCTGACTACCTTTGTCGCCGCAGTGTGGATATTTACACACCACGATAGGTACTCATTTATGGCTGAGTCGACCTAGGGGAGGCTCAGGTCCGTTTCGGATATCACTCGCCACTGGTGCCAGCCGTGGACAGGAATCGAACTTAGGTTGCTGGGCTTGGAGCAAACTGTGCTAACCAATGCGCGTCTTCTTCCCCTCTTGAACACATAAACACACACATATCCCCCGTAGAGCCTTTGACAGACTGTTGGGAGAGTGGTGTTTGCGAGCACCTATTATGGCTAGCATGGTACAGAAAGGAATATATCCGCCATTCTCTCCCCAGTAATGATGTTTGCACACCACACCAGGTAGTCATTGAAGGCAGAGTCGGCCTAGGGGAGGCCCAGGACCAGTTCATACATTCAGAACTCATGCTAGGTATGAGTGGGAATGAAACTCGGATTACTGTTTTGGAAGCGCAGTGCGCTAGCCACAACACACATACACACACACAAAAACACACGCAGGAATACATTCAGCCGGCTGAGCATTTAACATGTTAAGTATTCACAATATGTGTATTTAAAATGCACATCTTTATATGGAATGGCAGCGCTCTCAAGGAAGGCGTAATGAACCCTTAAGATAAACCGCAGCATTTGTGTTACTTGACCAGCGTAGATATATGAGGTCTCTCACAGGTTCCTCAAACCGATAGAAAACCAATAATTCAAGCTTAACTTTTAAGTCCTGGTCAGCAGCGGGTCAATCCATCACAGATTCAAAATATGTTTACTTTCTTTAACACTGAGTAACCTAACACCCAGTGCCGGGGAACTGCCCAATGAAAAGTACCAACTGATATTGTCCAGATGTACTGGAATTGCTAAGTACGATAAAATAAAACACATTTTTATAAAAAAAAAATTAAGTGTGGACAGTCAAGCATATGAAGACGCTGGCGAGATACCCTCTCTGGCTATTCCTTCGCGAAAGTTTTGTTTATTATTTATACTTGTACACATGTAATTAAAACGATCATGCGAGCACGGTGTCCATGAAGCGGCATGCAGTTGTCACCAGGCAGAGGGTAATTGCAAACGTGTTGGGCAAACTGCTCCTTGGAGGGGTAACTCAAAGAGACCGCTCCGCATGACGTCGAATCGAGCCAAACGTCGCCGTGCAGTATTTTCTATCGCTCTCGCTTTTCTCTCGCACATTTCCGAGACGTTTTGTGTACAACAAGACTCTTGTGCTTTTGTTTCCCACTTTCGAGAGTGAAGTGTATTGAAGCTGACACCTAGGAGAGAACACGAGAAAGCCGCGATTGCTGCCGATGGGGGTGGAGGGGGGTTGAGAGCGACGCGTGAGAGCTTTGGATCATCGGGGAAAGAAAAAAATAGCAGGGAATGTTGCGGACGGCTGAAATCGTCGTTAGCCGGACGCATCATAAAGCATTATCAGAGATAAGGTAGGTGCTTTAATTTATATATCTCTCTCTCTCCATCATTGCAGACCAAAATGATTGTGTTGCTTAAGTTTTGCCGCGTGTTTTTTTTGTGCTCATTTGGACTGTCAGGTCAAGCGATTTGGTGAATCGCCAAGTGTCCGTGTGTGCTGGTTTATTTACTCGTGAAATATTCACCCCGGACCGAAATGGCCATCGAAATAATATGCCGCGGTGTTTCACGTCGATGGCTATGCATTTAACGCAGGGGCCCACGTGCCATTTAAACCACATCCAGTTGTTATAAGATAACTTAACAAGTGTTTAACTCTTGCAACAGCTGCGAAATGACATTCGCCACGCTCGAGCGTTTTCAAATCGAAATCAATCGCCGCTAACAACAAAAACAACAATATTGAAACGTAGCCATGTATCTTCATTACGTGGAAGTCAGTTACTCATTCGTTTCATTAGTTGGCACATAATTGCTTTGGCACTTGAGCTATCTATTAACACCTTTAAAAAAAAGCGTGCAAAGATGTCGTTGACCTAATTAATAATGGCAAGGCATCACCGGCAATACTTCATTCGCTTGATTTGCAAATACTGTAAAAGCAAATCATTATATTAATAAAATAAAATAACACAATAAAATTCTCACGACGTTTCGGCCACAACACAAGTGGCCTTCATCAGTCTCGTCCCTTCACCTGATGAAGGCCACTTGCGTTGTGGCCGAAACGTCGTGAGAATTTTATTATGTTATTTTATTTTATTAATGTATTATTTTATTCTCATTCTACGTGACTTTACCGAAAGAACCAAAGAAGATGAATCCTTGCAGTTACGAAAGCTTTAAATCAAAATATGATATTTGTTTTTTTAAATCAAAGAGTGGCCCTGAATCGTAACAATTCACAGTGGGGGGGGGGGGGGGGAGATAATTTATATGCACCTACTTCTCAAAATACTCGTTATAAAGCTATAACGAGTATTTTATTGGATATAATTTATGCTATCTCATTATATTTTTTTACACAGACAGACACACACACACTTCATTTCAATGGTATTGCACTGCTGGTAAATATGTTAATATTGTAATTGGCTTTTAAAATCCCCCTGGTCGCCCCCCCCCCACCCCCATACTCCAGCCACCGAAGCACATGTGCTGTGACACACAGTATATTTGTATAACCCTGAGTAATGAGACATTTCTCTCGTTTGCTCTCACTCCCTTCTTGGAGAGAAGGACGTGTGACACACGCTGAAATCTTCGCCGCGGGAACATGTGAGCGCGCCGCTACTTAAGTAAGGGGAGGGGGAAACACAGCAGCCGGCGTTGTGTAACTCACCAAAGCTACGTCGACGACGCATCTTGTTTGTTTATTTTTGTGTCGGGAGTGGGGGGTGTGGGCGTGCACTGAAGTCACTGCCCAAGTCTGCCGCGCGCTGTCGGCAGTCATTCAGTGCGCCTCCACCCCCCCCAACCCCTCCTCCTCAATCCCCGTCCGATCTGTCGGTGGCAGGCCGGGAGAGATTGCAGCGAGAGGCTGTCAGAAATGTATTTAAATAAATAACGCACGACCGCTCAGTTATTTTTTTTTCGTGTTGGCAAAAGCCACACGCGGCACGTCAACGGGGTCTCCGATGTTTAATCAACGTTTTCAGCCTTAGGAGGAAATCTGTTCGTGTTACGTGTGGCACATGTTGTTGCCGGGAGGGAATGAAACAAGTTGAATGGATTTGCAAGACGAAACATTTGTTTTATTGTCTACTCTATGTTTGATAACCGAAAGAGTTAGCGTTGCAAATATGATTTTTTTTTTACTACTTTAACTGCCCATGATCTTCTTAAGTATTTTTGTGTTATTTTATTTTATCAATTTATTATTTTATTCTCATTCTACGTGACTTTACCGAAAGAACCAAAGAATATTTAAATCACGGTTTCTGTTACGATCACAATAAAGAAAGCAAGCCTGGCATATTATGAAGAACTGTGTTGTTGCTGACACGTGGTCAGTGTTCACGAATTAATTTAAGGTGGGAAAATAAAGGAAAGCAATGCATGAAAATATCTTTAAAAGCAATAAAATATATGAGATATTATCATTCCACGCCACGTCAGTCACGGACATTTTTACCATACTTCACCGTCCTGGTTAGCACTGGTTGGGGAAGTGTGGTGGGGAGGCAGGACCGGTCCTGATCTCACTCACAATTAATATGTGCCATGGCCTGGAATCGAACTTGGGTCATTTTGTTCAGAGCGCACCGTGATAACCATTGGGCCACTGCTCGACGTTTAATGCAGAATTAATAAAGAGCGTCTATTATATATCCTGGTCTCATTCTATTTTTCATCAGGTAAATAATTATAATAACTATGATTTGTATTATTAGAATAATGTTTTACAATTTAGTTCCACTGGCCATCGCTGAACATACATTTGTAATGTTTTGGAAATTGGACAGAAGATTCTTGGCAGGCTACAGAGTCAGTGCCTTGACAATTGCCCCCATGAGAGAAAGATGGCAAAGCCAGGCTGGCATTGAGTGTTGATCAACACTAGACAGACCGTTTGGGAGCATGAGTCAAGCATTACATATTTAACACATTAATTACGTCTCGACATTTGCCTTCACACTGTCCCACCCATTCCCATCCTCTTTACCTCAGTTTAATCTACTCTGAACACTTTATCGCTTCGGTTCATTTGGCACAATCATTCCTTGACTCTTCTGTAATTCTCATTTACACACTGCACGCCAGATATCCTCTATGGCATTATTACTAATCAAAACCAACAGCTGTGTTTTTTTGTTGCAGATTGCTCGGCCTAACCAGAGGTCTAAGAATACACGAGAGTTACTTCCATCCTCAACATTTTCCAATATTCAAAGTGTGTTTATTTTTTTGCTAAAATAGCGCAATGTTGACCTTGTTGAGGTTTTAATAGTGACATTTTCCCGTAAAATGCAGGAAACCTTATGCATTGAATGTAAAGCTCCATTAAAGTGGATTGTTATCAGGGGCCCATTTTGGTGGAAACAGAATACCAGAATTGCGTGCCATGTGTGAGATGTGGCAGTCCTTTTCTAATGGCTTCTTTGTGAGGATGTGGGCAAAATGTTAAGATGTGTACCTCTTAACTCGGAGGAAATTGGAACGTGATCTTTGCAGAGAATGACGATACCTGTTCACGTGTAAAAAAAAAATGCATCTTCATGGGAAATGCCACAGGACTGCGTGCAAAAGGAACTTAACCTAACCTGCCGGAATGCATGACACCAGAGATGCGGTATCAATTGAGGCTGGATGCATTTTAGCGCATGCTTTAAACCTTCGTGTCTTCGAAACTCGCTCTCAGAAAAGTCAGACATTGGGAAAACACCCCTGTTGTCCCGGATACAGAGCACATGGCAATTCAACACAAAAACACACACACACAGACAGGCACACACACACACGTACGCGCACGCACGCACACACACACACTGCGGTGCAATGTCTCACACTTGCGAGCCGAGCGATACGGGAGCTTTACCTGATTGGCGGGAGCCACAGTTTTTGGGTGCTCAGTGAGCGAAGCAAGCCAAGCCGAACGCGGTGGCCTCATGAAGCACTAATGAGGCCGAGGGCATGGCCCCCCTCAATCCCCCGCCCGCTCGCCCGCCCCCATCCAAGCACCCCGTCCCCTCGGCCCCCAGAGGGGTGCACATTCTTCCCTTGTCTGTCAACAGCTCCCTGGTCATTACCGGCCCGCTTTGCTCGCACAATGGCCATCCCTCGCCCTTCCCAGGCTTGCTAAAGCACGGTGGACTGCGCGGGGGGCTGGGGAGGCTGCATGGGTGGAGCAGTAGCAGGAGGCACTTGAATGAGAGCAATAAATGCATTCCTATGTGCGCTTTGCAACATCTTGGGTGCTACGCGCAATGAGGGCAGGGGAATTGGGAATTTTAGGATTACGGAGGGGGGGGGGGGGTGATGGCTTGCCGAGGTGACATTGTGCTCGAGTTAAAACAGAGCCCGGGGATTTGATGCGCATGCGTTGAATGAAAAACAAAAGAGTGAACCATTTTAATAAAATATATCCACGTCCTCCCTAGGTCACGAATAAGGTTTTCCTGTACTTAACTTCAATTTTCCCGTATTTAAATTTCCGAATATTTATGAAAATTACCGGTATTTTTTTAGCTTGCCTTCCCCCCCCCCCCCCCCCCCCTCCCATTTGGTCGGAGCTATGTTTCCACAAAATAACGGGAAAATTATTTCTGATATGAAAAAGATGATTTTTTTGGATAGACACCAAGATTACAAATAATAAAATAAACTTTGAGGCAAGGCATCCATAAAAATAACGTGATCACTGTATGAAATTTACTTTGCGGTTAAACCGGCAAAGCCTAAAGGTTGAACATCTTCACCAAGACAATGGGGAAAATGAAGAAGCTTTGTCAGTGTGAAGAGTGTTTTTTCTTTATTTGCATAGACTTAATATAAAAATGTTCGTTTCGTTTTTTTTATCTTGAAACCAATACATTAATAATAAGGCTCACTTTTTCACGGTATTGTTCAATTTCAGTCGTGGCTCCACCAATCCATGTTTTTTTCTTGTTGCTGAATTCAGGGCTCCTGTGCAATGGCTCTGGAAATGTCGCCTTCGACAGGGTGCTGTGTTGCAGGCTTAACGTGACTGCAGGGCGCACTAAAACCTTCGCGGGAAACGTTAATCCAGCAACGTTACTCACTTGAGGAACAAAAAAGGGACTGAACAGCCGCTTATTATTGTGGCTTGCCATCCTCACCAAATTAGCTCAAAAGTCAGGCAAATCATGGCCATCGTCGTCATCATCAAATCGTTGTTTTTTTGTTTGTTTCTTAAAATATGTGATGGGAATTGAACGCATCCAGGGGTACATATTTTAAGGAGACAGAGTGATATAATTCAGCTCGTTTGTGCAGGTGCTTGGTGGACTTTTTTAGATTGCAGAACTTTGAGAAATGGAGGCCACCTTAGAGAAGCCTTAGTTCAGCAGTGGATGGAGAATGGCTGATGAGGTGATGGACTGCCAATAACGTATATCGTACCTTTATCACTTACTCATAAGCTTAAGAGAAAGGTTATAAAATGATGTACTCACAGTCATGCCATTATTTGTGTAATCAAGTTGTGAAAACTCATCATTTCGTCGTACACCACGAACAGGTCTTAACAGTTACTGTATTTGACCATTTTAAACGAATGTGTATGGAAAAGCTATAAAATGATTTCACATGTTCGGATATTAAAGTACAGTACACACATTTATTATACAACAGAGCGATTATGGTCACCATCAAAAATGAGTGACATTACTTCCATTTATAATTCGTACGTAAAGGTATCCATTATCAGACAGGCCTAACATGTGGGTCAAAACTTTTCCATCTCATTCTCAAAAAAAAAACCCGGCAACGTCTCTATAGCACATGAGCTCATAAGCGGCGGTCTCCATGCGCCCAGCATGCGACGCTATGCCACATCCCTCGCCCTTCCCACAACACCAGACTTGCATACCGGCAATTTTCACGACGGTTCCCATTCCGAGGCTGCGATGTTGCCGCGGAGGGGAAACGGGGAGTTACAACGGTGAGCTTCGAGATGAATAGGTTTTCACACCGAGACTTCTCATTTTCATTTCGACCACCACACACGAGCAGCACATGCACAAATGTCGTACGCGCAAATAGTCAAGATAGACGCGCACAACCAGGGCTGGATTCACGAAACGGATTTAAAGGGGCTGTAGCCAAGGGCTTCGGATTTTGAGCGGTCCGCAAAAAATATATTCCACTTTAAAATAGGTGAAACACATTACGTAGCCGTATGATAAAGCCTACAGTCATTTGGTAATTAAAACCATGGTGTCACTGTGAATTCCTACCCAGTTACGTGCCAAAATACAAACAAAGAATATTTGTTCGTTTTTACTGTGACTTCGCTTTATAATTCGTGTATCACATTTAAAAAAAAACACCTTAACTGAAACCACGATGAATAATAGTGAAGTGTTTGGCATTGGGCTCAGTTTGGTAGTAAAACTGTGAAGGTATTTTTGTATGTATATATACAAATGGGGATCCCCAACTTACGTAACAAACGCGGGCCCCCTTTAAACTTATTCGGCCCTGCACACAACGTATCGTTTATTGATGCAAAGTGATGTTATTTCATTTTGCGTGTTTACCTACAGTAAATACGAAGGAGTGCGTGCACTTTTGTTATTACGCAGTAATTTATCCTCATCACTGATATCTTTGATCACATGTACAAGGACAATCTTTTCCCACAGTTTGTATTTAATGTTCATTTTTTTAAGAAGACATTTAAATGAAGTAAAATTGAAGGGCAGCATATATATGGAAATGTTTAACCAGGGTTTGGTTAAAAGTCTTGAAAGATACCCAAGTCAGTTGAAATTGCAAGCCGAGTACAGAGCAACATGGTCAAAAATACGATTCCATATTTCTCTCTATATATATCACTGCAAAACAACTGCGAAATCACAAAGCTATTTTTTAAAATTATACCAGCATGGCCTTAACTTCAATGATATCTTACACATCTATTTTTGAATGTATAAAGAACGTGCAATGCAAATATACAAGATATGGAACACGATATACTTGGAACATGGCTTCTCCAGATCTTCGAGACGTTTCCTTTGTCTAGCAATACCTTAAAGTATAAAACATGAATTCAAAAGTACAAAACTCGCTATTGTTTAAAATTCAAAAGCCCTCGTTGAATAATTTAACGTATTTTACAATGACTGGTTTCATACAAAAAAATGAATGTTCACTACATTTATAACGTGATCAATCATCGATTGATATTAAAACATTTCAACACGTATCAATGAAGATACATGGCCATGCGTAGAGGAGACGGTACATGTTCACAGGAGAAAGTTAGCAAAGTCTCTAGCTATAGCATACGTGTCATGATGTAGCACGCCATGAAGTTAGCAACATAGTCTCTAGCTATAGCATACGTGTCATGATGTAGCACGCTATGAAGTTAGCGATATAGTCTCTAGCTATAGCATACGTGTCATGATGTAGCACGCTATGAAGCTGGCAACATAGTATATAGCTATAGCATACGTGTCATGATGTAGCACGCTATGAACATAGCAATATCGTCTCTAGCTATAGCATACCTGTCATGATGTAGCACGCTATGAACATAGCAATATAGTCTCTACCTATAGCATACGTGTCATGATGTAGCACGCTATGAAGGGTTCTTCGTAAAACATGCTGTCTTCTTCAAAATAGTCTCTTGAATACAAATCATGGTTGAGTTCCTTTATTTCCTTCGTGATGAGTGCTTGTTGCTGAAACACATTGTTTCATTGTGATACTACGTGAGTCTACATCGCTGCGCTGTACGACACTCGGACGTATTTTTGGGTTGTTACCGCCTGCTGTCTGACATGATGTCTGATGCTTCAGTTCCGGAAGAAGCTCCCAGCATGTGCAGTGAAACGTCGGACATTCCGCCTGAAAATGCACCATGGAACCCTAAAACAAATCACCGAGTGTTATCATCTCCGTGTATCTTTTTTCATTTCAAATGATTGGTTACAATATTTCTACCAGCAAAGAAGATTGTAAGAATTCAAACAACACCTGATATACAAGTCTGTGTGGTTAATACAGACTTTATGCCTTGTAATTGGCATCTGTTACGTCTTTGAGCATCTTAACACCTCCTGTATTAATGTCAGAAACGATAGATAATTTTTCTATCATTCAATATATTTTTACTGACAAAAGAGTCCCATAACTAAAAGCTGGCAGTTGGTTATTTTTCCTTGAAAATATTACAAATTGAGACAATTTTGCATTTAAATAAGTTTCATTGTATGTAGTATGGAACACTGAATTAAAGGAAATAATATAGGTTTTAGCAGTTGTGACTGTGTATCTTTTTTTCTGGTTATTAGTAAGATTGTTTTGCTCTCAGGAGAAAAAGGATTATAAAAATGGTAAGTTCATCACAGCAACTGTTTCATAAACATAATGCTGTAATATTAAAATTAGGTAAGCATACAGGTACAGCTCTGTCATTTCTTTCCCAATGCCACTGTTGGCAGAAGGGTCTCCACTAGAGCTGCCTCTAAAAATGTATTTGGCCTACTCTTCCCCACAGTGGCCTGACATCTTGGCAGAGCTGGGAGTACCCACACTTTACTCCACCACACGTGACCTGCCGATCAAAGGCATACAAATGATAGATTACGTATGCTCGTGTTTGAGACACATATCCCTAAGACCACACCCTTGAATTTAACTTTTGTGCACAGACTTGTCCGTTACAACAAGATCATCTTTCTGCCCCGAATATGAACATCTTACACAAATGGCAGTCGTGGTTTTCATTATTTTCCACCTCCGGTAACGGTGTATTCATTTCATCGCATTATACTACATTCAAAGCGAAGGACCTATTGGGGTTTCAGACCCTGCACGCAGCTTGACGGCTTTTCATAAATTGCAATCGAGGGCCAATGTACATAGCAATGATCAAAAAACGCTCCTTTTATCAGTCTCTCTGGATCGTTCCTCTTTCTATACCCGAGGCAGCCTATTCCCTGGCTCCCCCTGCCGATTATAAATACATGATATGACTTCAACCCCAGATGTTCGTAGCATACATTGACAATTATGCATCGACGTGTAACACATTGCATGCAACATTTTGAAAGTGCTGTCTCTACAAAAAATGTTTTATTATTGTTTGTAGACAATTTGATCTATTTTTTTGCATTTCTACATGATAAAAACAAAAATGTATGCTGTAGTCCATATATAATAATAAAATGTAGTACTCTACAGCCCTTTGTCAATTCAGTTCTGTATGAAGGCTTCCCCCATGCTGCTGGTCGTGGCAGTGTTTTGAGGATGTTTCACCCGGCTTGGCGGTGCGAGTTTGGTGGAAGGTAGGCGACCCAGGAATGATTTTGGGATAGGACTCACCACTGATGTTAGCCATGGTCGGGAGTTGAACTTCGGTTATCGAGTTTATCATGCAGCGAGCTAACCACCGTGCCATTACTTCAACTACTTTGAGAATACAAAATGGCATTTCCCAACATTGCCTCATTATTAATTAAACATAGATAAAACAATTTAAACCACATTCGTACCTGCAAAAAAATAATTGATGTTTATAACTGCTCCATACCACTGATGTTAAATCCATACATTAACACCTTGCCCATCGTATAAACAAACAGTGTTCGTTCATTTATACAATCCTATAAATTCACTCCCGGCTGAAGGCCTCCCCACGTCGTATTGGTCATGGAGGTTGTATGGCCACACTTAACCACGCTAGTTAGTGCGAGTTAGTGAAGAGGGCAACCCAGGACTGCTTCATATATCATTTGTCACGGAATGGTAGCTGTGGCTGGGAATCGAATGCAGGTTACAAGGTTCAAAGCAAAGTGCACTCACCACTATGCCACCTCTCTATCCCAGTGTTCCTTGGTGTGTGAGCAGAAATGTTAGAATTTGCAGCTGCTTCGATGAAACGCGAATAAAATGAAATAATACTAGAGAAACCTTTCCATGTATATAACGTATAACTCAACGGGCAAAAGTGCATTCCTCTACACAATACCTACAAATTCATGAATCAGTCCATTAACATACGAACTTTCTAAAAAGTCTATAGCAGCAACATTGTTTTAACTCGGCACATGCCAGACTAGCTTCAACATTATGGGTCTCATCAGCAGGGTCAGGCCTATTAAAAACATGCTACCGCTTTGGCATATGTTATTTACACGTGTCATCAGCTTAAGTTGTTGGGGTTCTGCTCAGAACAAAACAGAAAAATTGTAGAATTCAATTGTTGCATGAGATGCTGACCCTCGACAGCATGGAATATTGAGTATCAGTGTACTTTCATGAAGGGCTATAATGTTGGTGTGGAGTGGTGACGCAGTGGTCAACGCACTGCACTACGAACTTGATGATCCAAGTTCGATTCCCAAACATGGTTAACATCCGTAGTTATATCCGGACTGGTCCTAGGAGCCTGCTCACCAACCTGCAATGACCAGTGTGGTGAAGTATGCTTAGGCAACCCCCACGACCGATACGGTGTGGAAGGCTTTCATCCAGCAGTGGATTGACATACCTATGTAGGTTATCATAATTATTATTCATATTTAAAGAGTCAAAGTTTTCCGACCCGCAGACAGGATAGTGCAGTATTGCAGCGTTTTGTAAACAATACATACGGTCAGGCAAGACATTGTAATGCAGTAATTAATTGGATGTTTGCACCAATGCCGCAAACTTGAACCTCACTTCAGGACCAAGACAATTTTAACCCAAGCTTCTCTAGCGCGTGCCTAAAAGTGTACACGAACACCTGCTGATGAGAGCCACAAGGGTGAAACCGGAAGTTGTTTTAATTGCTCAAAACAAAATGGTGTTGACAATAATTGGTCTGGAAAGGCAGGAAGCTGATGGGCAAAAGCATACTTTAATTTTCATTCACAGACACAGAACGGTTGTTCTGCTTATATATGCCCGTTGTTTTGTGAGTTGTCGTATTCCAAATTTAAGTCTGTTTAAAACATCAGCGTTAAGCAACGTATTTTTCTGTATGACAATGTATGTATCCGTCGACATAATTCACGAAATGCTTAGGCATGTTGAACGATACATCACACACGACGCTGGCGTGAAAAAAACAATGACAAAGCTGTCAATTTGTGGTGCTCTGCGAATATGCGAAAGTGATTTGTAAGTCACTCGTGGGTACAGTTGTGTATCTAAAGCAGGGTTTACCTAACACAAAGACAAAGATCCCCCGTATAGCCTTCACACGCTCTTGGGGCGAGTGCTATTAGCGAGCACCTATGAAGGCAAGCACGGCAACCACGCCCGGCCGCCTTTGTTTCCCTCGTGGTGATGTTTACACACCACACCAGGTACTCATTTGAGGCTGAGTCGACGTAGGGGAGGCCCAGGACCAGTTTTAGATAATCGTCACTGGTGTTGACCGTGAGCGGGAATCGAACTCGGGTCGCCAGGTTCTTGGCGCGGTGTGCTAACTGCTACAACACTACCGCTCCCCACTAACACGGACACACACGCACGCACGCGCGTGCTCACGCAAAAAAACCCCGCACAAAACAATGGCATTTAAACCAGCATCAATGTCCACAAATAGGAAGGTAATGGTCACCTAATTACAGAAGACTGATGCCATCCCGCAGTGATCTCTGTGTACAGGGGGGTGGGGGGGGTGGCGAGTTAGCCTCTGTGGTGACGGGCCCAGCATTCCTGCAGCCAGATAACAGCCACGTCTAATCCTCAGGCCACTCTCGAGGGCCCATTCTCATTGTGGACGCGGGCGCCTCCCACCGTGATGGTCGGGATGGGAACACCCGGAGGGAGCCTGGCCAAGGAAAATGAGGGCGTGGGGGCCCTGTGTCCTAATTGCGGTCATTATGGCGAGAGGGAGCGTCAGCCCTGGCCCGAGTCTCTTGGTTTGGTTCAGGTTCCCACTACGGCACAGACACAAGGTCTTAACCGCGCAAGGTTGTCGTGGCGGTTCATAGCTCTCAGGCATGATAAGGCATCGCGCGAACATCCTCGCAGCAGCGGCTTCTTTTTGGCTGGCCATCGAAAACAGAGACGGTTCACTGCATCGTCAGGCGCTTTCAGATGCACTTGTTCGGCCGTCTGGAACGCTCTTCCTTCCGATATTAGGAATCCACAGGAGCTGTGCACTTTTAAACCATCTAGATTTAAAACCCATTTGTTTATCACTGCTTCTTGTGTTTTATTCCCCCGTATCTCTGATTATATTATCACGGTTGGCTACGTGTGGTGTGAAAAAAGTTCAGCATACATACAGAGGAGCCACGGTGGCTGGATGTTAATTGCCTCGTCTGGTATACAAGAGGTCGTGGGTTCAACCCCATGACGCCAGTTCTCTCTCCACGTTGTCGCGTGGATTTTCCTCCGGGTACTCCGGTTTTTCCCTCCACATTGCGAATGAACGTGCATTTAGAGTGTTTGTCCGCTATTTATTTCCACGTGATAAGCCACACCTTTGAGCTATCATTTGTGGCCAGGTCGCTTCTGAAAAATAACTGTATAGCTAAGCGGGCCTTACCTGGTAAAATAAATAATACATGGAATCATTGGTTTGCTTTCGGGGTGCACTGTTCGTTGTCTGCCACGATGTCCGACATTTAGTTCGTGTCCTGAATGCTTCTGCGGCACGTGGAGCTTCCTGAAGAAGCTCCCAGGCCGTGGAGCAAAAAAAAACATTTGTACATCATGTCCGCGTAGCTCTGCGATCTTTTTTGTTTTGGGGGTGCTTTGTTTGGCACGACGTCCCGACGTTAGTGAGCTTGGGAGCTTCATCGGGAAGGTGTGAGCTTCAGGAAGCTCCGCGTGCTGAAGAAGCTACCGGCACACAGAGCGATGCGTCAGACAGCATGCCAAAGACATTTGGCGAGCTCCACCCAAGGCGTTGCTGCCCGAATGGTTGCCGGCTCCATCCAAAGTCGCCCGTGCCATTGTTCCTTGCAGCGCTCTTGGTTTTCCGATGCAGTTGATATTGGTTGTGGGCCAGTTAACAAGGTGTGTTGCACGCGCACAAAGTGAGTACAGAGAGAAATAGCTATTTTTGCAATCATCGTAATGAACAAAGTGATGTACAGAATGTCCTCTGAGCAAGCCGGTAGAAATTGCAATTCGCGCGGCACTGTTTAAGATCACGATTGTAAATGTACTGTCTCGCTTAAAATGAAGCGAGGTTATTAATTGTACGTACTGTGAATGCATATATCATGAGAGACATTGTTTTTAACAAAGAAAAAAAATATCATTTTTAATTTATAAAAATATCATTTTTTTTTTTGATGGGGCACAACCAGAGCAGGGGAATCGACTGCCGTTTGAAAAAAACTGAGTGAAACGCACCGACCCAATGTCCCCGCAGGAGAATGTTTTCAGTCAGAGCAAATTACCCACAGTGACATCGGGGATCAGGAAACTAACAAGAATCAGAGAGACTACATTCGCGTTTCAAGTGGGCTTCGGCGGGATACATCATTCGAAGTAGCGATGGTCGATTGAGAAGCCTGGTGACGGAATGGCGAACAAAAACGAGGACGCACCCACGAGTGTGAAGAAGCGGCGGCTACGACGATGACACTGACGATAGTGGAGCACACGTTGGCGATCTGACGTTATTTGTTATCTGTGCATGATCGACGAGAGAGGCACCTGCCCTTCCTCGGTTTCACAGTTAGGCTCCTCACCCAATTGCGCCCTCGTCGGATGACCCAGTGTCACGGAATCGAAACAGTCCCCCGATCGCCACCGCCACCTCGTTTTCCCATGCGCCTTCATTCCTTCCTCGTGTGTGCAGAGACTCCCCTCTGTCTCAGGATGTAGGAAATATCCAGTTTTCGGTAAATACGTCGATTGTTTCTGTTTAACCCACATCCAAGTTCAACTTGGCAAAAGAGAACAATTGTAAAACTCGAAGTTCTGTTTTACTTCATCTGGTTCAAATACACATTCCCTCCCCCCTCTCTCTCTCTCCCGAAATGTAACAATTGACAGGGTTGTTACAGACGTCAGCACTTGTTATATTCAGTTATAAGACTAGTACAGAAAATGAGTGCAATCCTGCCTCAATAAAGAAAGGGCAAATTAATCTCCTGAATGAATTCCCCACGCCAATCAAGGGTTTCCTGACTGCTACTTCACAAAGCAAACAAATGGCTCCATAACACTTAGTCATGGCAAACCATTGAGCGTATGAAATATTAGCCACATGTTGGACCGATGCGTGTAAGCAATAATACATTAAGTACCATTGACAATACACAATAATGCAGTAAATACTTGATATAAAGTTCCTGCTATCACATTAGAATTCTAATTTCAAACTTGCGCAATACTTTGTGTTTCTTTTAAACAGTTGAAGAAGTTTCGAAACTTTCACAGTGATGTATTTACGACTAAGTGCATCACTGTGATTATTAAATTGTGCATTGCATTACCAATTTGGTGGCTAAGATCTACCAATAAATTAGGTATGTTTTCTGACAAATTAGTTTTTGCACATTTCCTTATCAATTATTTTTTAAGCCAATAATATCACCCCCCCCCCCCTCAACACACGCCCCTCTCTTTACCAACATGCACTGACCAATGTGGTGAAGTATGGTTAAGAAACTCGCATTTCCGAAAGAGTGCGAGGAGATCTTCATCTAGCAGTGGATTGACAAAGGGCTTGTACGTTTAAATAATATTAATGCGATATTTACTTACAAAATAAAACCAAAATATGTTGTCCCTACATCCAACCATTTTTTTTTCTAATAATTTCAAATTGGAATTTAAAAAGTCCACATTCCTAATGATCTAAATGCTATACACTTTCCACTACAGCTTTGCATTTTTCTTTTCAATGTGTAACATTTTTTCCACATTTTTTTTGTAAGGGTCACACAGGATATTAGCCACGTTAAAACGCCGGCAAATGTAGCATTAGGTGGCCTCTATGATACTGTAAGCTAATGTTTTAGGATAAAATCCCAACAGAATAGGAAATTCAATCGGTACATTCTTTACAACAATTGCACTCCGGTGCCAACAAAAGGTGCTAATCTTAAGAGATTCAGCCCAGAGTCAAAGTGTTGCTCATGGAGTATCATATTTAATAAAGCCTTTGTTTGTTAATCCACGAACTTTTAAATGTAATTACGTGGAATTTTGATTGAAAACACCAAGGGAGGAATGTCACAGCCGTAAATGTGATTTGATTAATGAATGTGTATGTAAGGAGGACGATTGGCCTGCTAGCCTATGGTCAGTATTCACTGGCCTCTTGGGTCAAGGTTAATTAAAGGCTACTTCCTGTGTTTGGATTCCTCGCAGGGGATTGGGGCAGAGTGAATCTGAGATAATGACTACGTGGTCTCAGCGGTTACTGCACCATTGCTTCTATTAGAGTCAATTGGAGTAAGACACAGGGGAGCACATTTTATTTAGCGAAATGTGTTTCCCCACCCCCCGCCCGCCTTCTGAAACGTGTGCCATTGTTTCGGCACCGTCAGGTACTGCATCTCGTGGAATTGTTGCCCGTTTACTTTTTTTACATCTGAGAACTCGGTGATGGGAGTATTTGTCTTTGCGGTACATCGCACGAATTAACGAACGTGGTGTCAGAGATTTCTCTCCACTGCATGCCATTGCACCAACGTATTTTTTTTTAATCGTCGATTGACTAAACATGCAGACTCATTGCATCGTTTTCCCATGATGCAGTGTGCCAAAACATTATCAGGCCAGTCACGCAATCATGTGCCCTGGTAATTAGTCATGTATGCGTCAATCACGCAGACAGAAAATAATTAACCAAACAGGAAATAACAATTGCTTTACTTTTTTGTCCGTATTTTGGCTCGGTATTTTTTTTTGTTTTCCTTGATGTTCACTGAGTCACAAAGAGGATATTTTTTTTCCACTCAGAACGAGTGGCGTGCCTGCCAGGTGACATCCCTCGCCCATCTGGCCTGTGTGAAGGGCCTGGCCTGCACAAAAGGCGCTTTGTCGGCCCTGCCATGTCCAGCCCTCAATCTTCTCAATTCATACAAACGGCGTTTTTTTTTTTCACCGAGACTATCAGGGAGGATGCAACCTAAACCAGCGGCCTCATTACGGCACATTAAAGGGTTTTTATTTCGCCTCATAGGCCTTTCATCGTAATCAGTCAGGACGTCCAAGTGAATGGATCAACAATTTGCAGGTCTCTTTTGTGCTGGAAGTCAAAGCGAATGATGTCATGAAACAAAGCAACTTCTTTCCTCTGAAGAGCTTTGTGCATGTAAAACATGTCTCCTATAATTGAGGCCAATAGCTTCGTGTTTTAATTCGAAATGCCACTTTCTTAAAAGGCGCGTGTAAAATGCTGAAATATGAGGCAATTACTTGACCTTTGCATCAACTCGTACCAATGCAAATAATCCAGCTCCTCGCTTATTGTGCGTTCAAGTGAGCAGCCATAACAAATTGGTATAATTTTAGGAAAAATGCAGTTATTGTTATTGAAAGCTAAACTATTATTGGCAAAAAATAAACTTCCTTAACAAAAAAGTGTAAGTGGCCATTATGCACTTAGAAAACGACATCAACGCGCTATCAATCGCCACACGGCAGACGGAAAAGGGAGCGCTTAGGGAGCCCACGACTATCAAAAGTATCAAAATGTCCTCGCCATGATGTCACAACAAATCCAGGCCGCTAAATGAGCAAATTTTTTTTTAAATCAAATTGCATTTTACGGCTCTTCACAACAACAGCGGATGAGTAAGCATTTCTCAGGATACCAAAGACCCTATCATCCAAAAAGAGAGCGAGCGAGAGAGGGAGAGAGAGAGCAAGCCGCGCGGTTCTCGTTGTGCCTAACACACACACGAGGCCGTTACTAATATACTCGATTAAAGGATCGTGGCACATGTTGCTCGAGGAACAACAAAGGAATGGCAATAGCTTGCCAACACTGCAGGTGTTGGCAAGCCGGAGGTTGGACGCGGGTGGCGGGCAGAGGGAGGAGGAGGCCCGTGTCTGCGGAGGACAGCGAGCGAGCTGTTTTTTTTAGGGGGAGCGAATTTGGGGAGTCGTGGGGACAGATCGCTCTCACGGTGAAATGTGTTCCTTTGCTGCGATTCCGCTTTCATATTGCCGTTCATAGCCTCACGGTGGCGAGATGTGAACTACATCACCTGGCATACAGGAGGTCGTGGGTTCGAACCCGATCCTAACGTCTGTCAATTTGGAGTTTGAATGTCTCTCTCCTCGTGGTCGCGTGCATTTTTATCCGGGTCCTCCGGTTTTTCCCTCCACTTCGTTGAGCTATCGTTTGTGGCCAGGTCGCTTCTAAAAAAAATAGCTTCAGAGCTCAGTATGCCTTACCTGGTTATATAACAAAAACGTTTTTAGATTAATAAATTTCCATGAAGGCATTTGTTTTGGCCAGAAGTAAAATGGTAAAAGTATCGGCAGGTCAAGGCAGCCTAAAACCAGCACCTGTTACATCACCGGCAGCGCTGAGAGGGGGCGAATTCGGCAACCCTTGTCACGCTCGAGTGTCAGAGGCCATCAAACTAGCAGTGGCTGAGAGCAACGGCTCTCATGGTTTGCAGTTGCTTTGGGTGAAAGCACTGGAGCCCCTTTTGACGTTTACCTTTCTCGAGACTTCCAGTAATGAAGTCAATTCGATTTTAACGCACTCTGTGTGTTCACCTCAAGCTCCATGCGTGGCGACATTTCGGGTTGTTATCCTGCGTCAGCGACTGTTTGTCGAGAAAAAACACTGAAATAATTAGCAGCGATGATAATAATTTGGGGCGGAGTGGTAGCACAGTGGTGGCCAGCTAGCTGCGCTGCGAACTTGGCGACCTGAGCTCGATTTTTGGCCGCGGCTCGCATAAGTGGCGAGTGAAAGCCAGAGACGGTCCTGCCCTCCGCTCCTTCACCAACCCCCACACGGCCCGGGTGTGGCGAAGCTTGGTGGAACATCCTCACGACCATCACCCGAATTGGGGAGAATGGCTGTATTTTTTTTTATAGAATAATAATTATTGTTATAATAATTTAGAGGGTCTTGTCAATTCACTGTTGTTGGATAAATGCCCCCCGTGTTGGTCATGCGGGTTGTCTGACCATACTTCATCACCCTGGAGAGTACGGAATGGTGAATGCGGGAGAGAGCTTGTTCCAGGACTGGGTCACAAACTCCTCAGCACCGACGCTCACCGTGGTTAGGGATTAAACTTGTCGTGTTCGTAGCGCAACGCGCCAGCCACTGTGCCACTGCTTACCCCTGCAACAGCACAGCGACCAGACATAATTGCATAATTTGAATGACACGCACAGGTTGTATAGAGTGCATTGACATTTACACGTGACAACCTGAAATACCCAAGTCTTACAAAAACACATCAGTGGACTTGTAAAAACGTCCTTTAGGGTCCTGTAAGTATTCTAAATGCCTGTAGGACAGGATTATAAGACACACATGTGAGATATTAACGTAATACAGACTCACTATTTGCTTAATTGTATAATCTACCTAAACTATTTAAGTGCATTTTTCCTTGTTTATCTTCCTTCAATGGTTTCTAATTAAACAGCCTTCCCAGAATTTTCAAGTGCTAAAAACAGCGCAATGTATGGAGGTCTCCAGGAAGCACGGTCAATGCATAGCCATCTTGATAGGCCATCATACGCGTTTGCCAGGTGCTAGTTATGCTACTTTTCAGTCACTGGTCCGCTTGGCTAAAAGTTCAACAGGTGCACGCTGTACACATTATAAAGAAGGAGAGGGATAATGAGAAGAAAATGCTGAATGCCATGCACCGCAAAAAAACACTAATGCTTTTATTCCAGGCTTAAACAATGTTGGCAGAACTAAACCGAATATGAGTACAACCATGAAACCCTATTCCCCGAGAGTGAAACTAAGGTGTCATTGTGCACTGTGGGAGGGTATTATGCCGTTGTGTTTGGGCCACGCCATTGCCTGACAATTTTTTGAGACGCTCACCCTAGAGCCGAGTCCGTGGCGGGGGTGTTGTAAAAGGTGGGGAAGGAAAGGGAGAGGCAGAATGAAAGAAAAAAACGCCTACAAAGATGTGCGGGGCATTTAGAGCAAATTTCAGCCTTGTCATAGCAAGTAGCTTCGGCCAACCTTCGGTCAGACAATTCAAGAAAGCGGCCCGATGGGCTTGTCAATGCGCCTTTTGTTGGCTTACACGCTTTGATCCGCTCAAGTTGTTGTAGGTTGTATCCTGCGTAGGAGGACCGTTTGTCTGAAGGGCCACCTTTTAATGAGCTCTTGTGGTCCTAACAGTCACCCTCTAACACACATACCGGAGGTAAAAGCTAAAAAAAACTGCTTTGACCACAACAGATGGGGAGAATAAAATTGGGTCGGAACACAGTTATTTCTTTAAACTTGGCCAGGCAATGCACAAAAGGTCTTTTGAAGTGACCATAGTGCAGTTACCATAAACTCCATTAACACTGCATTTGTGGGACCCCCAAAACGACCGCACTTTATAAAACGAGTTCCTTTAATAATGCTCGAAATGCCACTCCACTGAAAGCTTGATATTGTCCATCAAAAGGAAGGCCGGGCATCATAAAAAAAATATATGAGAAAAAAAGGTGTTTCGAAATGACTTTACCGACGTACAAGCTGCGCGAACCTTTTGAGCCGTCTGCGTAGTTGCAAGGTTAATGCCGGGAATTGACAGCATGTAAATTAATGCAGAGCAGAGTTCTATGGAAAATGCAGGCTTTACACTACGCCTCATGCGAAGCGCTCAGAAAAATATTGCCGTCGCTGCACCTGGCTTGTATTAGGAAGGATGGTCGGGGCATTTGGAATCTCCACGACCGTTTGTGCTTGTTTTAAAAGGAACGTGCACTTAATAAGAGCATAGCAGAACAAACCCACATGTTTGAGAGGCACACCACGGGGCCGGGTTAAGAGCAGAAAGCCCATAAAGCCGCTTGCCATTCCCACAAAACGGGCAATTACATTAATAAAATGGGAGCGTTCAATTTGGCAGATATTTATTTTTGCTTTGCCATCTTCCTCTCTCACTGTTTTATTAACGTGTGTCGTCTAAGGGGGGCGGAAGGGGGGGGGCTTGATGTATCCTTTTCCCGTGCACGTGCCCTCAGGTGACATAGGCCTGTTTTAAATGACTTTAAAACAAGGCCACTCTGAGCAGTTAATGAATCAAGCGGAGGGGGCTTGTGCGTGCGGCGCTGATTTGGCAGAGTGCACCGAGCGTGTGTTCGGAAGCAGGCGCTTGAACCACCTCTCCCCCGAGTTCATGGGTGACAGTCCGAAAAGATGGAAAGAACATCACAGCGAGTTTGAGTTAAGATGTTTTGTATGTTTCTCAGTACTTGTTGCGACGCGGGACGCTGCTGTTGGTGTAACGGTTAGCACAATCCCGAGAGGTGGGTAGTACGATTCATCTCCTGGGACGGCAGTTCAATTGATGGGCAGGTTTATTAATTCCTTCCCCCCCCCACCCCGCCTCTATCCACCGAGCAGTATAAATTGGAACCCTCGCCACAGTCAATTGGCACGTCACGTCCGGTGGGGTAAAGTGTGGGCACTCGGACGTCTTTGAAGGTGTCTGGTTAGCGTGGAAGAGTAGGCCAAGTTATTCTCTAGAGGGGATCTCTAGAAGCTCTCTCGAGTGAAGGCCCTGCCACCAGCAGCGGTGGGAGCAAGGGACATTAGGAGTATATCTTTAAATTAATTTAGAATGTTTATCAGTGACCTTATTTAATATGTAGCACACACACCCTGTCATAGAAAAGGTTACACTTATCTAAACGTGCAGAGTTTTCTCCTTCCTCCTCATCAAGTCCAACTACGGTCCCAATATATTGCTCTCAGTTATATCTCCATTTTTGGGTTGAGTGGCAAGAATTAAGTTTGACAGTTATTGCGGAAGAGAGTGGAATGTTTTGTCTGTCTGGGACTCAAAACGTGACGTTCTAGGATTCAAGAGTACTTCAGGTTGAGTTGCTCAGCTAACATTAAAGCTCTCGAACCGATACAAGTTAAAGCTAATTCAAATATACGCTTCAACAACAAGCCTCGAACATCAAATTGTATGGAGAGTATGAAGACATTAACACATTTCAGAACGAGGATGGGGCGGGGGAAGAAACCCTACAACATCGTCATGACTCATAATAAAGGTGTTTGGGTTAGATCGCGTTTATTTATAAATGTGTTGTAACCCTCCACCACCCGACACGGCCAATCAGCAAAAAAAGGTGTCACGTTGACAATTGCTGATTGGCCGTGTCGGGTGGTGGAGGGTTACGACACATTTATAAATAAACGCGATCTAACCCAAAAACCTTTATTATGAATAATATTGGTCGCGAAAGCCTACATGTTAAATCGTCATGACTTTTTTACGCAAAGGTCGATGCAGAGAGATTGGAGAGGTTGGCATGGAGCAGGAGAAACGATAGAGGAGAACGTCTGTTAGAGATCACGGCCATGGAGGCACCCACATCGAGAAATGAGAAATGGAGGCGAGTTGTCATGGGCAAGTGATCCCGTGCTGGTGTGATGCAAGTTACACTTCAACATCGTCAAAGGGATGAAAAAGCTTCCCCGTTAGCGAACTACAGGAAATCATTGAATAACTTAACAGAGAATATTTAAAGGCGAGGCTAAACAAATACGAGCAAAGCAGAGTTATCTACGACAAAACAAACATGATTGTCAAAGGGGCAACTGGAAAGCACAAACGGAGTATGTATATCTAGGGCAATCATTGAAGGCGGACCAGGATAGGAAAAAAAGAGGCAAATGAGAGGAGGAAGGAGTGCTTTTTGAAAATTAAATTGGATAATGAAAGCAACGTACGAATGTGTCCGAAGAAGACATTTTTCAATCAGTGCAAATTACCTGCCACGACATACGGATCGGAAACATGGACTCTGACAAACACCGCGGAGCAAAGCTGGCAAGCTTGCAAAGAGGCATGGCGAGATGCCTGTTGGGAATCGCGCAGAGAAACAGCGAGGAGGACGGCTTGTTTCAGCGCACGAAACACAACCCAGAGACATCACGTCCGCTGGTAAGAAGAGCAAGTGGGTCTTGGCAAGAGACATCCCAAAAAAGGGTTGGTAGCATGCGGCGAGAGGAGGTTGAATGACTATCAGTCAAAATAGGGGACACCCCCTCTTCGCAGATGTCCCAGTAGTTTCACAGATGTCAAGTAGGATGACCTCCGCGCGGAGATTTGCGTGAAGCGATCACAGCTCACGTGTAGGAGTGAGAGCTATCATCTCACTCCTACACGAGATACTGGCAACGAGGTGTAAAGGACTTCATCCAGCAGTCGATAAAAATTGACTGGTGGTGGTGATGATGATCGTCACGCTGACGATTAGTACACACACAAATGCACACAAATTAGTCATCATATGGCTTTGAGGATGGGTAAATTAAAGTGTGCCTTTATGGAATTTCCACTTTATATTTCAAAGTATAAACCATAACAGGCATGCACTTATATTTTGAGTATTTTGAAGTTAGGTCTCCAAATTTGCAAAGCATTTCATCTGCTGTGTTGAAAGGCATTTCTAATGTTGTCACCTTGCGAGGATATAAAGTAAAACCTTGGATTGCGAGCATAATTCGTTCCGGAAACGTGTTTGTAATCCAAAGCACTCGTATATCAGTTGTGATCACGTGACGCTCGGCAGACAAAGCGTATACGTACTACTCGTATTGCAAGACCTCGCTCGTTTAGCAAATTTTTATTTATTGAAAAATTTTGCTCGTCTTGCAAAACACTCGCAAACCAAGTTACTCGCAATCCAAGGTTTTACTGTATATGTATTTTGCACACATATGCTGAACATCAAGGGGTCTGTATGTTTCAAAAGGTTTACCACTTCATTTTGCCCTACATTGATGACATCGCAAATATAAACACAAACACGTGTTTGATGTTGCAAAAATGTCACACAACCTTTCGCTGTTATTAATTTTTGTCGATTGCTACCTCCTGTAGCATTGCTATTTTCTTTCCTGAATTTTTTTTCTTCACAAACACATCCCTTGTACTGTGGTCGTGTAGTGTTGTATATGCAGCAAACGCATAGCTGCGGCAGAAAAATGTGTTGTGTTAGAACTAAAAGAGTGTTGTGCTTGATTTTAGATTCAAAGACCTCTTTATGTGCTCTAATAGGTGTGTACGTGTGGGTGCGTGTTGGTGGGGAGCGGTAGTGTAGTGGATAGCGCGCTGCGCTATGAACCTGGCGTCCCAGGTTCGATTCCTGCTCACGGCCAACACCAGTGACGATTATCTGAACCAGTCCTGGGCCTCCCCTAGGTCGACTCAGCCTGAAATAAGTACCTGGTGCCGTGTGTAAACATCGCCACTGGGGCGACAAAAGCGGTCAGGCGTAGTGCTGGCCACCCACCCCCTCGTGTACCATTCCGGCCTTCATAGGTGCTCGCTAACAGCACTTGCCCCTACAGTCTGTTAAGTCTATACGGGGGATTTTTACCTTTGTGTGTTGGTGGGGAGCGGTAGTGTAGCGGTTAGCACGCTGCCCTACAAACCCGGCGAGCCAAGTTCATCCCCGCTAACGGCCAACACCAGTGACAATTATGTGAACTGGTCCTCCCCTAGATCGACTCAGCCTAAAATGAGTACCTGGAGTGTAAACGTCGACACTAGGGAGACAAAGGCGGTCGGGCGTAGTGTTGGTCATCCACCCCTTCATGTGCCTTGCCGGCCTTCATAGGTGCTCACTAACTTCACTTGCCCCAAATGTATGTGAGATCTTTGTCTTGTTTATGTGAGGAGTGGTGGCCCAGTGGTTAGTGTACTGCGCTATGCACCAGGAAATTCGTGTTCGATTCACGCTCACTTTCGATATCATTTGCGAATATCTGAACCAGTCCTAGGCTTCCCATAGGTTAACTTAAGCCTTAAATTAATACCTGGGTGTAGTGTGTAACATCACCACGAGGGAGACAAAGGTGGTTGGGCATGGTGCCGGCCACCCATCCCCTTGTGTGCCATGCCGGCTTTCATCGGTGTTCATGAGCAGCACTTGCCCCAAAGGTTCTTTAAATAAAATGGGATGTGCACCTCCGATTAGCACGGTTGGCAAAACGCATGGTGCGAAAGAAGTTCAACATACAATACAGTACACGGTGGCGCCAAGGTGGTGAGATTATATCTGCCTCGCCTCGTATGCAGGAGGTCGTGGGTTAGATCCCGACTCTGATGCTTGCTGTATATTGGGAGTTTGCATGTTCTCCCCGTGGTGGCGTGGATTTTTCTCCGGATCCTCCGGTTTTTTCCCTCCACTTTAAGAAACATGCGCTTAGAGTATTCGGTTGTTGTGACTTTCCAGGAGATAAGCCACTTCGTTGAGCTATCATTTGTGGCCAGGTCACTTCTGAAAAATACCTATATAGCTCAGTGGGTCTTACCTCGTAACATAGAGAAGTCTTATAGTTTTTTTTATGTATAGTTTACATACATAAGCACAAAGGAAGAAAAAGATTCCCAGGCATCGTGCTAAGCACCGCCCCCGTTCTCCGCGCCAGCCTTAAATCGGTGCTCGCTAACAGCACTTGCATCAAGCCTGTTTAAAGGTTATATGGCGGTTCTTTGTCATTGTTGTCTGATGTGGATACTGAGCTACATGCAGTCGCATGAACAGCAAAACCCCTGGGCAATGCAGGTGTACAAAAAAACCCATAAACAACCCACAGGTGTTCCTGAAAAGGAACACATAATTAAAACCATTCTGGGGTCATTTAAATCATTTCATGTTGGGAAACATATAACAGTCTACTTTTATGTGTTTAATGTTATATTTTAAACGGAAGCTAACAGTAGCTAATGTCTGTAAAATCGTATCGATGTGACGAACATGATCAAATGTCACGTGGTGCGAGACTATATCGAACTGCTATTAAAGGGAAAAGAACACCTATTTCCTTGATGTATTCTTTGCTATATTGTACAAGCATCGTTTTTTGTCAAAAGTTTTACATGCTCACCCATTTATAACTTATTGTCATGTTCAAGACATGGTTTAAAGTAAAAAGAAAATATGATCAAAGAAAAAAAAACATTAATAAATCTTATTCCGGTTTTGACTACTGGAATTTAATCACAGATATGGTGGAGTCAAAGAGTTAAGTGTACGCTGTGGCTCAATGGGCAGATGTCAATACAGGCACCTACGAGAAAATCCCACCACATTCCAAACTGACATGCTACAATTTCCAGGTAGCTGAAGTCATTACCCTGTACCTCTAAACCACCATGGCCACTCTTACTGCGAGAATGCCAGGGGTTCTTTTACCCCGCTGATACCATCTCCCGACAGCCCTCCTCCCCTCGCCCCTCAAAGGCCCAGCCCGGGAGAGCTGAACTCCTGGCCAATCTCCTAATTATTGTCAGCGCTTAATGCCGCTACAACCGTTTAGTCAAGGGGTAAACATTCCTTAGGAGAAGTCCGCCTTTCTCAGAGGCATTAGTCTGAGCAAGAAGATAAAAAGGACTCCCAGCCTTAATCCCTGTGGTCCATTTTCTACCGACTGGGCAGGACCACTTTTAGGAGTCCACTGGTGTGTGCGTGTGTGTGTGTGTGTGCGCGCGCACCGCGTGTGTGTGTGCGCGCGTGTGTGTGTGTGTGTGTGCGTGCGTGTGCGTGCGTGTGTGTGTGCGCGCGCGCGCGCGCACCGCGTGTGTGTGTGCGCGCGTGTGTGTGCGAGTGTGTGTGTGTGTGTGCGCGTGCACTGCGTGTATTTTTTGTGTTGCCGGTTTACGCGGAGAGCTTCCACAGGGACCCCTCGAGGGCACGTCTCGGCCAGGATTTTTTGAGGCAGCTCAACAACTCCCCTCACGCCTCCTTTCTTCTCTTTGCAGCGCAACTTATAGGCGCGCTTCTGTTTCCAAAGGGTGACGGTATATATTCTTAAAGGGAGGGTAAAAAAAACAAACATGATGTAAATATAGTCAAATAAATGGTCGAATAGTGTTTAGCGGTAGATGTTCAATGAAGGTATTTGTGCATGCTTGTGCAAATGCCGTTTCGTGACCATTACTTTTTCTTCATTTTTGTGGTCTATCTAATGGAGGAAGACACGATGATCAGCGGTCCAATGGCGTCTTCAAAAGAGGCCACCACTTAAGTTCCTGTTTCTATTTATTGGCATAATTTGCAGATATGCTCTGTTTAGCATGAAGCCCTAAACACTGACATTAAAGGGCACAACTTGCAAAGGGGGTGGCTATTTTTTGCGGATCAGAGCGATGATTTGTCAATGAGTAAAATGAGGTGTGTCATCTAAACATGCACCCCTAATGGCAATAAAGGAGACACTGCCTTCTGATTGTAAGGTTCTTAAAATAGTTGAATATTTGTGGTTACCGATTAAATTGTGGGATCTTTCTGGGAACTGCTTACGAGAAAATGTTAGGAATGCTGCGTGTCTTAGCGTTTAACGGGATTTAAAAAAAAAACTAGAATCAAATGCTTTAACAATATATAATCAGTGTGACCTTAAAAAGAGGTGATACATTGATTAAAACCAAAAAACTATTATTTGTATCGCAGATACAAAAACCGTTGTGAATGTAAGCAATGCCGTAGTAAACGTGCATAATTTTGATAAATAAGGATAGAATAACCTTAGTGGAAGAAAATGTCATAAAAGTCGTAACTAATGCAGATTGTTGCCATGACAGGGTAATGGTGATTTTATTTTTACGAAGGGCCCAAGTTGTGAACACCTGCAGTGCACATGCGTCTCAGACATTGTGGGATGTAACTTGTTCCACGTAAGTAATGTTAGATGCTTATTGTCCATCGACTAAGGGGCTTTACAGTCAAGCGTACATTGATATTACAACGAACAGTAACATGATAATTGGGTCACGATGAGGAACATTTGAAGCTAATGAAATGTAAAACTGGCGCAATGAAATAAATATAGTTTAAAGTCAGTTGAATTATGGTTTATGAATACCCGCAGTATGAACGTTCAATACCATTAATAGCTTATTGATTTATGCGTATTATATACTCCATAGCAGTGTATGAAGCTGGAATTGTCCATTAACACCATGCGTAATGGAAAGCGTTGTTCCTTATGCAGTACGAACACAAATATTTGAAATAAAATATTCATTGGTCACGTTCATTTGCACGGTTGTTAAATCCCCCATTTTCGACAATGATGCAATGCAATTGAAAACACTTTTTCATTATTCATTACGTTTATCCAATACACAAAGTTCTGCTGGGAAACCACGTTAATCGCCACCCCACATCAACCAGCCTCTGCTGACAATAATTCAGGACTGAGAAGGTCATAATCTACGAGAAACTGAGGAATTTTACATTGTTAACACATTCTCCCCCGGTTGTGTGCACGGACCAGCAAAAAAAAGCAGACAATTAAAGGAATTGTTGGATTATGGATCAAGTGACTCTCTTAATTGAAATCGGGTTCAGTGTGCTGGATTCCAGCAAGCCGATGGACACTTGAGATAAGAGCTGTTTCTGAGCGGCTCATACATGCCAGAACCACCCCCACCAGATCCCCCCTCGTTGCCCCTACGCCAACCCAGAGACAGCTTCGGGGAGCCGCATGCTTTCATCCGCAGCTTCTCGCGCTAGCGAGAGCGCAGGCTTGCGCGTCTCAAGAAGGAGCTTTGTTTTCATGTAAGAAATGCATTTACCCGACTGCACAAGCCACCATGAGTAGATCGCGCCGGTTTTCATTTTACAGAGAGAGAGAGAAAAAAAAACGGGGTTTGGGTGTTGTTATTTGTTGCCGTGAGATGTTCACGCTTCATTGACGTTACAGCCTTAACGGATGCGTCCGATTTTGTATGGGTCCTTTTTTTGTTAATTGCAGAAATGGTTAATGGTGCAGCCCTGCGAACGCACGTTTACACTACTGCTGACGCACATGCCTCCATCTGGAGAGAGCTCTAGGGAGAAGGGAGTACTCACTTTTTACCCCACCACATGCAACCTACCAATCAATTAATTGTGTTGTACTAAATTCTGTTGATGGGTGGACGTTTTATTAATGACGGTAGCTTACAAATTAACCCCATCATTAGCTTCTTAAAAAAGATATTCGATCTAAAAATGTTGCCTTTCTAAAAGGACCTCTTTTGTATTTTTTTCAACGTTTGCGTTGATTATATGAATGTTAATGTACGTGTGAATAATTATTCGCTAATTGTACGACTTCATAATTTCCCATCGTTCATTGTGCGAAGTGATTCATTACTATGATTATCACATTGTGAAGCATATCCTCGAGTACAGACAAGCAGCACAGTAGAAGCTAGATATGAGCACACCTTATACAAGCAACACATTCTTAAATTACACTGATAGGGGGAAGGAAAAGGGCAACTGCTGATACAAGCACACTATTTCAGATATAAGGACACCAATATTTGCTGCCAGGTGGTGTGCTCACATTCAACTTCAACTGAGTTAACATTCAAGTTTCCTATCTGACAGCGATTCAAAAAAAGCTCCTCCCACGCTCTCGTCTGTTCGCCACTAAAATGCTCATCGAGAATTCCAATAACATTATGTACATCTAAAGATTTGCAGCTCGGGAGCCTGGGAAGATATGAGGCCTGAGTGTAGAGAATCACTTAAATGAGCATCAGAGAGCACTGATTAATGCTTTACAATTGAGCGTAGGTCAACTGAAACTAAACATGTTTTATGTTAAAAGGTAAGGTCCACTGAGCTATATAGATAGCTCTTTTCAAAAGCGACCTGGCCACAACTGATAACTCAACGAAGTGTGGCTTATCGTGTGGATATTTATAGCAGCAAAATCCTCTAAACGCACGTTTCTAAATGTGGAGGGAAAAACCGGAACCCCGAGAAAAATCCACGCGACCACGGGGAGAACGTGCCAACTCCAAATATATAGGCATTAGGGTCGGGATCGGACCCACGACTTCATGTGTACCTGGAGAGGTAGTTAACATCTCGCCATCGCGGCGTCCTGGCATAGCTAGGTAAAGGTGCAGCCCTGTAATTTCTTGCTCTAGAGAGCTTCACTAGAGGGTACGTGGCCTACTGTTCCACGCTTGCCATTTATCTTTGAAGAGGCACTGCTCACGTTTTACCCCACGGCACGCAAACTACCGATCGACTATCTATGGAGTTCCTATTTATACTGCAAGGTTGACAGAGGTTGGGAGATTTTAAAAAAAAACTTACCCCATTGATTGAACTGCCAAGCTGGGGATCGAACCCATGACCACTCTGGATTGCAAGTCGAATGTGCTAACCAATTCACCATAGAAGCACCCAGCAGAGGTGAATGGTGAGAACATTATAACTCCGGTTTGAGAATTTATTCATGCCCGCGAGTAAAGGAAATAGAAGTGTGAGCAAAAGAGATATCCCACTATTAGTTAAATGCTCCTTAAGGATAGCGATTCACTCAAACAATAACCTCCCTTGCACGCAACCACGGAAACCGCATCAATCCGCACTCGTCACACTTTTGGCATGGGCCACGTCTGCAGGTGTTCTCCCACAGACAGCGGCGTAGCATTTAGCATGGATACACGCTGGCACGCTATGTTCTAACTGCGCAGCAATCAGATCTCATCACGCATCCTCCACGCCCCCCCCCCTTTGTCTTCTCCTCGCTGCACAATGCCACCTTTCACCATGGTTATGTCTCGACGAGCATACAGATTCTGCTCTCCCACCCCTTGTCTCCGTTTTGGCTGACCTAATAAACACCCGTGTGTTGCACAGGTAGTGTACCCATGGGGCAAATGAAAGGATTAGAAAACAATACGGCTTGTTCAGAGAGAAAGGGTCCTGGTTTTTTTTTTGTTTCCCATGGGATGCTCTGACATGTGCTGGAACTGTCCCAGCGATTACCCCTCAAGCCCCTCCCATGCCATTACACTTGTGGTGAGGTCATTACACACATCCAATGGAGCAATTTAGTCAGGGCAATTGGCACGTGCATTCGACGCTCCGAGAAATGCATCTGCTTCCGTACCGAGATGTGCGCACTCCGTCGTTTAAATGTAATGGGCACCTGGGAGGGCGGGCTAAGATGTAACGCATTTACCTCCGAGTGGAGAGTTCACATCAGTTAGAAATCCGATCCAGACCATGGCGCTGTGTGGTGTGTGGTGTGCGTGTGTTGAATGCCTGCGGACAATTAACATTTGACACTCTTGGCAAGCATAAAGCGTGCCCGGTGTCACGGTCAAATTCATTTCGCCCGCTATGTGTAATACAACAGTGCGCTCATTACTTGAGCAGGTGCTTCGACTGTTAACAATTTTGCCAAGGGTACCAACCAGACATCGACGCGCGACACGGAGCCTTCAACAGGCACAAGCGACGAGTGGTCACTGCGTGTGCCGTGAACAGGGAAATAATTTAATAATAGGGGTTTTTCCCCCTTTTTTCTGGCAACAAAACTGAAACCTTTTTTTACAAGGATTCATGTCTGCATTAACCACAATACCTGCAGTAAAAATATAAACAAAAATCATACTATGATAATATATGCATTGTCCTTGAAACTGATTGGTCCACACCAAGGGACGGCTTTCTTTTGAGCCTCGACCCAATTGGTGCTCGACCAGATGACGCCAAAAGGCGTACAGCTCAAAGACAATGCACTAGTGCATTAGTGCATTGTCTTTGCACTGATACATAACTAGTGGAGGCTTATCTTGTCTTTGAGCTGTACGCCTTTTGGCGTCATCTGGTCGAGCACCAATTGGGTCGAGGCTCAAAAGAAAGCCATCCCTTGGTGTGGACCAACCAGTTTCAAGGACAATGCATATATTATCATAGTATGTTTTTTGTTTGCATTTTGACTGCAGGTATTCTGGTTAATGCAGACATTAATCCTTGTAAAAAAAGGTTTCAGTTTTATTGCCAGAAAAAAGGGGAAAAACCCCTATTATTAGGGAAAATAATTGTTTACACTCACACGCCACACGTTCACTTTTATCAAACATAGCGCACTCTTCACCGACTGCAGCACGCTTGGTCGTATCACACACACTGGACTTGCAACCCACAGGCCAGCAGCTGAACCCCCTGACGCTGTTCGTCGATCGGCAGGTTCGCGTGCGGTTGGGTAAAAAGTGTGGGCATATTCACCTCTCCGAAGACTCCGACACGTTTGGCTAGCATGAAAGATGAGGTCAAAAAATACCATCAAGAGCAGTGGTTTTTCTTAACCTGGAGGTACACGCATCCCCTGGGGGTGCGAGACGTGGCCAGAGTTTTTTTAGAAGGTAAATCATCTAAGCACAAATTAAGCACGGGCACATAAGTAACAACTACTTTGCTCCATCAAACCTATGTATTTATTAACATTACACTTTCTTTTTTACGATTGATAACCAAAGGGCTGCAGAAAAGGTAAGAAACACTGATCTCGAGAGACTTCCTGGAGTTACGTATAGCGGAGAACTTTCTGCCAGCAGTTGCTTGAGCAAGCAACTGCTGTACTGTGCCTTTGTCTCTACCTGAGTGAATATACAGGTAGCAATGCTTGACCTATAACCCCGTGCTATGGCGATGAGGCAAAGTGCACACGTGACCTGACATGAAAGGGTTAATAGTGTTTTAAATTACAACTTCCCTCCCGCCCGCTTTCCTCTCCAATCCAACACTCATTGGATCCCCTCCCACCCCCGCCCCGCCCCCCCCCCCAACTGAAGAAAAGAAATCACCGAGGTGAATGTGGCCACGAATGTGTACGAACTTTATTTTATGAACTGTGGTTAAAAATCCATAAAATCCGACGCGGAATCGCCGTGATATAGACGAGAAGTTATTAATGACTTGCGGACGATTCACGGAAGCGTGTTCTGTGCGTGCGTGCACGCCACATCAAAAAACGACCGCGGTGCTTCTGTGTGTCGCATTTTTTTTTTGGAAGGCCATGCTGTAAAGGCCCTCCGTGGTCAGCCGGAGTGGAATGCCAGCGAGATTTATTGCACTACAGTGGGTGCTGGAATACAAGTCGTGCTAATTAGTGTCAAACAGCCATTAATTACAACTCATACTTTACTACTGTTATTGTTAAGAATACCTCCCTCACAATCACACACAACTGTTCCATCTTCATTTGAGACACGACGAATGGCATCAAATCTCTCTTCTGAACCCACCCGCCTCTCATCCTCCCCTCCAGATACATGAGAACATTTGTTTTAACTCAGTCACATTTTTAACACTCGAAGTCAAAGAGCAGGGCCATGTATCACAGTGTGAACTCCACAGCACACCAGAGCAGACACCACTTAGCATAATAAGTCACCAAGATAAACTTTGTTCGTGTCATCATGTCTCTGGCATGACATAGGAGTAGTATCCTAAAGCAAGAAAAAAATGAATCCAGTAGAGATCACTGCCGTACTTCCAGGATAAATGTGCTTATTCACTTTGGAATTGGAGAAGGATGTTTTTTTGGTCAGAAATATCCTCAACTTTGCACACATGTACACAATAGGAATGCTGCCGTGGTGCGATGGTTAGCACACTGGCCATGCAATCCAGAAATCAAGAAGTCGACTGCTCAATTTCCCTATGCAGCAGTTGAAACAGTGGGGGCAAATGTATTAAATCATCCCACCCCTGTCCGACCCAGCAGTATGAGTACACCAAAGCTAGTCGATTGGCAGGTCACGTGTGGTGGGGGTAAACTGTGGATACTCCCTACTCTTCGATTTGTCTGACCAGCGTAGAAGAGTCGGCCAAAAAGCATCTATAGAGGCATTATAGAACTATCTCCAACTGGAGACCCTTCCTCGTGGCATGTATGGATATGTACGTCGAACTTATTTCACACCGTACATAGCCAACCGTGCTAATCGGCACGAGCACCTTTACCTTTTATACAGAGTAAAAACGCAGTTTAAAATTGGAGACACAATCTTCCGCAGACGCCTAGGTGCGTCTTTTTTTCAATAGCAATGTTTAAGTTGCCATCTGTAAGGACATGAATAGCCACTTCATTTAAAGCAGGCCTACAGTTTTTTTTTATGTCTTACCATCAACCACTAATAATAATATAGTACATTTGGTATCCGCGTCATTCTTAAAGCACATGGCTATCTTGAAGTTGCTGTTTCACAGACTTAGTCTGCAGTAGCCTCACCGTAAGAGGTGATATTGCTCCGTGACGTAATCCCATTTGAGTGCTGTCATTTGCAGGTAATTTTTCAAATGTGGCACATTTAGACCATGATACCAGCAAATCGATGTCCTACTTTTTTCGAACGGGATCCACCTGAAGCAGACGATGTACATTTTACGGTTAATACAGCCGCAGTAATAACCAAGTCAGTCTGCCAGATTCGAACCACGAACTTCTGCAACAAGCGGTGAAAGCGCTGCCGCTGGGCCATGATAACAATAATCCATCTTTGGTCACTTTTTATTTTGAAGCTAAATTGTGCAATTTAACTGCACACAACTTTATTGCACTCTTCAAATGTTACCCAATGACACATGTAAAACAGAGTAATACTGTACTTGCTTAGGCCTGTAATCAATCCCCCCCCCCCCCTTGCCTGGATGCCAGGCCTAGGGAACTCACTTGAACATGGAAGGAATCTAGGCAAGGACGTACACTTGAATGGCCTATGAAAAAAATATATCAAGATGTTGTCGAGAAATGAATATGATGAAAGTACAGAAGGTTTGAGAACAATTCTGAATTTTAGTGTGTTAACTGTCTCAATTATCTACAGAGGTCTAGTTTTCTTATTACATACATTCATGATGTCATGCATTTAAATATAATCTGCCAAGTTTAATGTTGTCCTTTATGTTTCCAGGATGGCCCACATGACCCTATTTAGGCAAATAGTGCGTTTACATGTACAAAATACACATTATAAAAAAACAGGTTTGAACAAAACAGAATTTTTCAGAGCCACTTGTAACACTATTTGAATATTTGGTGCAGAACGAATTGTATTTTATGGGTGGAGTGGTGATATAATGTTTAGCACTTAGCGACTTGATGTCGATTGCTGCCAACGGCCAACATTATCGACAAGTGAGATGAGAATAAGTCCTGCCCTCGCTCCTACTCTTCACCAAACTCGCACAAACCAGCGTGGTGAAGTATGGTTAAATGACCACAATAGCATGGGGAGGCCTTTGTCCACTGGTGGATTGGAAATGGCTGGATTCTATTTATTTTATTTAATGATGTTTTCCTAGACTACTTGCTTGTCTTCAAAACCGAACTAGTAAAATATGTACTTCCCCCCCCCCCCCACCGAGGGAAAAAAGACCAAGTTCAAACCATTAAAAAAAGCTACCTTCGAATAGAAATTCAGCTTCGTCGCATTTCTTTTGCGTGAAAAACACCAAACACGACCTGTCAAGAAATTGCGGAATGTCTCATCCTTCATTCCCGTGTCCGAGCAAGAATGCTTTGTAGTCCTCGTGAAAGATGGCAAATGCTTCCTGAGTTATATTGTAGTGCGTTCAGGCTGCCCTCAGTGTCCGGCAGACACAGCAAGTGCTTGTAAGGTCACGCGCGTCATATATGGGGGAGTCAGGACGTACGGTGTGGGGTGGGGGAGCAGTGGTGTTGAGGAGAGTGATTTTATGGTTGTTTAAAATTAACAAAATGTATGAAGGAACAAAATGGGTGTTGGGTAGAGTTCTAGATATTTGTGGCCAAAAGACAAAAAATGGGGCATCGATCTTCTTTTTTTTGCTGCTGCAGCTGCAGCAGAGTGAGCATTGGACTCTAATTTTGAGTGTTGTAAATTTTAATTTACTTTTTTCCCGTGACATGGCTGCAAGCCTTTGGGGCACGGGCCAGTGCAAGGACAGGGGGTTGGGTTGTGGAGGGAGGCAGCAGCGGGGGCGGCATTGGGGGTCATGGGGGGGGGAGTGGAAATGCGTCTGTGTCAGAATTAAAAGCTCCCTCCTGAGGGATCAGTGAATCCAAAAATTTGGCATTCCATCAGATCCTCCACCACTTGCACACCCTTCTCTCCCCGAGTCTGGCATACCGTAATCTAACTGGTCTTCACCAGATGTCAAAGGTCAAATCTGGAAACCGTGGAGATCTTTAACAATGTTAAATATCTGTTATATAAAACGTACAAGATCCATATAAAGTATACATGCGATGGTATTTTTGTGAAGTCATATTTTGCTTACAAACGCGTGACTGAAAATGGCGCGAATGCATATGGATTATTTGGCCCTCAGATTATATTTCGCATACACTGCATGCAATTTATTTATACATTTATAGATGTATTTTTCTCCTAAGCAAAACAGACCTTAATATAATAAGGTGAACTACAGTGTTTCTGTAAACATTACATATGTAAAAGGGCCTATATGCTCTGAAATTTGTTCTCAAAGTCAGGCAATATGCAAGACCTATATAGATTTCACATAATTAAAGCATACATGAAACTATATATGGGGTTGCACATGAATGAGTGCATTTAGAAAGCAATCTTTTGCCATACATGATGCCAACTTGTAATTTCCTGCAAAAATGTTCGGTAGGGTCTCAGGTTTCCTGCAGAAATCCCAAGACATCAGTAATTTGGTGGTGTTTAGATGACAGTCGTGGGTTTGTGTGGCAGTCGAAAGTAAGTAAATAAATAAAAATATTAACCATTACCGCCGCAAACACAGAAAACCTGTTCTAGAACTTTAAGCCAAATGCATACAGCTGCAATGCACCCGATTCGTTATTTCCTCATATTCACTGGGCTTTTTTTTGTTGTTGTGCTGCTTGCTAAACCAACGGGACCGTGGCAGTTTAATGCAAGCCGCGTGTGAATTGGGAGGGCGACATAGCCGCGGGAAAGGAGCGGTTAAACGAGCGCGTGCATGGTGTGACTCAGCACGCCACGCACACACACACACAAAAAAAACCCCATTAGGGCCCATGGCGTCGGAACGCTCTGCGCACACGCGAAGGGGAGCAACGTGCGAACCCGTGGTGCACGCAGCGCGCTTAAAGGCGCGCGCCTGTACGTGCATTCGCGTGCTCGCGAACTAACGCGTGTAGTCGCGCGGTGCGCATTGCGTGCAAATCGCATGCACGTGTTTATCGCATGCACGTGTTTCGACAATTCGCAAAACTTCGCGCCACGATCCACAAGGGCAAAAACGAATATGCAAAAAAAAAAACAATTCTCACCAGCACTTGCGTACCGGTTGCGCGTTAGGTTTTGAGATAATTATTTATCCATGGCGATGTGGCGGACTGATATCGCAAGATCTGATATTTGTAGTTAATATGTTTGTCAGCTCTCTGTCAATGTTGCATTCGCCTTTTGAGTTAAGATTTTACATCTGTTATGATGCAGAATAAGTTATGACGATTACCTATAGATACAAAAAGCACACAGACGTTAATATCACATTTCCAACGAATGATTACACGACCGAAAATTAAAATCGAGCAGCTTTATAGCTATATTAAAATTCTGTGAGTTCCTAAATTTACACGGTGAGGTGCAGAAATATTTCCCGATTTTTTTTACAGGCTATTTCCCCTCCTCCTAACTTATTCCAGGGAGCACTGTTAAAATAAGCACTGTTGTGTATTAACCGTAGGCCTGGACGTTGAACAGGCGAAGAGGACAAAAAAACGGGTGTAGTTAACAGAGCCAGCACTTAATAAGACTATGGGGGTCTCTAACCACTCCTCTACCCAGGCATGGGCTCAAGTTTATTAATACGTGGCACAGGAACGTGGCCCGAATTAATCATTCGGCTCTGCTTGTACACGGGGCACAATTAAGAGAAAGACTGACCAAACAAACGGCTGTGTTTTTCGCAATGCATTGTGCTCCAAGAACACCCAAACATTTTTTTTGCCCAAGTCACCGGGATTTTTGCTTAAAAAGGAAAACTTCCCCCCCCCCCCGTCAAACCCCCCACCCCCTCTACCTGAAATGTGTGCAGCAACACCGCAGCGCGTGTTTTGCCAGGAACAGGAAAGGAAGTTGACTCACAGATGGGATAATGCAACGATTTAAAGCTCAGGACGGCTGGCCGGAAATCTTTGCCTAGTTTGGGTCCACGACCACAACTAGGTTTCTTTTTTTTTCCCTCCAGACAAACAGGGCAGTTATGTTAGAAGGGAACACATTGCATTTGGCTGGGGCTGGTGAGTCCAGGTCATACAGATAGCTCTTATTTCCGGGCATGTTTCAATGCTTCAAAGTGAGTTTCCAGACCACTGCAATTTAAGCTCTTTTTGCAAAGTTCCCGCTAATTAAATTCATTTTCTCCAAATAAGCCAAGATAGAAAACACACAATAACAAAATCCAATAAATACTTACATGTTGGAAACAGCGGATTGACCATTATTCAGTATGCACACTGTGTGTGCGACATAAATGTTGTCGTATGTTTGTGTGTATGTATGTGTTTGTGTGCATGTATGTGTCTGTGTGTATGTAGTGTGTATGTATGTGTCTGTGTGTATGTATGTGTTTGTGTGTGTATGTGTCTGTGTGTATGTATGTGTTTGTGTGTATGTATGTGGCTGTGTGTATGTATGTGTCTGTGTGTATGTATGTGTTTCTGTGTATGTATGTGTCTGTGTGTATGTATGTGTCTGTGTGTATGTATGTGTTTGTGTGTATGTATGTGTTTGTGTGTATGTATGTGTTTGTGTGTATGTATGTGTTTGTGGGTATGTATGTGTTTGTGTGTATGTATGTGTTTGTGTGTATGTATGTGTTTGTGTGTGTATGTGTTTCTGTGTATGTATGTGTCTGTGTGTATGTATGTGTCTGTGTGTATGTATGTGTTTGTGTGTATGTATGTGTTTGTGTGTATGTATGCGTTTGTGTGTATGTATGTGTTTGTGTGTATGTATGTGTCTGTGTGTATGTATGTGTTTGTGGGTATGTATGTGTCTGTGTGTATGTATGTGTTTGTGTGTATGTATGTGTCTGTGTGTATGTATGTGTCTGTGTGTATGTATGTGTCTGTGTGTATGTATGTGTTTGTGTGTATGTAGGTGTTTGTGTGTATGTATGTGTTTGTGTGTATGTATGTGTCTGTGTGTATGTATGTGTCTGTGTGTATGTATGTGTTTGTGTGTATGTATGTGTCTGTGTGTATGTATGTGTCTGTGTGTATGTATGTGTTTGTGTGTGTGTATGTGTCTGTGTGTATGTATGTGTTTGTGTGTATGTATGTGTCTGTGTGTATGTATGTGTTTGTGTGTATGTATGTGTTTGTCTTTGTTTGTGTTGCGATCGAAACGTTGTGGGTTTTTTTGCTTTTAATTTAGATTTTTGTTTTCTATCTACGTGACTTTACCGAGAGAACCAAGAATATGTTTGTGTGTATGTGTGTGTATGTATGTGTTTGTGTCTGTATGTGTGTGTATGTGGGGAGCGATAGTGTAGCGGTTAGCACGCTGCGCTATGAACCTGGCGACACGGGTTCGATTCCCGCTCACGGCCAACACCAGTGACGATTATCTGAACCGGTCCCGGGCCTCCCCTAGGTCGACTCAGCCTCAAATGAGTACCTGGTGCGGTGTGTAAACATCGCCACTAGGGAGACAAAGGCGGTCGGGCGTGGTGCTGGCCACCCACCCCCTCGTGTACCGTTATGGCCTTCATAGGTGCTCGCTAACAGCACTTGCCTCTACAGTCTGTTAAGGCTATAGGGGGGATATTTGTCTTTGTATGTGTTTGTGAGCGAGGCTCATAACAACGAGCGGAGCACCGGGCAGATAAAACACAGCAAGGTGGCACAGTAGGGGGCACAGGTGGTGCATCGGTCAGTCAACCTGGGTCTGTTCCGTAACCTCCTGCCAGCGGGCGTTCGACACTTCACGTGGCCTTAAAGTGCACTTATCCTGGCACAAGTACCGTGGTGACACTTAGTGGCGAATGGCGGTTGTTTATTGCTTGTTAACTATTTTAAATACATATGCATATTATAAATTCCATTGCTTCATGAAATACGTTCTTGTTCGACTCAAACCAATAAAATAACAATTCCGTCGAGAGGTTGATACAATTCTGGAAATAGCCTCAAGTTGCTATAGCATTAAATAGTTTGGTTCCTTACAGAGTGCATTATTGTATTCACACTTGTTTTGGACAAGATAATAAATACCACTGCTTTAAAATACACGTTCTGTCGAAATACATGTTATGCCAAAAACGATATTACAAATCAATTTAAATGTAAACAAATCAATTAATCTCACATTTATTGGAAAACAGTTAGATTAATATGTACCCTTTAAATGCAAAGTACATATTAAAATTTTGCAGTCAAGTTTTTTTAAAGGGCCTTAACGTGTTGTAACTGCCAGATTAATTCAGGAAAATAATGGTTAGTAAATGTTTTAAACGATCATCTCGTTTAACAAACCTAACTCTGTTGGTGAGACTAAGCAGGTTCAAACCATTTCAGAGTTTGCCTGCTGAACTAAAAGCTGCCGGATAAATTAGTCTGGAAAGCCAATAGGTTGATGGACTAATATATATTTTGTTTCTATGTATGGAGACATCAAACGGTGTAGTGCTTGCATATCCTCTGCACTTTAAGGCCACGTGAAGTGTCGAACGCCCGCTGGCAGGAGGTTACGGAACAGACCCAGGTTGTCTCCCTAGTGATGGACTAATATATATTTTGTTTCTATGTATGGAGACATCAAACGGTGTAGTGCTTGCATATCCTCTTAAGTGCTGCCCTGAAATTACCTGCTTATGCCACTGTTGGCAATAAGGGTATCTGCTAGAGCAAGCTCCAGAGAGCCTCTCCAAAGATTACACAATGATTTTGGCCTACTCTTCCGAATTAGTCATATGCTATTACAACACTTTATACCCCGAATGGGTCTGAACACGGCACCCTTCATAAGGCGGCAAACAAGTCACGACAGCTCCCAAGCGTAGACTGCCAAGATTATGAATAATTTAAATAGAACGCACAAACAGACCCTAACAATACAATGTATTGCTCACATTCTATAAAGGGATTGGGTGGGGGAGGGAGGTGGAAGCTAATAAAAAAAGGTGCATACCATAGTTCAGCTAGCCAAGTGTGCATGCAATTTGATCCCGCTGACCTTATTAATGATGTTCTGGATTGTACAGTCAAGCAGGATGTTTGATTTTGGGTTCTCAAAAATTGCCAAGAGGCCAAAAGTAACGTGTTATAAATATTACAAATGCGGGGTTCTCATTTACATAGGCGAGTAATTGTTGTTGTTGTTGTTGTTTAAGCAATGCAATACTGCCCCACGCAAGCCAATAAAATCCGACATCACAAACTTGCCCACGGTTCCTGCAGCTACTGGGAACAGTCCAGCCACGAGTTGGATATCAGCCCGAGCTCGGCGAACCTTCTCGTGGCTACAAATCACGAGGAATGCATTCCCCGCAATAAATCAATATCTCATCCAGCAGTGCAAGGCTTGTGATTAACCCCGACCCGATGTTGGCTTACCGTTGCGTCTGCGTGCGTTTTCAATGTTCAGCAGGGCTGGCGATTTGTCATCTTCCTGGACTAAATTACGTGAACGCATTTAAACTCGAGACACACCATCGAGAACGAACGCCATCCATCCAGCAGCACTGATTTTGGCAGAGCAATTAAGCAAATCTTGGGGATTTCATGGGATTTCCATAGTACTCCCAGATCGACTCAAATTCAGTGGCAGTGTATGAGAGTCGGGACATAATTTCACGGAGTCAATTAGCAAGAAATGGCGTAACAAAGCAACACGTACGTTAAACTTCTTTCACACCGTGCTAATCAGAGATGCGCGTGAAGGACAACAAACTAAACACAAAAATACGTCCTAAAGAATTAAGTTTAAAAAATTCTAAAGAATTCAGTTTTCAATCTATATTTCAAAGTGCATAGCTCCAGTGGCATCTTAATATCGGAAGGTAGAGAGCATTCCAAACGGCCGCAGGAGCGCATCTGAAAGCGATCGATGCAGTGTTCGTCTTTGTTTAATGGTAGCGAACATTTTTTGTTCATTAAATACAAATGCGTGGGTTGTCGTTTTCCTGTAAAGCGCTATAATATGTTTCCAGGTTGTACCATGTGTTGTCCGGCATATCGGACGTCAGATATAATGCCGGACAACACAATGTCAGACATCAGACGAAGCAACATGCAGTACAACCAGAAAACACATCAGAGCGAGAGAGAACAATACTTTAAATATTGTTTTCAAATTCCGAAGGGCTTTTGAGTATGGATGATGGGTTTTATTGATACAATACATTCATGATTAGTAGTGTATGCAGCTAGCATACAATGTATTATTTGCTTTAATTATAAGGATGTGTATATATTAACTTTTGTCGCAGCATATTAAAAGCACGCTTACCAAACGCATTTTAATACAACTTACTGTACATTGGAAAATGATGAATGCATGGTACACGGAGAGATCTCTAACAACAGACATTGCAGAGACCAGGCAATATCTAATAGCTTGGCAACGCTATCTGAATTTGTTTAACCTGTCTTAGGGATTATAATTCGGCAATTTTAAAGTTTACCAGTTTATAGTGTCTACACAAAAAAGGTAATAATTAAACCCTAACGGTGCCCATAAAACAGATGAAAGACAAAACGAGAAGGGCTTGGTGCTGCTAAGCATGCATTATCACAGGCACAATTAAACTCTCTGCTCTTTTTCTCAGGGCCCCTGAGCCTGTACCTGCCGAGGCTGCGGTCATCCCTTCCCACTGTGTCTCCTCGCCAGACAGCCTTCAGTTACTCCCCACGTGGCGTCAAGTCCAAAACATCTGGGTTGTCCAAACAGCTCCGTCTTTATTGAACCTCGGGTCATTTTCATCGACGACACGCTTTAGATTTAAATGTTTACCAGCGTTTCCTGCCATCGTCGATTACACTGTGTAAGATTTTTTTTGTTCCTGGGTAGTAAGTGTTATTTCCTAATTGCTTATGCCTTAAAAGTACAGAAAATGGTTATTATTCTTCACAAACTTTGCTTTTGTGACCAGGACAGTGATATTTTGAAATTTACCTATTTTCTAGAACATTCCGGATAGATTTTGACTTGAAACTTTCGTGACTGCAGGAATTCATATTCTTTGGTTCTTTTGGTAAAGTCACTAGATAGAAAAATAATAATATGAAAAAAATAACTAATTTAGACTGTAGCCTGGTTCTTAATCGGAGTGTGTGTACTGGCAGTCTATAATGTAGACTAGCCTGGTTATTAAGCTGGGTGAGTATACTGATAGTCTATAATGTATACTGTAGCAATGGTTATTAAGCTGGGTGAGTGTACTGGCAGTCTATAATGTAGACTGTAGCCTGGTTTTTAACCTCGGTGAATGTATTGGCAGTCTATAAGAGGCCGTCCATAAATGACGTCACGCACCTGGGGGGGGGGGGGGGGGGGTCCGACATTTGTGACGATGTGTGACGAGGGAGGGGGGGTTAAAAATCGTCCAAAATCGCGTGACGTCATTTATGGACGGCCCCTAATGCAGACTGGAGCCTTGTTTTTTTTGCTGGTCTATGATGTAGACTGTAGCAATGGTTGTTAAACTGAGTGAGCATACTGGCAGTCTATAATGTAGACTTATTCTTGGTTCTTTCAATAATTTAAATATAATACAAATAAAATATTAATTAAAAAATATATTTTTAAAAACACGACGTTTCGATCGCAACACAAGCGGTCGTCATAAGGAAAAGGGGGGTTAGCCTCTAAAGGCAAACTGTTTATAAAGGTTTAGAGATGGGCGTAGCCCAAGTGTGTCAGCAGCATGGGCGGGGCAGCTAATGTTAATGTAGCCCAAGTGTGTCAGCAGCATGGGCGGGGCAGCTGATGTTAATGTAGGAGAAAGCAACGCCAACGTAGTGGGTCTACACCAATCAAAGGGCCGCCAGGCAATCATTGCACCTCGCTCCACACACCCACACTGCTGACGGTGGAGGTTGACAAGAAAACACAAATCAAGTCATGACCCAAAGTGGTTGATGACATATTTCCAATGATTGCTGAGCTTATAACCATCCTCTCGGTTGAAATTGTGTCTGTATATATGGATGGCTTCATGAAATGTATTTCTCTAAGACGAGGATACTTTGCAAGCCTACTGGCTACCAACAAAGATTCGTTCATGAAACCAAGGACAGTATAAGGAGAACATGATGGGAGACTACATTTGGGGGCTGATTCGTGAAAGTGATTTACAGTATAATCGTAAATCTCGAAAAACTGCTCACTTCTAAATCTTTTGTAGTCATTTTTATATTACTTTAGTATAAATACATGTTAACTTTGATTCATATGTTGTTGTTTTTCTGACTTTACGTGAACGAAAAGACACAAATTCGCCCGTTTTGTCATTGAAAATAGGTACATTTCAAAATATCACTGTCCTGGTCACAAAAGCAAAGTTTGTGGGGGAAAATAGCCATTTTCTATACTTTTTAGGCATAATCAATTACGAAGTAACAATTACTACCCAGGAACAAAAATTGTGTTACATAGTGTTACCAGCGTTGCGCTGTATCAATACAACACGACGTCATTCAATCAGAGATGCCACAAGTCTCTGGCAGTAATGCCCCCCCCCCCGCCCCCCGAAGTTGCAATTAATTGTTCTTCAAAAGCTACCTTCATCCAGCTGTGGATTTCCAATGGCTGGTGATGATGATGTCTAAAATAAATATAATGTAAAATTATGAATCAATGTGCGTTGAACGACCTTGTTAAGGCACAATGGTTAATGAAATAAGACGACCGATGCGATCGCAGACCGCGGCTGCTGCTGCCTGCCTGCCATTCGATGACTTCGTTACAGTTATTGCAGGTGACAGGTAATGAACGCCAAATATTTATACAAACGCATGCATTCTGGCCCCCAAAGTGGTCGGCAAAAAAATGTTGCCTGTGGACAGGAGATTATTGTTGATGGTGGGCAGGTGCCTTAATGGGCAGAGTGTTTACTCATTCATTGCAGGGCTATGAGTTTTCTGTATACACATTTAAGTGCACTCACTTGCTAGGAACATGGTAACGATGTAATGACAGCACACGTGCAGTGCATCATGATTGCTGGCCCCACAGGGGCTGCAATCTGCCAAACTCTTCCGCAGAGACAATAAATCAGTGCATGCAACAATGCACGAAAATGGGTTTAAATGCATTTGTGTTAATGATGCTGGTCTAAAACCCAAACTATGCCAAGGTCGCGTGCTTAGTTTACAACTAAAGCACCACGTTTCAACGGTTTGTCAGTGAATCAATCTCTGGAGAGTGGGGGAAATATTGGAATTTGACCAACATACAATAAGAAAAAAAACATTACATCTGCGTGCCAATCAAATGGTGGATAAAGGTATCCCCCACCACGCCTTGTCAGTCAGCGTTTATTTTTGTTACCATACTTCACCACGCAGGTCAATACAGGTTGGTGTAGGGGGGTGACACCGTGAATTCGAACAAGAATATGGCTTTAATTATAACGCTTTGCCCTCTCATGCCTCGTATGTTAAAAAAGAAGAAGAAAATACCACTTCATTTGACCACCCAAATTTACAAGAAGGTAAAAAAACACTTCAACCCTGTCCACATGGGTCAAGAGGAAATGCATTTTGCCGAAGAAAAACACGTGCCCAAAGCTGTACATGAAAGACATGCGATGTGTTTTTTTTAAAGACCCAGCTAATTTACCCTTGAGAAGCCCAACACCTGTGTTCCGTTTTATGCGATTCATAAGAAAATATTTTTCTCTTCCAAGTAGGTGGTCAAGATCCGTTTTTTCCCCTCTCAGCCGACTCTTGAAAAAGAAATCTTTATTTAAAAAGCAGGTGTCTGTGCAGTACGTTTTTATAAGGCAGCAATTGACATTTCCAAAGAGAAACGCCTGGTTTAATCACCAACAAGCGTGGAAATGATTTCAAAATATGTAAACCACAAAATAATTTAAAGGGGAGCTTGCATCAACGTAATTCACAGAATACTTTCACCTAAAATAACCGGTGCAGGTGTACCACCATGGGGTTAAGGGTAATTTCTTTCCTGTTGATATAAACTCACATAACCAGTCGTACAAATATACACACTCACGTAACTCGAGGAAAACATTTTTTTTTCATAGAGTATGTGACTTTATCTCGACAACTTTAATAGGTTGGTGAGAAATCTTGCTATAAACTTGTGTTACAAATATAAATGACATGCAGCTGCACATAGAACACCATAAACTGCCTAGCTGTCGAAATGCAATATTTTACGAATATTTATTTACCCCGGGCAAAACAAGACTGAAATTATATCTCTAAAACGGACGAAAATTAACATTGAGAAATCTGTTCTACAACGTTTCAGCTCCATAGCCAAAGGCACAAGTGCCACCTAGGTGTATTCTGTTGCTTTGGAGGCAAGGAGGCTTTTGTGGCCAATGCATTTTTTTGTGAATTTCACTTGGCCTTTGAGCAATCGGCTCACAAACGATTATCAGTACCCCACGGGTGGCAATAGCTAACAGTGATTTTCTTGAACCGTTTTCTCTCTATATCATAAATACACATGATTGCAAGGTCGCTGTGGTTGCTTTTTATTTGTAATAAAATATTTATCAATAGGGCTTCCAATCGTGTGTTTGATTGAGAACATATTTTGGAAAGAAAGTGTGATATTAAACATCTATGGCATATTAAAATAAAGTGGCAATGTCATTGAAACAGATGACATATATATGGTAATCTTTCTTCCCATGATTCAAACTGATAGTGGTATTTGCCGCCCCAGGTGGCACCGACCAACTCCTCTGGCTTATGGGCTAACCGCGTTGTGAAATTATCACGGAAAAAAACGGTGTGTGAACACTTTTGTGTGGACCTTCGAGTGTTATCCCCTCGTGATCATGGATTTTCTCCATGTGTTCTGGTTTCCTCCCACACACAGCACGCGTTTTGGTGGAATTAGCCTGACATCCCAATACCAACGTATTCGGACATGACGAGGTTTTTCCTGGACCTAAATAAAAAAAAATTTCCAAAGGGAGCATGGGACCTAAGAAAATCCTCGATAATTTATGTAGGGCTCAGTCGAGTGAACCAAACCTGAATAATCCCTTAATAAATTAATTGCCTTGAAATCACCGAACTGAATGTCTATACAAGTTATTAATCGATTAGTTCTATGAATTTAATTGAAACTCCAGTCTCAACTAAATAAATAACCGATTATGGACTTCTGGGGGCTCATATTGAGGTGAAAATGAACAGGTAAATAAATAAAGCACATCAGACCTAGCATAGTTCACATGAATCTGCAGTCTGCGGTGCAGCGTTACAACCACTATCACACCACTCCGCCATATCATTGCTACTTCTCTTCTGAAATATATTTAACACAATGTAACTCAGATGAATACAGCGTCTAAATGTAACCACATCGCAAGGCACCTGAAAAGAAACAGTGGGATTTTTTTTGTTTTATATCTCTGTAGGTAAAGGCAGTGAGTAATAGGCAGAGGCCCTGGACTTGAACTGGGTGCAGTGGGTTCATGGCACGGGTGGTTGGGGTAAAGGAATCCGAGTTAGTTACCTTCCCAAACAACTTAAAACTATAAACTATTTTCCGTATTTTACCAGGCAAGACTCACCGAGCTATTAATATCTTTTTCAGAAGCGACCTGGCCACAAATTATAGCTCAACGAAGTGTGGCTTATCATCATGCGGAAACGTATAGCGGCCAAATACTCTAAACGCGTGATGTTGATTCTAAATGTGGAGGGGGAAAAAACCGCAGGACAGAGATAAAAATGCACTCGACCACAGGGGAGAACATGCAAACTCCAAATACACAGGTGTCAGGGTCGGAATTGAACCCACGACCTCCTGTACACCAGGCGAGGGAGTTAACATCTCGCCACCGTGGCGCCTCTGCACGTATGTTGAGCTTCTTTCGCACCGTACGTACCTAAACCGTGCTCATCGGAGGTGCGGGAAAAGAGCAACAAACCACTTGCGTGTCCACCGCCTATCACCGGCATTAAAATCAACGACGATGCCAACTGTGAAAGCTGTCCAGGCGATCCAGCATTGTTGCATCCTGGTAACCGTGGTTTTTTTTTTACATCAAAGCACTGTGTTGAAATCGAAGGAGGAATTGCCCATATTTTATGTGTACAACACACGAATCAGATGCTACTGTTTACACAGCTTTATAAAGTAAATCCCTTTCGCACATATTTGATCACGTTCCAGGCATGCTCTCCGCTACAGCACGCTCGTCAGGCGCTTGCCTTGCGATTGTGCTCGGTGATAAAGCTGCATCAACAGTTCGATTGCAGTGGATGTGAAAAGCGTTTAAATTTTCATCAGTTAAAATTAATACACTTCATTATGCACTGGGTCTCCAGACCAAAAAAAATATATTGTTCTAGTATTCGATCGCGTATACAAAAACTTCCACGCGCTCTCTATCGATTACGGCCGTGCGGTTTCTATCGTAATAATCATCTCGTAAAAACACAGAATAAATAGGAGGACATGCATGTAAGCGGCAATTATTATTGTAACTGTGTACGACCATACGTGGCGGCTTTGTCAGCATACCAACACATCAGCAGAGATGAACTAAGTGAGAGCCTAATGCGGATGATTGCCTACCATGTTGGCAGGCATGTAATGCTGTCCGTCATACCAAATTCATGCGCTTCACGCCATGCCTCCCTTTCTCGTGCTGACGTTCATCATGGAAACCGAACTCATTGATTGCATGTGGCATACAAGACACATTAGAAACATGTTAAATAAATATAGTATTTTACGCGTACAGCACAAAACATTGCATAAGATTTCCATTACAATTCATCTTTATCAAATTACTGGCCAGCAGGCCTATATGCCAGCAACCCTTTTTATTGAGGTTGATTAATTTGAGTTTTGAACGCTCATTTAACAGTTTAAGTAATCTAAGCCCATTAATAGACAGCGCTTTTGAATTCAGTCCGCGCGCGCCGAGATGCTTTGCACAGGGCGGGTGGTGGAGCTGACCGGACAATCCAACTCGGGTGTCGGCCACGTGGATGTACCAGGTGTGACTCATGGAGTTAATGCGAAATTGAAGTGGAATATCGTCACTCTTGCAATTAACTCTATCAATCACAGGTGGTACGGGGGGCCCTGTAAAACCGGAGGTGATTTCCTTCGATCCTGCCACACCCCCCCACCCACGCTCACTCACCCTCACAGTCTTTCACACCACCTCCCCAACCTTACCGCTACCTCCCCCACGCAACACACACACTCACTCACCCGGTTCGCTTACACTTACATGTCAAACGCCCTCTGTGTTAATCCACCAATGAACGTGTCAATTTCCTCAACAGCAGAGCAATTTTCTAAGCGCGAGTATATCATGCACTTATTACATCGGAACTCCTATCATGCGCGACCCTTCTCTTATCCGTGAAACCTATTATCCGTGGGAGTTGTAGGTCCGTGAAAAGCACTATTATCTGCAGGTTTTCCTACCCTGCAATGTGGGGGCGACGACTTCGTATCATCCGTTATCTTGCCGTAGATAATGGGGATGTTACTGCGCTAATTCATCCTTTTACCCGCCATCTGTTTGTGGATAAATGTCGTCCAATTGGCGGATAACGCCACGGATCATAAGATCCACGTTTTTCGTCTTCCCACATCGCAGCGAAAGAAAGAGAGGCTCAACCGCGCACCAACTACCGAAACGAACGAGTATTGAGATGCGATCGTTTCATATTCTACACACACACACCAAAAACTGGATAAATTGACAAATTAAATAAATAACCGCTAGGAAAATAAACCGTGTCAGTTTGTGCAAGCAGATTCTATACGGGCTGGCAGTAAATTGTGTTTGTAATTAGAAACAACGGTAAGCAAAACAGCCCCCCTCCCCTCCCCTCCAGGGCAGGAAGTAGGCCATGTGAATTCCGGATAATATTACCGAACATTCTTGGTGTAAACACGCGCGACGTGAATGTGGGGCCCTGTTGAGAAATAAAATCTCAACACATCCCAAATACGCCACGCGGGGACAATTGTTCGGGGAGGAGCCTCCTCGCTGGCAGATTGAGCACTTGTTTTCCCGAGCGTGGCCGTAAATTTCGAGAAAACCAGCACTAAACTGCGGCGTTGCTGGCAAAACAGTTGTAAATCACGCGACACTCGTTCGATTCATTTTTGTATAAATATACATACGCACATTGTCTAATTAAAAATGAATATGCGGATTACTACTCTTTGGTTCTTTCGGTAAAGTCGCGTAGGTATAAAAAAATAAAAAATAATAATAATAGATCACATACCCATTATCTGCTTCAAATCAAGATTATATGCGGATTATGAAGATAGAAACGCGCGGCCGTTATTCGTAACAATATCCAACGGCGGGGAGGCCTCACGCGATGACATTATTTGACATCCAGTTGCGGCAGTTGAAACAATGGGCGAGTTATTTTCCTTCTTTGCGCAACTTTTCAGCTTTTGTTCCACGTTCCTTGTCAATGTCTGTGTTTTTTTATCCACACGGCATAGGTGTAAATATACAATGATTGAAAAAAAACGTCCTACACTTCAGGCACATTGGAATTCCAGCCTCGACTGGACGTCTGTGAAAAAGAGCTTTATAGCTCATCAGATTCCTCCAATATGAATACATATTCTGATTCTGATATCCGATTCACCTCTTTATTTCATACGTTTAATCTTGATTTTCCTTTTTAAAAACTGACGTATATACATTGGCTTAGTTTGTTAAGCAAACATGTTGCATGTGACTCATTTCTTATTTAGCTCAACGTTATAGCCTACTTTAAGCTTTTCAATCGTTTTCCTCCGATTCCGTTCGATTTCTTGTCATAATCATTATATTAACACTCAATACGAGACAGCTCACAGTGTATCCATTTAACACGTGACATGCCTTTATTTATCCAATTATATTTTGTTACATGGTCAGCTCCATGAACATTGTATTGTGCAATTAAATACGATTACCATGGAATACATTTTTTAAATGGCTTGACCTATTCATCACAAGCCACACGTCTGTTTTAAATCGCGAAACATTACAAACGTCGCATGGGAGAAAGGCTATCCCGAGAGAGCACACTTTTAAGAGTATTTCTCAAAATATTATAGTTCATAATTCCAATGTTAAAGGCATCCTTCTGTGAAGGAGCCTTCACCGAGTCTTGGGATATGAAAACAAATACTTCTGTTCGTCTGGTGAATTGTAAAGGCATTGTTCTGCTATCCCGATAATTACCCTGACTCGGCTGAAATGTTTCTTCTCTTTTCCCTCCCAATTTTTTTCCCAATTGTGATATCGGTGTCATGACACGGGACGACATGTCCATCGGATCTCTCAAAGAGCAGTACAACCCCTTCATGTTCGACAACAGCCCACGGAAGCAGACACCACAGAGCTAGCTTCCTTTGAAATGCCTTCCATTGACCTCTGCTCCGTACGTAGGGGCAGCACTTTCCCACCCACTCTGCCAACAAGAGTGATGCATGTTTGTCGCCTGACTGTAAACCCCAATATATTTTTAATTCCCAGAGCTAGAATTTGTGACATTCAGTGCAGAATCCAATTTTACGTGGTGTTATTTTTTGGTGCAATCATTGGTGACCAGGCTAAGGTCATTAATCACTACGCTTGAAACCTCGGTTTAATCACAGGCCTGTTTTATTCCATCTGTTTCAATCCATCTGTTCTAGTCCATCTGTTTCTACCTAGGCCTTCTGGCGCGTGTCTTTGCAGAATAAATATCATCCAGCAGCATGCATTTTTAGCAACTGTCTGGGGTACCATCAGTAGAGTTATTGTTGTTAAACAAATGCTTCTGCGTCACCATTTGTTAATTGTAACAGCACTTGTGTATGCCTCTTATCCATAATGCTCCACAGAATCCCGATAATGAGTTTGTTCCCAAAGTCATAGATCACATTGGGCCGATCTCCAGCTGAGCCATTGTGTTTCTCGCACAGCCCATTACGGCCAGTTGGAGTAAATCTGCAGGTCTTGTACCTGTCAGCTGGCTGGAGGGAGGCAAGTGAGCTAATGGCATGGTAATTAGGCCATTAGGAGAGGCTTTGCATTCCTAACAGCTCCGCTGCCACACCCAGCCATCGAAACGCCCGGGACTGCCCTGCCGCACGTTCCCCTCACAGCACACGCAGCTCGTAAATAGTTCACGATTGACGCAACCGCAGTCACCTCCCCGGGTGATGGGAACGAGAGTTTATTTCTTCTTGCGAATCATTTTGTCGGCAAAAAAAGTGGAAAGAGGTCGCCTGCTTCACGTACGTTACAACCCTCTTAGCCGTACTAAAATGTTTAGTTTGTTTTTGGAACGAGCACCAACAAACTGTTGACACCGGGCAATGATATTGCTTCTCTTGCTGACAGTACCCGAGTCACATCGATAATGTCCCTCTCGTCGGGAAGATGTTATTAGTTGGATCCTGGCCAAGCCGTGAATTTGGCTTAGCCTCTCATTTGAAAGTTTCAGAGCTTACCAACTTAATGAGATTCTGTGAATTAACGTGTAAAAAAAAACAAGTATAAATAAAGTCGGCGTGTATGATATCAGGGAACACAAGATTAATAAATGTAATGTATAAAAATGACTCGACTGGAAAGGTTGCAAGTTTATCTTTTTAAAGTCTTTACGATATTCAGCAGAGCAATACTCATTATGAAAGGAGAGTGCAAAATCAAGGTAATGTCTCAATCGTATGACCTCATTGCCCTGCTGTTAACAAAGTCATTAACTTCAAAACACAATCTCTATTACGCTTATTGCATGACATTAAACAGATTTAATCGGGTAAAAGTTTTCCTGAATGCCTTTGATCCCTATGGAAATAAGTAATTTATGTGTTTTTTTCTGTATTTTTGTTTAAACAAATACATTTTAGCGAAAGTATTGCATCATACATGTGGTTTCTAAAATTATCCCAAATAGCAGCACAATCTTGCTGTTGCTAGGCACAGGACCAGAGGTTAGTTTCCTTTATTGTATAGGGTGGGTGGGAGGGGGGTTATTTTTTTTACGATGTGATTGTACAGGTGAAAACCCTGGCACGAAGGAAAGGCAGTCTCCCTGGAGTGCAGCAGTCATTCAAGTGTTTTTTTTTTACAAATCCATTCAATCCCGCACATGAAACAAATGCATACAGAGCGCGTCAAACCGTCAGTGGCATTTGCTGCACGTGGCTATCACGGCAATAAATCAAACCAGGCAAATGTTATTTAATATTTATATATATTTTTTTGAGAGCCGTTAAAAATGGTAACCCAGAATTTACTTTGGCTCATCTCCCGGAAGCAAGGCCATTTGTGTGGCATTTTAAAGCCTGAGAAATGCAATCTTTGACAGATCTTCATTTGCCCCATGATGACAGTCATGTAGAATATGCCACCTTTTGAGCTCACGGTTCAGTGCCAGACTAATGGAAGAGTCTGCTCTAAGGGGGGCCATCTGCCCCTACTCGGTCACCAGTCGGGGAAATATTGCCACCGAGAGAGCGTCGTCTTGAAAAATATCGCTAAGATGGGCAATCTAGCCCACTTTTTTTTTGTTGGGTGCAGACACATGGATAGCATTACACAGGACCTGGCCAGACATGAAACACTGCTCCACAGCCATCAATCATCTAATGAATCCTATGTCAGAAATATGAGGCCAAAAAATAACGAGGCAACAAAGCAGAGGCTCGTAATAGTAGCCACTTTTCTCAGGCTCGTCAGGAGGGGGTGGAAGGATAGCCATTAAAAAGTATTGTCAGAATTCATGAGAATACTTGCTGCATGAAAAAAAAGCACCGAATTGACTCAATAGAATCCATCTGGGTAATGCTATAGTGTCCGGCTATTTCTACCTGGGAGACACAGAGGCTCACACCACAAAATTCATGAATTCCCCCTTTAAAAAGGAACAATCGGAAAAACTGCCAGGCTTTAAGCAGCTAAATTTCCGGGATAAATTAACGTGCCGAAAACGAAGCGACTAAGGTACGCACAATGCGATGTGAGATATTCTCATTCAGCCTCAGGATATGAGGGTCTTCTTAAATGCCCATTTGTTGAAAGAATAGTTTAGAATTAAAAGACACGCAAGTATATGTTCATGTGGAGTGTCCTATTGCAGGATCGTAAGAGATGGTAGTGATATGAGCAGGCTTTCATCAAGCAGTGGGTTGACCATGGTTCATGATGATTTTACGTCCAACATAAATGTCCAACATGCATTGAAAAAAATAATTCACCATGATAATCGATTGTCTGTATACATACATGTGCATGTTTACAGATAGTTTCAGTACGAATTGAATTTGTAGAAAAGCAATGATCTACTATAATCGTAAATATAATTTCTACGACAGATACCAACTTAGTTTAACCATCAACGGACGGACATGTCCGCGTAAATTTTAGCTTCACAGAAAGCACGACCCGTTGTGGAGATACTGAAATTAAGACGGGCGCATTTTTTTAAATGTTAATAACGAATTATATTAACACATTCTTAATTCACCACCCTTCCCATGCCACGTCGGACGTGGAGGTTGTTTGACCATGCTGGTTCGTGCTGATCGGTGAATGGTGCGACATGCCGGACCGGTTTAGATGGCACTCGCCACTGATGCTAACCATGACTAGGAATGAAACTCACGTCGTCGGATTCATGGTTCAGTGCGCGAACCACTACGCTCACCTCCCCACCCACACGGCGACGTGTTTTTATTTTTTTTGTCGATGATTCCTGTTGGCGTGATGGAAACTTGTGCGGCCTATTTTAACTTCAGAAATGTAATCCGTTCAGCAATCGCATGTTCAGTCCACATTCAAAACGTGGTGAGATTTGCCGTAACATTACATGCACAGTATCAGCGTAAATGCTCGCAACCACACACTAAGAAAACCTATGATTCCGTGACTCAGATGAGTATACCTTTAAATATAATCTCATGATGAATTATGGTCCTTTGTCAATCAACTGCTGGATGAAGGTCTCCTAACGGCATGTCAGTCACGTGGTCATACTTCATCCTGATTGTTAGTGCGTGTTGGTGAAACAGGGGAGACACTGGATCGGTTCAGATATCACTCACCGCTGATGTTAGTCCTGGCCCGGGAATCGAACTGAGGTTGCTAGGTTCACAGTGGAGTGTGCTACTACTGCGCCACCAATCTTTAAAGCTTTGGAGCAATTGCCCAGACTTACAAGAAGCGTTATCTGCTTTCATAGACACGAATCGTGCAAAACATAGGAACGGCAAACAGTGTATAACCTGGGCACAAAATCAGCACAGCAGGCTTCATGAGTTAACCTTTGTACCGCAGGTATTTGTTCCAAAGTTTGGACAGATTCAAGCCAATTACACACGTTCTACTAAATTAATTCACAAGCAAAGCACACAATCTAAAAAAAACACCCACCTTTGTGTTATTTTCCCTCATATTATTATTATCATCATCACCATATACAAAACACGCGTCAACTTTACATTTCCCACATTCATTAATGTGCATCCTCAGCCAACAACAGATATATATATATTTTGTAACTTGTTTGAATATAAATGTGTTATTTTGTTTTATTCTCTTTTCGTACGGCTCATGTAGGTGCAGAGCAGCGGCTACAATTTCACATGCAGGTGGCCAAGCCCAGAGAACCTCGTCAGGGACAGCGGAGTGTCATCGCTGCGACGCCTCCTTCGGCTTTGTGGATCGTGGCAATTGCGTCGTTCTACGTTTTGCACGGTCCGTCCTGGATGACCACGGTCGCACGCTGGAGAGTTTTTTTTTTCCAAACGCAATTGTGTTGCAAGCTTAAGTACTGCTGTGGGTGAATGGAAAGCGCGCGGAAATGCCAGGCACTTTTACCCAGCTGGGAATTCCCATTGCACCGCCAAAGCCACTCTGAATTCAGAATCAGAATCTGTATTTATGCTGGTGGAATCTGATGAGCTATGGAAGCTCTTCCATAATAGAAAGCCTACGTGTTAAACTATGGAACGTCTTTTTCACAGATGTCCAGTTGGAACGGGTCGGTAAGTGGCAACAGCAAAATAATGCAATAAAAGGTACGAGAGTAAGATATATGTACGTTAAGAAAGTCACGGAATAAGTGTATATATAAATAAAGCATGGAATTACAAATTGCACTTCCTGCAGATGTGTCAACACCAAATTAAAGCTTGGGCAAGGCAGCAAAACAACAAGAACCAAAATCCAAGACCACACCAAGACGATACAGTCCCTCTATTATATTGCACTTTAAAACTGAATTATCGATACAACTATATATATATCTTACCATGAGCACAGGTCTATCAATAAACTTGTCAAAGAAAGGTCAGAGAACCTCAAGAAAGGTCATTGCCCGAAACGTCACTCATTATATAGTTTACGTTTGAGGGCAGCTACACAGCCGGGCGCGTTGAGTCGTCGCTGCTGCTGCTGCGCGTGCTTGTACCACTGCTGACGCAATGTCACAACTAGTTTTTTTTTACTTCAATTCATACGAGCGTGCGGATAAATCAATAACTACTTGAAAACAAAACGAGGTCAGAATGGAAACTATTTGGCCCGCAAAAACACACGGCGCAGCACGAGTTTCCTTTCGGGCACTTGTTGCATTTTGTTAACGCTTAAGCTATTGTTACGACACAGATACCTCCTAATTTGTCATCACAGGGGCAGTGTCTGGCCCCGCGATTCAACTAACGGGAGAGAGCTGATATTTATTTGCAGATTCCTCGGGCCAAGAGATTGGGTTTGGCCAGCTGAACTTGTGACCTTAGGGGTTTGGTCTGTTGAGTCTAGCCTTGGATAGGGGGATAAACGTGCCTAGACGTTCTCGGCTTTCTTGTTCTGTGATGTTGAGATAAGGCGGAAGTCACAACAATAGAATGCAAAGCCATGTCTGCATTCAAAACTAATTACTAAAAAAGTCCACGTTGGTTTGCATTTAATTAAAACAGGAAGCCTCTAAATCCATGCCTAGAGCGTTCGTTCAATGGAGGGCTTGTTTTTTACTTCCATTTGCAGAGTTTTTAAGTTACTGTAATATCTGCAAAGAATTTGTCTTGTTTTTTAAAGTACTTTTTCGACGGTGATTTTGATTGTCGTATTTAGATATTCCCCGATTTTATATCATCGATATAAATCATGCTGGAAAGAGTAAGCCTTATTTTTTTGGAAGAAAACAAATCCTTTCCATTATAATGTTTTATATTACCTATTTGCAATTTTATCTTATTGTATTGAAAGACAATTTGTAATTGAAGAAACGCATCCGGGCATATCTTGCATGAAAACAAGGTGTTCAGTCGTGCCTTTTACATATCCATTGGTGAACGAAAAGAGTAAGACGTGAGATAACAATTACAAAAAAAAACAGAAGGTAATTAAATCTGAACATGTACTGATGCATCTCAAGGAAATGTCACAAATGCAGTTAACGAGTGTACATTTGCCACCCTCCGAAGCTAAAAAAGAAATCCTACTTTTGACATGCCACACAGTACGTGGGAGTAGTTGTTCATTGGTGTAAGAGAGAAATCGCATCCACTGCTTCAATTTGCAGTCAACTCTAATTGTACGTCGATGTTTACACGCGAGAAACAAGAAACCCCAGCAGGCACACTGCTAACGCACTCCATATGCAGCTCAAGGGTGCGCCTCGTCCGTATCCATGCCAAGAGCGGCACGTTTAAAAAAGTCTCACAGATTACGGAGGAGGAGGGGGGTGTGGAACCGCACGCACTCACTCACACGCCGACACACAACCCATGTCATGAGACACACGCTCGCACACTGAAACAAACACAACAACACACACACATGGAGATACCGACACACAGGCACACAACCCTGTCACGGGACACACCAACACACACATAACACTGTCAAGGGATGAAGATCCCCCGTATAGCCTTCATAGACTGTTGGGCCAAGTGATGTTAGCTAGCACCTATGAGATCCGGCACGCCGCACGAGGGGGTGGTGGCCAGCACCACGCCTAACCGCCTTTGTCTCTCTGGTGGCGACGTTTACTCACCGCACCTGGTACTCATTTGAGGTTGAGTCGACCGAGGGGAGGCCCAGAATTGGTTCATATAATGGTCACTGCTGTCGGTCGTGAGCAGGAATCGAACTCGGGTAGCCGGATTCGTAGCGCAGAGCGCTAACTGATGCACAACTACTCCTTACACGAGACACACACTCATACACACATGCACTGACACACATTAATACACACACAACTCTGTCAAGGGACACACACACACACGTTCCTGTCAAGGGACATACAGATTAGACGCTATGCGTTAGCGTTAAGGTCTCCGGCCAAACACTCGATGAACGTGGTCTGCACAGTGTCCGTGAAGGGCTTTTTAAAAAGCAGCATTCCACGATGTGCCACTTGCCATGTTTTGGGTGTAAACTTGATTAGCAAATAATACCAAGATACATGTTTTTTGTGTCCAATTTTGTGGCTGCACTTTAAAATGCGGAGTGCATTACTGAATCATTAAATGCAGTTTTTTTTCAGTTTGTTTTGCTTTGTAACTACATTGAGAGTTTAATACGATACACAGTACGGTTTGCAAATTTTCATTCTTCTACAAAAATGCGTTCAAATAATATACCAATAAAGAAACTCAAAAAACACATTACGGGTACATTTCAAGGTTATTTTTACGCACTCATGGAGAGAGAAAAAAACGAAGCCGTTGCGTTAAAATATCGACTGCGTTTGAGATCCAATCGCAATCAAACAAAAATGTATTATATATTTTTTGCAAAACCGAGAAAACCCTCCATCTGGTGGTTATTCGATTTTTTTTTGCAAATTCAGGTAAACGGCGGGCGCGAGTTCCACAAATTGGCACAATTACGTTTTACGAAACACAGCGAGGTGACTGCGACGTGCTGGTGTTGGTCGAGCACAACACAATCACGTTCTATATTATCAGCATTCAAATGCTTCCACCCACCCACCCCATCCCATCCCTTTCCATTCGCTGCCCATCATTTTAAGGAGGGGAAAAACGAGGGTGGGGAGAGGAGGAGGAGGTGGAGGGGGAGGGGCTTCTCCAGGGAATCTTAAAACTGCAGGCATGGAGGTTAGAACAACAGGACTGAGGAAATTTAAGAGACCACAAGAGTTTTAGGCCCCTTCCCAGGGGAATGAAAGTTAATCCGCAATGACGAGGGGGAAAAAAAACCTGAATTATTTTTTTTCCCCAACAACTATTGTTCTCTGCAATTGTTCTGACCCGTCTGGTTATGCGACTGCCATGTTATGCTTTTCATTAATAATTCACTTGTCGCAGTAAAAAAAAATGTGGCCTGAAAAGCAGCTGTTAATAATGTCCAATGTGTAGCTGTATTTTTTGTTAACACAATAACATTTTCCAGTGGTGAGTTGGTGGGGGGTGAAACTTGATGCCTTGTTAGTAAAGACCTTTCTGGGCACATTAACAGGCTGATGCCCTGGTATTTCCTACAGTCAATGTAACAGAATTAAAATACAGAATGGTGGGCATAGCAGGGTCTTACTCTTTGGGTCTTTTGGTGACTTTACCGAAAGACTCAAAGAGTATGAATTCCTGCAGTCACGAAAGCTTTAAGTCAAGATTCATAGCAGGGTCTGTTTAAGCATCGGATAACCCATAAAGCATTGAACGAACCTGTATTCTCACGGTTCGAATGGTGATATACAGAGGCGAAGCAGTCCGTGATAATGTGCATCCCAAAGATATGCAATAACAATGGAAAATGTCACCTAGCAATTGAAAATCACGGTATCATTATCAAGACCACGGCTGCAGCAGCAGCAGCCAATATCGCTCCTGATTCCATTGCTCCGTCTCCACGGTGGACATCCTCTTCGGAGTGTTAATTTATTTGGCTGCCACTCCGTCTGCAGTCTGGACTAGCGGTCATGATCCCTTTCAGTGATGCGTACTGCACAAACCCACTTACTTTTCTCGAAATCAAAACGATATTTTGCAATGTTACGTTTTCTGTCTGATCCATGTGTTCCTCTTTCTGTCTCCCAATGCTTAGAATTAAAATTTTGCTGAAATAAATGTACATATATAGTACACAGACAAACCTGGGCACAACGGATTCAACAGAGGCGTTTAAATTGATGGCTCTCACACACACGCGTGGCTGCAGCAGCGCTATGCTAGAATTGGTCCTAACCTGTAGTCTGAACAACTTAAGCACCTGACAATGTGAAGGAAAAGCAACACACGAGGAATTATGTAGGCCAGCCGTTTTGCAGATGTGGAAGGTACACACTTTTTTTTTTACAGCTAACCCAAGGCACATCATGTGAAAATTAGTTGTTATTTTGCACATGATTGGCCGGTCATCGCATTGATGACGACATCGTACTTTTTGCTATGCGGTCTGTTTAAATTGAAGTGGAGATCTTGAATCGTTATAGCTTATCAGGCAAAGTACACAAGATTCAGCAAATTATAAGTTTCAGATTTATTTCGCTGAACCAGGTGAGAACTTCAGGAGACCAGGATAATTTATTTGCAAAGGTGGCCTGGTTCACCCAGATTACAAAAATAAAGCAAAGAAACTTCAGAACAAAAACACCACAACAACCAACAAATAAGACAGTCAATGTTGAAGACTGGATAAGCACCACGTGCGATTGAACGAATGTTTATAACATAACTGAGGAGGTTTTCCATGGTTGCGCTCGATGTCAATCCGATGTCTTATCGACTTGTACTTTAGGGTCGTTGTGCATGCGCCAGAATATTTTTCAGCAAATGAATATCCAATAAGATTCAGTTCGGAAGAATATGGATACGTCCGATTCAATTAAATTTCTGAAGAAACTCAACCGAATATCCAATAAGATTCAGTTTGGAAGAATATGGATGTGTCCGATTCAATTAAATTTCTGAAGAAACTCACAGCACGTGTGGTGCGATCTATCAGAAAGTATGCTGAGCAGCGAGCGGTACAAGCTGAAAATGCATTGGACAGCATTCATAACATCGGTAATTAAGATAAAGTTGAATGCAACATGCACAAGTTGCTGTGTTAAACAACTACAGTTTGAATTTACTTCATTGCTCACAAAGGAATATGCACATTTGCGGGGTTTACAAACACACACACACACATGGGGATAAACTAGGTTATGCATGTTGTGGCCTAGAGGCTGTCAATATCCATCGGGCCCTCGTTCAAACTTGAGAAAAACTGAAGGCCAATTTATTAATGTTGGAGGTAAGCAACAGCTTGCCAAGTGCAATGTGTGGTGGCAGCAAGTTGATATGACCTCATTCGGCCTACACAACCTTGAGTAAGAGCGACGATGATGTCATTACATATTTAAAATCGTCAGTTTTTCTCGAGATGTCAAGCGGGTCTGCAGTCGAGGCCGAACACGTTCACGCGAACGCGAACGCGCGCGTCAAAACTGCCAACCTCGCGTAGTCCCCCCCCCCTCCTCTTCGCGAAACAAGGGTTCAAATTGGGTAATCTGATGAGAAAGTAACGAGCATACGCCACATGGCGTGCACCTTTCAGAGGCATGAGCGCGCGCGAAGCTTATAGGCGTCGGCAAAAGCGACGAGGGCCTTCTCGCTCTGTCCAACATGCGGATACGTTTCACGCGGACTGGGCTGCCGGCCGGCCGGGCGGCCGGGCGGGCGGGCGGGGGTAATATTTAATAAGTTGGTCAAGCAGGGAGAGGAAAAAACCTGCAGTGAGATCCTAGCCGAATGCAACGTTTGTTTCATTATTTGTATTACCATGGAAAAATATTTGTTGCATAAATGCTGGCCTTTGGAGACCCTCATTATTAAAAGCCTACCTTTTGAATGCCCACAATTTATAATCCCAGTCGCGCAGATTTAATAGATAGTCAAACGCACGCTGGAGGACGACAATTTAGAGCATGGGAGAACACTGGGCTTTTATGCGAGTTGTTTATAACTGATCGCTTGAATGCAAGCGTGTTATGTCGCCTCTGCTTTAATGTGTGCATCAACACAGAAATTAAGCAATTATAAACTGTGTTGTCACAACGAAAGTAAATCTCAAGTTACCGCAATCTTCAGAACGTTTGTTTAATCACGTGCACATCAAAGTTGTAAATTGCAGGGGGGGTGGTGGCGAAGGGGTGGCGGGGCAGAATTACATACATTTTTATTATTCTAAAGAAAACAATTGTGGCAATAAAAAAATATCATAAAATCAACCCACCAGGGACAAAGCAATAAACAAAAAACGATATTCACAAGGATAAAATTGATCACATTATATAATACGCTACCTTAAGAAAGTGCACTTTGATTTTTTTTGCAGTAATATTTCTACTTTTATTTATTTGGTGCATTCTTCGCCTTAAAAAAAATTATATGGCTTATATAAAAAAAGTAAGGCCACCACCACCACCACCTGTGGTCTTGACAACGAGCCCTTGGGAGGGATTGTGTGCATTTGATTACCCGTGGAACAACTATTGCCCGGCGCGGGTACCGGTTTGATTGATTTCAGCGGTCGTTCACTTGCAGCGTTATAGTAGTAACCTTGCACCCTGTTGTGTACGCGGTAGAGGAAAGCACAAACCACAATGTCTGTGATGTATTATAATTACTTCCAGACAGAGAGGCCTTGCCCCAACAGCTAATTTCACATGCAATAAAAATTGCCAGGAATTTGGTACCCCCCCCCCCCCCCTTTAAAACGAAAGAAAAAAAAACGATTACACAACAACCACGCTCACTCAAGCCACAAAGTTGAAATTTACATATCAGCAGTTTTTTTTATTGTTGGTCCCATTATATCTTCGAAAAATAATCTTTCCTGCAACTAAATCATGTGAGTGTAACAACAAAAGTGTTTTTTTAATTGTCATCATGAAGACAGTTTAAATAACTTTAGCTTGATTTATTCATTTTGGAAGGAATTCATCTACATAGCCTGTTTTGACTTTAACTGCTCCAATAACTCACCCTACCCATCTTTCTCCCTTGTTTTATTCTTGGCATGCATCCAATAGCCCAGACCCTACTCTTTATTGAATCTCTAAAATACTAATTCCGGCTAGTCTCAAGAGTTTTTTTTCCCATGTTCCATGCCACCTTCTTGTTCACATTTAACCATGCCTTTGTGTCCAGATTTCTAATGAATCATGACATTGTTTAAAACGCACATGTTTGTACGTATGATTTCTAAGTATTGCTTGATAAAAAAAAAATGAACATGGAGTCTTTAGCATTAAATCACGTATCCGGGTTTTTTCGCAATTTTCAGTGGAAAACGAAAGATGCTGTAAAAAAAAAAAGCAATTTGGTCACTTTTGAAAAATGAAACCGATCAATACTCTGACGCACGTGAAAGATACAACAAGAAATCTGTAATTGCCAGGAATTATGGCTTCGTTGCATTATACTTCTAGGAAGGTCTCCCCAAGCCATGACGATCATGGGGGCTTTTTTGACCATACTTCACCACGATAGTCAGTGTAGGTTAGCGAAGGAGGACTCAAAACAATTTCATGATTTTTTTTTACCACTGATTTTAACCATAGCCTGGGAATACAACTCAGATTGCCTGGTTTGTAGTGCAGTGCATTATCCACTACGTCACTGCTCTTGCCCTATCGTTTGTACTTCCCCACTGCAAGCGTATTTAATTCAATTTAGATTTATATACAGCAGTGTCTAAATACGACCACACCTTAAGACACTGTACAGAAACAGTGGGCATATTTATTTTCTAGAAAGTAGCCAGTCGCAGGCAGAGAAAAAAAAGGTCTTGTGCCTGGACTTGAACAGGGTGAGGAATTTGACAGCACAGATGGTTGGCAGAAGAAAACGATCGGACCAGTTGTTTGGGAAATAAGGCGCGATGTGAATTAATATCCGACCATATAAGAACACATCTCAATGGAATTGTGATCCACTTTTAACATTTTTTTTAAATATAAATATAAAATGTGAAATTGCCGGCGCTACAATGTCTTGCGCGACGTCACTGCTGGTGTAAGGGCCTCCCTGCTAGAGAGAGCTTTGAAAAGAACCTTTTCAGGAGGGGATATTTGGCCCACTCTCCCACACTGGGCACATGTGTTTGGGAGAGTGCGCGAGCGACCAAATTAACTGCAACACGCATGGCAAGGAGCGTGAACCATCACGTGGAACTCTGGCCATCCTCGCTGCAGCGACGTTGGCCAACCATCGAACAAAGGCGGCGGTCACCGCATCGCGCGCTTTTTAGATGCGCTTCTGCGGCCGTCTGGAATGCTCTTCCTTCAAATGTTAGGAAGCCCACTCTGGAGCTATGCACTTTTAAATATAGACTTAAAACTATGATTGTTTCGAACTGCCGTTGGTATTTAGTTTGCTGGCCTTCCCCTGTGCTATCGATTGGCAAGGTTGGCTATGACACGATGCAAAAGAGGTTCAACATACGTGTTGTTTTTTATGCCATCTCTTACTAATTAACCCCATGTCTTGACTCTCAAACACTTCCACTGAATTTGTTGCCTGGGCGTACGATGAAATCCCATAACAATCCCCAAGATTTGCTTAATTACTATGCCCAAATCAATGCAGCTGTATGGGTGGCTTTTGCTCGCTATGGTGTCTCGAGTTTCAATGCGTTCACGTAATTTAGTCCAGGAAGATGACAAATTACCAGCACACACACACATACCACCAGCGTGACAAAGGTAACCTCTTCCTCCACACACACACGGGCGCACACTGCAAACGAAGGCAAGCGATAGTGGATTGAGCAGGGGAGGGAGGGGGGGGGCATAGTTAGTGGAGGAGGGGTTTAGCAAGAGGGAAGTGCAGTTCCTCTGGCCAACGTTACCGTTCAGGTCAGATGCTGGCCTCTAGTTTTCCGTCTCAAAGCCGGCCCGGGAGGAAACAGCGCTGGTGCGGAGCAACACAATGAGGTCACTTGTTCACACCACGGGGGTACTGTTCACACACGGCAGTGGCCAGGAAACGCGCTGGCAGAAAACCTGCTGCACGGGGGAGACTGTGTTGGCCTCTCTCAGCAGCGTGCCAGCTGAGATATGCTGCAGACGTGGGACCCCCCCCCCCACCCCCCGTACATGGCTCGGCGAGGGTTGGAGGGCAGGGGTGTGGTCGGGGGCCCTGAGACCTGCACTCTGGTTTGTAAAGCAGATTCACGCTCAACATTGCACGCCAGCTAGCTGAAGCCGCGATGTGGCCGTTACCTTACGCCTGCGTAGCACGCCCATCATTGACGGAGATGCTAATTGTTGAACTGTTATTCCGTGCCCTTGTAACTCAACAGCACGCGTTCGGCGTTGGGGAGCCAAGCAACACAACAGCGAAACATTTCACAGTGGTATTCCATGCTCTTGTCGGCAGTACTTGTGCATGCTTCTGTTGTCGAGTTGAACATTTAAATGCGGTGTATCTGAAACTCACATTACATTTTGATTTAAAGCTTTCGTGACTGCAGCGATTCATATTCTTGGTTCTTTCGGTAAAAGTCACGTTTTATATATATTTCATTATTTTATTGTTTCCCTTCAACGTGACTTTACCGAAAGAACCAAGAATATGAATCACATTACATTGTCACGCAATGTGACAGGACATTTTGCATAATCTTATAATGTAAAAGTGCACAAAGAACGCCCCGTGCAGAGGTGTAAGATGCTTTATTTGGCACTAGAGATCTAAAAGATCCGCAGCTTTATAACAATCTAAAATAAATACGTGCACCGGACTGAGTGGCTGCGTGGCAGAATAAGGGGAATGTATATATGTTTTTTTTACTTCTTTCGCACCGTACGTAGCCAACCGTGCTGATTGGATGATGCGCTGGGGGAAGGACAACAAACTAAATACACAAAGCAGTTCAAAAGAAATTAGTTTCCAATCTAGATAAAATATATACTGTCTAGAGGACTGTCTAGAGGGGTGCTCTGCAGCTTACTTTAGTAGGTAACACCAAGTTGCAGGGCTGTACATTTACCACCTGACCTCATCAAGCGCGCTGTGTGAAAGAATTGATATGATGCGTCGCATTTACACAATTCCGAAGCAAGACCCTCAAAACATGTGCACGCATGTGTGTTAAATGATCATTCCTGCCATCTACGAAATGGCAATTTAAATTGGCAATTCTAAATTAAACCTTCATTACGATAGAAATGCACCAAAACTCGAAGCGTAATACAATTGTAAATGTTTTCGATTTATTTCAGAATTCGTTTTGAAAAATATTAACAATATCCTGCTTTGGTTGAAATGGAAACAACGTCGTTCATGTTACAAGCAAAAAAAAAGGGAATACAGATCATGTACATATACAAATAAAACCCACGCCTGTGTTTTTTTGGGGGTTACTACTTGTCAAATCGATGATGAATTAACAGTCTTGTTTTGCCACTATGGAGGGTGTACCGAAAACCCATAACAATGATGGAAAAACAAATACAATGTTAAAGCTCTATTTGCGCAAGGGAAATGCATAATAAAATAAAATAAACATGTATGCAACATCTGTCACGTGGTTTTATAGTGCACCCCAAAGCAGGTGATAGTGCTCAGTGCAGGTGTGCGTTGTGTGTTTATCTCACCTGCACCTTGCTTTCTGCTTGTTTGCATTTTGCACCATTTCTCATTGATTGTATATTCACAAGCATGTTACCGGCAAACACGTGCGTATTCCACAATATGAAAAGGTTGTGAATGAACAAATGACTGGATTTGTGAGTCACAACTTGAAAAAGGAATAAATCAAACATCGTCCTGCAGTGCACAGACCATTGGTTAGCAAGCGACATTCAGAAAGCAACTCACTCACTACTACTACCACCACTATGGTGTAAAGATAATTATGTTCCAAAAAGTTATTGAAATAATGAGTCACTTTGCAACAAATGTTTAATAAACACATCGCACGGGGACCATCGTTAAAAAAAAAAACCTTTCCGTGGCTCAGAGAGCGGGAGAGAAAAATATCACGCAAAATGCTTCAAAATGAGCTTGAAATTAGAGGTGGGGGGGAAATGAAAAAGAAGGATTGAGAAATCAAACGCGTTACTGAAAGCCAAGCCATGTGACACAGGTGTTCGGTATAATTCAATCCGTGTAATAAACGTTAGTTTTCGTTGACCATTTCACTGGCAGCATTTCATGTTGGAGGCTGGGAGCCACAGAAAGTCATTGTTTGCTTTTCCACGTTAACAGCCTCGAATAGACGAATTGCCAAGCAGCTCAAAAAAAAGGAAGAAAAAATATAAACTTGCGGACACACGCGGGTGGGGTCCGGAGGGGTGGTGGAGGGTCTCCTTCAGAGTTTAAAATTCCGCTGCGGGGAGAAAAGCAGAGATTCTAGCCGAGAACGTCGGGTTATCTCAACGTTGTCGCTCCACGCGCTGGCAGCTTCTTCAGATAGCGAGCACGCTTCTCGGGTCGCGTCCACGTGTTGTTCCGCCTCTGCGTGTACCGCCGACGACAAGTGGCTCACGAAATTAAAATAACTTTTTTTTTTAAACACGCTTTTATGAAATGTACTAGTAATGGCAGAACTCCACGACTCCAGGAAGTGGCCCCGAGGCTTGCCACAACGTAAGGGGACCGTGGGCAATTACAGCCAACGTCAGTTGAGCGTGGACAATTAGACACAAGCCGAAACATAACATAGAGAAAATAATGTTTAAAATATTTTATTTTTACTTTTTTATGATAGAATATAGTATTGTCATCAGTATGACATGTCTACCAAGTTTGCAGTCGATACCACATTGGGATGTAGGTCAAAAATTGAGTTGCAAGATTTGAGGCTACAACGACGACAACAACACCAACAACAGACAGAGTGAGTTAAATAAAAGCGTGTAATAAAGAGAAGTCGCTCCACCCGGCGTGGCGCAGCGCAAACGCCGGACACCGGCGCGCGGAGAGTTGTGCGGCGCAGCCGTGGAAATCTACGAAGCGGGATCGAAAATGGAACGACGCGTGAATTTGTGACACGCAACTAATAAAAACAACAACAACATCATCATTCACAATAGAGGTTTTTTTTTTGGGTTAGATCGCATGAATATATAAACGTTGTGTCGTTAAAACCCGCCACCACCCGACACAGCCAACTAGTAATGGTTGTCACGTAAACAGAACGTGGCCAATTCGTCACTAGTACAGCACACCGGTGTGTTGGAGAGCCAAGCCACAACATTTACAAACAGAGAACGACGTTTCGCCAGTAATTACAACTAACTGGCTCTCCAACACACCGGTTCGTGCTGTACTAGTGACGAATTGGCCACGTTCTGTTTACGTGACAACCATTACTAGTTGGCTGTGTCGGGTGGTGGCGGGTCTTAACGACACATGTATACATTTACGCGATCTAACCCAAAAAACCTTTATTATGGATGATATTGGTCGCGAAAGCCTACGTGTTAAACTAACATCATCATTGCCATGGAGAAATATGTTTATTTGCTATTTTTTCCTTATTAATTTCTATTAATATGCAGTAGTAATAATATTGACTGATATCAGATTCATGGATCATAGTTATTATAATGACCGTATTAGCTTAGTGCATTTGCTATTCGTGATATTCTTATTGTGCAGGGATATCATGAAGGCGATTTATTTTACAGAAAGTCTGCAGTGGTTTCACAAGAGGGGGTGATGCTGCTGCGTTTTTCCAATTGAGTCATTGCAGGGTATTTTTTTCTTCGAATTTTGGCAAATTTTGGCCACGATGTCTGCACACCATGGCCTGCTCCTTTCTAATGATGACAGGGAATGTTAAACCTTTCACTGTGAAGCAGACGACATAGTATGTTACGGTTAACACACCAGCGGTAATAACCAAGTCCGGCCTGCCAGTTTCGAACCACGAGACTTTTGCAATGAGCGGTCAATGCTCTATCGCTGGGCCGCATCACCGCTGCGTTTATAAGATCAGCAATCATATAAATCATCCAAATGTAGTATTTCCTGCATTTAAATGTTATACCAGACATCTTTCACAATAGCCACTGGCAAAAAAAAATAGATGTGACTATATATCGTAAATACAGTCTATGGTACAGCTATTGCAATTACAATCCATTCGCATGCTCATATTTTCAGAAAGCCAATGGGCTGTAAGACCCTACCATATGCATCGTTTCTAGAACATTATGATATCTTTACTCACCATTGCTTTGGTTTTTTTATTCATCGATACGATCCCACTTGCATATAAATGTCAGCATTCATTCCAATCATCTTACAGCAGGTTACGGTGACTCGTGTATTTTAGGACGGTATAAAAGCCTCGTAGGAACGCAATGCACATGCAAATGTGCGAGTGATTGATATTTATGTGGGGATGGCGAGGGTCCAGTTGATTTTTTATTTTATTTTTTATATTCCAACCTAAAACCAGTTGTCTTTTCGTGAACTTGGTTAGTCAACATCCTCTGACGGTGGCTTCAAATGCATGGGTACGGCAGCTGGTCACAGTGCAGGTTGGTGAAGTGTTGGGGGGTGGGGGTTCTTAGCCGTGCAGTGCAACAACTACTGCGTCACCACTCAACCGTATTTGTTAGTGCTTGCATATCCATTTGTGTCGGTGTTTTTTGTGTCTGTGTATTTTTTATATATATTGTTACCCTTTTTATGTTGTGTTCACCGATATTTGATGAGGGTTGGTTTATATCACGCGAAGCACTGTGAGGCCTTGGTGGGAATATGTTATAGAAAATCTAGTTTTAGTTTGTTAGCTCGTTAGACATTAATGAACAGTACCAATAAAGTTCAAACAAAATACAAATGATAATCAAAACACAATTGTCACATAAACACATTTTAGATGATAAAATCAGTATAAATGTTTCATCCATGCAGCCGTAACTTATTTATTTTTTTACATCAGTGGCTATTATTATGAATCCACTGCACTAAGTAATATAATTTGTCGATCCATACACACCGCTCAATGCCAAAATGGCTATGGCATATTGTACTTTTGTATATTTATGCTTGCACGGACAAAAAAATTTAAAAAAATGTTGTAATTTGTTATATATCGTTTACATATAAATTACAGTTCTTTGTAAATCCACCAGTAGATGAAGGCCGTTTCCATGCCATGCTGGTCATGGGAGTTGTTTGACCATATTTCACCACGCTGGTCAATTCAGGGTGGTAAGTGAATGCGGAAGATTCCCCTGAGAAAATTCAGAGATCACTCGCCTCTAATGTTGGTCATGGCCAGGAATCAAACTCAGGTCTCTGGGTTCATAGTGCAGTACACTTCACCACTGTGCCGCTGCTCCACCCAGCGATGTGTACAATAGTGTAATTGTAAATATTTAGTAATTGCTTTCATGTTTGCACACTGTTCATGTACAGCCACCCACCACACAAGCTAGACATCAATCGAGTGCAAATGACTGAAGGAAACGTGAATTGCTTGGAGCTGAAATAACCAAATAAATTAAAATGCAGCAATTTAAATGTGTTCTATTTATTGCTTTCGTCTGTGCATTCTCGACTGGTTATTTATTTGGACACATGTATTGTTCAGTTAAACTACAGCGAGTCTGTGTGTGTGTGTGCAACAAGCCTCAGAGAAAAAAATTGGTACATTACAAATCTGACTCTCCTCACGACTCATTGCTGTGATTCATTTGTCGTTTGCCTTCAATGGGCAAATAAACTGGTGTTCTGCGTCTCCCAGAAGGAACATTTAATTCATTGCAAGTTATGGGAAATGAAACTAATTTCAAAGGCTACATTTGTGCTCGTAATAAAATGTTGACACATCGAAATTACGAGGAAACAGTGACACTTTGCAACTTGATTAAGTACTGGAAGTGCGCTGATTCATATTGTAAACTTAACACGTAGGGTTTTTTTTTCTCAGACAATGCTATGATTCATAAGTGATGTTCGGGTTAGGTCACATGTTGTTACATGACATTTTCATATCCTTAAGTAGTTGGCTGTTAATTCTGTGCACTGTAATAATACACAAACACAAATTAAAGACCCGTTAAAACCATAAAGTGAATATGAATATATATTTTTGCACCTCTTTGTACTGAATTAAAGTTTCCCAATGCCACGTCAGTCATGGGAGTCGTTTGGCCATACTTCACCACGCTGGTCAATGCGGGTTAGCAAAGGGGTTACCCAATGACCTGTTGAGATGTCACTCATCACTGATGTCAACCATGGCCAGATATCAAACCTTGGCCACCGGGTTGACAACACAGGACTTCGACCAGTGCACCACCAGTCCACAAGATTTGATAGAATTACTTACCACTATTGAGAGGCACGCATTTTAGTGGAATTAATTTCTGAAGTTCGGTTGGCTTTCATTGCCTAAAGCTCTTGCCACTGCTCAAAGCATTCTCGACACCTGCAATCTGGATTGTTTTATTTCCTTGCCATGCAATTCAATCGACAAACACCCAGAGTCCCCCCTTCTACACAGCAATTTGTTTATACAATGTATTGTATATCGGTGGAAAGAAGATGTCCCCAAAGCTGAAAAATAAATGAAACGGTATGTACGATGACCTGGGCGCAATGACACCTCCGCTGGCCATTTAAACCCACACGGGGAGAAAGTTTAGCGCCAAAAATCGCGGCACGCGTAACGTTAAACTTCCCCCCCCCCCCAACCTCCCCCTTTCAAATTAATTGTGGAAATCTCAATCGTTGGAAAACGTTTGCGTGTGCACCTCTCTCACCTACACTTTGCCGGTTTTTTTTTACAGTAATCTCCAAGTGCAAACACGTTGCCGTGAAAAAAAGGAAGCACGGATACACAATCTGCCAGCTGGTGCAATGCAGGGCCCCTGTGGGCAAGCTCGTTCTTTTTGTGTCACAACAAAAGGCGGCATCAAAGCGGGGGCGGGTGGGGGGGGCAGCGGTGGTGGTGGTGGTAGGGGGGTAAACACGTGGCGTTGTTCTAAAGCCCCCATTGATAGCGAATGTATCGCAGGGCAGAGAAAAAGCCTGCACAGACCTGCAAGTCGAGGTTGCCCTTCCCAAAGAGAGCAACCCCCCTCTCCTCCCCACTACCACCTCAAGCAGCGTGAACCAGAGAGGCCGCCGACGCCATAATAAGGGTTGTAAAAAGAGTGCTGGAGGTAAAATACACTGACCTTCATACTTTTGTGGGTAAATAAAAACAAATCGGCACTTACCTGTGTCAACAGATCCCCGCGGGGGGAGGTGGGGGTGGTTGGGGGGGGGGGATGGAGGGGAGGGGACATGCTCGTGGAAACAACATCTCGGTGCCCGGAGACTCTCAGCATTTGTCCACGACGCCCTGGATATGCAATAAAGAATAAAAGTTATGATGGCAATTTCCTGCGAGGCACAGATTGGGTCTGCGGTCATCGCTTTATTTTATTTGCCTTCGTTTAATGAGATTTGCTAAGTATTTGGTTTAGATATTTGCAGCGCACACAAATCCTATTTATTTTGCTTATTGGCGGTATTGGAGATTGAAAAAAAAAGAAAGAAATACTTTACGGCTGTAATTAAAGTCGTCACACTTGTAAAGGTATGCTGTGATACTTACAGCATACCCAGTCTCATTAGAAAAGGGATTTGTTTTTATTATTGCACCGTAGCTTGGCTGCAAGGGCACAGCCAATGCTGAATGAGCAATTCGCTCTTCCTCGTTGTCGCTGTATCTGTTCAGCCCTTTGTCAATCCGCTGCTGGGTGAACGCCTCTCCAAGGTCGTTGGAGTGCTTTGACCATGATGATCAGTGCGGGTGAAGAGTGCGCTGGGGCCCAGGATCAGTTCAGTTCACATCCACCACTGATGAGAGCCGTTGCCGGGAATCAAACTCAGGTTGCCGGGTTCAGAGGGCAATTGCGTTCACGAACTGCGCTACCGCTCCACCCCTCGTCAGAGCTATTTACTAGAATTGTGCCTTTTGTTACCTGAATGCACGTACGCCATCCTTCCATCGCAGTGAAATGTGGTTCATAAAACGAGAAGGCAACAAAGAAATTGGTTCACTTCTGGCTTGTGTGTGCCGAAAAGTCAGGTTGACATTTCTTGTCCCACGGTGACATGAGACGTATGGCCGGACCGGCAGGAATGTTCAATGCTCAATTGGGTGGTGAGCGGGGTGGTTTTAGCTTTTCTAGCGAGAGAGACTGCATTCCATCATTGGCTCCCCACAGCTCCCGACAAAACTCTTCAATCGCCACTGAAAGACGAAGCAACCCCCCCCACCCCCCGCTGGGTGAAAAAGAATCAATCACGGGAAGTTTGATATGACAGGGTCATTCTAGAATTGATGGCTACTTAATGGCCGTGTGGCGAGATGCCTTAGAGTTGTTTCTTTTGTAATCGGAAGGTGTCGAGCCAAGCGCAAGTGTAATATTCGCAGCAAAACAGATCCCCGCTGAAAATCCTTGCAATGTTGACGCAGGCCCCCTCCATTTTTGGTGGCGATAATTTGTTTACACTACCCGTTTGATTTTTAAAATGCATGACTTTTTACGTCAAATTGATATCACATTGTACGTATATTGGAGTTCATATTTGAAAGAGGGCCGTGCTGCTGCTGCTGTGGTGTAATGGTTCGCACTTCCGACTTGCAATTCAGAGGGTGCCGGTTCATTTGGTCACCCGACACGGCAGTTGAAATTGACAAATTTCTTAAATCCGCTCCCACCCCAGTCCACCTCTGCCCATCCTACGGTATGTATGTATGTTTAACTTCTTTTGCATCGTACGTAGCCAACAGTGCTACTCGGAGGTGCGGGGGAACGGGAACAAAGTAAACACAAAAAGGCAGTTGTAAAGAAATGACTTTGTCGATCCGAATCATTTAAATGTGCATCGCTCCACTGGCTTCCTAATGTCGGAAAGAAGAGCGTTCCAGGCGGGCATGAGAAGCGCATCTGAAAGCGCGTGATGCAGTGAAAGGGGGCGTGCCACGGTACGTCGATAGGCAGATCGGATACAGTGGGGTAAAGCGTGGGAACTTCACATATTTCAAGACACCCAGCCAGGATACAAAAAAAGTAGGCCCTATACCCTCTCGAGGGGGTTCTTTAGAGGGGGCTCTATTGGGGGCAGTTATGCCGGACGTGACGTAAGCAAGCCATTGCACGGCTGCACCTTAACATTCACCTTTATGTAAGGTCAAAACGAACTTTCAAAAATATGTTGTGAAAATGGAATAAAAATGTGATATATTCTTTTTTTTTGATAGGTTAACAGTGCAAAATGAAGCCATGCTGAAAGAGTATCATCCTTTGATGCTATTTTTGGGAGCTAGAATGCTAATGAGCTGGGTGGGGTGATGGGGAGGAAATTGTGGTGCGTTCAATGCATTCTTGTGGATTTTTTTTTATTCTTCTTCTTCTAAAAGTGTTGTCCCATTTAAGAAGTTTTGGCTTCAGTTATATATGTTTTATTAAACAGACTGATCTCCCCAGAGTTACATAAGCCAGAGGGATATTAAGTAAGTTCCACTGTTGGGCAGTTCCAGTGGGGGCTCTGAACAGCGGTTGACATTAACCAACTGGTTCTTTTCACCACAATTGACCTATTGTTTCGAGCGACTGGGCGAGCCCACCATGCTGCTCCAACGTGGTAACGTTTTGTTTGTTGCGCACCGTTACGAACTCTGAGAGCCCGACGCGCAGGTTGACACTTGCATCATTAGTAACTCTCTCTCTCTCTCTCGTGCATATTGTCCACTGCGGTGGACTGCTGTGGAATATAAAGCCTCCTGTGAAACGAGATTAATGATTTTCACCACTGTTTTGGAAGGTCCCTTTGACTCCTAAAAATCACATAAAGCAATCAAACTAAATTTTGTTTTGCTTTTAATGATTTGCGGCACAACATGGCTAAGTGCCATGTATATGAGGATTTCTTCTCTTTGAAGATGACATTCAGTACCTTAGATATATTTCTCACGTTTAAAATACCAGATGATACACTCGCATATGTTTTTAAACCAATGCCCCAGCCCTGCATTTAAATTCTAGCAGCAGCTCAGAAAATGTGTGCACGCGCTCAATTATAAAAGAGATAAACTCATGCTAAAACACAAACACCCTTCAAACAGTAAAGGCTATGCCACATCAATCCATACTATACAAGCGTATGTATATTTGTACAATGCAACTGTTTATATACCCACAGAAATAGGTTTGATAATATAATCAGGCTACCAGCAAATAATTATAAATAATGTTTTGTTTATGGCCCGGCCAGCTTACCCCCAGGGCAGTCGACATGGGAATATTATTGCCATAAAGAAAAACATCGTGTACATGCACCCATACGGGATCTGTTCAGTGTGTATTTTGTTACTAGGAATAATTGAGTTATTTGTTTGTGAAATACAATATTTGTGTGTCTGGAAAGTACTTTCATCGAATGAAAGAGACGATGCTAGCCTATTTTTTTTTTTAAAAAATTACAATTATAAGAATGTCTTGCTTTTCATGTTGCTCAGCTAAACTCTGCTGGGGCATTGGTTGAACAATCTTTTTCAACTTTTAGCAAAATACAGTGTCCCAATATGTGGAATAGTTTATGCCTCGAGCGTGAGACGTTAATAGTTGTGCAGATGTACCACCACTTAATGTTTGTAGTTGCCCTATATAAACCCAGAATATTCTAGCATTATACGTCTCACATGAAATGCCTTTATTTTAGATCTTAACAAACTTTTGATTGTCAATTCCACATCAAAAACCATTCCACAAGAAAGGTAGGATAGTCACATCTTAATATATTTTAACATTCCTGGCCGTTATTTAGCATTGTACAGTTCGCAAAATACCGGCAGGCGGCATCCTTTGATCTTGTCTATTTAAATTCCAGTAACAAAAAGCATGTGGCTTCAGGGAATGTTATAGGGGCTGACATTCTATTGAGAGATAGAAGCACAAAGTGCGAGTTGCACGCTAACCCTATCTCTATAACGCGGGGGACGCTTCTGTTTCACTGTTTCCACCTTCAAGGTGAGTAAACCGAAGAACAACAAAAAAATTATTTTATCAAGGTGCAGCCCTGCAATTGCTTGCTCATGGCACTGCTGGCAGAACGGCTTCCCACTGGATAGCGATCTAGATAGCACCTCGAGAGGCTATATTCACGTCTACTCTTCCATTACTGACCAGACCTCCTAGGAGAGGTGGGAATATCCCACACTTTACCCCACCATACGCAACCTGTTCATCAACTAACCGCGCTTTACCTATTCTTTTTTTACTTCTGGGAAATTCAGAAACGTGCCCATTGATCCAACTACCACGCCGGGTAGATTGACCTCAAGCCGGTGTCTTACATTCCATGACGGGCGCGCATCTATCAAGGTAAGTGAAATGTGAAACAAACAAATAAAAAAATGATAAATGCTTATTTATTTTTTATTGAAGAAAAAAACGGACAAAGCAGAATAAGTACACCTGGCTGCCGGGAGTGAAGACATTCCTGCTGCACAGAGCCGGTGGCATGGCGCGCGCACACACACACGCACACACACGCACGCAGACACGCACACACACGCACGCAGACACGCACACACGCACACAGACACGCGCACAGACACGCGCACAGACGCACACACACGCACGTACCACACACACGCACGCACACAGACACGCACGCACACACGCACACAGACACGTACACACGCACATACGCACACAGACACGCGCACACACACACGCACCACACACACGCAGACACGCGCGCACACACACACACACAAAGATTCCCCATATAGACTGTAGGGGCAAGTGCTGTTAGCGAGCACCTATGAAGGCCGGAACGGTACACGAGGGGGTGGGTGGCCAGCACCACGCCCGACCGCCTTTGTCTCCCTAGTGGCAATGTTTACACACCGCACCAGGTACTCATTTGAGGCTGAGTCGACCTAGGGGAGGCCCGGGACCGGTTCAGATAATCGTCACTGGTGTTGGCCGTGAGCGAGAATCGAACCCGGGTCGCCAGGTTCATAGCGCAGCGCGCTAACCGCTACCGCTCCCCACAACACGCACACACACACACACGCGCGCAACACACGCACACACACACGCACACACGCGCAACACACGCACACACACACACACGCGCAACACACACACACACGCGCACACACGCACACACACGCACACACACACACACGCGCGCAACACACGCACACACACACACACACACGCGCAACACACGCACACACACACACACGCGCAACACACACACACACGCGCACACACGCACACACACGCACACACACACACACACGCGCGCAACACACACACACACGCGCACACACGCACACACACGCGCACACACGCACACACACGCGCACACACGCACACAAGTGTGCGCGTGCACCACTCCTACTGCTGAGATTCAGCAAACAAAAACAAACAAATTAGCATTCCATGCCTGCCTCATGCTCAGCTGCAGCGTCTTCTGGAAAATCGCCGGTTGGCATTGGCTGTGCCCTTGCGAGCCAGTGAATGGTATTATTTTGTCGGGGGGGAGGGTCGGGGTGGGGTGAGGTGGGGAAACTTATTTTTGTTTGTTGTTTACAGAATGGATTTCATAATAAACGTTTTTGGGTTAGATCGCGTTATTTATAAATGTGTCGTAACCGTCCACCACCCGACACGGCTGACAATTTTGATACCGCGTTCATAATTTAGGTCCTCTATATTCGGAAGTAGCCATTGCTTCTTCCGTTGTCCTGATGAGGACCCGATTGTCTGGCGATCGAAACGTCGTTTTTTTGTTATTTCCTTTGAACCTCTTATTGGTTCTGTCGGTAATGTCACGTAGAATGAGAATAACACATTTCACGTGGTGACTTTACCGAAAGAACCAAGAAGATGAATCCTTGCAGTCACGAAAGCTTTAAATCGAAATTCTTTGAACCTGCTTACGTGACGTTACCGAAAGACCTAAGGAGTATTCTGAAAACTGTTTTTAAATTCATCAAAAGCAACCACTGCTGGCAGAAAGCCCTCCAGTAGACGGAGCGCGAGAGCCCCCCCACCCCACCCCTAGGGTATGTTTGGCCAACTTTTCCACGCACGACGTCAAGTAACATGTCGAGTGGTTGGAGCATTTGGTATGAACCCTGAGACCTGCGTTCGATTCCCGGTCACAGCTAACACCGGTCTAACACTGGTGAGACAAGGCCGTAGAAAGAAGGCTGTCCCCGTCGCAGGTCAAATACTTTCAAAGACAATGCGTATATTATTAGAGCATGCTTGTTTGCATGTTTTACCACAAGTACGTGTGTTTAATGCAGACTTGATTCCTTGCAAAAGGTGTATATTTGGTGTTTGAACATTTTAACACCTGTTTTTATTGCCAGAAAAGGCAACCACCTATTCTAATTTTTCATTATTTGGGGAGCGATGTTTGACCTGCAATGACCAGCATGGTGAAGTATGGTCAAGCAATCTCCTATTGCTGTCATTGGCAGGCCTTCTTATAATATATCATTCGTCTTAGAGGAAGAAATATAGTATTCTGCTGCCCTCTGAGGGAATAAACTTGGCATAGGATTTATCAATAACAAGCAACATACACACACGCTATATTGATGTATTCACTCACAATATAAACTAGTACCACATATATATTACAAAATATTACCATGCTAATGATACGGCCGTGCCATTTTCAAATTAAAATCTGGGAGAAGAAAAAAAAACGGAATTAAACCACAGACACAACATAAACGAATCAAGAAAAAAAACGTAAGATGCCAAACGTAACCTCGCGTGTAATGAACTGCGACGCCGTGTTCGTATTTAAACACGTAAGCGAAGTTGCACACTCAGATTACCGCAAAAATGGCGTGAAAAGGAAGTGCGTGATATTTCTCTGGGCTATGTAATTATTTGTACGGGTTGTTTATTAGCCGCGGTGAAACTGAAATTCGCCCGGTCGTTTTTTTTTACTTTTTCGAATGCAACTAATTCCAAATGAGTCAACCTAAATTAGGCAACAGATGCTGCTGTAGCTGCTGTAGCTGCTGCATGTGCAACATTGCTGCCCTTGTTTCCCTGCCGTTTGTTTGCTTGGGGCCTCGTGTTAAAGCTTTGAAAGGTGGGGGAAGAAAAAAAACCAGATTGATTGTAGCAAAAAAACAAGCACAACATTGAAGGGGAAAACGAGTCATTTCCCAACACGGCACGCAAGGACTTACAAATATACCAAGAATCCGAATCATGCCCCGCTTAGTGATGTAAATGAACTCTTAAAAAAGACCCTGTGCAGGTGTTTCAATTCTATTTTCGGGGGGTCAGTCCACAAAAATAAACCAAGGGAGAGTTTGGACCGCTCTCCAAAATTTTTGGTAAAAATCGGGGGGTTTTTGCGAGAGCGTGAAAGATGTGTAGCAAGGGGGATTCTGGTCAGAGATCAGGTGGCAAGTGCATACCAATACCTGCACTCAGCCCCACTAAAGCAAACAAACTGTCATTAGCTGGCCTCTTAATGTGCTCTCGAAATGCTCCACTGACTTTCCTGCTTGTTTTATGGCCCTTTGAGATGGAGGAAGTTTGATTTTTGGCCCCCTCCCCTCCCCCCACTTTTTTTTTCCTTGAGCTCCTCTTTTTGGGTGGGTGGAGAATTGTTGGGGTGGGTGGGTGGGGGGCAAGGGTGGGGGGTAAGGGTGGGGGGAAGTTGGGGGGGGGTCGGGGGGGGGTCCCTCTCTCTGGGTCCCTGCTGGGAGTGGGGTTCTTAGAAATGGAGGAGGAGAGACAGACGTGTATTTGCGGCATATCAAATTTCGCCCGAGCTATAACTTTTGAGGGATGAAGCAGCCTCTGTCATAAGCATCGACGCTTAAACACGTTTTTAAAAATAGTAAAAAATATATACTTCTTAAATGTGCAATACGCTATTGGGGAATTTTGTCTACCGTAATTCTGGAATAATTTAGAATCAAAATACGATTTTGCACGTGGCATTCCCAACATGCAGGGTGATCTATGAATAGACGTGCATGTGCACCCCTGCAACCGTTTGCGCAAACCACTGCTGGCAGAAGGGCTTCCCCTGTAGAAGGTATTTGGCCTTTTTTCTATCACGCTGATCAAACGTCTTGGAGAAGTAGCCATTGGTACTTCACTAAAATATAAAGGTGAAATTATAGAGCTAAAAACATCTCACTTCAAAGCTTCTCCATATCTCCCACCACATCTCAAGAATCACATTCAAGTTGTGAATGGCCTCTCCTCTGGTCAGACATGGAGCCATCGCTTTCACAATATTCAATCACTTTACTGAGAAGGAAGTAAGAGGGTCAGTAGAAAACAGTGGGCCATCTACAAATGTATAATGGCCTCACTCAAAACTGGTGGTGTGAGGTGTGTTCTTAGTGGCCGTCCATAAATGACGTCACGCGATATTGGACGATTCCCCCCCCCCTTCGTCACAAAAAGTCAGATCCCCCCTCAAATATGACGTCACAAAGCTCTGTCCCCCCCCCCACAAACAAAAAAAACATGCTTCAAATCGCTTTAAACTATTGTCATTGTAGTGCGTATTTAATGTGGCGCTGCACTCTGATGTTGTAGGAGAAAGCATTTATTAAAACGTATATTTAATTAAGTAGAACGTGTTGTCTATATTTATTTAAGGTTGCGCATGTTGATGTGACGTCACATTTCTCAAACTCCCCCCCCCCCACTCGTCACACATCGTCACAGATGTCTGACCCCCCCCCCAGGTGCGTGACGTCATTTATGGACGGCTCCTTACTTTGCACGACAGTATACGATGGAGGTGCTTGGGAAAGGCCTTCATCTAGCAGTGGATTGACCATTACTGATGATGATGATGACTCATACAAGTTTACAACCAAAGCACCCGCAATGTATCTAAGCAGGGCTGACCCTGGAGAATGCTTGGATGGGTGATCACTATGCAAAAGAACAGGTAGCCGTAGGGTGCAATGCAGCCAAATACATTGTTGTTACACATCTATGCTACCCACTTTCACCAATGTGCTCTGACCACTGTGGTGAAGTATAGTCAAATATCCCTCATGACCTGCAGAGGTGGGCGGAGGCCCTCATCCAGCAGTGGATTGACAAAAGTGCTGTACATGTACTAATAAAAGTAGCCCGCAATGACGTGTTTGCATACATTCATGATTTGAGGTTTACACTTTTATTTTAAATTTGTGAATTAAGTTTAAGCCCTTTGTCAATCAATGCTGAATGAAGACCTCTGCCCACACCGAGTCCATCACCACTCTGAATTTGGGGACCCAGCTTCCCACTGATGTTAACCCTGGTAGGGAATCAAACCACTGTGTATATGCTGAATATATATATTAATTATTAACATATACACCGACACATTAACATATATACTTAAAAATACGTATCAATTCACGTAATACGGTTCATACTCTGCGCGGCTGTTTGTCAATCCACTTTTGCTTTGCATGTCCCAAAAGGAACATTCGTTTGGGTGGAAGTTATGGGGCCAAAAAAAATCATTAAAACCTCATTATATTTTAGGGCATTTGAGGGCATTTTTGACAACTATAAAATATTGACAAATTTAACTCATGAGGAAACCGTGACACTTTGTAACGCGGTGAATTGGGCCGATTTGAACAGAGTCATGCTTAAATAGATGAAGGTAAATTATGTGCACTGCATTAAAATGGAAATGTCTGGTGGCTGACAACAAATTAAAGTTCCAATTAATCCATTTGAAGTGGGGCAACCTTATTTTAAAAGTAGTAATTATGAATGTTTCATAATTTACAGCTCCTTGTGTTGGATGAAGCAGTTCCCCGTGCAATGTCAGTCACTGAGTGGCGGGGGGGGAGGGGTTGATCATACATGATCGCCCTGGTCAGGATGATTTGGGGGGGGGGGGGGGAAGCCAAGAACCAGTTCAGATATCACCTCACCACTAATGTTGGCCACGTTCGGGAAAAAAAAACAGTTCTCAGATGGCTGTGATTATAGCACGGTGTGCTCATCACTGCGCCATAGCTCCCTCAATTTTGCTTTTAATGCATTTAAAATATAGGGCGATCCATTCACGGATATTCCACTTAAACAGTGGGTTTTAAACCCGGGGTGCACGCACCCCCTGGGGGTGCGATATGCCTTTTCTGGGGGGTGCGAGACATTCCAGATCTTTTTTTGAGAAGGTAAATCATCGAAAACACACATTAAGCACGGGCGCATGAGTACAGCTTTGTTGTTTCATCAAACCCATGCAGTTATTAACATAAAAATATATATATAACGATTTAGAACCAAAACAGTGCAGGCTGCAGTCAAGGTTAGGCACCACTGCACTAATATTATAAAGCAGGGTGACATAGAGAGAACAACATTTTCATTCAAAGCTTCGACACGCGTCTACCATCAGTATCAGTACGCGTATTGAATATGTTTAACTCTCTTCTCTGATAAATGCAGCCATCGCTTTCTCAATACCGCATTCAATCGCCTGTTGAGCAGAGAATCATTAGACATCAGTGGCGTGTCTCGGTAAATGTATCACTCTGCACGTGTTATAAACCCGAGCGCACTTTCACGACGAAATGTTTAACGGCCTTAAAAAAAAATCTGCGTGTATTTCCAAATCCCTGGCAATAAATAAAGAGGCCTGTGGTCATGGAGCAGGTGCATAATTACGACCGATTTCAACTTCGTCATTTCAGAGAATTGAGCAAAAAAGTCTTGACAACTCGTTAAGTCTAGTTTCATTTCACCGGTTTGCTGTTCACTTGATTGGTCTTTTATTGTGCTCACTCAACCTGCATTGCATGGGCATACAGGCATATCCAGTGTCACTGCTGAGCCCTAATATTAAGGACCTTACTGAGAAGGGTTACAATAATAAAAGAAGGGGAGATTAACACAAAATTACACATGGGTAGTATTCAAGTATATTCACGCAGACCACTAAATCATTGGTGTGGGTATTAAACAACGAATGGTTACGTCAGCAAAGCGGATTAATCGTGTCACACAGGTCAGTTGAACAGATTTAGATCTTAAAGAGGACACATTATTCATGCGAGGCAAAACAATACATTGCACTTAAGTGAGTGATACTAGTGCTGTGACTAGACATGCTAAAGCAGAAGGGTATAGTGTGGGGCAACGACACGGCGAACGGGTGGCGCAATTTGCCGCCCGTTGCAAAAGTCCGTGGTTCAAGCCCAGCGGCCACCCTGGGTAATACTGCGGTTGTATTATCTGATGGATGTTAAAGTGCTGGTATCAAAGCAAATTGCTCAAACATTACTTATTTGGGTAAAACCACGTTGCTGCATCATCACATACTTGCTGACTATGCTTGTCTGTGAACACACATAATACATTTCCACAGCCTCGTCCTATAAGAATTGCACGAATACCACACGCACTGGTCTATTTTAATGAGAGTGAAGTTATTAAACGTTTCTTCAGAGCGACAGGCAAGGCAGTTGAAGGCAGAGAGTCTCAGCAGCAGTTTGAATTTGAATCAGAAAGTTTCCGCAGAGGAATGGCAGTCGATAGAGGCAAAGCATTGGAAGATGTATCTGCAGCTGGCATGAGAATGTGGGGGGAAATCACGTTTGGAGTGAAACAGGGACCACATATAACTTGACACACATGGTAGCAGATAGTGCATTCCCGACAGGAATCCACGGTGCTTGTTCAAAAGGTCACACCCCAAGAGAGACCCCCCCCCAAGTCCCCAGTTTTTGAAAGAAAATAAAAAATAACTTGGAATAAACACTTGAAGGTTTCCACTTTTTTTGTATTTTCTCTTTCTGTTACAATGTAGATCACGCACACACAACACACACACACAAATATAAAATAAAAAGGGTGTAAGTCCAATTCTGGACAAACAACAAGGCAGGCGTAATTTTTGTCGAAAGCACAAGAGGACTCGTCAACAAGGTCCGGCTAATCAGAGAAATTGTACCGAATGCTTTTTTGGCAAGGAAATCGATATGGGTGGGACCACTTAAGCACTGCGAGGAAACGTACCATTGGACGCTTTAGTTTTCCAAGGATTCACCACCATTCCTGTCCAATGTTTCTCCATAATTTACACTGACAGGGCCAGCAGATGCGTTCAATTGCCGTTCGCCCAATATTTACAGTGCACGGTGAAACGGACACCGCGCGGGCCTCGTCAGATTAAAAGGAGGGACGCTAACCCCCGCTTATTTATTGGTTTTGAAACGAACGAAGATTTTAAATATTTCGTGCGCGCGCTACGGCGTGCGTGCAAGGAATTTACGTTGCTGGGCGGGTACGTGAGCTATTTCCTGGACACAGCGGGACATCGCACAGATCAAAATGGCAGAGCCTCGCAAAGGGCTCTGATCCTCCGCCAGCCCCGACTGCTTCAGGGCTTACTTTGTGAGTTGGTGGAGGTTGGGGAGGGGGGTGTGGGCAGGAGTGGTGTGTGTGGTTGGGAAGATATGGGTAAAATTTGGAGGCTGGGGGGTGGTGGGAAGAAGACGAGGGAGGGGAGAGGAAGACCAAGATGGGCTTGCGATGGCAGGTATGATCACTTCTGCCACGGGAGATGACAAAGCATTTCCGTAGCACTTTGCATGAACTTGGTAGCATGCGAGCGGGCGTTCAATCAAAGCGTTGCTCGCGGAGTAGCAGCACACCCTCGGGTTTACACGGTGGCATTACAACGTGGGCAGAGGAGTGGCGGTAGACACGTGTCAGCGAGCCACTCGGAATTCACGTTCGTCCCAAGAGTTTTAATGCGCACAAGATGTGCTAGGGATGCAACGCGGAGTGCAACAACGTCCCTGTAATTTGTGTTTTAAAAAAATGTCTCGGTCCCGAGTGATGTGGTTGTCCAGTCTGCCGCACAGATTAAAGGAGCCAGAGTTCAATGAAAAGTGGTGTTCCTTCTTCGCTTATGATTAGAGGAGCTTCATGCACAACGCATCAAATGATTGAAATTGTGAGGTCACAACTAAGCGCAGAAAAATGCCTTAAACCTCGCCATAAAGCTACACTTACGGTGTCAAGGAGAAATGCTGCTCAAATTAGTTTTTGAGCAACCGCACTTCCACAGTTTACAACCCAGAGCTAGGTGCTGGAAATTCCATTTTCCTTTGGTAGGGGTGAGTCTGTCCATAGGATAACCGCTGTGTTACATGTTTTATCAAACCCATATGGATGATGGGCTAAGCCTAACCCCAAGCAGGATTTGAACTCGCAGTTTCCGATTGAGAGCCGCTCGGTTAACTGCTGTTATACTTATTATTGGTTTCCCTTCAAAGTCACTTTGAAGGGAAACTATAAAATAATAAAATATATATAAAACAATTAAATTCTCACGACGTTTCGACTGTAACACAAACAGTCATCATCAGGTGTGAAAACCAACGGCAAGAAACATTTGCTGTTATACTTACCAGATATAAACTAAATAATCTGCTCATCATAGTCATAATAATAATGATGCAAATAACTTAAAAGCATATATTGTCTTGATATCATATTCGGGTTTTTTTAAGTATGCTATCTCAGAATCCAATATTGCAGATACACTGGACAAGTTTTAAACATTCCCAAAACAATTTGAGGCTACTGCGTTGTAAGTGGTGAACAAGCACAAGTCACTTAAACTCTAACCACATCCATCATTAAGACTGCCCAAATAGCAATGCACATGAAATTAAGTGAAGATTTGGATGCTGTCTTCTCCTTAGAGCAGAAAAAAGATGGCAAGTTTTAGCTGCGCAGAGAGAGAACAAAAAATCGTGATTTTTCAAACTTACAGTGCCACTGAAATGAGACCACAAAAGCAAGAATCACATTCAAGGTGGCGCTTCATGCCCTCTTTTGGCCAGCTCAATACCACCCCCACATGGTAGCTCGAATATAAAAGTCACTTATCCCATATTCACATTTTTTTATACAGCTACTGAATAACACCACAATATCAGCATGTAATGTTGTATCGTCATCATCATCATCCGCCATGGTCAGTCCACTGCTGGATGAAGGGCTCTCCAATCTCCTTTCACAATCCTGTGGCGTAACAATTAACTTAGCACCTGCAGTCTTCATTTGTTTATTTTTATTTTGCTCGGAAGTCGGGTTTTCATTTCCTCGGAAGTGGCTGTATATGGAATTTTTTTTCGTTATATATATCATTTATATATTTAGCATTATGGGATGCTATGAGCATAAATTGTGCTATGTTAAATGAAAGTATTATTTTTACATGCATATTACATACATATTCTATACATTTTCCCCCTTTTTTCTAGCAACAAAACAGGTGTTAAGATATTTTTGGTTCTTTCGGTAAAGTCACGTAGAAGGGAAACAATAAAATTAAAAAATAAAGCAAGCAAACATTTCTTGCTGTGGTTTTCACACCTGATGATGATTGCTTGTGTTGCAGTCGAAACGTCGTGAGAATTATATTGTTTTATATATATTTATTGTATTGTTTCCCTTCTACGTGACTTTACCGAAAGAACCAAGAATATGAATCCCTGCAGTCACGAAAGCTTTAAATCAAAATTTAGGTGTCATGATGTTAAAACACCAAACTGAAACATTTTACAAGAAATAATGTCTGCATTGTCCTTGAAACTGATTGGTCCACACCAAATGGTTATCAGAGTATGTTTTTTGTTTGCATTCTGACCACAAGCATTGTGGTTAATGCAGACATGATTCCTTTAAAAAGGTTTTAGTTTGGTGTTGTAACAGCTTAACACCTGTTTTGTTGCCAGAAAAAAGGGGAAAAACCAATGATAATATTTTAGTACTGGCAAAGGAGATCCCATGATATATTCTATACAGTATACACAATTGTCAATTTCAAGTTTGATAACAAAGGCAGATGGCTAATTTACATAGCTCCCAAATATTGCAAATAAATGTCCCAGACTTATTGTATATATTGTACATATGCTTTGATACAATGGTTATATTTCTGACAGTTGCAACCACTCTCCATCCAGTATTACAAATGGTGTGGGTAAAGTGTTTGTACTCCCACCTCTTCCAAAACACATGACCAGCGAGGAAGAGTAGGCCAAATACCCTCTAATGGGGCTTTCCTGGGCTGCATAGTGGAGCCACATCTGCCAGCAGTGACAAAATCAAGTAATTGCGGGGCTGTACCATGCATGTGTACTAAAGAGGTTTACTTTAGCTGTGCGGCAACGTTTTAAAACAATCAAATCAAATTCGACATTCTTTCATATTTGGTTAAATTGATAATAAGTGCTTGTTCTTACACTACCTTTTATCCTTATGTATTCCGTGCTATTGTTTGATATTAAATTACTAGACTGCCCTTTATTCTTCATACGGAAACAATACTGCTGCATTACAAATGGAATGTAAATTGTGGTTGTGTGATTACAATGGACCCATGTTACAAGGCTTGAGCAAATAATCATATAAATTACAGGCAACTTACAGGAACACATTTTAAAATGGTGATTTTTTTAAAACATATTCCCCCCCCCCTCCTTCAAACATATTGGTGGGATTGCCCGTGCATCCTGTTCAGAGCTGGCAGATTTATATAATTGATTTATATAATTGTTCATAATCAGCATGGCTCCATGGTCATGACATCAAGCTTTACGCTGTAGGGAATTAAACTCATGGCTTGGCCACAGGGGGTAAGCGTTCGGAATCCTGTCTCCATGAGCACAGTGTTGTGGGGCCGTTGGAGAATTCCCTACCAGATTGGGCCCATGAGCGCCCACTGTGTGTACATTTTTGTGAATAAACATGCATGGGCATATCCCTTGGAATGCTGGTATGCACATCGGTGTAATTTTTTTTCGACCAATGTTAATCCACTGCTCAATGAAGGCCTACCCCAACCATGCTACATCGGTCATAGGGGATGCCTGACTAAACTTCACCATGCTGGTCAGTAGGGGTTGATCAAGTGGGCAGGGCGAGGGGATACGAAGGGAGGCCATGAAGCCAGGCCGACTTGAGATATTACTTCACACTAATTTTAGGCGTGGACAGAGAATTGAACGCAGGTTGGCCCGGGTTCAGAGCGCAGTGCGCTAACTGCTGTGCCACCGCTCGCTCTGCCTCTGCAGACTGTTGCTGAGCGAAACAAAATGAAAAATCGCTGCACACAAACTTATGTAATCATATGTGTTCCCGTGGAATAGCCTACGTGAAATGGAATCACGAATTCACCCAGAATGTCGGTAGACTCGCCGTGTTTTTATTCGATCGTGCCCCTGGTACATTTATGTCATTAATATTCGCCCCTGTAAAGCCTGGAGCATTTTTTTTAATCTCGCCTCAGTTTCATCAACCGCTTAGGTATGCTCATAACAAAGCTGTAATGTGGTTTCTAAGGCACAGCAGAATTTTTGAACATAAATAAGTGCATTTCTAGGTTATTAGCAATAAGAGCTTGCCAACATTTTAACTGTAGCAAGCAAGAGTTTCGTTGCTCCTACATACTTCTAAGAATATTTGGTATTTTTTTGACCACCTGATGATATTGACAGAATGCACAGAATGTACTCTGCCCTTGCTGTAGGTGATGAAACTGGCCAAGAAGGCAAATGCGTAGCATCTGCCGAGTATCTACCGACAGCTTTGGAAGAAATTCAAGCCATCCAACAGTACAAGGGAGCAAGCTTTGAACAGGACACTTGACATGGGCATAGTCAAGATGGTGTGGGGAGGGAGAGTGCTGGGAATGTGCCATGCACTCCCTCAACACTACAACATTATGCTTCTGGATCTGTCTGGCAATATTTTTTTTTCTTTTAAAATATGTTGGGGAAAAAATGAAGAAATATCATGCCTATGTGTGTGGATTCTGTGGCGGTTTTAATTTATTAGTGGCATCGAATCGGACAGGGTAGCTTGCCAGGGTAAAAATGCGTTTGCATATTTGTAAATAATATAGAATTGAAGCTTTCGTGACTGCAGAAATTACTATACTCATTGTTTTTTTTTCGGTAAAGTCACGTATGTAGTAATAAAATAAAATTGAACTAAATGAAATTAAAATATTTTTCTTAGGTTTGTTGAGTTCTCGTCTCTCATCTTCTTGTTCTATTTGCCTCCGTGCAGTTTAACGTTTCTCTACGTGCTATGTGCGTGATGTCCCCCTATGTGTTCCCTCGCTATTTGTTTCACACCTGATGATGATGATCGCTTGTGTTGCGTTCGAAACGTCGTGATTGATTTTAATTCAATTTAGTAAAAAAAATGTTTTTATTACTACATACGTGACTTTACCGAAAAAACCCAATGAGTATTGTAAATAATAGATTTGGCGTTGGTTTGTGTCTGCAAGGTTTGGGCAACCCTTTAGTCAATTTGGAAGAAAACAAATTCGATCAGGCATATCCCGAATAACAACAACAACAACAACTTTAAACAGAAATTTCATTTGAAATTGATCATCTTTGAAAGTTATCATGACCCCATGTTGCAGACTGACGGACATATTTAAACTCACGCATTCAAGCTTTCAAGCATTAGAATGCGTTAAGGATATAGAGCGATGAGCAAAGTTGCCCTGGCTTTTATAATCACCGCACATACAACGTGTACAACATGGGGAGCAGAGGTGGCACAGTGATGCGCGCACCATACTATGAACCCATGACCTCAGTTAAATGCCCGGTCATAGACAAACATCAGTAGAAAGTGATATCTGAACCATTCCTAGGCGCTCCTTTTCACAAACCCACGAAAAAAAAGCATTGGTAAAGCGTGGCCAAACAAACTCCATGTCTAACACAGTGTGGGCAGGCCAAGATCCAGCAGTGGCTTGACAAAGGGCAGATAATTAGTGGTACTACAAAACGTTAACATTTGAAGACGATACTTTACTTCCACTTTACAATTCGTTCTGCATTAGGCACACATTTAAAATGCAGAAGCAAGACACCGTCTGTTGTACATATTACGGTTCAAAAGAATCGAGCGTTAAGTTAACTGGATTTATTTTCAGTACATGAATCATACGTGAAAGTACACAAACTTAAATTCGCTGTACATCTCAGAGCGATTGATTTATTCGTGCTGATGTGCTCCCCCCCCCTTACCGTAAATAATAACAAACAAAAATCTCTGCCTACATCCTTGACCCATCAGAAAGGACTCGGGAGCCTTGCGGCTTGCCAGCACAGCTACACAACGCTGGTGTCCATCAGCCTCGCACAGACCTATAAGCATGTGCCGTGAAGCAAGTCCCCGTGGCAGGCTTCCCAAACGGACATATCACAGCCGTACACAGCAGTCATCAAAAAAAATAAGAAGCAGACGTAGCTGCCTTCTAATTAGAGGCCTGTAAAGTACACTGATGAAATAAAGGAAAACATGCCTATGGAATTACTAATTGTCCATGTGCAGTGGCAACTTGCTACAGGGGGATTTTTGGTGCATGCTAGAGTGTGGGAGTACGTCCCCCATCTTCGCTCTGTCTCTCTCTTTGTAACACAAGTTGTTGACTTTGTAAGTATGAACTGCAAAACGCGGTGTCACTTCTCAAGGGTGTATACCAGTCTTGAGTGAAGAAAAAAAAACCGCACTCATAACTGAAATAATTTATTGCACAACACTTGGTACTGGTGCACATTTCTCATTCATCAAATCCACTTCACCAGACCAATGCAATCATATTTGACAGCCGCTGCTTTTAAAAATAAGTGTTGTGCTTATTTAAGCTTTTGCCACCCATGTGGCAAAAGCAGCTGTCAATACAGTTTTTTTTACTGCACTATGTTTTTCCTTTCACAAACAATTGTACATTCAATTTGTATCGTGATAAACAGTCGCTTTCTTTTCGCTTGTAAAATATGTTTCTTGGGTCAGTTTTTTTCCTCTTTACAGTTTATTCAAATGTTGCTATCGGCATCACGCCACGAGATGAGGAATTCGTTCTGAAATCTTACAGAGCAGTGTACCCCATGTGTCAGAAAATGTCGCGCTGAAGATAAATATATTTCACAAGGCTTCTTCAGAAACACCCTTCAGTGGCATTTTTTTTAAATATCCATCACACACTAAAGGGGTTGCATTCTTCCACGCACTCTGCTACGAGATTGTCAAATGACAGCCAAAACTGATATTTCTAATTCTCAGAGCTGGTATTTAGCCAAACCAAATTCAACATGATTATTTTTTTTTTACGCAGTCATCAGTGACCAGGCTGATATCATCAACTCACCGCACTTGGACAACCAGTTTAATCACAAGCAGGGGCGGAGCCAGGATTTTCATCCCGGGGTGACATTCAACAAATTTTAATTTCAAGAATGATTAAGAGAGTCAGGTTGTTGAACCAGACGCCATCGGTTGGCGACACACTCTGACAATGCAGTTGCACGGAGTCCGCCAGACCGAGTGTCGTACACTTATACGCAGAATGTTTCAGATTTTCGATTTTTTATTTTTTTTCGGGGGTGACAATTGTCTACCTGTCACCCCCCTGGCTCCGCTCCTGATCACAAGCAGCTGCTTACATTTGAACCTATGATCGTAACAGTGCTAGCGCTAGCTCAGTGCTCTGACCTCTAAAAAGTAAAATTTCGTGAAATAAATAAATATGTACATGTAAAATAAACAAATTCCGAAAATTGTAGTACATTCGTAAATTACTCATTTTTTGTCAATGTGGTGCTTCATGGACAAACAGAGATATTGGATAAATCTGCTGCCACGTCTGGGTCAATCCTCTTATCTGTGCGAGAGCTCAGATAATGGGGATGAATTCAACAGTTGTGGGAGGACCAATAAATATACAGCATTATGGGACGCTATTGGCATGACTGACACTATATAAAATGTAGTATTATTATCATTGGCCATAATATATTAACTACTCGATAAAGGCTTCCATAAGCCAGCAACATCTTTCATAGTTTCTCAATGTATCAATCCATCCAGTAACTGCACACGAGTTGATTCATTTTCCTTAATCTCTGCATTAAACATCTTTTGGAGGCAGCTTCCCTATCTTGGCTGCTATTCCATCAATTGTCTTAACTATCGGCCATCAATCCCATCCAGCGATATCCTGCCCAAACTCACTTTCTATACTTTGCTTAAGATGCAATTGCGTATATTCACTGACCCATGCTTTCCTATTTCTGTCTCTCAGTGTAATTCCCAAAGCCTGAACCTCTCCACGCTTATTTGGGTAATGTTCAGTTTTTACCTAATAAAATACATACCAAATGGGCCTATGGAGAATAAAGTTTGTAATCATTGCTTATTACCTGCTATGGCATATGGATCAGAAACGTGACATTAGCATTAAATGTATACAAGAAAGCAACCGATTATGCATGTGTCAATTGTCAAGCGTGGACAGTGTCACTTAATAAAACAACATGTCATGCTGCAACATTGACAAACCATATTTTCACAAATATGTAAGCATCCGAGTCAATAACTTTACGAAGTAAGCAATACATTTCAGCTGTGGTGGGGAGATGTTAACTACCTCGCCTGGTATACAGGAGGTCGTGGGTTCAAACCCGACAATGACGTCTGTATATTTGGAGTTTGCATGTTCTCCCCGTGGTCGTGTGGATTTTTTTCTCCGGGTCCTCTGGCTGTTCCCTACACATTCAGACCCCTATTGCATTTCGAGAATTTGGCTTCAATAAATTCCCACACGAGAAGCCACTTCGTTGGGCTCTCATTTGTGGTCAGGCTGCTTCTGAAAAAGGGCTTTATAGCTCGGTGGGCCTTACCTGGTAAAACAAAAAGTAAGTAGCTTTTATTTTTCACCAATGGATGAAGCCCTCCCCACTCCATATCAGCGATTTACTTTACCATGCTCGATCACATTGGTTACTGCAGGTTGACAAAAGACTAAGGGGGTTGGGGGCAAGATTAGGGGGGAGGGAGGGGGGTGGGGCGCGGGTCAAGAGCATTTCAGAGATAACTCGCCACTGATGTTCGTCGTGGCCGGGAATGGAACTCAGGTTGGCGCGTTCAGAGCCCAGCGTTCGAAACCAATGTACCCCCCCCCCCCCCACTGCGAGAACTTTACAAGGACGTGGAGTTTGTCGCGTTACTGCATTGGCAGACTCCCAAGCCGGAAAGTATGTATGCACGCAGAACTTATTTCGCATTGTACGTAGCCAATCGCGCTAAGGACAACAAACTAAACACACAAAGTAGTTCTAAAAAAATGACTTTTCAATCTAGATGTAAAAGTGCATAGCTGCAGTGGATTCCTGATATCGGAAGGAAGAGCGTTCCAGGCGGCTGCAGAAGCGCATCTGAAAGCGCGCGATGCAGTGACCGTCTTCTTTTTTCGGCATCTAGCCAGCCAAAAGCCGCTGCTGCTTGCGAGTTACGACCGGAGCTCGCTTGATGGGTTGTTGCTTTTTTTCGCTCCTTTACGAGATCAGCAAGTGTATTGTGGTTCATTTGTGGTAAAGCACTTCGTGAAAGAGCGACCGAGGGCACCTTGGTACGAGCACTGGGGGCGACACAGCCCTTGCGCTTCGAGTCTCGCGTTCCTGAGAGCCCGCCCGTATTACATGTAGCCTTTAACCAGCAATAGCAATTACAAAGTTCGTGGATGGGGCCCATCTGTCATGTTATGATTATAGGAACCACCTGCTTGTCATTCTACATTTTCGTCGCCCATGACATTATTGGTCGTAATTAGATTTGAGAAGGTGGTCCCAGGAAGTGGGGAAAACGGATTCAGACGCTCGTTTGCAAATGTGATCAAGTATAAATTACTGGGTGCAGCAACTGGACATCAGCTGGAATTGATTTTCTCAAAACAAAACGTGTGCATCATGTTCAGTTTTTTTTCTTCTTCCGCTTTCATTTATTTGCAATTTGCCTTCACATAACACACGTTGCAGCAATGGCCTGTTTTGATGACAGAAAGAAATTGATGGCAGGCAAACACATCCAACACCACGTAACACACTCCCTGAAGTACACGCATGTTTGACTAACTCAATTTTTTTCCCTATAATTGACAAATAAAACACGTTTGAATCATATTATTTTAACATTACTGTTACAATGAATTTGCGTATTTGCCCGTAATATTAGTTTCATAATGTGCTGCCTCTTGGTCACTCCACTGCTGGATGAAAGCCTTAGTGCACGGTCATGCGTGTTGTTTCACCATACTCATCACTTATGATAGCCACGGCCAGGAATTGAACTCAGGTGATTGGTTTGATAGAGCACGACACCACTCCCCGTATGAAAAGGAACTCAATAACTCCTTTGGAAGTATCCTGCATTGGGGTGTTTTAGTTTTTTGGCCACTTCCTCAAGTGAGTGTTTGGCATGTGGGAGGAAATTAGAGCAGTGAGTACTAAGGAAACCAAATGCATATTCGGGGGACGCAACTCAAAAACGCCACATAGGAAAAATTATATCCACAGACAGGTTCCAGTTAAATTTTGATTTAAAGCTTTCGTGGCTGCAGGGATTCATATTCTTGATTCTTTTGGTAAGAACCAAGAACATAGGTTTCAGTTAGTTTAATCATCTGTGTACTGAACCCATTCTTGTACTGCCATCTCCAGCCCCGTGCCTGAAATAGTGAGAGTATATTCTGCTGATAACCCATCTAAGTACTGACTCGGCTCAAATATTCTCAGATTCAATGAGATCAGGCACTGAAAGTTAATTTGACCATGTTAGATAGATCTGCATACATTGATGATACACAAATTTAACGGGTGATGAACTCGAAACGAGGCAGTGAACCAAACCATGATACTGCGCAAACACATTTTGTTGAAATTTTTATTTTTTCAAAGCGAGCCCCCAGAAATGTTGTTCATTCAGCGAAATCAACCAACTTGTGTGTTGGCAATTGGCCCGAAATTTTACACAGCGGTTACAATCCAATCGACAAATCTACTTGCATTATGCACGCGATAATAACAGAGCATTTGTGACAGTCTTAAGAGCCCTTTAGTATTTCATGTATAGCGCGAGTGTACGTTTCTTCTTTGCACGTACTTGTAATGAACAACGCTATTAAATATTGACTTAAAGCTTTCGTGACTGCATGAATTCATATTCTTTGGGTCTTTCGGTAAAGTCACATAGATAGGTTCAAATTCTCTTTTAAAAACTACGACGTTACGTTTCGATCACAACACAAGCGATCGAAACATCGTAGTTTTTTTTGTTTATTTTATTTTCATGAATTTTAACCCATCTACGTGACTTTGCCAAAAGTCCCAAAGAATAACAGCGTTATTATGACGCATTTTGCCATTCACACTGGAACGTGCTTAATTTCGTGATTAATCGTCCTATTCACACCGTAACCATACTTTTAAATACCACAGTGCATGTATGCTGGAAATTGCGATTACAGTGCGAAAGGTTGCCATCAGAAATTAAAACGCGTTCCTCGGCATGTCTCATTCCCAACAAATCAAGATTGATGCACACACAGATCCGCTCAACGCTGGGTGACCTATTTCTTCACCATGTTTCTCACTCGAGATGCTTCATGGGAGAGCCCTCTTTGGCAAGGCTGCCACATCATTCCATGGCACGTCCAATTTTTCATTGCCGTTTGGTGAAGCCGATCCCACCGGATCGTGGTGGATGACGTTCACGCCACATTCCCATGATCTCATCCGCGTTAAAAAAACGAAGAAGCACCCGACACTAGCAGGGACCCGTTGAACCCATTCTGCAACTGATAAATTGTGAAGTATGGTAAAAAAAATCCCAATGATCCACGTGGAACATGGAGGCCTTCACGCAGCGGTGGATTGACAAGGAGTCCGTATTATTATTTTAGCTTGTACTTTCTTACAGCTAAATATTCTCCCGTGAAACAACACCACATGTATTGTTTGTGTTCCTTTAACGACGACGAATGACATACATTCAACCGAAGGCCCATCATTGTTTATAGGAACTTCAAGTTATTTTACGTGCCATTCAGAAAAATGTCGCAAACAGGAATCGAGCAAAGTCAATGGAAACCCGAGCGGATATGCGACAGAGGCAGGGGATGACCGAATACGGCCGAGACAAAGATGTACCGATGGAGTGAAGGAAGCTCTGAAATGTAGAGGGGTGACATGGAACCATCAGCAACAGCTGGGAGATGATAACAATGGTGATGATGGTGGTGGTGGTGACCGACAACAGTGGAGGGCTGCCATGATTTCATGCACGCAGCGGCCTCAGCAAATTGGGGCTGGGACTAAAGGAGAGAAGAATTACAGAAAAAAAGTGATTCAAATATCTTACGTGTGCTTGTTTATCATTGCCATGAAGTTCACACCTGTAAAACATGGCTGCAAAGGGATTAACAACACCGGTGAGACCATTTGCCAAAAAAAAATGAAAAAGCAAAGACCCTGGATTGTTGTGAACCACAGTTCACAACTGTGAGGGGAATTCTAGCGTAATTCACACACTTTGTGCTCATATTCTTACCATCAGACTCATTTCCAAGATGGAAAATGTAAAAAAACATTTAAGATTGCTTCACAACTCGACAGGACACTGCCACTGTTGGCAGCATTGTGTGCAAAGCAATCGACACAAATTCCACACATTGTCAATTTGATTTATGCAACGACTTCACATTCACGGACGTGTTTTGCTTTATGTAACCGTCCAGCTATTAAACCTCCAATTTGTTTTTGGAGACATTTTTCCCACCACCCGGCTGCTGGCTTTCGTTCTCGTGCCTTTTTTATGTATAGATGTGTTTTATTATTTGCCAAATTTAACTGTTGGTGTTGTTATAGAGACGAGTTTACTGTGGGAGCAAGGCCTTTGGTCACCGATGTGCTTGACATGAATCCATTCAAATCGCCAATTCAGCGGCAGGGGATTACAAAAAAACGTGACGGCCATGTCCTCTCTCCAAAAATTGAAAATATGATGGCTTCCCTGCCAAATAATGTTGCAAAACTGGACATGTACCTGCGCCCAACGGTACACTCTGCGTTGGCTTATTTTTCGTGGACCAAGGAAACCACAAAAGGTTAATGGAGAGTGTTAAAAACTGTGTTTTTGTTTCTTTTCTCTTTTTTAGTTTTTTATTCCAAGGGATTGGGGGAGAGTGGAGGGATACACGGGGGGCTGAACTTGTAGAATCTGGGGAACAGATGGTACGAGTGAGCAACAAAGTAAACTGCCCCGCTAAGCACAAAGAGCGGCTTTCTTGTTTTCTTCAATATTAGTTGATCTACGCTCAATCCGCTCTTGTTTGTGAAATTTACGATCCCAATAGGAATACAACAAATTGGTCGACCACCTTGGCAGCCCCAAAAAGTGGCATTGAAGAAGATTGGATTAGTGCAATGCTATGGCCTGCACAGTTGGTGCATATCTCCCCAAGGATTAAACGCAGCACAAACCTCATGTTGTCCATGTGTTGGCACTCGCACGGACCTTGCACAAACCGAAGCTTCGGCTGCGAATCCACACAACTCGATATACGGTTGAACAGGGAGCAGAGTGAAAACTGAACGATCTCTAAATCTTCCTTGTTGCTGGAGTGCTTATAGCGCGCATCAATATCGCGACCGTAAATAAAAATTGGATAGGAAAAAAAGAATAATGTGTTTCAACATTGGGGACTAATCTGAGTACAATCTGTACCATGCTATTCTCTATTAGCAACTAAACTGCAATCGCTTCGAGCTCTGAGAGAGTTAACCCCCCCCCCCCCCTCGACCTCGTAGTTCTACCCGAAGAAGAGGGACATATGTTACAAACAATCACATTTATTGCATTACAATGTTGCAGCCATGGCAGCTGCTGCTCATGCTGGGTTTTTATTTTATTTTTGACGAGCTCTTGCCACGTAGCCGGGTGAGAGACACGTCGGAGAGTACGTTCAACAAATTGCTCGATGTGGGCGGTGTGAGACGAAAAGAAAAGAAGAATCCCTGCCAACTTTTAGGACATCGTGCACAGCTGCCAGGCGACACCTGCCTATTGGCGAAACCACAACCGTCGGGTAAGTAAGCGTAAGTCACTTTACACTACGTGTAGCAATACGCTAAGTGTACTTAGGGTAGAGGTCTGCCTTACATTTTTCTTGACATTTACACGCCACCAGAAGAATACCCACACAAATGTCAGCGCTGATTATTGTCACTGAATTTTTTTTTTCAATGCAACGCAATTAAATTACAATATTCCACTCTAATTAAATATGATGGCTGTACCACGTGGTTGATTTCCCTAATGTAAGGTACATGTGCAAACCTAAGCATATTAAAAAAAAGTCAAATACCTTTATAAATAGCAAAGTTTTTTTGTGGGATATGGATTGGGGCAGTGGTTTGTTCAGAATAATGAAAAAAGAGCAGCCCTGCTTAATAAATGGCTTTAGACATCTGGCTCTGAAATGTTTTTCATTCAGTTGCGTGTATGATTTGTGGCCAAAACGTTTCACGAAATACCATCCAGGCACTGGACTGCTCCGATGTCTAAAAGTCCAAATGCATTCCTTTCCTATGCTGTTACAACTCAGGTGCAGCACTTAAAACACTTGATTTAGCCTGAGCCTTCAGGACAACCATGCAAATGAAAGCATCATGTAAGTTTTCCACAACAAAGCATCGCTGTACATTTTTGTAGCATTTTTTACTTTCAGCAGATGAGAGGCAAAGCTGAACCAGGGCAAGCAAAGTTGCAGGCAGCGACTAGATTACAGACACCCAATCAAAACGTGCTCACATTGTGGAGATCACAACCTTGGACACCTTAAAGTCTTTTTAAAAGATATCTAGGATAATACGCTATTTTCAATTTAACAACAAATTATGATGATGAATCAATTACATTTCAATGAAAGGTTGTGCAATACATCATGGTACCTCCTTTGCCAGTACCAAGATATGAAAACCAAACTGAAACCTTTTACAAAGAATCATATCTGCATTAACCACGATACTTGTGGTCAGAATGCGACCAAAAACATACTCTGATAATATATGACATGGTCTTTGAAACTGATTGGTTCACACCAGAGACAGCTTTCTTTCGAGCCGAGTCTTAAAACGGTGTTAGACCAGAGGACAACCTATTCTCACAGGTTGTGATATGTGAACAATGTATAGGTGTAAAACAATGTCCGTAAAAAATACATTTTCTTTTTTATTTAACTTGATTGGAAGTAAACCTTGGGGCTTTGACATAGCCGAGAGATAGCCCGTTCACCAAATATTGCAGAGGTTCGTGGTTCTATTCTGGCAGGCCACCCTGGTTATTTTACTACAGCTGTAATAATTGTAAAATGCACACCATCTGTTTTTATAGCAGACTTCAATGTCCCCGTGACATTATTTGAAACTAGTAGGCCATTGGGTGCTGATGCCATGGTCCAACTTGTCTAAATTTGGAAAATTAGGATTCCACAAAGCAACGTCGACCCCTATTGTAAAACTGCTGCAGACTATGTTCGTGAAACAATGCCTTCCTGAGAAGCCTTGCAATATAAGAATAGCAAGAATACGAAATGTACTAAATTAATGTGGTGGTTGTGATAATGAATGTGTAATCATCAAACCGAACATGATTAATAATTTCACAAATTTACGTCTGTACATTTCTTTATCACATCCAATTATCAGAAAGTATATATTTTCTTGGATTCCTGGGATGATTCATTTTTTTATGGAGATCTTCTGCACAACGATTGTTGTCTATTAAGTGTCAAACTTCTATCTTTCTACCGAATGACTACAATTCGTGAATTACTAATCATCCACATTTTTTGCTGCTTTCATACTCCCATAACTTATTCCTTTTTAACGTTACAATGCTGGCTATTTAACTATTGAATTTGCATCTGTTGCTTAGTGGTATGAAAACATGTTTACAAAAAAGATGATTGACGAACTTAATAAAGCAGGCTACAGGGTTGACCTCAAGATAAAGACACGAGTAAAGCAAAAGTCAAGCACAGTAAGTTTGCTCAACAGATTAAAATATACTCTTTGGTCTTATTCGGTAAATTCACTTAGATAAAATAAAACAAAATAAAAGAAAATAATAAAATCACGACGTTTCGGAGGCAACACAAGCTTCCGTCTTCAGGTGGAAAAGTCAACGCAGAATATCTGTGTTAGGAGCCTTGATATTCTGCGTTGACTTTTCCACTTGAAGACGGAAACTTGTGTTGCCTCCGAAACGTCGTGATTTAATTATCTTGTTTTATTTTGTTTTATTTCATCTACATGACTTTACCGAATAAAACCAAAGAGTATGAATCCTTGCAGTCACGAAAGCTTCAAATCTAGATTAAAATATGTGTTGCATGAACACAGCTAGAAAACACACCAGAGCATAGATGCCATGGACAATTATTGAAGACAGCAGTCGAAACATAATGAAATGAAGAGGCCAAACAGAGGAGGAGTTTCAGTGCTTTTGAAAAAAAAATTAAACTTGTGGATGAAAAGTAACATTGCAATGTGCCTAACAAAAACAAGTGAACATTTCCAATCGGTGCATGTGCATAGAAAGACATGAACACTGAAAAATAAAATGTACCAAAAAGCTAAAAAGTCGTTTGGAGAGTCGATTGCTTGGATTTACACTGAGAGACAGAACGTGGAACACATGGATCAGAGAGCGAATAAAATCAGCGTCATGGCATCGAATGTTAAGAAGAGCCAAGTGGCCTTTGGGTCGGTCACATTGCTAGAAGGGATAAAGTTACTGCAATTATGTTATATTTCATTGACATTTTTCATCAAGACCAATATCCTAACACGTATTCTGTGCACAATGATGGAGCGTGAAAAGCCTCTTACAAGTTACAGTTGCGCACACGTTCCCAAATGTTTGCAAAGTGAACGTTTAATGCTCGTATGAATTTGGGGGCTCTGAATGAGACAGCGAAATGACATTTCCTTAAAAACTCGCCTGCATTAGCCTGGGGAAATGCGCCCATGACTACATACGGGGTGAAGAAGAAAAATCCTGCGCTGCTTCTCTATCATTAAACAAGGAATAGCAGTTTCCGTCGGCAACAAAATAGGGCGACTCAAACATGCAAAATGAAACTTAATATAAACTCTCGATCGGATTGTTTTACTTCATTGTTGGAGCTCTGCTTGGAGTAACTGCAGGTTATTTGAGTGTTTTTGCTTGCGAGTTTACTGACTTGTATATGTTTAAACCAGGACTATTATATAATTAATAATGCAATCCCCTACCCCCCCCCCCTCTCTCTTCACAGCACATCAACGCCGACTCTCCTGCCAATTAAAGCGTAAAAGAAATGTTGCTTGTGTAAACGTGTAACGTGTGGGTTTTTATTATAATTGTAGCTCTTAGCATTGGGCCATATCCTTAAAATTTGTTGTTGAGAAATAGCACATTTGCATGGCGAGACCATCTCAAGCTTACCAGGACAAGTCGCTTAAAATCTGAAAGGCCGCCAAAATTTAGTATCCAAAAATTGTTGCCAGATGACACCCTGTGCTGCCCCCACCACCCAAACCAACCCCCTTGAATAAAAAAAAATCTGGAAAATGTCAAAAAGTATCTAATCCAAACATGGTACGAACTTGGCTGCGGGAGATACAACGTATATCTAATCCTATTTCCACATGCCTCACATGTTTGAGAAGGGTTTTGATGGGTGTGTGTGGGGGGGGGGGTGAAACTAAAAGAGCTAAAAGCACCTGCAATTAATTATGGCAGGAATGTGTAGCTTGTAGCTCAAGTGCGGTTCATTACACCTGTTGCAATCTAAAAAAACGGTGAACAATGTGGATCTGTGGGGCCAGCCGCAAACGCTGCATCATGTTTACGCTCGGCACGCACGGCAAACAAAAACTAAACAGGTGGGGGTGAGGCATGAGCGGCGTTTATCAAAATGTGCTATGAACCCAGTGACCTGACTTCGATTCCTTGGCCAGGGCTAATCTCTCCCCCCCCCCCAACACCGACCCATAGGGTGGTGAAGTATGGTTAAGAACCCCCTATTAACGACGCAGCATGGGTAGACCATCATCTAATATCGGATTGACAAGTGCCCTTGAATTAAATGCTCATTATTAACCCAGCACAGTGAAAATGCAACAGCATGGCTTATAAGCAAAGCTCAATTTAAATAATGTTATAGCGTTTTTTTCACTATTTTCCCTTGTGTTTGGAACACAAAAGTTGGGGGGGGTGAGTTATAATCTGCTAGGTGAGGGAGAGAGAATGTGTGTATGTGACCATACTTGTGGGGAGTGGTAGTGCAGCGGTTAGCACGCTGCGCTATGAATCTGGCGACCCGGGATCGATTCCCGCTCACGGCCAACACCAGTGACGATTATCTGAACCGGTCCCGGGCCTCCCCTAGGTCGACTCAGCCTCAAATGAGTACCTGGTGCGGTGTGTAAACATTGCCACTAGGGAGACAAAGGCGGTTGGGCGTGGTGCTGGCCACCCACCCCCTCGTGTACCGTTCCGGCCTTCATAGGTGCTCGCTAACAGCACTTGCCCCTACAGTCTGTTAAGGCTATACGAGGGTGCTTTATCTTTGTAAAACCTTTTGTGACATCGAGCACGACTTTTTGGGCGCGTCTTTTTTTTTGTTTCCCCGGAGCGTCTTATATTCCAGAGAATATAGCAACAATAACAAATTAAAAACATGCTCTTCAGTAGTAATTTTTCTTCTGAACCAACACAATTGATCAGTTTTTTTTTAAATAAACCAAATTGTATCCACATAAACCCAGGGACACGTTTTAAAACGCGCGCGTGTGTGCGCACGTGTAATTCTTTACCCACAAACAGCATACCGCTGCTGTGCTAACGCAAACCATCACATATTGTACATGTCATTGAAAACGTAAGCACTATACAACTTAGAGTGTATTTTTCTGGATACTCCGCTCATCTTGGACGTATAAAACGAGGGGGCAGAAGAGGGGAAAAAAGACCCAATGCTAAACACTTGCTGCAAGTATTCTAACAGCAGACAAGATGTATGATGCACTGGTCAGGTGTACTGGTTTGAGATAACTATGCCACCCAGGTGTGTTGCATTTATCTTTGAAGATTCCAAAATGAGATGGGGACTTGGCCAATGTGTTTGAGATGCAATATGTCAACGTTATTTAAAGCTGGTTGGCATGGCATGTGATGTGAAATACAGTACTCTATAGTATGTTGCTATGAAGGCATAGTTATTGTCCATTTTAAACCACTTATTTTGTATTATTAAAGCCAAGATTAATTATGCCATTATGTGGGTTACACTCAACGACCACCACTTACTTATGTGTAGTTCTAAGGGGCTAATTTCAATGGCTGGTGATTTAACATGCATGTTCAAATTAGCATGTGGGTTTCTCGGTCAGCCTATGACCAAATCAGCCAGAAAATGCCCGACTTTGTAAAATGTCAGAAGCTCATTTTGGTTCAGCCTCGATTATACTTGGAGGGGTGAGGTCGACGCACCCTACGTTGTTATAGGCTGCAATTCAAAATCGTGGGCATTGCAGCAATATTAATTGTTGGACTGTACTTCTATGACTCCCGAATCTATGCTCACCAAACCCACACTGACCAGCGTGGTAAAGCATGGTCAGATAACAAACACTTCCTGTGCGCTGTGGGGAGGAAGGCCCTCGTCCAAAAGTGAATTGATAAGGGTGCTACACATGGACAGATCTGCATCTTGCATGAACTCATGGCCATGGGAATACTGTTGCAAAACTTGATATGAAATGGTGGCGATGTTGCAGGCCAACTTTGCTTCACATGGCAAGCAGGCTTGAGGTGTTTTTTCTTCACTTCAAATTGCTTGGAAACACAGCCCTAATGCTGATCAATACCGCCCATGGCAACCATCATGTCCATCAAGCCAGTAGCCAAACGTATTCAATGTCAAGAAGCTATACAAGGTGCCGTTCTAGAGCTCCCGCTCGTGGTCGCTCTTCAACTTGGAAGTGGTGTGAGCAAGAAATTGCAGGCACGCGCCTCTACCTTCATAAACATGCCAGCACACGCATAATTCCAGTTTTAAAAGAACATACTTTGTTGCAAGAGCCAGTGCTTGAAAACACATAAAAATTTTTTTACTCTTTTGCCGTCATTAACAACCAGAAGTAACTCATGCCATTAACATTTTAATACCGCCAGTATTTGTGTTATGTACGTGCATTGCTTCCAAGGTGACATTCAAATCCATTGCGCATAAAAAATATTGCTCGTACGATCGGATAGATGAATTCCCCATTGAGGCTGACTAAAGCGGAAAACACTCCACATCACTCCAGCAGGGCAGGCTTATTCAGTTGATAAATAACTGAGGAATGATATGAACCTCAAAACAGCACTGACCTGTTGTCGGTAGCAGGTCTCATTTGACCTAATGATTATTCAACCCTATCTAATCTTGAGCAAAGCTTTGATGGGCTTGCAATAGTAGCATTCCTCATCAAGGACAATGCTTTTTTTCTAGACATCAATAGGATGCTGTGTACATGCCAACAATGCTTGTATAAACACAACTGGCAGGACACAGACCTGCAGACAGCAAATGTGCATTTGTCTCTGAATTCCTTGCATTAGAATGCAAGTTTTTAAATTCCAGACACTTATCGTGCAGTGGGTAATAATTTCCAAAAGTGTTGCTTGGTACAAGGGTGCGGGAGTGTCTTTTTCAAAAGTACTTCTAACAATATGCAGACCTTGCAATAAGAGAAAATGGTATGTGGAAATCAGAAGGGGGGGGGATTTTTTTGTATATTTTACAAAAGTAAAATATTCTTTAACAAAGAAAGGAAGGAAGTAAGGAAATCCTGGAAAGTTCGTCTCTAATATAGCGTCACTTTTTAATGTTTCCATGTTTTAACTGATTTCAATAATAAAATTAATAAATTAAAGTTGTAACATTAATAAATCAAAGTAAAGTTTCGCGACATTTTTCAACTTTTGCTCAAGTTCTCATCTTACACACTGTGCAGAGAACTGTCTTGTGACTATTCAGGTGAAATTCTTGATTATAGCAATTAAAATAACAGCATTATTGAGTTTATATACACACACACACATGCCTCATGCTCAATGCAGTTTGTGCACTGATGAATTAAGTGTAAATTTAGACCTAGGCTTGAATGAATTTAAAATGACATAACTTCCGATTCCTTAATTCTCCCTGCAGTGAAAGTCCCACAAAGAAACTGCAGGTTTCAAAGTTTGTGTGTGTGTGTGTCTAAGGTTACATGTTACTGCATTAGCATTATTGGAGAACAGTGGGTCCTCATGTTCCATCTTAATAACTATTTCCACCTTCCAGCGCGGAGCGAATGGGCTGAGAAGGGAGTGTTGGCACGGCACGGAAATATTCTGCAGAAGATCAACAAGAGCCACGGTTGTGGACGGGCGCTTGGGGAGCCCCTTTCCTTTTTTTTGCAAAAAAAAACGCCATTCGTTGAGGGCCGTGGTAAAACCAAATTCCAATCATAAAATGAGAGCGCGGAGGATTGGACCTCAGCTGATTACCCATTAATAGTCACTGGCACATGCGTGCTCTCAGTGTGTGTGCGTGCGTGTGAGATTGTAGAAATATTGTGGTAGAGAGAGAGAGATACAGTATGTCTGGCTCACGAGGAGAGTTGCTGTGAAGCCACACTTGTACGTACATTTGTTTCGGTAATTTACAATGTGGCTGCGCATTTCTCTGAACTTGAAGTCTAAGTGACAAACAAATGGATGGCACGCAGAGCCTGTCCACCTCCAAGTACAGAACTCATCGACTTAACTCGCACGTTACACAGGGGCAGCAGTTACACCTCGCACTGTTGCACGAGATGGAAACGTTTGAAAGGTAGTAACACATGTAGAAGCTTTAGATGGAGCACAAAAAAGCCCGTGAAAAATAAACCTGTACACATAATGAAAACAATAACGTACTTCTGGCTGCTGCAACAAAAAACAACTTCTGTTTGCCATGTGAACACCTGTGCATGTGGTATAACATGTGGTTTGCAGTTGCGTTGTATGGACTTAAATTGCATAGTTTTGGTCTGCGTTGACATCTTGCGGTTGCCGCTTGGCACTTATATCAAGGGCTGGAACAAACACCTCATTCAATTGTCTGCAACCAAACCCTTGCAAATGAACCCGACTGATGAGGCCTGCAATGGTGCCACAATGCAGCGAAAGAAATTTATTTTTTCTGTGTTCCACCTTGAACCATTCAACCCAAGCACTGTGGTTTCATCCATTTGTCGCGAAATTGAAAGATAATTATTTATTTTTTCAACAAAAGTGTGAATGTTTGTTTTAATAGCAACAACATAAACACGTGTTTTTTTTTTCTGATAAGCTATTATATAATCCCGTTTTCGATTAATTTCTGTAGTCATATGTTTATATTTAAAACTCATAATTCCTTATCTTCAGGATAACTTACATCCTATCTAAACCATGCAAATTCCCTGCTGAAATGACGCAAAGGAGATCCCCCAGTGGCAGCTGTCTGTACGGCACGAAATGTACCCAGAACCAAGCTGTAAATGGGCATAGTCTACGGGAAGGATTCATTTTGCCACGTACGTTTTCCCAATTAAAAACATTTTTGCAATATTTCAAATTCAGCTCGTTATATTCTTTGGCCTTCAGTCTCAAGCATCCGCTATCATCACTTCCTGCGACACGTCCTGCGGAATAAGCCCAATTATTTTTCTTCGCAGTCAATATGATGTCTCCATTTGGTATTTGTTTTCTGATCCACGTGTTTGTCTTTCTATTAGTGTAATTCGAAGCATGAACCATTCTATATTTGGTATTTTGTTTTCCCGTTTTCAATCCATGACATAGTAGGTGCTATCAAGTTCAGTTTTCCAAAAGCACTCCAGCATGCTCTCATCTACCTTATTTATTTCTACATTTGGATCTCAGTCCACCTTTAATATTTGCCCGAGGAATGCAGCGTGAGGTTGTGTTTTCCAGTTATGTCCATGAAGTATAATATAACATATACATGAAATAAATTAGTCGAAAGATTTCTGGTAGAATTTGATAGTACTTTTTTACCTGGGCAATTACACACATTGGCCGATTGGCCGATTGTGGTCACTCATCAATATCAGAGTGTTATATAACCCAGGTTAACAGCCGTGAAAGTTTAGATGTTTGTACACAGGCCACTGGCAGCCTAATGAGTAGAGAAAGACAGTATGCCGAGTCTCTAAAAGCCAGCACCCGTGTCAATTATTATCCGCTGATTTTAACTTCCGCAAGAAAAAGTTGACCCTTGCTCGATTTACTGTAACGACAAGTCACCTTTTTAAAACAAAAATATGATTTGCTCGAGCTTGATAATGCGTACATCTGCCGGTAATGATTTTTTTCCCCCAATGTTCATTCAATTATCATGACTATCAATGTCACCGTCGTCATCAGCCATGGTCAATCTACTGCTGGACGAAGACCTCCCCAAGCCACGGACTTCTCCCGACCATCGTGCAATGCCAAGTCGATTCAACGTCGTGTAAAATTATATAGTGGCTCACTAAAACATATTTTTGGCGGAATAAAGTGTAACTGACGTTCAGAGGTTCCCACTCAATCCTTAAATTCAAACATGAAATCTAATATTTTACGTATACTTATACAGTCTATAGTATATGTGCAGGATATATGAACGTGTACATTTAGGTCACACTTGCCATTACAAGCATGACCCACTATGTATTACATGTTCATAAAAGTTAGGCATTTGTTTTGCGTTTGTTTTTACATCCGGTAAGTAGGAATGTTATTCCATCACAGGGTCATGAGAGATGTTGGCGACTGTGGGGAGGCCTCCATACAGCAGTAGATTGACGATGTATCATGATAATGAAGCAGGCTTTGACTTAATCGATTCAGACATACAAAAATTACTTTCCATAAGCAATCGCTTCATCCCAAAATTTCAACTTGCATTTCTCCTAATCTCCCCCCCCTCAACTCCCTCGAAAAAAAATTCCTCCACATTTTATACTTCTGAAAATTCACACCCCCCTCCTCCTCACAACAATAAAGCAGTGTTTAACCAGCAGGTTTGGGAGGGTTTACAGGATGGGTGGTGGGTGGTTTGGGGTAGTGACTGGGCAGTAGGGAGTGGTGAGGTAGGAGGGCAGGGTTGGGGAGGGGGGTGTCCGTTTCTTGGCTCAGAGCTAGAATTAACACTACACAGGGCACGCATAGCCACGGCGCAGGCGAGAACTGAAGCCGCATTCAACTTTTGAACCGTGGCGTCTGGAAGGAGCCCTTGCCTCCTTACTTCACCACGCCATAATTGCCAACAAAGCCAGCTCTGTGGGACAGCCAGGTTAAGCAAATATTGCAAGCAACCATTAAGCAACACTGGGACATGACGCGCCTTCCCAGCTGTGAGCCGAGTGGGCACTCCCCTCGCTTGTACGCAGATCAGGGACGGTAGCGCCTAAATGGTGTGCCAAGCGTTGTTATGCCACATGTTTAACAACCCAGAGCGGCGATCCACCCCGCTGTTTATTTTCCTCTGCCCCCAACATCCCTCCCCCGGTCCTTGTGGTTTTATGGCATTCCATTCATATTCTACAATAGGGTTAAGAATACAAGAAATAACAATCGTACAAATGGTCGTAATAATGTTGGTATGCGTGTAAAATAGAAATACGTGGAATACTTTTTTTTGTCCGAAAAGGGGCTTTTGATTCGGAGACGTAATTTTTGCGGCGTAGTAATTATTATTTGTAGCTGGCATATGAATGGCACACGATTGGGAAGGCATCTTATGCCAGATTCACACGTTTATAACATGGCCTAAACACATCACCTTAGCCATTTGTACCATTTGTTGATAATATAATGTCCCATCTCAGACTTGTGCTGAATATGGCGTGTTACAAATATTGGAATAATTGATTGAATAGATAAAGCAGAAGGAGTGGACGATTGAGTTTCGGACTCATTTTTGCTCAGGTCTTCAATAAGATAAAACAACAACAACAACATATTCCATACTCGGTATGTCATTTGTGGCATGCTATCTTGCTCTAGAAATCTAACTCTTCCACAAAGCTAAAGAGCCCCCTTAAACCCTTAACAGACTGTTGGGGCAAGTGCCATTTGCAAGCACCTATGAAGGCTGGCATCGGCACATGAGGCGGTGGGTGGCCAACACCACGCCCGGCCACCTTTGTCTCCCCAATGGCGATATTTAGATACCACACTAGGTACTCATTTAAGGCTGAGTCGACCTCGGGGAGGTCCAGGACCGGTTCGGATAATTGTCAGTGGTGTTGGCTGTGAGCAGGATTCGAACTCGGATCGCTGGGTTCCGTTGTGCAGCGTGCTAACCGCTACACTACCGCTCCCCACACTCGACATTAACATTCTCCCACCACCATAATCACAGTCATTTAATTAGACAATACAGTACACCACAAACCTATGAGTCTTCATCAGGTTCAACTAGTTATTTTAAGTTTTTCTATAATGATCAAGCAAATGCATTGATCTTTCCCCCCCCTATTTTATCTCAACCAAAATATCCCCATCTGTGGAGTAGCTTGCTTCCCTGCCTTTGTATCATTTAAAAGCCAAATATGATCCTTTATGATGCTGCTGTGGTGTAATGGCTAGCACACTAGGCTTGCAATACAGAGATAACTGCTTCGACCGCCCGGCTTGGCTGTTTAAACAATGGACCACCTCACTAAATTACCCCACCTCTGTTCGCCCAGCAGTGTAAATGTTGTAGGTCACAGATAGCCAATCGACAGGTCATGCGTGGTGGGTAAAGTATGGGTACTCCTACCTCTTCCAGGACATTTGTCCAGCATGGAACAGCAGATCAAAAATACCGTAGTGCAGGCACTCCTGCCAGCAGCAGTGGGGAGATGTTAACTCCCTCACCTGATATACAGGAGATTGTGGGTTCGATCCCGACCCTGATGCCTGTATATTTGGAGTTTGCGTGTATCTCTGCCCGTGGTCGTGTGGATTTCTCTCAGGAATCCTCCGGTTTTTCCTCCACATGCAGAAACATGCGTTTAGAGTATTTGTCTGCAATAAATTTCCACATCATGATAAGCCACTTATTTGAGCTATCATGTGTGATCAGGTCACTTCTGAAAAATAACTATATAGCCCAGTGAGCCTTACCTGGTAAAATAAGTCAAATAGTTTCGTTTCAGTTTAAAACAAGCAACTGCAGGGCTGCATTTTTTTCCTGATTAATTTTCAATACGTTATCCTGGATATTTTAATTGCACGGCATTGTTCCAGTCTCAGAAGAGCTCATGGTGTGGCAGCGGTCCATTTTGTTCGGGGTTTATTTCTTGCTTGAACACAATTCGCCATACATGTCGTGCCGGTTTTGTAGTTTTGCAGCCACAGTTAGGAAGAGACCGTGCACCTACACTCGTGTCGCGTATCGCAGGGCGTGCGGGAAATACATTGAACATCGTTACGTAATGAAACGTAATGCAACAGTTTTACTTATTTTTTCCAAAAGCAATGTCCTGAACAGAATGCTTAGCCTTTCGGCAAGAGGATTTTAATATGCCGGTGCAAGTCAATGCATGTGGGTTTGGGCCCTCAAGGGAATGCTCGATATTGACTTTTTACCCCGACGGAGAGCCATGGTTGCTTGAAGCTATGAAGTCATGCGCATTACATTCGACGCATCACAGTGTTTGTATCCCACAGAAAGTTAAAGACTTGCCGCTTGGCAGAGAACATCCTCTCAAAGTTAGACAATATCTATCCCACAGGGCAACCACTTTGCGTACTCTCACACGACTCTCCTGTCCGTCACTCGCCTCTTATTCCTCTCCTTTCCACCTCTGAGTTCACAGCTGAGCAACACAGCGATCTTACGCGTGTGCATCGGTCGCGTATTGATCGTGTACTCCGCTTCTGTACCGTTGTTGAAAAGCGTAAATGAAATTTAAATATATATATATTCATATATATATATATACTCTGGCACATTCTCACGGGGGTAAAGCGTTTCTTCCCCCAGTGGCGTCGAACGTCATTGAACCGCGGAAGGTTAATCTTTGTGGAAACACTTTTGACGACGAAAGGTTTCCGGAAAAAGAAAGGGGGGGGGGGGGGGGGGGGGAGAGAGAGAAAGAAAAAAAAACACCCCTCAAAATTGCAGTAAACATTTATGTAAATCATAATTACAACAGTAAATAGAGGTCGTATACTTTTGGGACGCGATTAAAAGTATGACCATGGTAAAACTAACAAAGCAATCACAAGCACACTTTGTCACGTACGCACGGTAACTTCTACACATTTGGTGGTTGCTAAGCAAAGTCCATTACATCATAACACACAGTAATAACAGACGGTAAAAACAGACGGTAAAACACCCCCCCCCTCCCCCATCATCATCAGAGTTTATGAACGATTACTCTAGGGTGGCAAAGGGATTCCGTTTCGGGAGGCATTTCTCGTTTGTAAAGTTGCCATCCTGTTATTGCAAAAACATTTCAATTCCAAAGCGAATAACAAATATTATTTTGGAAAAAAAAGGTCTGTTTTTACGTAAACGGCCTTTAAGCTATAAAACAATATTACACTTTCATAAATGTGGCCAGTTTTTTTTTTTTTAATAGACAAATATCAAAGGTTTCCAAGTTTCGAACGTAACAAGCAACTCCGTTCATATTCCTCTGGAGGGTTTTCTGCGGCTACGAATTCGGGGTTCCGACTTCTGAAGCAGCAACGCTCTCCCCGTATTAACATGAATTTCAAAGCGTGTCCTTGTGCCCCCCCCACTCTCCCCCCCCCCCCCGTGATGTAAATTGTTTCCTTGTTTAAACAGACCCGCGTGGTTACGGATTTGGTCAAGTGTACTGCTTTCGGAAAATGTTATGACGTTTTTATTATTACGGAAATAAATATTGCTGCCCTTGTCCTCGGAAGACAAATCTCATGACCAAAATTTGCATTTTAGCTTCCACGCATTTTTTTTTTAAAATGGACTTCATGCATATGCTGATATCGTCAAAGACTAACAGACAACTGGGACATTTGAAGCTTACACATTTGCTCTCCTCCTCCGACCAATGAAATGTTATTTTATTGTGCGATTGACGTCTTCTAAGGTGATGAAGAAATCCCCATGGGGAACTCTCAGAATGAGCAGTGTACCAACCCTGTGTCGGAATGGCCTCAGGTGGGCGATGCGAGAAAACTCCTGCTGAAGTCACCTTAACAGGCCTTTTCATTCACATCTGCGACAAACCTTGAAAAAAGCTTGTGGCATGTCAATCGAACCAATTTATTTTAAATTTCATACATGGAATAAGCAGAACCGTGCGAATAGCCACATTCCATATAAGGTTTTTTTTTGTTCGTTTCTCTACACTTGAGAACCCGGTTTACACTACTTTATTTATCTCCACGGATTCGAACCCAGGATTTCCGCAGTGCCAGATGAGTGCTCTGGTATTAGTCCATTGAATCACCACGGGCCAAACCAAAACCGTAAGCCTGGAATCGACGTTGTAATCCGAGAACGGTGGCCACGCATGTAGCTGGCTGGCTTGGGCGTTCACAGCTCTGAGCTGGCACTTCTGATACTCCTGGGTTCAAATCCAGGCAGCTGTGATTAAAGCAGTGTTCGAGTGCAGAGAGATGATGGTCCAAGCCTGGTAACCAAAGGACTGCATAAAAAGAATAATAATAAACTACAAAATTAAAAATGGTTCTGCACTTTACTTGACAAAAATGTCATCTCTGAGATTAAAAGAAAAAAAAAGAAAAAATATTGGATTGACTGTCCTGCAACGAACATTACTCTCTGTAAAACGTTGACTTACAACTTTCGTGACTTCAGGAATTCATATTCTTTGGTTCTTTCGGTAAAGTCACGTAGATAGAAAAATAATAATAACAAAAATAAAGTGAATACTAATGTAGACTGTATCCTGGTTCTTAAACGGAGTGAGTGTACTGGCAATCTATAATGTAGACTGCCTGGCTCTCAACGTCGGTGAGTGTACTATCAGTCTATAATGTATTACTGAAAGAACCAATAATTAGTCTACATTATAGACTGCCAGCACGCTCACTCAGGTTAAAAACCAGGCTACAGTCTATATTATAGACTGCCAGTACACTCACTCAGTTTAATAACCATTGGTACAGTCTACTTTATAGACTGCCAGTACACTCAGATTAAGAACCAGGCTACAGTCTACATTAGTGTTTTTTTTGCTTAATATTATTTTATTTTTATAAGTTAAATTTTTATTCACTTTATTTTTTACTATTATTTTTCTACATACGTGGCTTTACCGAAAGAACAAAAGAATATTACTCATTCTAGATTTGAAGTTTTCGGGACTGCAAGGATCCATACTCTGTTTTTTTTGGTAAAGTCACGTGGGTATGTAGCAGAGCTTATGGGAAAGTGCTGCCCCCTACAGTGTGGACTAAAGGTCACATACAACTTTAAACGTTTTATTTCACCAGGTCAGGCCCCCACTGAGCTATATAACTCTTTTTTTTTAGAAGCGGCCTGGCTACAAATTATAGCTCTACGAAGTGGCTTATCGTGTGGAAATGTACAGCAGCCAAATACTCCAAACGCATGTTGATTCTAAATGTGGCGGGGAAAAACCGGAAGCCCCAGAGAAAAAAATCCACGTGACCCCGGGGAGACAGAACATGTAAACTCCAAATATACAGACAGGCGTCAGGGTCACAATTGAAGCCACGACCTCCTGTATATGAGAGAATGTGCTATCATGGGAGGACCCTCAGAAATGCTGTAGTCACGTAATATCGATCTCTGTGGGCCACCCTCTAACATGAAGCGTGGCACTGCTCTGCAGAAGATCCGAATGGGTCGTTCTTCTCACCACGTGACTCCGATGGCACGATCTTAATAAAATCGAGGAAAAAACGATTTATTTTAGAGTCCGATAAATGCTAACGTTTGTAATTAAGATTTCAAAATAATGTATGGCACTCCACAGCAACAGTGCTGCAAAGGCTTACACGTTGCCAACGCATCATCGTTACCTGCACACGTACACCAGTGGTGACTGACAAAATTGTTTTGCTCTCCCTCGAAATTAAAGCCCATTGGACTAGTGTTGTAAAAGTCAACAAGACATCCCTCGAAGGGCTTGTCCTCTGCCTGTATCTGAATCAGTGGTCATACATTCCTCTTTATGTACAGGTGAGGGCCTGAGTCAGCACGTAGTCTCTTGGAGATGGACGAGATCGATTAGCAGACAACACATGACGGCAAATCAACAGTGGCTCTGCTAAGGATTATCATACCAACCATTAGGAAGGAATCATTTCCACCAGTGGCTTAAGACGATGTAGAGAGACAGAGAGAGAGGGATGAGCAGCATGCTTTGTCCGGAACATGCTTTGAAGTAATCTCTGCACTGAATCTTGAGCCATAGTTTCTGCTTACACGTTCAACAAATGTTAATAATAAACTTACAGCCCTTTTGTCAATAAAACGCTGGGAAGAAGCCCCCCAGCGTTGTGGTAGTCACGGGAGGTTTTTTTATGACTGCTGCTGGCCAAAGCACATCGAGATTCGAACTCGGGTCACCAGGCTTACAGCTCAGATTTCTCGCCACTGCACCATGGATCTACCCCCTTGGACATGTTTGCCGATGGAGAATAAGAAAGTATACCAGGTCAATGATTTGTGACGAGTGCAAATATGTATTTTTTATATATATGGTCTACGTTCGCCTTTCATTCTTCAACATTCTTTGTGAGTTCACGTTATGCAAGCTAAGCTAACAAGAAATGCTCACACAAAGTGGCATACTGTTCACATTTGCAGTTGGAGTTTCTCGACAGCCTTTCATTTTAACTACCCACCCAGCTTTGAGCTACTATGTATTATTGACCTAGGAAAATGCTAATGATAGCATGGAATTTTGAACATTTCATCTGGCATCGAAACAACATTTAAAAAGCGTAGAAATTTATCAGAATTTTACTGATTTCAGAAGTTGTTGAATTTGATTGGAATCCAAATAAAATAAAATAAAAGCCAAATAAAAGTATACATTCAGTTTTTTTTTTAGCTGCCCCTGTATAAATGTGATTAGTTTAATTTAAAAAACAAAGTCGTCACTTCCAACCGCGATTTTTTTGTGTGTGTGATAAAAAAAGTGAGTGTTATTTCCTTTTTCTTGACAAAAAAAACAAACTTTCCAACTTCATTCCTTCCTGGTTTCATTTTTTGTTAATGAAAACAAATGACAGGAGGATGTGTAAGAGCATATTGTTCTACACTCGGAGCATGTGCCAGGTATCGCAGGTGTCACAGACTCGCGGCGAAGGCGGGGCAACGTAGGAACCTTCATAAACAATAAAGGTGCAGTCCCGCTCTCACTTGCTCATGCCACTGCTGGTGGAAGGACCTCCGCTCGAGGGAGCTCTAGAGTGATATCTCTAAAAGAGCTTTCTCTGGTGGCTGCTTGGGCATGCTTTTCAATGCCCTAACAGATACCTTGTAAATGTTGTGGATTCACTCTTCAACACACCGGTGGGCTAAAGTAGTGAATTATTTGTCTTTTGTCAACGTGACACTTTTTTTTGCTGATTGGCCGTGTCGGGTGGTGGAGGGTTACGACACATTTATAAATAACGCGATTTAACCCAAAAACCTCTATTATGAAAGATACCTTGGCCAAGGTGGTAATACCAACATTTGACCCCACCAAACGCAACCCTGCTGATCGGCCGATGGTGGTGTACCCATTTATACCGTATGTATGTTGAACTTCTTTCGCACCGTACGTAGCCAACTATGATGTGTAGCCAACTGCCGCACCGGGTGATCAAATCGAACCGGCGACCTCTGCATGGCAAACCCGGTGTGCCAACCATTCATACCAGAGCAGCATCCCATTCCTTTCATAAAAAAACCCATTCCAATACGTGGTCTGCTGTGCTCTTGCAATACCACGATTTAAACATTTTAAACATATCTCTTCGCAAAAAGAAATCGATAAACTTCCCAACATCGGCATAATCAAATGTTTCTGCTTGAAATAATAATTAATTTGGGGGGGGGGGGGTATGAGTGGATGGGGCGCATGATGCCAATGATCCTTCTGTTACATTGTGTGCGAGAGAGATATTACATTGTGTGCGAGAGAGACGTTACATTGTGTGCGAGAGAGATGTTACATTGTGTGCGAGAGAGATGTTACATTGTGTGCGAGAGAGATGTTACATTGTGTGCGAGAGAGATGTTACATTGTGTGCGAGAGAGATGTTACATTGTGTGCGAGAGAGATGTTACATTGTGTGCGAGAGAGATGTTACATTGTGTGCGAGAGAGATGTTACATTGTGTTCGAGAGAGATGTTACATTGTGTGCGAGAGAGATGCTACATTGTGTGCGAGCGAGATGTTACATTGTGTGCGAGAGAGATGTTACATTGTGTGCGAGAGAGATGTTACATTGTGTGCGAGAGAGATGCTACATTGTGTGCGAGAGAGATGTTACATTGTGTGCGAGAGAGAGTGATGCTTCGTAACGGTCCCTTCTGTTACATTGTGTGCGAGAGAGATGTTACATTGTGTGCGAGAGAGATGTTACATTGTGTGCGAGAGAGATGTTACATTGTGTGCGAGAGAGAGAGTGATGCTTCGTAACGGTTCCAAAATTCTGTGTGTCTAGACAGGAAATAGGCATGTCAAGGTAAACAGTCTGTCCAAACTGGCGATAGACCGCGCTTATACAAAGTTGGGCTGCAAAACAGGAAAGCCTTGCACGGTACAGGACCCCCCCGCCGCCAGCCCGTGCCAGTGTAAATGTTGTGACCTTTAAAACAGTTCACATTATCATAACCTGCATTCAGAACTCCCCCCTCCCTCCCTCCCTCCCCCCGGAAGGTGAGGAAGAGTGGATGGGAGATACACATATTTAGACAATACACGGTGCTGAGGATAGCGTCGCAACAGCGTGTTACAGTGGCGCGTTGTCGTAAGAAATTAAAAAGTGAAAGGGACAGTTAGATGATCACCGCTACATTGTTTTTAGAGCATTATTTTAGTAATTTCTAGAAAGGTTTAGTTTAGCCCGATTTTTTGTATTTAGTATAGAGTTAGACTTTACATTTTTTAAAATCTAAATTGTATTATGATTGTTATTATGATCTAACATCACAATGGGATTGTTTTGCACAGTTTAGTACGCAGCATAAACAAATGGTGCTTTTTCGGGAAGATTTTTTTTTTAGTTTTTGTAGGGGATGTTCCAATTTGTGTACAGTAAATTATAAATGTATCTTGTAATTTAATTGTTTGTTGCGGTTGCACCCAAATCAAGAGCCGAATGGCTCACAGGGTTTTTCCAAATAAATGAAACTGAGAAACTGAAACTGAGAATACTGAGATGCACACACCACTGCTACACTGACACTTAGATGTGCACGCCACTGCTGCACTGACACTTAGATGTGCACGCCACTGCTGCACTGTTGGCGGAAGACCCCTCTCACTATAGAGAGAGAGATACCACCCTTGGACGATAGTATGGCCTTCTCTTCAAAAGTCTACATTGTCATTCTACATTTAGAACGAATTACATGCTTGTCAATGCGAGTGAGTTCGCGTGTAATGATAGAATGACTATTAATACAACTCAAATCATATGCATATTCGTCTTGTATATGGAATACACCGACGCTTACATACTCAGCGATGGGTTTGAAGTGTATTCAACTGCATACCGCATATTACTCACCTGAATGCCTGGAAGAAATTAATTTCGCATAGATAACTTCAAGAAGAATAGGCAAAGGGGCAGCCCTGCAGTTGCTTGCTTAGGCACCTGCTGGCAGAAGGGCCTCCACTTGAGGCAGCTGTAGAAGCCTCCTCAAGAGGGCCTGCTCATCAAAGCTGGACGAACGTCTTGGAAGATGGAGTACCCACATTTTACTCCACCGTGCCCAACATGCTAATCGACTCCAGTGTACTTATACAGATTTAAATTAATTAATCATGTAGGTGCAATTTGTGAAACAAATATATACAGGACTGAAAACTGATAGGAATGAACGTGTGTATTATATTAAACTTTTAAAATCACATGCTGACCTCGAGTGAAAAAAAAAACATTCTGATTCCGTGCTGTGTAGCATTTGACTGGCTTTGAAAAAAATCTATTCCAGGTGGATGCTTCAAGATTTCTCGTAAAACACACCTAATACATGTTAAACATGAGGATACAACTTCGGGTAACGGTCTTTGACAACTATAAAGTCGTAAATAATGTATCCAACCACATATACATGTACAACTTCACTGCCGGCTGAAGGCTCCCCCTGCAGTGTTGACCACGTGGACTGTTTGACCATATTTGACCACATTTTACCATATTTGACCGTGCACGTTGGTAACGGAAGCAGCCGAGACTGATGCAGATATCACCCGCCACTAATGTTAGCCGTGGCTGGCGAACTGAACTCAGGTCACTGGGTTGACACTACAGTGCCAGGTCATATGAAGCCTACGTGTTAAACTGATAAAAAGAGAGTATATATTTTAGTTTATGTCCATACTTGAAGACTGAACATCACTTCCGCTAAAATCTGAATCCGAATCTGTATTTAGATTTCAAGAATCCGATGAGCTATGACGCTCTTTTTCACAGATTTCCAGTAAGGGCAGGTCAGAAAACTTGCTGATCTGCCCATCCTGGACATATGTAAGGGCAGGTCAGGTTTTACCTGAGACCGCATTCATCATGATACATCAAAATCTCACTACAAGGTTACTTTAGAGCCCTACTAATAAGCATTTAATACGTAACATTATAATAACTAAAACAAACACATTTGCTGTTTAAAACAAATAATGCAATGGATGGTATTCATGTTCAACATCAGTTTCTACAAAAAGAACGATGTTATCACCAGATGTGTCATTTATATATTTAAATAATGCAGGATTTTTTTTTTGTTAGGGAACAATATAGTATTATTATTATTATGTTACACGCAGTGTAGCTCCTGCGGGTAACTATTTTACCCCCATTTATATTTTACCAGGTAAGGCCCACTGAGCTATGTAGATATTTTTCAGAAGCGACCTGGCCACAAACGATAGCTCAACAAAGTGTGGCTCATCATGTGGAAATTTACAGCAGCCAAATACGCTCAATGCATGTTTCTAAATGTGGAGGGAAAAACCGGAGGACCCGAAGAAAAATCCACACGACCACGGGGGAGAACGTGCAAACTCCAAATATACAGCAGACATCAGGGTCGCGATCGAACCCACGACCCCATGTATATAAGGCGAGGTAGTTAACATCTCGCCACCGTGGAGTTGGCTTTAAAGTTGTCTTTCCCTCCCACATCACAGGCTGCTTTTCCAATAACAGTCTCCGACAGATGAGTCACATCGCTGAGAGCCTACAAGTTGGTGATCAAAAGCCACACTAATTTCACCGCATGTGGATGCTATACTTTTTTGGGGGGGGGGGTGCTGTAAAAATGAACACATAGGTGTTGAAGGTTACACAGCAGTTCCACTTATGGAATTGCATATGGTGCTGTTCAGTGAAAACAAAATATCCGCCCAGACACTTGCTATAAATTAAGGACCACCATGGGAAAGATAACCCCTTCTGGCCCTATTAGTCGGTAAATGGCACCGTCCTAATGTCTAAACATTTTACAGTGCATGTCAAACGTTTGCCTTTAATAATGTCCGCTTTAAACTTTCATTATGATTTTTTTTCCTTTCAAGTTATTCCATCAGATGGGCATCTGTTTACTTCTGTACAGAGAGGGAAAATCTGCGGAGGTCCATTATTGAGCGAGTGGAAGTGTGGTGTCCTTACAAGCGGATACGTCTGACCTTTTTTCTTCAGATCTGCTCGGGATTTTGATGTCTGGGTGGAGTGCGCCATACTCAGGAAATAGCCGATTACAACATCTGATAACGTTTCACTGGCCTGCTGTTATTCATAAGCACTGTGAGATGCAGGCTCGCCGTGTGATGCACGCGCGCTGTGTGTATATCAAAGGATGGCAAACATAACATAGCACAGAAGCAATGCATAAGCAAGGTAGGTAAATGTATGTACAAGAATGCTGGAAAGCAAGTTGTCCAGGTTACATGTGCAGATATTGACGAAACACATATAATTTGGGGGAAAAATACAGAGCGTACAGCCGTAAATTTAAAACACCTACCCAATTATAAAATGCTGTACATTTTAAAACGTTTATTGTTATTTATATGAAGCGGTTGCCAGTCCGACTCAATCTCCCGCGGGGAATGGGCACATATAAACTACGAAACTAAAACCATGTTTTATTTTACCCACTGAGCTATATAACTTTTTTTCAGACGCAACCTGGCCACAAGTGATAGCTCAACGAAGCGGCTTATCATGTGGACATTTATAGCAGCCAAATACTCTAAACGCCAGTTGCTAAAGGACCCTGACCTCTGTTCACCCTGCAGTTAAACATGGGTATAAGAACAGTTGAGTTGATTGGCAGATCGAATGTGGTGGGTTCAATTGTGGGTACTCCCACCACGTCCGAGACATCTGTCCAACGTAGAAGAGTCGGACGAATGCTCTCATTAGGAGCAAGACATTGCAGGGCACCACTTTGAATGATGGCTTTTCATTTAACTCTACGTGTCAGAACATATGTTTGATGAAAGCTAATTTTGCCAGAATATTGTTTTTTTTAAATGTGCCGATGTCTCCATTGCCAACAATTAGGCAAATGACCAAAAGGTGAAAATCTGTTTTTTAAAAATTCTGAAAAGTTAAATATTACTTCTTATAGGTTGAGAACTCTCTGCGAGTATAGACGCTAAGGCTAAAAGACTCACTGGGCACTTAAGTATCAGTGGATGATCTTTAAAGATTCGGACATGTGAACATCTACAGAAGTGAGTTATTCCACCATTCCCAAATAGCTTAGTGGATAAAAAATATATATAAACGTGGAATTACTCTAAACATGGGGTTTGAACATCTTAACACATGTTTTATTGCCAGAAAGAGTAAAACTATTCAAATTTTTCATCCTTTGGGACTGACAAAAGATCTCACCTCAAGCTATAAATGCTCTGATAGAGTACATTGTCTTGGTACTGTTCGCCGTTTGGCGTTCTCTGGTCTGACACTGGTGATACTAGGCCATCGAGAAGCCTGCTTTCTCTCGTGTAGGCCGACACCCACGTGTTCACCTTCTGAAGCGCTCGCTCGTCAACGTGGCGTGCGCGATGACCACCTCAACCACGTGACTTTTTCTTTCATGCTGTGCGCGGTGCTTTTTAGCGCCACGACGCGTGGATTTGTGACGTTTATTTTTATTTGTGTTGCTGGTGACTTTGTGTATTTCATATCGAAATCGCCTCTCAGTGCTTTTGCTGCTGGCGGCGATAAAAGTTGTTTAAAAGTCAAAAGTCTGGTGTAGGCCAAACAGTTTAAAAGACAATGCATATATTATCAGACCATGCATGTTTCCATGTTCACGACAAGTACGTGTGGTGAATGCAGATTTGATTCCTTGCAAAATGATATCTATTTGGTATTTGAACATCTTAGCACCTGTTTCATTGCCAAAAAGTGTAAAACCTATTCTTATTTTTCATGCATTGGGAAATGCTCTGCTGTACTTTAGAATTAAATGTATGCAAGATTATGATACATTACTGCCTATCAAAAGGTGGCTTATGACCACGTAAAATGGCAGTTACATCGCACATAAATATGGTAGTACTGCACTGGGTATGGAGTGGTGCATTGGTCAGGGCGAGTATGACAGTCGGATATGCGACATTTTATTGCAATTTAATTGAAGAGGTTAATATCATTTTCCATTCCGTTTTAAATTAATGTCATTTTAGGGAGAATATTGCATGTATAAAAATAGGTTAATATTAAGATGCATTGTATTATGCATTGTCCATAACTGAAGCATCATTATTTATATTTGTATCCAGATTTTTTTCTTAGATTTTTATCCTGCAAGCGGCAATTCATGAAAACAATAGTATATTATTGCATTTACTGAACGCAGTATGGGAGTACACATGTACTCTTCGATGAGTTATGCATAAAGTGTACATCTGCTCTTAGTTTTAATAGTGTCTATGCAAGCCTTCAAATTGCACTTGCATTGGCAAATGTATACGATAATTCATGAGCTTCCATTTATAGTTTTTTTCCACGTGGTATTGAATTACTTTGGGCTTTCCACTTTAAAGAATGTTTACGAAAAAAGCGGCCGAGACAGGAACAAACAACTATATTTCCATCGAGTCACTTTTTATCCTCATCTGGCCTTTGAAGGAATACAATTGTAAATCTATATTCCACTTTCAACAGGGGGGGGGGGGGACACACGTTAAAAGGCCTAGATCAGTTCTTTAGGGAAGATTGTGGGGCAGTTGTTAGAGCACTGCTTCATGAACTGGGTGACTCGAGTTCACTCCCAGCCATGGCGAACATCAGTGGCGAGCGATGTTTGAAGGCACCCGTAGGCCCTTACCTGTCAACCAACCCACAATAACCCCCCTCGCCCCCCTCACCCCCCGTGACTGAAATGCTACGCTGAGGCCTTCATCTAGCAGTGGATTGATAAAGGGCCGAACATTGTACGCCATTATAAAATCAGTCTTACGGAGCTATTTGAAAAACTTTAACGCAGTGAGAATGTTCCGTTGAGGCCTTGTCTTTAGCTATGGATACAACAGCCGAGTATGCATTTCTTCTTACAGCAAATGATAGATTACGAATATAAAAGGTGATTATGTACGTTTTCATTTCAAGACGGAAAACACTGACTTCCTCTTCCACTTTTACAAGTCTTGGCTTTTATTCCGCATTTATTGAGCCACTTACCCTATTTGTAATATTAAAACACTCGTTAAATGCAAAGATATTTATTATTTTTCAAATACAGTAAAAGTATATATTTTGTGTGTGAATACATTGCACGCACATGTTGTGGAGCAGATGTACATTTT